>NC_092817.1:190313714-190959131 GCF_023375885.2 Dermacentor andersoni | reverse complement strand
GACTCTGTACTGACTTCGCTGGTTAGCATGTTAGGCCTAGTTAGCTTATGTGCAAAAACAAGCAGTGAATTACATTTTATTATATTGCGTCACCTCACGACAAGAAAGTCTCCCATTATGTTAGCGACGGCGGACGCACAGCCTGCCGCAAAGGTGCACGTAACAGGGCTCTCCGCGCGTGTCGGCTGCCCAGCGTTTCTGCTGCCCTCGCGGCCGTTCGCTTTCGGCACCGCTTTGTTCATCCTAGAAAATACATCAATGCGCACTGATTTCCATGTCGAACAAGATGAAGTAGAGGAGCTTGGGACGTCTTCAGTGTAGCAAGTCAACCTCGACCCGTAATTAGGCAGCACTGGTTTTACTGAGGTATCAGCCATGTTTTCAACGCGTCAGTGTATATGCATTTACGCTCCCATAGTGCAGATGTGCTTTGACACATTAACTTCGGCAAAACGCAAACAAGGCAACCTTCTTGCAAGGAAATGGATTTGGCTGAACAAATAGAACAAGTGTTTTCGTAATGCGGCAGCGGTTTTTTGGGGTGAACATCGTATGCAATATGCGTTCTTAAAATACATTTACTGTACAAACTCTGCCTGAAACGCTCTTCAGAACGCAAACCCTTTCTTCTAATGATGATGGGGGCTGTCGTCACCGTTAGCCTCACAAAATGCCGTGCCGCTGGCCTTCGAAAATAAACGAACGCTGCAAACGTTTACTTCTGCATATAATTTTATCGCGATAACAGTTATACGGACACTGATAGCGCTTTGCGCCATCACTATTGCCGTCGGTGCACCAGTGGTGTGGCAGCACTGGAGGCCACGAAATTGGCTGCTGGCTATAAGGGAAGTATGAAAGCGTATCTGCGACGGGCAATCACACGCCCATCCAAGTGTTCCCGTTCGTGCATTGTCGGTGGTGACGTAGTCTGCTGGGCTGCTTAGATGCGCACTGAAATGATAAAGGCTGCGGCAACAGTGAACGTTAGAGACAATCCAGCGCGCTTCCTGCTTCTGGCGCTCGTCATCGCGTCAAGATTGAGATCGCCAGTGGCCACAGTCAATGAGCTAGCTCTCTTTTTTTTTTCTTTGTTGATAACAGAGCTCCCTTCATGTGTGTTTTGAGCACTTGGCAGCAAGCGTAATTACTTTTGAAGCCAATTTTTGTTGAAATTTATACTGCCCAGAAAACTACGTGAGCTTTAGAACATACATTCAGTACCTTGTTACTGCTGTGACTGTTGCTTATTAGGGTGAAAGCTTTTCAATGACCTTCATTAGAAACTGTGGTTGCCGTGGGGAGATATATTGGGACATGGTACTAGATTTTTATAAGTATAAAGATATCGAATAAAAACGCGAAAACTATGATTCATCACTCGAGCTGTCTGCACTTTGTGGCAGGGTCACAGAAATAAAGTTCACAACAAACTTAGCGTCCAGAATGAAAAGGTTAAACTCGCCAAGATTGACTACCATGTCACAGGTGGGTGATTGCTTTGTTAGTGTCTCACTTGTACGGACCAGCGAAAATGGAAAGATAGAGCAGAGCTTGCACTTTATTTGCACTGCCAGTGCCTATTATAAAGCACACAAAAAGCAAAAACTGTATGCAGCCCCACATGGCCACAGACGGGCCACGAAGTTCCCCAGACGAGAAGTTTTCTTATTCGTGACGCCGAATTGCTTGCTGATTTGAAGCCATTGATCAACGCGTTTCGCGTGCAAGTTCATCGTTGCCACTATGACAGAAATATATAAAAGTGGCTTATACTTTGAACATCCTAATTGTGCGAGTGTAAGTTGGAACTCCTCTTGCACCTCAGCACCGATGTTCGCAGAACTGCAACTCTCTCTCACATCTGCCGAATAAGTGGTATGTTGAAAAGGTGCACGAAATGTTGGACCTTCCGGGTAAGATGCCCCAAACACCCTTGCTTGAGCCTCTTGTACTCTGCGAGTAATGAACCCCTGCAAGCAACTGCCCCGAAACAAATGAAGTATTCTGCATATCTAAAACAGGTTGTGTGTTTTCCCTCAGGTTGTCCAGTAAATATTGTGATAGCGGAGAGTAAGCAAATGTAAAAAAAAAACAAAGGTGAATACAAGAGCTTAGAAAGCGCCTGTCGAATCCTGATATGGCCCGTTTACATTATATTTCAGGTGTCGTAGCATTGCTAGGTGGAGACTCGCAGCGGTAGCCCAACGGCTCTTGCGTTGCTCTGTTGAGGTAGACATTGCCAGAGCTACCTAGTGGGATATCTAAAACACCCTTGCTTGAGCCTATTGTACTCCGTGAGTAATGAACCCTTGCAAACGACTGCCCTGAAACAAATGAAGTATTCTGCATATCTAAAACACGTTGTGTGTTTTCCCTCAGGTTGTCCAGTAAATATTGTGATAGCGGAGAGTAAGTAAATGTAAAAAAAAAAAACATAAAGGTGAATACAAGAGCTTAGAAAGTGCCTGTCGAATCCTGATATGGCCCGTTTACATTATATTTCAGGTGTCGTAGCATTGCTAGGTGGAGACTCGCAGCGGTAGCCCAACGGCTCTGGCGTTGCTCTTCTGAGGTCGACATTGAAGGTTCGATCTCGTCTGGTGTGGCCGCGACTTGATAGGCGTGAAACGCAAAAAATGCTCATTACTTGGATTTATGAGCAGGTTAAAAAATCCCTGATGGCCAAAGTAAATCCCGAGTCCCCTACTACATGGGTGGTCATGTTGAAAAAAAAGAAAAGAAGGTATAAGCAAACGACGGAAAATCCTGAGAACAATCATTGAATCTGATTCACATAACGCGCGCTAGGGAATCCTCCCAGTGAATTGCGTAAGGACGAACAAGTTGTACCGATACACACCTATCACCCATTCCAGCTCTCCCATTTCAATCGGAATTTCGTGTGCGACTTCGTGACTGGGTATTGACGCTATGGCGCGCCTATAATTCCTCTACGGCTGCCCACTCATGGCTTAGCACGTCAGCCCCGCCCGACTGAAGTGAGGCCTTACCCATCAAGGAAACTACTCTATATGAAATACATCTGGACGTCCCTGTCTCCAGTTTTTATACCCCAGTTCTTTTCCTGAGTATGTGTGACTCCTTCTCCGCAGTGGGCGGTGGATCTGCGGGCTGCGTAATCGCGAACCGGCTATCGGCGGACCCAAGTGCCATGGTGCTGCTTCTGGAAGCTGGAGGACTGGAGACCGCCTCGCGGCAAATCCCGCTAGTGGCGCCCTTCAACATTAGAGGCCACGATGATTGGGATTACTGGAGCACGCCACAGAAGAACGGTGTCCTCGCTTACCGAGACCAGGTAGGGCAGACACCAGCAAGCTTGGACGCACTGATTCCAACAAGCTGTATGTCCACAGTGGTCAGTCAGTGCGTTGCGCAGGGTGTATGAAACATTTACAGGCAACACTACAGCGCACGTGAGTCAGTGTCAGGTGCAGAGTAGACTTCGTCTGGGGGGTGCTCCATTACCGCGCTGCTGGGCATTCAAGTCTTTCAACAGGCTGTACCTTGTCTAGTAATGGTCCTCCCGATTTCTTGTATTCTCTATGTGAAAAGCTTTCCTTAAGAAAGACTATTGTTTTCCCGCAACACATTTGATGGATGCTGAAAAAGCCTAGGCGCTAAACCTTACAAAGTATAGCCCTTCATTATGATGTCTCTTACAGCTCCAATGTTATTAAGAGCATAGACCAGCGCCGCTTGTGCACTTGCGCTATTACGAAGACGCGTCTAATTAACATGCCAGATGCTTCTCCCAAAGACACACCTTTGCTAGTTTGGCATGTTCTTGACAGTGTATGTTCTGTCTGTTGGGTGGGCGCTGCTCTTATCAGTTCGCTTGCCGATTTCATTATCTGGAGTTGCATACTATGCCCGCCAACACGAAAGCCTTTGTAGTTTTCATTAAGCAACGTAAACCACAGGTATCACACAAAGGTCACGAGAGCACTGGGGCTCGAAACGATTTCAATCGTTGTCGTAAGTTAGGCTTAGTGCTTCCGCTAATAGTGATGCCTGTTGCCTGAAGATCCTGGTGTCATTCGTGGATCCCCAAAGAATAAAGAAAATCGCATAGGAAAGGTAAAGTACTGCGCAGAGAATTGGCAAGAGCGCAATTATGCGGGCACATGATAGGTGGCGCTGAAATGCGGCGCCGCAGCAACTTTGAAAACTTTATTCTCTATATTGATATGGCTGCACAGTGCAAAAGAGGAGAACACAAGAAAGAACACAACCATGTCGCTCTGTTGTGTTCTTTCTTCTGCCCTCGTAATTTGACCGGTGCACACATGTCGATACTGAATCACCAATTCGCCCGAGCTTCCACTTTATCAAGTTAGTCTTTATAGCTCCCTCAATCTCAATGCAATAATGAGTCCCAGCCGTTTACTCCAATGTGTTGACCATCGTTGAAGTGCCAGCAGTAGAAGCTTGGCAGCTATAGTGGGGCGAGCAGCAACTTTAATGCGAAGCTTTCATTGGCTATTCCTTCGACTTTCCCACTGCTGCTGCTGCTGTGGGCTGCTATCGAGCACACCGCGTGGGGGGGTTCAGAGCGTGTATATGAATAACAGTTGCGAGTAAGAGAGGAATGACGATGGGAGAAACTCGTTTTCACCCCAACACGTCGAATGCGCACAATGCCTTCTGGAGCTCCCTGGCCGTCGCCACATTAGCGGCTTGATAGCTGTAATTATCCGTGAGTCCCCTCAGAAGCATTGCAGAAACTGCAGCGCCTCCCGTTCTATTAACGTGCGAGGCCAGAGGGGACGCAGACAGAACTGTAGAGAGAAGAGAAGAAGGGGAAGTAGGTAGAACAGGCAGTTTCCATATAAGTGAGCTGGGGGAGGTGACGTGAGAAGGCAAGGAAACGCCACTTCTATACGACAGCGGTTGCGGGTCAACAGGAAAATCTTAAGTTCAAGGTGCGGTACAGTAGGTTACTGCTATTTCTGGAAAATAAACGCTATGCAAATGTGTCGAGCGGGCAACTTACGCAGGGCTTGCAGAAGCAGAGCCGCATTCATTAAAGCGCATCGCAGGGTCCAGGACCCACTACGGAAGCGGTCGATTGTCAAATCAACACATCTGTGCCCGCAGCGTTGGTTTTGCGGCTATGGCATTGCAAGATTATGTGAATTTGACCCCAATCGCGGCAGCCGCATTTCGACGGGGCCGAAATAGAAAACGCACGTGCATGTAGATTTTGGGGGCACGTTAAAGAATATCACGGTGTTAAAATTAATCCGCAGTCTGCCACTACGGCTTGCCTCTTAAACCGAGGTTGGTTGTGGAACGTACAGCTCCATAATCCAATTCAAATTTTATACTTCTACCACAATGCGATGTTCCATGTGAGGAAATGACAACACTCAAGCTTTTCAGAAGTTATAAAATATAGCACAGAACAACGCCTCAAGCAAACACCTCTCCCTGCGTGTTCGGCGTACTACGCAGACAAACAGCAGTGGTGTACGCAAGGTAACGTTTAGCATCAACTCACCACTCTTGAGTTAGACTAAACGTTGAAGAAATTAAGCTCTAGCCGTCCAGATCACGGTTAAATATCCTCA
This sequence comes from Dermacentor andersoni, assembly GCF_023375885.2. NCBI lineage: Eukaryota > Metazoa > Arthropoda > Arachnida > Ixodida > Ixodidae > Dermacentor > Dermacentor andersoni. The sequence goes on along the minus strand of NC_092817.1, from coordinate 190,953,537 downwards.
ATTAAAGCAATCAAGTGCGTGAGATCAGTCAGTCAGTCAGCCAAGAACTTTGTTGAGCTCCTGAGGTTCAAGCCGTTAGAGATCCCACGCGAGGAACTCCTCCGGCCGAAACCGTAGGCGACGCCCAAGTCGGGATGGGAACGTGGTGATGCTCCGCCAGTTTTTTGGCCCTCTGGACGGCCTTGAGTTGGAGTTTGAGGTCCGAGCTTTTAAGGGCTTCTTCCCATTCGGGCTCACTGGAGAGAAACATATTTTTTTTTCTCTTGATGTCTAACAGAATATCGTCTATACCGGTTTGCTCCCTGATCCAAAGCGCTCTCTTTCTGCCTCTTAACGTTATGCCTAGAAATCTTCGTTCCATCGCTCTTTGTGCGTTCCTTAACTTTTCTCAAGTCTTTTTGTCAGTCTTCAAGTCTCTGTCCCATATGTCAACACTGGTAAAATGAACTGATAGTACACCTTTTTTTCCCCGTCTTTACACAGTAAACTAAATGAACAGCGAATTTTACCTCATGAAGACGCGTAGTATCTGCACGTTGATAGCGTTTTTCAATGTGAAAAGCGAAGGTTAGGCCAGTGGCACCGTGCGCTAGAGAAAATTGAACTTGCTGCCGGAATTCATTTATGTAGTATTACGGTGAACAGCATAGGCTTGTACCGTACACCCCACGCGACGGTAGCACACTGATAGCATGCCTACAAACTATATCTGCGAGCTTCTACTGCACTGCCCTCTTCAACGTTATGCCATCATCTGCATATGTGCAGCGACTCTCCATCTCACGGGGCAAGGTCCTCGGCGGCAGCAGCGTTATAAACTACATGTACTACACGAGGGGCCATCCGCGCGACTTCGATCGGTGGGCGAACAAATACGGAGCGAAGGGCTGGGCCTACGAGGACGTCCTGCCACACTTCAAGGCCATCGAGGACTACCATGCGGACACGCCAGACGGTGAGTAATCCGCTCCGCTCGCAGCTTGCGATCGCTCCTTCATTCGAAAGGAACACTGGGGAGCTCTTTGTTATCTCTTGGTTTTCGCGGACGTTGCAATTGCAGCGTAATGAGTTAAGGTTCCATGGGTATTGCGGGCTTGTGTTGTACAGTCGTTGAGATGAATGGTTAGATCGAGGGCCACTCTTACTCAAATGCGAGTGAAACACACCGGCAAGAAAAACGAATTAGGAAACCATGGAAATAGCATAAATTTTCTCACATTTGAGAGAAAAAGAAAATTTCTGCTGATTCTATCAATCAGATAATTTATTTAAATCATGAGATTTTCACGGAAGTGCCATAAATTGGTAAATAAATGGATTTTTTCACCCCAGTAATAACGCTATGAAAAATGTATCAGAATTTTCAAACCAAACACTCTAAAACGACTGCCGCGGAAATGACTTTTTTTATTGCCTGTGTCAGGTAGCACAATTCTAACTCTTGAGCTATATTCGTAATATGTCCGAACTAATTAATACACCCTCCAGAGTTAGGGTTTTCTAAAGACCAAACACATTGACCATGTTTTAGCTTGAGCATTGAGGATTGACCATGAACAGCAAAAGGGCACTTCGCCATGACGTGTGACGCTTACACTCTACGGTGTAAAGGTATTCTGCATTGCTGCTTAGATATTATTCAATGGCAATGCCATGAAGTCCTGGTCGAAAGTAAAGTGACAAGGAAAATTCGAAGACGCAAGTATTTTGCACCATGCTTGTTTCCACGATTTATTCACTGTTCAGCTAACACGTAAGACTAGCAGAAGAAAAGTTCTCGCATAAACATTTTATCCTCAATGTATTATGTACCGTGGCGCGAGATATGAAGCACCATAGGAAGTCAAAAGGAGGACAGCATATCCTGTCATGGTTGCACTTCTCGCACTATGGCATATATAGTCGGTAGCAAGTCGTCCTACTTTCATTTCATTTCATTTATTTTCTCTCAGGGCTGAGGCATTACAAAGAGGAGTGGGTGGTATCAAAACAAAAAAAGAATACACATTTTAGCAGCATAGAAGGGTTACAACAAGTTGTTAACAAGGACGTTTTTGAATTCTTTGGCATTGACGATTGAAACAACGGAAACGGAAAGGTGGTTCCAGTCACCGCTTGTTGTGGGAATGAAGGAATTGAAATGAACGTTAGTGCGGCAACATGGCACAGCAACCCTGAACTGATTATCGTTTCTGGAAGAAATGTACAATGCTGGTGACAAAAAAGAGTTGCCTAAAGTGGGATTGTAATGATAGATCTTATGAAATAGACAAAGACGTGAGATTGTGCGACTAAGTGACAGGTCAAGCAAATCAAGATTGAATTTCATTGAAGTTACACTTGCTGTACGTGAATAGTTGGGTAAAATAAAACGTGCTGCACGGTCCTGAATGGCTTCTATGCTGAGGTTAAGTGAAGTCACATGAGGATCCCAAATGGAAGATGCTCATTGAAGCTTGGGCCTAACTAGGGTATTATAAAGCAAGAGTTTTAAGTTAGTGGGATTGCGTTTGATATAACCAATAGTACGATTAGCATTGCTAGTCACGTGATCAACTTGAGTTTGCCAGGAAAGGTTCTGAGAAATATAAATACCAAGGTATGTGTAAGGGGAAACCTGAGTTGCGGGAACGTTATAAAGAGAATAAGTAAATGGTGTATCGTGAGAAGTACGGCGAGTAAGTCTCATTGTCCTACATTTATTATTATTCAGTTTCAATAACCAAGTCTCGCACCATGCATTTATATTACTTAGAGCCGATTGAAGTGTTAGATGGTCATTAGCAGTTAGCATTCCACGATAAATAGCGCAATCATCTGCGAACAGTTTTATGGACGAACAAATGTTGTTAGATAGGGTAATAATGTAAACAAGAAAGAGCAAGGGTCTTAGAACTGACCCCTGTGGTGCACTGGATGTCACAAGTCAAGGAGTGGAGTTGGGGTCGTTAAGTGTTACGAACTGCGTGCGCCCAAAGAAGAAGCACTCTATCCGTTTTATTACGTTAGGCTCTAAATTAGCGTGCGTAGTTCAAAGAGTAGTAATTCATGACATACCGAATCGAATGCCTTCGCAAAATCTATGAAAATGCAGTCCGTGGAGGCAGAAATATCTAAAGTGGTAAATAAGTCGTTAGCGAAAGAAAAAAGTTGCGTTTCGCAGGAGGAATTCTTTCTAAACCCGTGTTGTTGTGTGGTGAACAAAGAGTTTGTTTCCACAAATGTTACCAGCTGACAATGAATGATATGCTCCATGAGTTTGCAAGGTATGCTAGTAAGCGAAAGGGGTCTATAGTTATCAAGGTTATGTTTACAACCGGTCTTGTACAAGAGGACTATATTCCCGCTCTTCCAATCGTCCGGGAGCACACCATGTTCTAGGGACTGCGAAAAAAATCATAGCAAGTATGATGGGCGAGTAGGTTTTAGTATTTTTGAGAAACTTCGGGTTTATGCTGTCTACACAAGGGGAGGAAAGCTTTATATTACGGATTAGGTGGCTTATCCCAGCGACGTCTATAACAATAGGGTCCATAGGAAAAAATTATATGTGGTAGTTTCAGGAAATGAAATTGGTTCGGTATTAACAAATGACAGATAATACAGCGTTAAGTACAGAGTAACAATCATGCCTGGAGACAACAACATCGCTGGCCTTGGTTAATTCGACTGTCTGTTTAGTATGACTGTTTACCACTTGCCAAAATTTTCGTGGATTGGTTAATAACAAAGGCGGAAGCATTGTTTGAAAAAAATATAATCTTAGCGAGTGAAAGAGCATGCGTTTAGCTGCTTTCTGTAGTACGATATACTGCCCAACGTGCCGGAGTAGGTGATAGCTCGGCTTTTCTGTAGAGACACTGCGTCTTATTGGGCAAGCGTCTCAGTAATGCTGTGAACTAAGGTGCGCAATTCTTCCTTTGATAGTGCGAAGTTGTATGTAGCGGTTAGTAAGTTCGAATACTTGTGATTTTTGAAGAAGCCAGTTTTCGTGTACAGACTTATCAGGGAAGCATGATACGAACTTGTTCAAAGGAATTTAAAGCTCAGCTTTTATCAAACTGAAGTTCCCTTTCGCGTAATCTCTGATAGGCTTCACAGCTTTGTCTCCATGGGGTGAAGTATTAAATAAATCGAACTGTTTGGCAGCATCATCACTCAAATCTGGCAAAAACGACACTGATTGTACCATTGATAGGTGAGAAGTTAGTAATAAGCCTAGGATGGTTGCACTCGAAGACCTAGGTTAACTAATTGAGTAAGAATAAAACAGGTGTCAATAAACGCTTCACATTCTGAGTAACCGCTATTCGCCACTGGGTTAAGGTCATTCCTAAGACAAAAGGGGGAAAAGGAGACTCCTATGAGAAAAGGGGACGCTGTATGGTACCTGATTTTTCATTTGTGCAAAACGTGGTAAAGTTCAAAGGAAAACCCTGCTAGGAGGGCGATAGCAGGCACAAAAAATGATGTCCTTGTGGTTAATATGGATGTATACGCAGACCAATTGTAATGGTGATGAAACGGGAACATTGAAAGAAGTCAACTCATCACTCACTGCAATTAATACACCGCTGCCTGCACGCGTGCCACGATCGCATCTGTGGAAGTTGTAATCTTTTTTTTTTTGCAGTGTAAAAGTTCTGAGCTATCTACTTCTTCCGAGAGTCAAGTTTCGGTTAAAATAACTGAGCAGGTGTCAACCAATGACGAGAGGCCGTCACGTTTAATGATTATGCTGCATATATTTCATGACAAAACAGAACATAAGAAGCCAACAAACACTGACACCAAGGACAACATAAGGGAAATTACTTATGCTTAATAAGTAATTCGAATAAGTAACACTTTCAAAAAACATAACTTTTACAGGTACGATCGCGATTTCCGTGCAGGCGGAGGTGTACTGATTGCCGTGAGCTCTGATAATCATTCCTTCACTATCTCCATTGACTCACCATTAGAAATAGTTCGCACTCATGTTGCTTTTACCACTGGCGACCTCATCTTTTGCGCGTGTTGTAGGTCCCCATCCTATACTACCAATTTCTGCACTTACCTTCATGATGTCCTTAACAAATTAATTATTGGATTCCCAAAATCCCATTTGTTGTTACCAGGTGATTTAAATTTTCCAAACATAGTGTGGCAAAATGGTGTTCCCTCCCTTAAGCAGTCATGTTCCGAGTGCACCCCTTTTTTAGACATCTACGCCGATTTTAATCCAACCCAGCTGATTCATGAGCCCACACGCACTACCAGCGCTTCCTCTAATACTTTAGATCCCTTTTTTACAACAGCTGCAGATTTGGTTTCTCCTCCAACATACCTTAAAGGAATCAGTGACCACTCGTTTTTCCACTTAACACTTAAGAAGAAAGTTTGCTCGAAGAAAACCGTTAAAACTATATGTGATTACAATGCCGCCGATACCACATCCATTACAAATGAAATAGAATCACTCATTTCTGACTACACAGTCAACTTTTTTGAACGTACCGTTGAAGAGAACTGGTTATTGTACAAGAACAAACTGCTAACACTAATAGATCGCTATGTGCCTAAAAGAAAGATTGTTTTGAATCCTGCCTAGCCATGGTTTACTGGAGTTCTACGCCGTCTGCGCAACAAAAATAAGCGTATTTCTCGTCGCACCAAAGCATCTAACATTCCCGAACGCTAAGCAGCATATCATTGCATTCACGCACAATATACTATCGCTATTACAAATGCAAAAAAAAATTTTTTTATCACACCCTCCCATTACTTTTGCAGTCCAATCCACGTAAATTACGGAATATTGTTGGTGGCAAAGAAAGCAAAACAATCCAGCTAGTCCGTTCTGACAATGTCGCGATCCCTCAGAAGCAGTGCTGTTCCGTTTTGAATGATGTATTTGCTTCCGGTTTTCACAAATGTGCTCCTGCCACTCTACCGTCGGTAACTAAATGCTCTTATTTACCAATGAACTCCGTTTATATAGATTGGGTCGGCATACAAAAGTTGATTGAAAACCTGAGAATATATTCTTCATCAGGTGAAGATTCAATCAACTGTAAAATGCTTAAAATTACTGAACCATATTCTTCGATTATGCTTTCGATGCTCTTTTCCCAGTCTCTAGGTTCCTCGGTACTTCCAAGCGATTGGAGGGTTGGCAAGGTTGTTCTGGTCCCTAAATCAGCTAACACTCATTCCCCTGATAACTATCGTCCTATATCACTGACAAGTATACCAAGCAAAATATTAGAGCATACTATACATTCTCATCTGATTGATTTCCTTGAGCCAAATTTCTTCTTTTCGAGTGAACAGCACGGTTTGAGAAAATCATTTTCATGTGAAATGCAACTATGTTTTACTAATGACCTATTTATCCATACTGACATGGGTTTCGATGTAGACTGCGTGTTTTTGGACTTTGAAAAGCTTTCGACGCTATTTCACATGATCTCCTCATTCTTAAACTTAGCATGCTTAACATTGACCCTAATCTACTAAACTGGATTAAAAGCTTTCTGTCTAATCGAACTCAGCACGTTTCGCCTAATGAGTGTTCATCCTCTCGCACTTCCGCAACATCGGGTGTACCACAGGGATCGGTACTGGGACCTCTGCTTTTCCTGATTTACATAAACGACCTTCCTATATGCATTTCCCATTCATGTATCAGGCTTTTCGCAGATGACTGCGTCATTTATCGCAAGATAACTAACCACACTGATTCTGATAGCCTTCAAGACGATCTTAGAAGCATATCCAGCTGATGCGATAAATGGCTCATGCGACTAAACGTTAATAAATGTAAAACAATGCACGTATTTGGCCGCGCTAACACTGACAACACGCGTGTTTACTTACTTTACGATACTTCTCTTGAATCCATCAACTCGTACAAATACCTAGGTGTTCATATTTCACGGAACTTATCATGGCATACGCACATCAAACACGTTACTAATAACCCTGACCGGGTTCTTGGATACTTGCGTCGAAATTTCTCTGCTGCGTCTATGCCGATAAAATTTACCCTCTACAAAACATTAGTGCGACCAAAGCAAGAATATGCATCCACAGTATGGTATCCGTATAAAATCACACTGATAAACACACTAGAATCTATCCAGAATCGCGCAGCATGTTTAATCTTATCTAACTATTCCCGTTACGCCAGCATTACTTCCAGGAAAAACACGCTTACTTAATCGACCATTTATTGCGCCGTAAATATTTTAGACTGTGTCCTTTCCACAGGCTGTATCACCACAACCCACTATTAAAGGATCATCTTATTATTCGCCCTTCATACATTTCATCCCGTTTCTATCACATGTTTAAAGTTGGTGTCCCACTTTTAGAACAAAAGTGTGTCACGGTTCTTTTATTCCTTAAACCAGCGCGTACTCGAACGACCTTCCTCCCTCCATCGCTGCCATTTCTGACGTTGACAACTTCAAGACTGCTGTATTTTCTGCCGTTTTGCAATACCTAGTATTGTATAATTATCTACTGTTTCTTTCTCACTTACCACTCCTTTCTGTAATGCCTTCGGGCCAGGAAAGTATCCGAAATGAGTAAATAAAACAAATAAATAAATAAATAACGAAACGATAAATTAATGGGAATGAAAGTGGATGAAAAAACAACTTGCCGCAAGCGGAAAACAATTCCACAACTTTCGGATGCAAAGGTTGTTGGAAACACTGCCCTTGTCCCACATGAAAAAACTAAGTGGCACAGAAAATTCATCTACCAATAGCTAAATTACAGTTATGTGTTTCTTCTTTTTTTTAAGTACGTATTGTGGTCACGTGAGTTCAGACGACATTGCTATTAGTGCAACCAACTGGTCTTTGGAGCTATTTTGCCTACACGGGAAAATTTCTTTTTTATGCATTTTTTTTCCAGATTATCTTTTCCAAAACTCGGGAATAACAGCATAATATGAAAAAAAAGTTATGCCGCAGTCTTAGGGAAGTTCACAATATAGATGTTATGCAGGAATCGGGAGGTTTTCAAAGGTGCGTCCAACCAGTAATTCTGTAGTTTTATGGTGGGATAGTGTGCGTTTTTGATTGAACGAGATAGATAACGTCATCGCCCAACATCAGGTGGCTGAAATGCAAAAGTGGCTGCCTCTCTTTTGGTGTGCTTAGAATCAAACAGCTTTCGTTCCCAGTTGCCAGTCTTTGTATATGGCATTGCTTTCCCTTAAAACCGAGATTAACATATCGCAAGAACACTGCCGCAGGACCTTCTTAAGGAGTATCGACTGCTGCAATTATTGAGCATGCGGAATGCAACAGAAGGGCGAACACCACGTGACGTGATCCATCGGCGCCGAAAATACATCCAAAATACGCGTGGCATGAGTTGTGGTTAGGTACAGCTCTCTCTGAAGAATGTAGTATCACACGTAAATAAATCGAAGCAACGTCTTTGTGTGCTCTCGACACGTTTGGTGTTCCTTTCTTTTTCTCTGGCAGAGTACCACGGAACGGGCGGCGAAGTACCAGTGAGCTACGCCAACGCGAGCTCACGGCTCAGCCATCTGCTCCTGGAAGCGTGCTTGCAGTCGGGATTTCCTGTCGTCGACTACAATGGTGCCGCGGAGCTTGGTGGGTACAATCTTGCGTTGAATTTTCATGGGTTACTCCCGCTGGTGTCTAAAAGCAGGCTCTCGCTATTCCTAACCGACGAATCCACACTTAGCCAGCTGTGCTGTTTAAAACCGCGCGCTACCTCCCACGTTTTTATTATAGGTGACAGAACAAAAGATTACCGCTAAGCAGCTCACACGAACCCTTGATGTTGTTACGCGAACGAAGGATTAAGGCTGGAGACTTTTTAAAAAGTATATTTACAAAATATAATGCAACGCTGGCCAGTTCAGCCGACAGCTCAAGAGCCAGAGAGCGTTCGTCGTCTTCGTCGGGGCGCCCACGTGCATCGGCCACAACAAACACGCAATATGGATGTATCAATATTTTAATGGATGAAACAGAATCACAGAACCACAGTACATCTCACCCCTCCTAATTCAGAAGGAGAGCTCGCTGGCACCCTCGCGTTCGTGTTTACCTAGACAGGTGCGTTATAACCTGTCAGATGCTTACGTGTGCATTCTTAGTCGCAACGGCACCATGATCTCAGCTGGAAAGTGGTTAATCAAGAATGATTACAGTATACTTAAAAGCAATGCGCTTTTCAAATCTGTTCACCGGAGCACAAAATATGTTGCAGGTATACACGATTAGATTTATTGACAGCTTCCGTGTGCGCTGGCGTATTCGTGTGATTCGTAAATACTTAAAAAAATTTGTTCATGTGACTCTTACGTCCATATGCAACATGCTATGTGCCCTTCTGGAGTGTACACCGTTATGCATCCTAAGCCAGACCGCCCTTTTAAATTTAACGGGATCAGCGAACTCTGGTCGGAAGATGTTGGAAATGTACAAGTAGCAACCGAAGAGCACTGTGAGATTGCTAGGTTGTTGTGATCTCGTAACAATTGAGCTTCAGGGTTCGAATTGCAAGAAAGATCTTCTGTAAACCAAAGTGTACCCTCACTGTGAATAAAGCACTTACGCAAACGTATGATCTGTATCTGTATCTGCGCTGATATAGAGGTGAATGACACAGTGCTATGCTAAGCTACTACAGGAACACCGAATGTCGCTTGGGGCTAAACTTCCCCTGAGCGTTACACCTGGAGAATGTTCTGCGGCAGCTTACTTTACGTTACGATTAAACAGTTTTGTTCATCCTTCAGGACACCCTTCCCAACACCACTAGCCTTTCCGCTATTGTGAGAAGGGAAAGCACCTTATTTAAGAACATAGGAACCAACAAGTAAAATGTGTGTCAAAACTTGCTTGTTTCAAATCACTACTTCTTCCCGAGTTCCTAGTGTTGAAGATAAAAAAAATATACGTAGCAGTGTACATAGATGGAATAGTCTTCAAAAGCTATTTACTTTGCAGTATAGAGATGAGTCGTTCTGCAAGAAATTACGACTGATTTCTTTCCTTCGCTGTCGCATCGAAAACATGGGGCGAACAACTTTTTAGAAGAAGACCGAGGTTTTATATCTTGTAGCAACGGCTACCTTCGATTGCGGAAAATTTTCTTGATATCTCCCAGTAATATTTATTTCTGCACTAACACAATAGAACCATCGTATATCCAGAAAAAAGCAACTTCTCCAGACCAGACACTTTCATGTACTGCACTTCACGTGGAGCTTGTACAAGGAGTTCAAATCGCGCCAACGAGACACATCAATTTTGGCGTGCTTTATAGTTCATTAAGCCTCCCATCGTGGTAAGAGAAATACATTTGACTAGCAGCAATGTAATCTATTATGGAATATGAGTGCTGCAGAAGACCGCAACGTGGAGCATGTTCAGGAAAGAGAATGTCGTCATCCAGCCGAATACTAAAAAAGATACCTTTTGGTTTTCTTCGTCACTCAGCACTACAGTCGGGCAAACGACCACTTTCACTTTCACAATCTATTAATTTATGAGTTTCACGCAATGTTTTTAATTAGCGACCTTTTATGATCAATAACAGTAAGACAGACACATATAGAAAGAGCACTATATGTAGGAGAATTTACTGCAATTTCAGTTTTTTTTTTTGTAATTTGTTTTGGCGTTATAATATGGCAGTTTAGTCTGCTTGAACGGCAGACACTTACCGCATATTCAGAAATGCGCGTTAACTAGAAACCCATGCTTGGCTTAATCTTGATTACGCCCGTGGCCTGAAGGTGCCCAATAAACTCATTGCGTGACCTTCGGCAAATTCACATCAGGAGTTCATTGGGCCCATTCAAGGATGCGCTTCCACTTAAAGGGCATTTATGAGCACGAGCGTTAGCCTTGGGGACAGTCCCTGTACGCGGGGAGATTTTTGGGCAATAAAGCCAGTGCTGCAGAGATGGAGCTTGCGCAAATTTATCAGTCCGCAAGTAGACGGATTGTCAGAGCGGAATTAGTTTTCGCTTTCGAATCCGAATCATTCTGCAGTTTGAAACACGAACAACCTTGCACCCGTACTGGTCCACGTACGAATGTGTAGCGTTGCGCGTAAAAGACGGGCAAAAGAAGCAAGAAGGTGACACCCACAGAGCGCAAACTATCAACAGTTTAGTTCCGAAAACAATGTGACCTTTTTTTATGCCTTGTCAGAAGCACACACACACACACACACACACACACACACACACACACACACACACACACACACACACACACACACACACGCATATATATATATATATATATATATATATATATGTATATATATCAGGTAGAATGTGAAAATGTGGTTCAATGATTTATTATGCGTTCCCGGTAATGCGTGGGGTAGACTCAGGTAAATACAAAACAAAATTTCCAGCATAGCCGAAGTCCAACGAGCAGTTAAAACCACTTGCATCTTTTAGCACCTGTAGAACCGCTCATCTCCTGCTTCAACAGTAAGCACATGAGAAAGAAACAGTTAAACATACATTCGGTTTCTGGAATTCCGCTTATGGCACTGTTGCCGCATTCCCCACAAGCGCTGGAGTCCAAGCCTTGAAAGTATTTTTTTTCGTTAATGTAAGTCTTGCTCCCGCACCTCCTTTATAAGCTGATACTCATTACCGACGTTCCAGTATCAGTTTTATTTGATTATATGTGTGATTACATCGTAAAGCAAGTTTCCACAGCTTCAAGCTTGAACGCCAGGTTGTAGGTAGCAACAAAGCCGTCGAATTGGCTCCACGCGAGCTCAATCCGATCGAGCTCGCAATAATACCGAGGCAACCGAACGACGTCAGCTTCCGCAGCCGTGGTCATTTGATATGCTTAAAACCGGTGCTTGCTTCGACTGACCAGCTACAGTAGTTTGTCTTTCAGATGGTTGTCGGAAAAAAGGGATGCTTTTGTCCCGCAGCTATAAGATTGAATCTTAAGGTCTTGAGTTGAAGCAGGCACCTGCTATGCCAGAGTGCTGTAATACGACACATTGTTCATGACAATAACAATGTGGACTTTATGCTTCGTAGAAGCTGCTCAGAAATGCGTCATTCATTTCCCCACGGCAGTCTCTGCAATCCATTTTTTTTCCTCTCGAAAACCAGGCACACTCCATCAAAAATGCATTACCGCTTCCAGCATGGAAGGCGATCAGTCGCCTTCCCCCTCACTTTCCGCTTGGGGCTGAAGCCCAGTAAGTAGCCCTTGGCTAAACGCGCCTTCCCGCGGCACCGTCTCCTTCGGGTGGCCAGCGTTGGCTCACGTTTCATTGAGACAATATATATTTCTGTAAACAGATCTATTCCTTATGCACCCTTCGTATTTATTTATTTATTTATTTACCTAATTATTTATTCCAGGTCGGGGTCCTCGACCACATCGTTGCGGATCTTTTCAACTGTCGGTACCTCGATGCGCATTCAGTAACCGCGCACTTCATGTCGCAGCGCAACGGTTGTGAACGTTACGTGGACCTGGAACCTAGCACGTAAAGGCGACCTAGCTGCCGCATTTACGTGCGAACTTCAGTTTCTTGTGCTTTGGGGATTTCAGAGGCTCACGGAGAGCTTCGTATTTTGATCCCTGGCGACAGTGCGTTCACTCACATCGGTGAGCGCGTTGACAGCCCGGAACGCCGCAACTGTGTATGCACCGGACTGACTGCACGGTGCACCGGTGTAGGCTTTGCACACGAGCTGCTTCGTGGGCTAAGACGACCACTGCTTGCCTAAATTAACGTAACTGTTCCCTGCCTCGACTACAACGGTGAGACGTCGGCAACAGATGTGCCCGACGGACAAGGGGAACGCCATATTAACCACTCGTAATGACGGAGGGCAATCACACAAAAAACGTTGTGCGGTCCTCAAAAAAAATATAAGAAAATCAACCAACGAAGCTTACTGGCAAGCGATCTACAGTTGGTATGTTTATTTATGCAGCCACACGAGTGCGGCCACTAAATTATTTAATTAGCTAGAATTTCTTTTGAACTAAAGAAACATTGACATTATAGATGACACCGAGGAACTTCTTGGTGGCGCACACAAATAGGATGCGCTGCAGTGTCGTACCTTTGGCTTCACTGTCAAGAAAAGTATTCCCCTGGTATACTTTGCATTGCGTATAACCCACGTCTGACTCGCGGGCATCACAGTAGCCACTCCTGCGCCTAGATGTACGCAATCATACGACGCAAGACTATCTTGCATGGTAATAAGCTTATTCTCATTGTCAGGGAAAGCAGGAACTGCTTTAGGGATACAACTGCGTTCATAAAACTGCGGACGAAAACGTGGGAGGCTCATAATTTACAAATAGGCAAGTTGGTCATTCACAGTAAATGGAACGTCGCAAACAAAAATAGCAGGAAGGGCGAGGCTAGACCAAGCACTTACTGCCAAGAGGATTTTATTATAGCAAGTTGCGAATATATAAATGAACTAGTGCACCTGACGCGTGCGCGGTGGCCAGCTACCTCAAGGCACACATCAAATGAAATCAAACAAAACACTAAAAAACAATGTGGAGTAACCATCCAGGATGATTGCCAATGCCTGCGAATAGCCGAACGCTTCTGCAAAAGCATTCACGTTATTAAAGGAATGATGCGCTTTGGGGTAAATGGTTGTTACAGTCACAATATTTCGGTAGCGCTTGTCGCTTCATTGAGTTGTTCACGAACGCGGCAGAATAGATTTGTGCCAGTGTGGTACAGGGGTTCAGAGTGCTTAAGTATCATTACATATATCAGGCCCACACATATAGTCACCATTCTTACTCGTCAAGTATTATACATTGCCTTCTTGCCTTCATCCTCGAGACGTCGCTACATCGAAATCTCGCGCTCTGCATCCACATGATTTGGTGTCTACGGTACGGTGTATATAGTTAGCGAACGCTCTATTGCATATAGCTACCATAGCTTAAGATTAAAGCTGCGTCCTCTGCAACATCACATGCTATCGCCGTAATAGTGTTACGCAGTTCGGCCGAATATGCCGAACTGTGAAAGTTGTTCAGCAGTTCGGCACGAATATGCGCGAGTAGAGGAAGTTCGAGGAAAAGGGTACCGCAGAACAGTCGATCAAAGCTGAATGCGCCGTAAGAAGGTCGAGTCCGAGGATTAGGACATGGGGACGATTGGTCAGCACTGTAAAAAGAACAGGAACATGGCGGTCGGCGATACTGATAGGAGAAGTACACATTCCATTGACGTCAACAGTGCTACCATCGGCCACACGTATGGCTCGAGTTGTAGGAGGCGTGAGAACCTTCCTCAGTCGACGACGGAAGTTACAACTCATTATGGATACCTGGGCTCCAGTATATATGAACGCCGTCAAAGGGACACTGTCCACGTGAACATCAAGTAAGTTCTGGTTCGTTGGGAGCGTCAATGGAGGATTTCTACACGACGAAGTTAATGCAGAAATAGTATCTTCGCTGTCCCCACCACTTTGCTGATGTCACATGCACGCTAATATATATTGTATTATCACTAAAATATATTGTACTAATTGAAGAATTGCTGCCGCTGTAACCACGGCAGTGCTTTCTTGGTTCTAGTTCTGTATAAGTTTGTATATCGCCCAGAAAAAGAAAGAAGAAACAGCTGATAATTGGCAACATGAACATTGCGTCCAGGATGCTCTCGCCTGCAGACGAACGTGGCGAACGGTGAGCGCTTCAGCGCGAGCAAGGCCTTCATACAGCCCGTCGTTGGGACACGGAAAAATTTGCACGTCGCCCTGTTCAGCCATGCCACGAAGGTACGTGCCGAGCGCAGCAGTTCAGTGAACAGCATCTTCTAGTGCATTTCATTCAATTTGCACTGATACACCGCCTAATTTATCGGTGAATCCGCAAGGTGAAAGAAATTCACGGGAATTAAAGCTCTCGCGCAGGAGAATATTTAAAGAAATTCTAATATAATCCTACAAAGGTTCTCGAGAGAAACACTCACAGTATAAAAACAAATGGACAATCTAGAGAAAGTGTAGAAGAAACATTTTATTACGTTAATTGCAAGTTTACATATAACGATGTAAAAGGATAATAAAATGAACGAAAACGTAACTTGCTGCAGGTGGGAGTCGAAAGCACGTCCTGAACGCACGTCCCATGATGCCTGAAGTTAAAACAATGTTCTAAATCATCCACCTTAGCCGCAAGCAGCGCAAGCTAACCCTATGATGTGCAACCATCTGTACATAGACAAATAACCTATACAATGGGCGGAGAATGGCTGCCGTGTCAGTGTAATTGATAAAGCACCTCATTCACAATGTTGAACATGTGTGTTTGACTTCCGCCTGCGGGAAGTTAGGTTTTCGTACAGTTTCATTTCAATACCTTGTGTTACTTCCAAATTTGAAACGATCACAACAGCAATTTCCGGTTCTATTTTTCTGCCTTCGCTGTCTGTTTGTTCGCACGAAAGCGTAAATGTTCCGTTTCATACACAGCAGGCAACACTGAAAAAGCTACGCAATTAGTGTGGTCATAGAACTATAACTGCGTGCGCTTCACGGTAAAGCTTTTCTATGTGCGTGTAACGCTTTCTACGGAATAACTACTTCACGTGTTACAACCGCAACTTGACGTAATATTTCTGCGAAAGCCCGCAAGGCGGAGAGGGACAATTAATTAGGGGAAAATGAGGTATCCATCCAGACGTAGCTAAGTGTTACAGAGGAAACCCATACGGGTTCCTCTGTAAAGGCCTCGCAGTTGAAACATTTCCCTACCAACTGCAAGCCGCGGGGTTAGCTCAGATGGCAGAGCGGCTGCCCCGCAAAGGCGAGGTCGCGGGTTTTAGTCCCGGACAAGGAAAAATTTTTCTCCAACTGCGAGTCCTTTCTTTCGGGGAAGCCGTATGAGCTTCCTTTGTAGACATGGCTACGTTTGGGTCGATGTCTCCTTTTCCCTTTATTAACCGCAACTTGGGGACGTAGTGTTGCATCAACTAGCGCATCATTTGGATGTCTTTGTGCTTCCACCAATCGACGTCCTATGTATTCGTTGCGAGAGCGAGTAGTGCGCTGTGGCCACTCGTTGCAGAAGGGTGTCACTCAGCTTATTCGCCGGTAATTAGGTTTAAATGTGCGTGCATTTTACGCAGTAAACATCACATTTCATGGCATGGCAGTATCAGCCTTTATTCTGCATCGAATTGAATGGCACATGCCGATATAATTGCCTCTAATATGCATTTTATGTGAACGCAAACACTGAGATATGACTCTCTAGTATTTTTAGCCTTGCCTACTGTGCACGAAGCGAGGTACTGTAGGAAAAAATAGAGCACCTGGAATCCATTTATTCTATTCACAGTGTAATTTAGTAAACGTTTTGCTACTGCTCATTGATAGGACGAATCTTGATTTCAATATGGACCGCAAATATTTGCATGTTTACTGGTAGCATCATGTCACTATCATGCTGATGCATAATTTTTCCTCTGTATAGCGCTACGCACTGCTATCATCCCCCTATCTGAACGTCAGCTGGATAAATTAGGTTCATAGCGCCATAACAGAGTGGAAGTAAACTGCTAAATGTAATGCACGTTTCCACCAAAACCGAATAATGATGATTGAGCAAGCATACATAATAGTCCCTGTGTCATGACCAAGTGCAGGTGAATTTCGAAGGAAATCACGCCGTGGGCGTAGCGTTCACAAGGTTCGGCCAACCATACAACGTGTCAGCACGAAAAGAGGTGATTCTCTCAGCAGGAACGGTAGGATCCGCTCAACTGTTGCTTCTCTCCGGCGTGGGTCCCCGAGAAGATTTGGAGCGCCTGCAGGTAGGCAGTGCATATCATCTTTAGGAAACTTTAGCGATATGTTCCAAAGATTGCGCAAGAATTGTTTGAGAAATTTGCATGAAATTATTTTCCTGCAGGGTTCTCATTAATTACATCGCGCTTATTTGTTTAGTAGCGTTTACTGCTCTATTCATTTTTTTTTTGTCGACGGTATCGTTACATTTTACCTGATATTTAGGGTATTGAGTACGCAAGTATTGGTTCCATGCAGCCTGCAAGCCGCAGACTTTCAAGGCTGCACTTTGTGCAGTTGCCCTGCCTAGAAAAATAATGTTGCCAGTTTATATGTCTGTATGTGCGAGCGCAAATCAAAAAGCATTCTCCCATTTTTTTTTTGTGAGCCAAAGTGAGGCACATACAGGTAAATACAAATATACGTGCTATTCTACCTACCTCACGCTATTTTTCCGCATAGTCAGCGCACCGATTCAAACACTTGTCCCACCCCAGCACTAAATTTGAGATGCCCCTGTGGTAGAATTCGCACGCGCGCAGCCTCCCCCAACGATTATTGTTTTGCGAGACTTCTTGCGAACTCAAAACACCACCACCTCACACTTTTCAAAGCAAGACACCTTTCCCCATACGTCGGCTGCCTTTCCCTGCGGATTTCCATGTGCGTTCCCTCCATAAAAACAAATCCCACTTGACTGCTTGCACGACAAAGACGTATGAAGCACAACCGCCGTCTTCAACAACCGACAGCAGCGCCGGTCCAAGAGAGGTCTACCGCTGGGAATGGATATGTTAACTGACGCGTTTAGAGCCGTAATTTGGCAAAAAAATAGGCGCAAGGACTTTCGGATTCTCTCAGCTTTCAATTATTGGCTTGTACGTGCCAAAACCATTTTCTGATTATGAGGCACGCCGTAGTGGGGGACCCCAGAAATTTGTACCACCTGAGATTCTTTGTCGTGCACCTAAATCTAAGTGCATGTATATTTCCGCATTTCGGCCCCAACGAAATGCGGGCGCCGGGGTGGGGATCAGTCCCGCGACCTCGTGCTTAGCAGGCCAAGAGCATAGCCACTAACAACCGCGGCAGCTGTGTGTGTGTGTATGTCTGCGCGCGTATGTATGTATGTATGTATGTATGTATTTATGTATGTATGTATGTTTGTATGTATGTATGTATGTATGTATGTATGTATGTATGTATGTATGTATGTATGTATGTATGTATGTATGTATGTATGTATGTATGTATGTATGTATGTATGTGTTCATACACCGAATCTCATTATGTGTGCTCTATGCTCTTCAGATTCCCTACACATCATCGTGGCCATGAGCGTTCACTGCTTTCATAACTATGCCACCTGCGCTAGATAAAAAATTACCTGCTCTAAATTGAAGGCAGGCCCAGGAGGAACCATATATTTATGGTTTATTCATCATAGTGCCACTGGCTTCATGAGAATTTGGAGACTACCTTGTCAAATTAGTTGGGCTAATATCCGCATGGTGCAGAAAGCTTCATCAAGCCCGTAGTAGCACGGAACTACAGAAGACACCCATGTAGGCTTCTCAGAAAGAGAGCTTCGTCGTTAAGAAATTATGCACGGTCCGGGTACTTGCACAATTCCTTAAAGAGAAAGCAACAAGTAGGAACGAGCTACAAAAGGTAAATTTGCCAATGACACTACAGCCTATGATAAAAAACACCCAATACGGCGGCTTAATGAGAAAGAACACGTAAGTTTTGCACATTGTCTAAATATACCGGACGTTTATTTTAACGTTAACAGTTTTTTTAAAAATCGTGTGTAGTATTTAGTACAAATGTACTTATTGAGCTGGAATAGTCAAAGAGGCACACAATACTTACATTGGAGATCGCTACGGATAATCGACTAGTTAATAAGCTATCTCTAATTACGTTTTCATCTAGTTACTTAAGCGCGCATAGTGATATACATGAATAGAACAGAGTGACTTCACAAGGCACAGATACTTAGAACAAATTTTTAAACTTGAACCAGTTTCGAGATAAGCGTACTTAAAGTCAGTGTAAACATCCACTGTTGTTCCGCTTACTTTTTCAACAAAACGCATTTGTTGTCATTGAAACTCAGAAGTTACTGGAACACCAATGCACTCTGTCAAAAACTTTGGGAACGCATATCTCGAAAGTGGTGTCATCCTCAGAAGTCGTTCAAAGTGGATACAACGTTAAACGTCAGCAGCTACAATTCACAAATTGGAACATCCGGCGTAAAATAATTACAGTAAAAGGTAGTTATCAAAAAATGATAGTTGCTCAAATATTCATTTTCATTTTTTCGAAGATTGAGGACGGACAGATTGAGAGCTCTTTCTTGATTCGGTGGATGGTGGTGCATGGCGGTTCTTAGTTGGTGGAGCGATTTGCCTGGTTAGTTCTGATAACGAACGAGACTCTAGCATATTAAATACGTGCGGGGTTCCCAGCACCTTACAACCTTCTTAGAGGGACAAGCGGCTCCTAGCCGCACGCAACAGAGCAATAACAGGTCTGTGATGCCCTTAGATATCTGGGGCCGCACGCGCGCTACACTGAAGGAAGCCGCGTGTCTTTATCCCTGTCTGAAAGAGTGGATAAGCCGTGGAACTTCTTTCGTGATTGGGATAGGGGCTTGCAATTGTTCCCCTTGAACGAGGAATTCCCAGTAAGCGCGAGTCACAAGCTCGCGTTGATTATGTCCCTGCCCTTTGTACACACCGCCCGTCGCTACTACCGATTGAATGATCGGTAGGTAAATTACAGGTAAATTATGTTCTTCAGGGATGGTTTTATGAGCAGCCCTAAATGGGGCCTGAGAGGCAAATCTCTAGGGAGGAAAAGAATCAAAGAGGAAAGGCCGAAATGTTATTTGCGGGGCATCCACTTAGCTGCCCTAAACTAGTTGAGGGTAACAGGGAAATAAAGTTCACCGCCCAAGCACTCCGCACACATGGTTAACCAGCGAAGCTGAAACTTGCAGCCCCAATATTTATCACTGGATTAATCCCGATGGGTCATTAGGTGACGGCTTGGGGGGGCTGCTGGATGCTCGGTATGCAGAGCCGGAGAGAAATTGCTGCGCAAGCGCTCGGCTGCGACGGAGAGCAACGACGTCACTACTGGCGCAGCCAATGGCGTGCCTCTTGTGCCAAAGTAAAACATGGCATGGATGGGCGAACAACAATAAAGACCACAACAAAATGGCTAAATTAAAAGCGGCTAAGACGTGATTACAATCCGGTTTATTATGGTGCATTTGGGCAACCATAGCATACAAGTACCAATGACAAGCACAACGCTCTCAAAATGCAGCACTGTTCGCGGGAGTATACGAACCCTTGATTGATTTCGCGGGACAAATGCACGTGTGTACGGTGTAACAACATAATATTGGTAGTCTGTGAACTTACATTACTCAACTGCTGACAGCCGTGTGCTGCTGAATAACAGTTGGAAGCTATTCCATGTCATCTAACCTTTGAAACTCCGACCAGAACACTCCTCTTATTGGCTTGCAGCAACTTCCTCTACCGCTCTAAATCCTGCGCCAATGGCTGCACTGAGGACAGGGTGACATTCTGGTGTAAAATAAAGAATAAAATTCAATTTCACTAGCAGTTTTCTTTTAATCATCAAGCTGGTCGTCACACATTGCGAACTTTTAAACCTATAGTCGCCACGATGATCTTCCAGATACCAGTGATCGCAGACCTTCCAGTTGGGCGCAACCTGCAGGACCATGTAGGTGTAATGGTGGGCCTGCCTGTCAGCACGGATGTAGCTGCTGCAATACCACCATTTGGCCTGGAAGACATAGCGCAGTACTCTGACAACAGAACTGGTAAGGTAGCAAGATTTCCTAAACAGCTTCTTCATATCCGTTCTTGAAGTTCCACTGACTAGCTATATCTGTGTATAAAGAAGCTGTGGTGACTGACCAATTCAAAGTTATAAAACAGATGTTTCGGAACCCGTACGCTTTCTTGGTCGCACTAAGCTATACCTGTTGTGCGCCTGCGAATACCTGCCATGGTGGCTCAGTCGCTTTGGAGTTTTGCCTCTGAATAGGAAGTTGCGGGGCGAATTTGTGTCCACACCGACCACGATTAGACGGTTGCAGGCAGCAAAAATGCTCGTGTATCATGTTTTGGATGCAGATCACACAACCCCCCGTTGCCGAAATTAATGCAGAGCCTTCCACTATACGGCGTGTCTGATAGCTGGCACAGGTATGTTGCTTTAAGACATCAAATATCATAACTTAGTCTGTGGGAATCAAAACATACAAATGGGGCAAATACATCAAATACGTCGAATATGATAAAGTTTGCAATACACTTCAAACCTAATTTTGCCCCCCCCCCCCCCCCCCACCTGGCTTCACCTCACTTAGGTGGCGACAGTACTACAGCCAACATTCGGCGGGGATGTCTCGCGTTCTGAGTGGAATCCGTGCATTGAATTCCCAAATTGCCTGTACATCCCAGCAGCTGGCCAATAGAAATGATCTCTTGTGGCAAAAACAAGGCAAGAAAAGGATCGCATGACGACGACGATAGAGCGGCGCAACCTCCACGTCGGCGGTAACAACCGTTGCCGGTAAATGACGAATCTGGCGAATCACAATATGTTTATGAGTGACGAAGATGGCGGCGATTACCCAGATATTGATCTTTGCTACATCCGTAAATGGTCTGTACATACGCAGTGCCTTACGTGACGTGTCCTCTATTCGGCGCTCCGTCACAATATGGTGCAACCTAGGGCTCTTACTGCAGCTTTTTTCTTCCCTTACTTAAACTTATGCAGGCATCATATCAATACCCTCGAGCTCCGAGTTCCTTCAGTTCCTGCAGAGCGACTTTGCAACGGAGGACGACAGTCCTGACGTTGAAATGGCAGTACTTTCAGCGCCGTCAGCCAGTCAAGCGCTAAAGTCATTGTTCGAGCGCATGGGCCTGCTACCAGAGGTGAGGTCCAGTACTGAATGATGAATATTCTTTCGTGACAGTATTCGCATAGTCCGTGAACTGTGCGCCGAAAACTGACCACGCCACGAAAACGAAGTTACATCTCTTTATTTTTGAGAAATAGAATGAGGAATGTCTGGCATCTACTGCCTAACATGTCTCTTTGACTCCTAAGTTTTAGGCGCAGCATGGACATTGTGGCCGGGCTGCAGCGACAAGTTGCACCTCGGAAACATGCGGCAGCTGTGGAGTGGAGTATACATTTTACGATATTTAATCTCTTTAATGAACCTGCATTTCCTTAATCCAGAGGCATTTCGCATCTGTTACAATGACTTACCTGATGATCATTCGACTTAAAAATATTCTTGAACACGCTAACGACGATTGTTGTGCCGAAGTTTATTTATTTATTTGCTTACTCATTCATTTGTTTAGTCTATTATTTATTTATTTATTTATTTGTACATGCTGCTGTCCCATAGGAGGAAAAATTACTTTCTTCACATGCCACTAAAACAATTCTAAAACAATTGCATGTCACGCAAGCATTATACCTGCAAGATCCCAGGCCACCAACACCCAAAACCACTAGTGAGGCTTGACATACCCGGATTTATGAAGAACTCCCACGTTTCCTCCATTGGCTTCGAACGGCTCACCCTGTCCCATGTATTTACATTATATAGTGGCACTGTACAAGTATATACTGATGGTTCGGTTAGACCACCTGCCACAGCGGCCGTGTTTGTCATCGTACAATTTGGAATTACTCGGCGATTTCAATTAGATCACAAATCGACATCTACGGCTGCGGAACTTGCACTCACCACTTCTCTTATCCTCATCCTCCATACCAGTACTTTCACTCCCCTTCCCTCTTCCCTAGTGCAGAGTGGCAGACTAGAGCGCACTAGCTCAGGTCGACCTCTCTGTCTTTCCTGTCAATACATTCTTTTCTAATCTATTCTTCACATCCAATGGTCGAACGCTTGTAGAATCAAATCGCACGGTGGGTTTGCCCTAAGCTCACCAGGTCTAATGACAAAGCGATTCAGGTGGCCATGGAGGTATTTCACTTAGAAAAGTAAACTGGGAAGGCTCTGAAATAAAAACAAACTGACGAAAACCGCTTGAAGGCGTGAGCTATTACACTAAAATTATTACTGAATACAAAAACATAATGCTGTTTAAATACTCAAAGCAGCGAAAGGTATAATATTTCAATTATTAGTTATAGGTAACCCGTTCAAGGCACTTCGCGTCCAGCAAAAGGTGTTGGTTATAAGCCACTTGGCTTTGAACTACGGAAAACTATTACAATGTTGCTTAGGGGTGGTGACAAGGCATTAACTTTGTTGCCTTGTTCAACGCCTACAATATTGTTGCGATACAACAGGCATCATGAGACGTGGCGCAAAGGAAAACGAATACTGACATCTGGGCTTGGCACAAGCTGGTTACTTTTAGACAGCCGAATGCATTCGCTTCTGCGGCTTTGCGACGTTGCCTCCCTCGCGTGATTATTCGTTCTTTGTAACTCACTTTGAAAGCATGGTGCGTACGACTATGCAAATAGATCCTGGCTCAAGGTTATACAGTACAATGCTTAGTGGGCTGCCTCGGGTTCCACCTGAGGTACCTGACCGTCTTTGCGCACGAGCATTAGCTGATGAGGTGAGGGCAGCATTTTCTCCCATGGAGCGTGGCTCGGCCCCAGGGTCGGATGGGTTATGCGTTGAGTTTTATCTAACGTTCTGGGAAGATATTGGTGCCACTTTTGTATTTCTTATAAGCCGCTGATTTGAGAATTTGGAATTGCCGTCTAGCTTTCGCGACAGGTATATTGTGGTGATACCTAAGCACGATCCATCATCAGTTCGTGCAGAAGAATGGAGGCCAATCGCGCTTTTCAACGGTGACTCACCCGACGCTTGGGAAGCTGATGCCTTCCTTAATAGGACACGATCAGGCATGCTCTGTTGCTGGCAGAGGGATACACAGTCCTCGTTCGTTACGCGTGACACAATGACATACACACTGACCAGGTCGGCACGTGGTCTGTTAGTTTCACTAGATCAAAAAAAGGCATTCGATCACCTTGAACATAGTTATATATTTAAACGTACTGATCACGTTCGGCTTTTCGTCAAAGTTTGTTGAACTTATTAGGACTGCCTATGAAATATCCGAAGTACATTGTTTCTTGATCGTCGTGAAAGTGCGCCATTTCCCGTTGTATGTGGTGTTCGTCAAGGGTGCCCTCTATCCCCAGTGCTATTTGTGCTCAGCCTTGAGCCATTTCTGCGCTCAGTGTGAGGGACCCCTTATGTATGTGGTCTCCCACTGCATGGTAGCGTTGTTGTGACGGTGACAGCTTTCGCCGATGACATCACATTGTATTTCAGGACTGAAGATAGGTTATCCCGTGGCTTTCGAATTTTCACTGAGTACAGGAATATTTCAGGTGCTACGCTAAATTTTTCAGTATGTCATTATTTGTTCATTGGTTCACCACAGACACGACTAAGTCCCCTTTTCCGTCTTCAAAAGAGAGCGACTCTATTCGTATATTGGGCCTTGATTACACCTATGATGGCATATCAGACTCTGTGTGGCTCTTAATTCTTGAAGATGTAAGGCGAAATATTCAAGATGCTCAGGAGTATGATTTACCACTATTAGAAAGAAGGTACTTAGCACCGCCTGTATTTCGCAGCCGAGTGTGGTACGTTTGTAACGTTATACAGCCACCATTACGAGCTGCTAGGTTTTGCAGTGCCTTCTTGGTTCCTTCTTCAGGTCGGGCAGTACAGAAATGTAGTCTCGCGCGGCGCTTGGGCAACCACGCTCTCGCGGTGAGTTCGCGTTCCCCTCCGTGTTTGTTCGCTGCCGGCTGCTTGATCTGCGATTTCTGCTCTGCCTGTTACAGCGTGATTAGTGTCCTGGGCGTCAACTGGCCTGCCATTTCCTTGGTACAAAATTCGTTACATGTTACCGGGCGTGCATTGAAATCGCCGACTACAAGCGTTAAACCCACCTACATTTTTACTGTACGGCCGTGGCATTTTGTCGCCACATACAACACTTGTGTCCTGATGCAGCCGTTCTCTAAAAGCGTGTTGTAGATACTATGTCAGCCTTACTGCTTGCTCTAGTTCCCGCAACGCACCACGCACGTTCCAACATTGTGTGGTGGGATGCCATAGCGGCGTCATTTCTGCCTGGCTACCTACGCGACTTAATGTGGCTTCTAGGGTGGCAAGTGCAACACGTAACAGGCTAGAGCGGTGTGGCGTAGTCCCATCTTGGCGGTGTCCCAACTGCCCCCTTCAAGAATCCAATGAACATGTGCTGCGGCAATGCGTCGTTGCCAGGGTATTTTGGAGGGCCATGCATACTGGTTTCCGTGGCCTTAGAGTTAACCGCTTTATTACATCTGGTAGCTGCTCACGTGGCAGCTTTGCGCGGATTTTAATTGCTGCGGGGGCCTTTTGTCTATGGCGTAGCCGATGCGAAGCATTTGCCGCGAGGCATCGTCACCGCGCTCTGTTTTCACTTCATGGGAGGCTCTGCTTTGGGCAACTATCGTTTCTGTCAGAGGAGTTGCTTTTCCTTGGAGAAGTAGATGTTCCTTCGACAGTCGTCATGCTATATCTTGTCGGTAGCTGATGGACGCGTATGGCTTAATTTTCGACCAGCCCGGTTCTTGTAGCCAGGCCATCAGAAGTATTCATTTAATTCACATAGAATGTAGGTGCCCGTGATTTCCGTGTGCATGCACTCTCATATACATGATAATTGTTGTATATAAACACCTCATGAACATCACTTCAAAATTATATAAAGTGTCTCTGTCAAATCATTATCGTACATAACCATTGTGTACACTGTATATATGGAACACCATTTCACACATGCGACAATAAGTTTGTGTAACTGTGCCTTTCCTTGGGTCTATGTGATTACATCTTACTGAGTGGGCACTCGGACACTACTTTGTAAACGTGCCATGTGTACAAAGCGTCGTTCTTTTGTATATGTTACCGTCATGGGGAATCGTGCCGTGATTATGACTCAGTGTTCGTACCGTCTCTTGCTGAAATAAGCATTTCTAAACCGACATTTTAGTCTTTCGGTGCGCTAGTCCTGTAAATGCTGTGCAAACAGTCTCTTTCGTCTTTTTGTGATCCCTGTCCTCGCCACGGAGCTCTGCAGCGACCACTACATCGAGCTCGCTACCATGCCTTCCGGAGTTGATAACCCATCGGCGTCGGCTACGACTCGACTGCCTGCTCCATTCGCGACGCATTCCCACGCTCGCTACTTTGCTGTTTTCCGGCTCGGATGGCACTGAGCTCGAAGAGTGGATGAACATCTAGGAACGCGTCATAATTAATAACAGGCGGGATCCAAAGCTCATGTTCGCTAAAGTCGTTTTTTACCTCACTGGCACCCCCCGCGTGAGGCAACGAACCGAGAAAGCTGAAATAACCAGTGGGGCCACATGCAAAGAAAAACTCCGCGAAATGTTCGGTGACCCCAACGGGAGCACGGTCGCAGCAAAAAAGTGGCTGTTGCGACGCGTTCTCAAAGTCCCACAGAGCCCTACATCCCATACGTACAAGGCGTCTTGGTTCTTTGCCGCACAGCTGGTGACAAAATCTCTGAAACAAAGTGGTCTGAAACAAAGTCTCTAAACCTTGCTGCGTTTCGGCAACGTTTCAACTATTGACGCCATTATCAGAGTGCGACCGCTTCAAACAAGCTAAGCGCCGTCGTATCACATGCCACATCGTGCACCTGCCCAGTACTGCTGCTATGTCAACTTGTGAGGGCCATTCCCACTAGCCAATCCCATGTGAGAGCGCAACTCGCGTCATTAGCGGCGAGCTCGAGGCCTGTTATTCACCATCTTACTGGGCGACGCCCACAGATCCATTCCCAGCCACAATTGATGCAATCCAGGCCGTTGTCCTACAATAATTTGGAAACATGGGTCACAGCTCTGTGTGCACGTGCATCCACGAATCGCAACCCGCCTAAATTGCGCACCTCTGACGACAAGGCCATCTGTTCCCATTTCTGCCGCATTGACCACATCACTAGTCGTAGCCTCAACTGATGGTCAACTCCATCTCAAACATGCAACACTAAACATTTCTGCTGCTCTGCACGCAGTACTCCTTATGCTCTTCGCCACTATCGTACTGCCGCTGACGCCTCTGCTACGAATCGTCGCTACGGCCGTTCGCCATCACCACGACGTCGTCACCCTCCTTCACCCCAGCCACGTCGCTTCTCGTCGTCGTCCATGCGCCTCCATACCCTGCCAGAAAACTAGCAAATGTACCTTCTGGAGGTGAAGCTGTGATGTTGACCCTGCCCTTAGGTCGTCTGTTTACTTTTCCCACGAACCAGAATCGTCATATAGCTGACGTTGAATGCACTGCTGTCACTGCACTGATCGCCGCAGGTGCACAACTCTGCATTGGGAGCACTGCATTCCGACAACGAATTAAAATCTCCTTAGTCCTGCAACCACACGTGTCACCAGCTTTTGGGGATGGCGGTACTGTTTCTGTCATCGATATACTTAGAGACGCGTAAGCATCACCGGCCGCCACACTGCTGTTCTTCTTACCGTGATTGCCCATGGCCTGCATGACCACATTCTCGGTCTCGATTTTCTTGCAGCGCATTCGGCTCTTACTGACTGCTCCGCCAGCACCCTCCGCCTCGTACTTCCTATTCTTTCGGGTACTTTTGATGCAATCTCCAGCCCGTTAAAGTCCACCAGCTTCGTACAGCTGCTGCCAGAATCGTTATCATATATCGAACTGCCGTCTTCCCCGCCCGTTCCTGATGGAGAGTATCTCATCACGCCGCTGCCCGAAATTCAACTGCAATTTAATGCCACCGTACCTCGAACAGTTTTATCACAGGGAATTAGAACTGCATTCATGTCGTCAACTTCTGTCGAACCAGGAAAATTGTGCCTGAAAGATTTTGGCTCTCCAAACTCGAGCCTTTAGATTACCATCATGTGGCGCCTTTGTCACCCGACGCTTCATTTGAGCCTACCAGGTCTCGAAAGTCTGCTTCTTGTTCTGATCCCAAGATTCAGAAAATGATCGCGCCATACATTTCACTTCCTCGAGCCGAAGACCTGTGCCTTGTTTTCTCTTGCTGCAGGGATTTTTTCGACATTGACAGTCAGCCCTCAGGCCAGACGCCTTGTTTGATGCATAGTATTAATACTTGCAATGCTGCTCCTATTCAGCGTAGGGCATATCGAGTGTCTTCATGGGAACGGAAGGTAATTTGAACTGACGCAAACAAGATGCTCAATAAAACATCATTGAGACTTCTTCGTCTCGGTGAGGGCCACTAGTAGTGCTGGTTAAGAAGAAGGATAAGGCATGGCGGTTCTGTATGGATTACCACCATCTGAACAAAGTTTCAAGTTTCAAGTTTTATTGCTTCATTCATTAGTAGCACATATATGCAGTAGAAGTTATACAGAAAGAGGTCCCACAGTTATAAACTGCAGCGGGACCTCTTGTTCTTAGTTACATAATAATATATAAATAAAAAGGCGTCAGTTGCGGTTATAAACAAAGAATGGATTACACAATTTATACAGTGTTAAAGTAATAAAACCTATGGCAACACATCACAACATAAAAGAAATTACATAATAAGCAACATAAACATACTTCAAAGAATAGATGCAGTTTACAGGGTAATAATATAAGCTCTCAGTGAACGTTGGTATGACGATAATGTAGGTGAGGATTTCACGTGAGTAGGTAAATTATTCCACATTTTCACACTAGCAAAACCAACAGTTAGTTTGCCATAGTTGCTGCGTGATTTTGGAAGTAAAAGGTTATTTTGTAAAGAGAACCTGGTAGTGTTAGGATTAGCAAGACTATTCCTGCCAATGACATAATGTAATTGTGGGTTTTGAAGAAGGCGGTAAATAACGATGCTGTGGTTGTACCAGATAATTTTATTTATAGTGAGGATACTTAACTCAGTGAAGATGGGGGTAACATGAGCGTTATAAGGAGCTGAAGCGATGATACGGACAGCATTATTTTGGATGTGCTGCAAGGGAGCTATATGACAGCGATATGTAAGACCCCAAGAACTGATACAGTAATTTAAATGGCTATAAATGAAGGCATAATACAATGTTAGGAGAGTGTGCTTTTGAAAGTACTGTCTGGCCTTTAAAAGCACCCTGATACCATAGGCAGCTTTCTTTTTTATGAAGCTGACATGCAAATTAAACTTTAGAAAGGGGTCTAATTGAACACCTAAAAATGAGCACTCATTAGATGGTAATATTGGGTGAGAAGCTATGTACAGTGGTAGAAGGTTATGTCGAGGTTTTCTGTGTGAACTAAAAACCACAAACTTTGTTTTCTGAGGGTTAATCAGCAATTTATTTTTTTTTGCACCAACTACTGACATTATGTAGTTCATCATTTAAAAGCTCGGTTAGCGTAAAGATGTCGTTATGTGAGGTGTAAATAGTGGTGTCGTCCGCGTACAAAAGACATTCTGTAGAAGTTAGGCAGTTGGGGAAATCATTAATGAAGATTAGGAATAAGAGGGGACCGAGTATGGACCCCTGTGGAACGCCAGTATTAATTATTTTTGTGTCAGACAGCACTCCTGAAATGCAAACCTGTTGCTGTCTGTCGTATAAATAGCTCCGCAGTAGTTCCAAAGATGGACCTGTTATGCCATATGCGCTGAGTTTAGTAAAGAGAATGTTGTGATTAATGGAATCGAATGCCTTCGAGTAATCGATAAATACAGATCCTACGAATCTGCCCCCATGAATTTCCGCTTTTATCTTGTCAGTGAGGGTGATTAAAGCTATGTTAGTAGAATATCCAGCCCGAAAACCAAACTGTCTTGGTGTTAATAATTGGAACTTGTCCAAGTAATTAGATAGGCGCTGTGCTAATAGTTTTTCTATCACTTTACTGAAACACGGCAAGATAGATATGGGCCTGTAGTTTGCTAGTAAGGTGATGTCTCCTTTTTTGTGCACAGGAATTATTTTTGACTTTTTCAAGTCACTTGGAAAAACGGCAGTTTTAAAGATTAAATTGACAACGTGACTGCAAGCTTCACATATGCTGTCAACAATTTCTTTGATATGATACGAGCATATGAAATCTAAACCAGGACTGCAATTTTTAAGATTCATAATTGTTGCTCGAACTTCACTGGGTGTAGTTGGGAACAGATAAAATGATTGTTGTGTCAAGCGTGGCATGTGAGTGTCATTGCCCCCAGGGATATCAGGCACAGTACCAAAAAAGTTGCTGAATGCGCATGCAATATCTTCAGGGTTTGTAAGTGTGCAGTCTTTTTCTTTAATTTTCGTTATTCTATTCCTAGTAGGATTCTTATTCAGAAACGCATTAAGTATCTGCCATTGTTTCCGAGAATCGTTCCCGGTTTCATTTATTACATTTTCATAGTAAGTTTTCTTTGCTTGTTTAAGTAGATATGTCAGTAAGGTGCAAAACTTCTTGTACCGAAGCTTAAGGGATTGGTTAAATGCTCTATGTTGCATTTACGATAGAGGTTTTCTTTCTTGCGCATGCTCTTCAACAATCCTGGTGTAAGCCAAGGGTTTGATGGGGAGGCAATATGTTTACGGCACTTAACTAATGTTGTTGCTGAGGATATACAAGCTTTAATTGTGCCAGATAACTCAGTATAAGAGGCTTCAGCGTCATTTAATGATGTTACGCGCGACCAATCTGAACTGTTAACTAGCTCTATGAAATGTTCTTTGTCAAACCTGGGTTTAGTGTACAGAGTTTCCATGGCGTGATTAAGACGGGGAAAAGAGAGCACAATTGGAAAGTGGTCGGTTATGTTGCTTCGTACGATAAAAGCTTTAGGGGGATAAAGCAGGTTTGTTAGTGCATGATCGATGAGAGTAGTCGAGTTAGAGACGCGCCTAGTGGGTAGTTGTAACAACGACTCGATACCGTATCCATGACAGATGCTAATGTATGCTCTGCTGTAAGCGCAGTTCTCATCCAGAAGATTGATGTTTATGTCTCCCATGATAACCATGTTCTTGTTTTCATTCGAAACAGTGTGCAAGATTTCATCTAGAGCGCAGCAAAACGTGTTTATACTAGAGCTCGGTGATCGGTAGATGCAGCCAAATACAGTGCTTTTTTCACCGGTATTGAAACATGAATTATAGATTATTATTATTATTAATTATTAGTGACTAAGAATGGCGTGTACCCGCCGCCACAAATCCACGGCGCCCTTCACTGCCTCTAAGGTCCCAGCTACTCCTCTATTGACCTCGAGCTCGATATTGAAAGGTCGCCGTCGACGGCATGGACAGAGGAAATACCGCATTTATAAAACCCGATGGTCTTTTACAGCTCAATTTTATGCCCTTTGGATTATCTAATGCGCCGGCCACTTGTTAGCGTATGACGGACTTCTTGCTTGAGGGTTTCAAATTGTCCGCCTGCCTGTGGGACCTTGACAGCGTTATTTTCTTTTCAGTGACATTTCACACTGACGTTCAACGTCTCCGTGATGTTTTTCGTAAGACGAGGCTTCAACTCAACTCATCAAATGCCGTTTCGGTAGCCACCAAATTGAAGTGTTGGGCCATCTTGTCGACGCTTCTGGAGTACTACGTGACCCAGACAAAATTCGTGCCGTCCGAGACTTTCCGCTTCCGAAGTAAGCCACAGATGCTCGCAGTTTTGTTCGACTGTGTTCTTACTTCCGCTGCTTTTTCCAAGATTTTGCCGCTACTGCTCGACCTCTCACTGACCTTTTAAAGAAAAGCGTACCCTTCTCAGGGGTACCTCCACAATTTGCCACTTTTCTCTGGCCTCATCATGCATTTGAGCTCACCACCGATCCTCGTCGACCTCGACCATTATGGCCCAACAGAATTGCGTACGGATGCCAGTGCTCATTGTGTCAGCGCTGTCCTAGTCCACCTTGGCCAAGATCGCGTTATCGGTTATGCCTGCCGCTTCTTTTCTCCAACAGAGCGCAACTATTCTCATACAGAACAGGGATGCCTTGATGCTGTCTGGGTGGCTGCCAAGTTCCGTTATCTTTACGGCCGTCCCTTTCCGTAGTAAACGCCCACCATGCTCTCTGCTGGCTCTGCACCCTCAATGATCCCACGGGCCGGCTTGGTCGTTAGGCTTTCAGGCTCTAAGAGTTTTCGTTCTGTGTGATTTACAAGTCCGAATGCCAGCACCAAGGCGCGGATAGTTTGTCGCGTTACCCCGTCGACAGCACTGACCTACCTGACATTAAGAATGCCGCTTTTGTTTTCTCCGTGCCACAGCTTCTCTATATCACCGAGGAGCAGCGTCGTGATAGATAACTCAATATACTCAACGATCGCTTTGAATGCGCGCCCAACGGCGCTTCCTTACGCCTCTTTGTTCTCCATGATGGAACTTTCTACCATTTCAATGTTCAGCCCGAAGGTCCCCATCTCCTTCTTCTCATACCAAAGCACCTCCGTGCTACTGCTTTTAAGCAACTTCACAAAGCACCCACCGCTGCACATCTAGGCGTGCCTCGAACCTACGACAGAGTACGCTGCCGCTTCTTTCGCCATGGTTTGACACGTTCTGTGCAGCGCTATGTCACAGCTTGTGAACCACCAATGGACCGAGAAGCCACCTCTGCTTTCTGCTGGACACCTGCGGCCACTTGAAGTCCCGGTACAGCCATCTGGTCCAGTCGGCTTGGACCTCCTGGGCCCTTTTCCAGCATCTGCGTCGGGAAACAAGTGAGTTGTTAGCGCTGTTGACTACGCGACCAGATTAGACGTCATCTTGAGCTGCACTTCAAGTGCTGACAGACCGAGGCCATGCCTTCTTCTCCAAGGTCAATGACGACATCGTGTGCGCCTGCTCCATCGAGTATCAGTTACCACCTCCTACCCTCTATAGACAAAAGGCCTGACTGAGCGCTTGAACCGGACGCTTGCAGACATGCTGGAGACATACGTGTCAGTCGATCACCGAAATTGGGACCTCGCTCTACCGCCTACATTGTTTTCGCGTTGACGTTGCTGGCTACTTCCCGTTCTGCCTCTTGCATGGCCATGATTCCACGCGTCCAGTTGACACCTTGCTATCATCGACAACGACCTCGACAAGTGAGCATGCGCCTGATGCCACCACTCGTGTGCAAGAGAGCCAGAAGCGTCGTTGCGACCTCTACCATCCTCAACTGAGCTTTCGCCAGGTGCCCTAATACACATTTGGAGGGCTTCCCGTCGAGTATGGCTTTGGGAGAAACTCCTGTCTTGTTACAAAGGCCCATATCGCGTGACATGCCAAGTCACTGATGTCACCAATCAGATCGTTCCAGTCAGCTTCGCAACGTCCTCTGCTCCGACCACCAGTGATATCGTCCACGTCGCCCTGCTCAAGCCCTACAAATATCTGCTTGCCACATATATCCAGTGGCACCGGGACGGCGTTTTTAAGCCAGGTGTTGTGATGCGACACAGCAGGCGCTTATGAGGCATGTCGCAAAGGAACGCGAAGGCGGGCATCTTGGCTTGGCACGTACTCGTAACCATATTCGTCTCTCGCTGCGCTTCTCTTGTAAAGAGAGAGAGCTAATTTAATTGAAAGAAGGCAGAGAGGTCGGCCTGAGCTAAGGCGCTCTAGCCTGCTACTCTGCTCAGTGGGAGGGGAAACGGGGGACACAAATGTGTGATGAGTGATGATGACGACAGAGCAAGAAGGATGCGCAAAGGTGAAAGCAAGTTCAACACTATGATGATAAACATTCAAAAATGTCATCCATGAAGCCACTATCAGGTTTCATATCAAGTCTGTAGTCACCAATTCAAGTGAACTTAAATATAAAGGCGGTAGGACGAAGCTGGTGTGTGTGGGCCTCCCCTGCGTGAACAGCACAAGCGCAAAAAAAAGTTTGATAGCATATGAAGAGCTGCGATAAGCGGCTCCAGCACGGCCAGCACTTTGTAGGGCACTTTTAGCGGCCGGATTCTCGAGACCACCGAGAATCACGCGCATTGACACTACCAGGTGCTTCATCATTTTTTGTACACTCCCCTTCTGATTGCGTCCATCTCCTTGCTTGCCCGTAGTGTCACCGGTTCCATTGGCCCTATAATTCTTGGCTTCATGGCGCAGAGGACCACTAGGGCCCACTGCCATGGCCGTGGGCCTAGAGGGCAGCAAAGACCATTCCGTGTCTGTATCAGCCGGTGCAGGTGCATGTTTGCCGCGTGCTCTCGTCGACATTGAATTATCAGTAGACGCCGTTACCGTCCTCCATGCACGCAGAGGCAGAGGTGATCGTGGTACCTGTGCCACGCTAGGTTGTTCTCCTGAAATGGTTTGGTGATGCTCCTGTCGCGAGCGTTGGTCACTTTGGCGAACAGATTGAGTAGCCTCTTTACGTGAAGATTGGTCTCTTGCCATTTTTCGAAGAATATGAGCCTCTTGTTTCATCTTCGGGCATTCCTTCGAAGTCGCTTCGTGAAAGCCAGTACAGTTGGGACATTTACATGAGGACGCCTCACAGTCGGTGGAATCAAGCTCTCCGCCGCAACGCGAGCAGGTGGCTCTGCTTCTACAAAAAGCGCTCACGTGTCCTATCTTGTCGCATTACCGGCACTGAATAGGCCTCGGAACGAATGGTCGCACTCGGTGTATCACGTAGCCCACTTTGACCGACGCTTGTAATGTCGACGAAGCAAATATCAACTTTATACATCGGGAGTCCCCCAAGCGGTAAATCTCAAGAATGCGCACCGATGACCACAAAAGATTCTTGAGGTCCGTATGCTTCATTTCAAGCTCCACGTCGGAAATCGCTCCAGTGGTTATCTCCTTCTCGTAAGTAATAAAGGAGCGGACGGGGATTACGCTTAACTGTGGAATGGCCTTTAACTTCTCAAGTATTGAGGAATTTTTCACATCTATTGTCAGGATGTTCTTGCGAGCGTTGATCCTGATCTCGTTGATTTGCCCAGAGCCACACTTTCAAGATATTCGGTTCAAACTATCTGCTGAGGGAGTTCATGCTGTGTGGCGTCGAGAGCGGCAGGTAAGAAATTATGAAGGATTCCTGCGCACTCTGATTCGATGAAGTCGCCTCAGTCGACATACGGCGCATCTTCTTCATACGGCGGCACATGACTACGGTGTACTCGCTGTCAAAGTCCATGGCTTCTGGCGTTGAGCTCTCCCAGGAATCGAGCTGGTCCGAGCTTCCAAAGGCATACCGTCCAAAAATGAGCGATGAAGTAGATGACTGACCTTGTTCAGTGGTCGGGGGAACATATTCTTTCTCATCCTTGATGAAATGACTGTCACAAAAATGGCAAGAACGCAAAAAATGCATAACAGCAAGAGGGCCAGAGCACCAGTGAGCCCTGGGCACTTCTTTCTTCTCTGCAAATACAAGGTAAATAGCCTCTTTTGACTGCTTTTCCTTACGTAAGAATATTAAATTGTATCTTAAGCAAAGGCTAGCACACTGTAAATGTTTAACAATATTACCCAGTCTTATTTCATCTGCGATATTTTGATATTGAAGTCCATTCAGGGAATGGATGTGTGTGGTATTGAGTACTTAACGAAAGGAAGCGGAGTAGTGACGATATTCTCTGCACAAAGACTATGCACTAAAGACAATTTATTTTGCCCTATTGCCTAGGCGGCAGCTACCCCTCTTGGCTTACCATGAGGAGTGCGCCGCTATGTTCAAAACCGCACGGAGGGCGGGGATTCCCAAGAACAATTTCAGGTGGCAATGTTCCAGACTATGTAGACCGAATGTTCAATATATTGTTAGTGTAGCTGGAGCCTAATGCTGTATACAATTTATTTACAGGGAAGCTAACGGAAGGCCAATATGGCGACGCTATATCAAGCGGGCCCACGTCGTCGTCTTTCTCCTCAGTGCAGCCACACTGCGGCGGCTGTTCCGTAGCATCACCCCCGGCAGTAGAAGCATCGTTCCGGTGCTTAATCTACACATCCGCGGTGAAATGTGTGTGGTATGGCTTTAGTCTCGCCACGTGAACAACGTCACTTGCAGCCGTCGATGACGCTGAGAGGTTGACGGGGATGACTTCATACGTGACATCGGTCACTTGTCGCACCACACGGTATGGGCCAGTGTAGCGCGACAGCAGCTTTTCGGGAAGGCCCACACGTCGAACGAGACCAGAGAACCAGAGAAACCGGAGTAAAGTGAACGTCGCGATGGTGGCAATCATAGATGCGTCTCTGATGCTACTGCGAGGCTTCGAGACAGGTGCGGGCGAGCTGGCACGCGTGGTCGGCGTGTGCGATCGCGTCGCGGGCGTATTCAGTGGCTGAACGTGTGGCCGAGGGCAACAAAGTGTCTAAGGGCAACGCGGGTTCTCGGCCATATAGGAGATAGAATGGTGAAGAGCCGGCGGTGTCGTGACGTGATGAATTATACGCGAACGTCACATATTGTAAGTGAAGATCCCAGTCATGGTGGTCGGTCGCAACGTACTTCGAAAGCATGTCGGTGATGGTCCGGTTGAGGCACTCCGTGAGGCCGTTGGTCTGTGGGTGGTAGGACGTGCTGAACTTGTGCTTTGTCGAGGAGGAGCGGAGGATGTCCTCGACGACTGTCGACAGAAAGCTGCGGCCACAGTCAGTGAGTAATTGGCGCGGAGCACCGTGCACTAAAATGATGTCATAGAGCAGAACGGCATCAACATCAGCAGCACAACTTGTCGGGAGGGCTCTGGTGATTGCGTACCGCGTAGCATAATCAGTAGCGACGGCGACCCATTTATTTCCGGAGCCGAAGAGAGGAAACGGTCCAAGGAGGTCTAGACCAACACGGAAAAATGGTTCCGGTGGGACGTCGATCAGCTGGAGACATCTAGCTGGAGGTGTGGAGGGCTTCTTCCGGCGCTGACAGGGCTCACAAGCGGCAACGTAGCGCTACACGGAGCGGGCGAGACCCGACCAAAAGAATCGACGGCGTACAGTGTCGTATGTGCGCAAGACGCCCAAGTGTCCAGCCAAGGGAGCGTCGTGATGTTGTTGGAGGACAGTCGAACGCAGGTGTTATGGAATTACGAGCAGGTCAAGGTCATGTGGATGGAGATGGCGGCGGTATAATGTCCCCTCCTTAAGGAAAAACATCCGGAGAGAGGCGTCGCCAGGCGTTCACTCCAGATGGTCGATGAGGGCACGTAATGAAGGATCGCGGCGTTGCTCGTTGCCGATTTCAAGCAACTGGGACACAGAGAAAACGCAAGCGATGGCGTCCGCATCAGCCGGTTTGTCGACGGGGTAGCGGGACAAACAATCGGCATCCTGGTGCAAGCGTCCCGTCTTATATACCACGGAGAAGGTATATTCATGCAGGCGTAACGCCCAGCGAGCGAGTCGTCCCGTGGGGTCCTTGAGCGAGGATAGCCAGCAGAGCACGTGATGATCAGTGATGACACAGAAGGGGCGTCCGTACAAGTATGGACGAAACTTCGCAACAGCCCACACAAGAGCGAGGCACTCGCGCTTTGTGATTAAACAATTGCGCTCGGCGGGTGATAGAAGTCGGCCGGCATAGGCTATAACGCGACCATGTCCACGCTGGCGTTGTGCTAACACTGCTCATATGCTGTGACCACTGGCATCAGTTCGAGCTTCCGTTGAGGCAGACGGGTCAAAGTGGACCAGAATTGGCGGCGTGGTAAGGAGAGTAGTGAGCTGCGAAAAAGATGCGGCATGGTCAGGTCCCCAAGAGAATAGGGCGTCTTTCTTCAAGAAGTCGGTAAGGGGACGTGCGATGGTCACAAAATCTTTCACAAAGCGTCGGAAATAAGAGCACAGCCCTCCGAAACTACGAAGATCCTTGGTAGACTTCAGAACAGGAAAGTTCGTAACGGCGCAAATTTTGTCCGGATCAGGTCGCACGCCTCTGGCGTCCACGAGGCGTCCAAGGACGGTGATTTGGTGGCGAGCAAAGTGACATTTGGTGAGTTCAACTGGAGACCGGCGCGGCGGAACACGTCAAGAATCGCTGAAAGACGGTCTAGATGCGTGTAGAATGTGGGCGAATAAACGATGACGTCGTCCAGATAGCACAAACAGGTGGACCACTTGAACCCCTGAAGCAAAGAGTCCATCATTCATTCGAAGGTGGCGGGCGCGTTACAGAGACCGAAAGGCATCACCTTGAACGGATAAAGGCCGTTAGGGGAATAAATGCAGTCTTCTCTCGGTCCATGTCGTTGACGGATATCTGCCAGTAGCCGGACCGTAAGTCGATAGAAGAAAAATAGGTGGCACCATACAGGCAGTCTAAAGCGTCATCAATACGTGGCAAAGGGTACACGTCCCTTTGTGTGATTTTGTTCAGGCGGCGATAATCTACACAAAAACGCCACGTGCCATCCTTCTTTTTCACAAGTACGACGGGAGAAGCCCAGGGACTACAGGAAGGCTCGATAATGTCCTTTGCAAGCATCTTTTTGACTTCCTGTTGGATAACAGCTCGTTCGGACGCAGAAACATGACATGGACGTCGGTGAATAGGGTTCGCATCGCCAGTGTTTATGCGATGGGTCACGACGGACGTTTGACCTAAGGGTTGATTGTCAAAGTCAAACATGTCGCGATAGCCTTTAAGAACGCGGCAAAGAGCTTCAGCTTGAACAGGTGTAAGATCAGAGGAAACCATCTTCTCAATGTCGACGTCAGTACCGTGCGATGACGTCACGGTATGGGCTGAGTTGTGACGACCTTCCACTGTGTATGGCTCGATCTCATGATCCTGCAAAGCGCTAAATATAGCCAATGAGATCCCCCGAGGCAGAACTTGCGTGATTAGCGCGAAATTGACAAGAGGAAGGCAGGTGTGGTTACCAGTAATTGTCAGCACAGTGTGCGGCACGGTAACACCATGTGTAAGTATAACTGCCGGAATTGGTGCGACCACTTAATTACCGTCAGGTACAGCTGGTGAGGACAGCAAGTCGACGTGTGTCACAGATTGAGGCGGTAGGCGAATAAAATCTATGCAGCTCAAACGGCTTGGAGGCGGGTCCACATGGTCGGCAAGAAGAGGCAAGTCAAGGCGAAGTGAGCCGGCCGGACACTCAATGAGGGCAGAATGATTGGCAAGGAAATCCAGACCGAGAATGAGTTCATGAGGGCAATGCTCGATGACGGTGAATAGAACGACGGTGTTTCTCTCAGCAATGGTGAGTCGGGCAGAGCACATGCCAACAATAGCGACAGTCCCTCCGTCGGCGACTTGTACAACTCGGTTCGGGGCGGGCGTCAGAACTGTCTTGTGCCGACGGCGAAGAGCAGCACTCATAATGGACACATGCGCCCCGGTGTCAATGAACGCGCACACAGGAACATTGTCGACGAGAACGTCCAAAAGATTCTTGTTCGTGGATAACTTGAAGCGAGGATTTCGTGCCGATTTCGTCTTTACAGCTTCACCTGCAGAAGCTGCACTGTGTCGTTTTACGGTCGTGGGTGCGGCGAGTAGGTCGGAGAAGGAGCATGGCGTGACGGGGGCGAACGAGATTGACGACGGGAGGGAGAAGGCAAGGGGGAGGTGACCCCGCGCCTCCACCTATATAATGTTACGTGTAGCTGTAGCCCAATGCTATATACAATTTATTTACAGGGAAGCTAACGGAAGGCCAAAATGGCGACGCTATATCAAGCGGGCCCACGTCGTCTTCTTCCTCCTCAGTGGAGCCACACTGTGGCGGCTGTTCCGTATCAATATTTCTAGAAAAACTTCCAATTTCAGGCAAACATATCAATGTACTTATGATATCACATGAGATTGTGGGCTTCATTATAAAGAAGAGTGCTCGACATGGGAGTGTTCTCTGGTATTAGTATCCAAGTATTTGGACACTGATTGAAAGCGCAGGCTCATCATTTGATTCGAAAGGCACTTTATAACAATTTTTGCATAAACATAACCAATATACTGTGCTTCAGAAAGTTTTCAAGAGTGAAATGAAGTGACTGAAAGATTTGATAGCAGTACTGAAATGCTTCTTTTCACACAACAATAATTTGTTTGCAGAAATAAGGGTATCGCAACTTAGTGCTAAAGCTTCGTCTTTTTTCACAATATTTAGGCGCTTCGAATACCACCTTTTTCCAGATATAAATCAAGAATCGAAAATGCGCTAAATTTGCAAATACTCAAGGTGCCTGTTTCTTTCTGTATAATATTTAAAAAGTTTGAATACCTAGTTCACGGTTCCCGGGATTGCGTTGCCCTCCATGTGGAGTATGTGAATTAATTAATTTGAAATTTGAAGAAGAAGTGACGGTAGAGAGCATCTGTGTTTTCGGCTGTTCCACTTTTCTGTAGCTTTTTAATATTGTGTGTACACAGTGATCGCGTCGTCCTTCGGGATGGCGGGCACACGTCCTGTGCAGCTTCCCGTCGACGCAGTTGACCCAGCTGCTGCTCGGCCAGTTGGTGCCCTCTGTACTACGGCCGTCACCGACGTGGAGCTTCCAGATTCGGCAGATGACTCCACGGTGACTGAGATGGATTCCGACAGTAGCAGCTTCACGCCTGTTGAATCGCGCCGCCTGAAAAGGAAGTTGCGCCGGACATCAACAGCTGGTGAGTCAACTACAAAGACTGTTGACAAACTTGGCGCGTTACGCCGGACATCAGCAGCGAGGGAGTTGCCTGCAGAGAATGTTGACGCACCTGACGGGTTCTCTGTGGCTTTCGTAGCCACAACGGAGACGGCTAATTTGAATACGATTAACAGATAGCGGCTGTCCCAATTCTTCGACCAGCTGATTCCGGGACAAGTCCAAGAGGTCAGAATCAACGCTTGGAAGAATGTCCTTACGGTAGATGTGAAATCTCGGGCGTCCGTGGACAAACTGAAAGAAATTGGAGTGTTAGGCGGTATGCCGGTCCCCCCCTATCTCTCTCACGGAAAACGGACTTCCGCTGGAGTTGTTACAGACGTAGACCCTGAAATAACGGACAGCGACCTGCGGACACTCATCAAATCTACGGCCAAGATAGTCGACATTCATCGTTTCGGCCGATCACGGTGTGTTAAAGTAGTTTTTGAAGCCGACTCTATCCCATCCCACGTCAAGGTGGGCTATGTGCGGCATCCTGTCCGTCTGTATGTTCCCAAGCCTGTTCAATGCCACAAATGCAACAGGATTGGCCATGTGAGTGCTGTTTGCAGAAATGAAATATCCTGCCGTCGATGCGGCGGATCACACCAGCATGACACTTGCAAGACGGAGACAGTCAAGTGCACCAACTGCTTCGGCGCTCATGAGGCGACGGCTAAAGACTGTCCTAGGATGAAGAACGAGAGGCTTATCCTGAAGAAGATGGTAAGAGACAACTCAAGTCACCAAGAAGCGGCCGCGTCTATTCGTCGCCGCAAACGTCGTTCCCGACACCGACGCCCAGAGTCACACCTCACTAGTCTGTCTCAGCCGCCGTCACAGTAACTCTCAGCTCCGTTGCCTCAACGTATTGAGCCGCAGAATGATAAGACGCCGCCTGCTGCAGCGCCCTATATTACCACGGTGGTTCAGAAAGATGCGGGCACATTATCCACCTCCTCTGATGTGGAATGGCCTGCTCTGTCATCCAAAGTCGTCGAACCAACGCGTCCATCATTCCGTGCCGGTCCAGCGGACAATAAGGACAAGCCGGAAGGCCAGCAAGTGAACGTTCTTCTGAAACAACTTTTACATTCCATGCGCACGCTGCTTTCAGGCCTCAATACGCCAACAGGAAGGGTTGTTGTTCAGTTTTTTTGGATACAATTGAGCCGCTCTTGGCGGCACTGCAGTGATTCATTATGGCGCTACCACACAACCCCTCCTCTGTGTCGATGCACATACGTCGCAGTGTAGTGATGCAGTGGAATTCCCGAGGCCTGCGTGGTCGCCTAAGTGACTTCCGACAGCGCGTCCAGAAATACCGCTTCCCCGTGATTGTTATATGTGAGCCCAACATGCCTTCTGCTTTCCGCCTTTCTGGATATGTATTGCTGTGGTCTCGAGAAGCTGATGAAACCAGCAAGGTATTAGTGTGCATACGCCGAGATATTCCACACTACCGCCTTGTCCTCCAGCACCATAACACGAACCACTACATTTGCTTGACGTTAACGCTTAAAGGGCGGGTCTTCTCGATACTCGGCGGCTACATTCCACCCAGAGATCACATTGATTTCTTGTACCTGTCCTCAGCAATCCAGAGTTGCACAGCTCCCCATATTATTGTGGGCGACTTCAATGCTCATCACCCCCAATGGGGAAGTACAGTAATGAATAACCGAGGCAAAGCCTTGTCCGACTTTATGCACTCACAGGATTTCGTCAATGTTAACGATGGCTCTCCTACGTTTCTGCATGGCACGTCCTATAGTAGCTGCTTGGACCTGACGTTTGTTTCCTCCCGACTACAGTCTTCTATTAGCTGGTTCAGTGATGTGGAAACACATGGCAGTGATCACATACCAACGTATATCTGCGTCAAGTGGTTCGCACCTACCACTTCGTCTCATGTGCGGTGCACTGACTGGCCCACTTTTAAGACATTCGTGGAGAATTCCTGTGCGAATCTCGAGTCACCAACGCAAATAGAAGACTTGATCACGTCTGCCCTCGGTGAGGCCACGCGGACCATATGTGCACCTTCACCGGGGTCTCCTATCGACGTGGAATTCGAGAGGTTGCGCGCAGTCCGACGGCGCGCTGAAAGGAAGTATAGAAGGACGAAATCCACGTGCGATCTCGCCCTTTGTCGCCGAGCTCAACGACAAATAAAGCGCCATCTCGAGAAATTAGGAAGGAAGCGCTGGAGAAAGTTCTGCTCATCACTGGATCCTCGCAAGCCGCTGTCACGTATTTGGCATGTAGTCAGGAGCCTACGTTTTCCCCCACAAGAAAGGTACCCTTTCAGAGCTCTGGCCCTTTACCAACGCCGCAATGATGTAGAGGTAGCGGACGACTTCTGCAAAATGATTGTGGGCACAACTCAACCAGCCTCAATCCAATTCGAAGTTTTTGCGCCACCTTCCTCAAGTGACCACTACGACTTGCTCTTTACGATGCCCGAATTAGAGGCTGTTCTTGCGTCGTGTCGGCATTCATCTGCTCCTGGCCCTGACGGGATCTCGTACTCGTCTCTGTCTCACCTTGGCAGGGCTGGTCGCACTGCACTGCTCAATTATTACAACGACACATGGGTCTCCGGTATTGTTCCGCAGCAGTGGAAGATCAGCCGCCTGGTTGCTCTCTTGAAGCCTGGAAAGACACCTTATGAGCTTACCTCATACCGCCCAGTTGCATTAGCCAGCTGTGTTGGCAAAGTTATGGAACGAATGGTCCTGGCGAGGCTCGAATGGTTTCTGGAAAGAAATGATCTTTATCCGAACATGATGACTGGTTTTCGGCGGGGTCGTTCTTCAATTGACAGCGTCATTGACCTCGTTACGACAGTGGAACATGAAAAACGTCAACGCCGACTCGTCGCCGCTGTTTTCTTAGATATCAAAGGGGCCTACGACAACATCCTTCATGAAGCCATTCTCGATGCCCTAGATGACTTGGGTATTGGCGGCCGGCTCTACCTGTGGATTGTGAGCTACCTCAGCGGCCGTGTCGTTTACATGTCCACGCCTGACGGAGACACTAACCGTCATCAGGTATGCCGTGGAGTTCCTCAGGGAGGAGTTCTCAGCCCAACATTATTTATTGTGGCACTGATTGGCCTGGTGAGCGAGCTTCCACCTCACATCCAC
Organism: Dermacentor andersoni; assembly: GCF_023375885.2. Classification (NCBI taxonomy): domain Eukaryota; kingdom Metazoa; phylum Arthropoda; class Arachnida; order Ixodida; family Ixodidae; genus Dermacentor; species Dermacentor andersoni. The sequence continues at coordinate 190,909,859 of NC_092817.1, read as the reverse complement.
ATCAGTGCATATGCAGATGACATCTGCATCTGGGCATCTGGTGCAACACGCCCACAACTACGTGCGAAATTACAACGGGCTGTGTCATCTACTTCACGATACATACGGCGTCAGGGTTTGCGCTTAGCTGCTGAAAAATGTGCTGTGGTTGCATTCACGCGCAAATCCGTCTGCCGCTACCCAGTCTCCATTAACGGTGTCATAATACCTTATGTCTCCCACCACAGATTCTTGGGCATTATCATCGACCCCGGTTTGTCATGGTCGAGGCATGTTAATATGTTGAAGCAAAAACTCAATCTGTTTTGCCATGTTCTTCGCTTCGCAACAGGCATGAAATGGGGCCCCACGGAAGGCTCATTACTAAGACTTTATCAGTCTCTTTTCGTAGGCTACATTCGATACAGCCTTCCGATACTCTCAAACGTGAGCATTTCCTGCTTACGGACATTAGAGAGCGTCCAAGCGCAGGCACTAAAAGTATGCCTCGGGTTGCCACGGCGTGCCTCCAACAAAGGCACAATTGAGGAAGCCCACGTATGCCCATTACCGATATACCTGTCCCACGAACCACTTCGTGTGTATTTACGCTTACTGACACGATACCATTGCCATCCATTGACGTCGGTTATACATGAGCGACCGGACAGCAGTTTCACAAGTGCACTCCGCTGCCATCTACCCTACATAACATCAGGCTATGCCCTTCCATATCACCCCGTCAAACCACCATGGGTGATGGTTCAACCTTCCGTATGCGTACATGTCCCCGGCATACTAAAGAAATCATTGGTTCCCGTCAGTGGACTACAACAACTTGCTCTCGCGTACATCTGGTCAGAATACCAGACATATGTTCATGTTTACACAGACGGCTCCGCGTCACCTAAGGCATCGACAGCAGCTGTGGTGATACCAGCCCAACAGATGACTCGAGGTTTCATACTAGACCATAATTCAACATCAACCGCTGCAGAGCTTGTGGCTATTCGGGAAGCGATTCGCCACATCTGCGAGGAAAGACCTCAAGAGTGGTGCATTTTCACGGACTCAAAACCCGCGCTGCAAATTTTGGGATGCTTCCTGCGCCACACCGCATATCAGGTTCTGGCCCTGCAGATCACCGAGCTATATACTTTCATACGCTCAAGAAAAACACCACCGCATAGTGTTCCAATGGATCCCGGGACACTGTGGGCTCAACGGTAATGAGATGGCCGATGCTGCAGCAAGGCGCGCCCTCAGCAATGGCCTGCGAACTGCAGTGCCATTCTCCAGACCGGACATCACATGCCTCCTGTCGGAATTAATGAGGAGTGCGACGAGAAGATACTGGGCCCAGCCAGACGCTCGTCACGTCCGCCTTAAAAGCCTGGATCCCGATATGAAATTTCCTATTCTGCGTGGAATTCCACGCCCTCATACATGCCTGATACACAGACTGCGATTAGGCGTCGCCTTCACGCGCAAATATTTGCACATTATTGGACGGACAGACTCCCCGGACTGTTCAGTGTGTGGCGCTGTAGAGACCATAGAACATGTGCTCGTGGTGTGCCCTGAGTATGCGCGAGAAAGACTGATATTGGCAGATACATTGAGACATTTACACAATGGACCACTGTCGGAGGACCTCTTGCTAGGCGCGTGGCCACAGAGTTGGCAGACGACAGAGACAATGCGTGCACTTTCACGTTTCCTAGGTGACACGGGCCTGGACTCACGCCTGTGATAGCAGTTGTGTAATGTGTCATTCACCTCGTTCCTCCCATTATCATCCCCCATTGTGACCCTTTTTCCACCCCTCTTCCCCTTCCCTTACGTAGAGTAGCAGGCCAGATGCTCCATTATCCGGCCGACCTCTCTACATTTCCAATCATTAAAATACTTCTTCTTCTTCTTCTTGAAATTCGTCTGCCTCAGGCTCCACCATTTAAATCTAAAGGCTAAACACATGTAAACACATCTGTAAACTGATCGTCCCTAGCACTTCTTCCATTTTGTCCCTGAACCTCTGTGACAATACGTACTGTTAAACACAAAGGTTATGCTTATGTCGATGCCTTCTCTTGTTACACCTGTCTTTATTGTCACACGAGTACCACCTTGTAATTTTGTCCGGTAAATTTTCTTCACCCAATAAAAAAGTTGTTGATTGTCCTCGTGCACTTTGCCATAGCATTCTAGCAACTCTTATGGGGCCGTCAAGGTAGGGTGGGCAAGACCACTTGTGAAACACCATAAAGTAAATGTAGCGTAATGATATTAAGCTACTTGTGCTTTATGATTAGGGGAGTGCGAATAGCGATTTGTAAGACCGAACCCAATACGAATAGAATCACGCCACAAGCGAATCAAATGAAATATCGAATACTTCTCGGATAATTTTTGAATAATAAATAGCCGTTATCACAATGATATAAAACGATGCCGACTTTCCAGTATACTTGAGGTTAGCAAGTTTCTTTCATTAAATAGCACGTTATCAAGTGTTTATTAACAGCACAAATCGAACAGTAGGGGCAAACAAGTAGTTGCTTCGCACGCGCAAAGATCTTCAGAGAGTGCAAATGATCGCTGTACAGCCTGTGCAGTATGGCTACCAAAGTGACGTAGCCTGCTCCCCCGTGCAAGCTCTCATGTTTTGTGTCCCATATTTTGGTCCAATTTTATGTTTATTGTTGCACAGTTGACGTTTATAAATATTCGAAATGTATTTGGAAAATATTCGTTTACAAATAGTGCCTATTCGATTTGAAGACCGATTCGAATAGGACACTATACGATTCGTTATTCGACACTGTCGAATATTCGCACAGCCCTACTTATGCTGTTATCTACATAGTTCCCCTAATGTGCGCTCTCACAGAAAGGCTGGTAGCGTGACGCATCACTTAACCAACGAGTCCGACGTCCTTTCTTGGCTCACTGTGCCTACAATTCCTGCCTCTGGATCAAGGCACGAACTTGTCCGGCATTTTGGCAGCAGTCAACCTTTACCTTTCACCAGTATAGATAGACGCGAATTCGCTATGTTCCCCTTGCATGTGCTGCCATTCTGCTGCCATGGTTCGCTGAAGTGGAGTCCTGAAGAACATCGTCACCGCACAACCTTCTGTACTACAGAACCACGAGCTACCCTCGCTCGCTGTCATATGCCAACCTGCAGAGGCATCTATAGAGCTGATCGATATCATGGCAGAAACACTGCATGAAACAACTGCAGCGCTCAAGTAGACAGTTCCTGAGCATGCATTCGCCTCGGAATGTATGCGCCTTGATCGCCTTATCACCTACGAGCTGGAGGAGCGGCTGCCCTCTTGGTCGCTTCATGCAATTTATTGTAGGTTTTAAGCAAGCGCGCCATTCTGCTGGATTGTTCGAAATAGCTCTGTCGCCCGAGCTGCGTGCTCGCGCGCACGGCACGCAAGGGAATATTATTGCGATGGCAATTATATGGACACTACGGGCGCATATTTTCTGTCGACGTAGGCGCCGCCGTGACGTTCCCTACAAATTTCAAGGGCGATAACAATGTCGCCGCGCGCCGTTTGCTGTATGTGTGAGTGAAAGCGCGCAATGGGGGGAGCCCATGGTCACTGCTCAATCTGGCGCGCACTAGGGAGGAAGGCTCAGAGGGAACGCGCCGTCTTCCGTCGCGCTAACCTTCGTGGGGAGATGGAAGGACGGAGGCGTTGCTCTCCAGCAGCAACTGCATATTTAGCGACTTCGTGCAAGGGGAACCCACGATCGCGGCTCAATCATGCGCGCGCATATGAGGAAAGTGGGCAGGAGGCGCGGAAAGGAGGGAGTGTTTACACCGGCAGCACATGCGTACTCTGCGCGCCCTATCTTGACAGCGACCCGCAGACGGCTCATACCATTGCGCGAGCTGTGTTCTCGCCGCTCAATTTGCCTTGAAGCGATAGACAACACGAAGGTCACTTCGCTCGCTGCTGCTGCCGCGGCTTCTCGCGCCAGCGTTTTGACAGCGAGTGTCCGCGATCACCGAGTGTGATGTGTTCATGTTTGCCTGTGCGCTGACACTCATTTAGTTAAACTAGCACGCAACTTTTTCCATGTTTACAAGGCCGATAAATCTACCATTCCTGCTGCGCAAAGCTCTCTACGAACTTGTTTTAGCAATCGGTGCTTCCCCTTTTGGATGAAACTATGACTTTTCGTTACCATCACTACCGCCATTAAACCCAACAAATCAGCGTTCCTGTTCTACCTTCGGGACAGGGTACTGCAGTACGACGAAATTCGTGAAATGAGATTTTGTTCGTACTGGGCGCCTGTAGCTGATGCCTTCCATACAGACACTAGAGAAGGAATAACCAGAATTTTAATCTCGGAAGTAGTATTAGGCTGATGTAAGGGACGGCCTCTGACCTGTGTCATTACAAACATTTTGAACTTCAAGATAGGTCAGTCATAGGTAAAAAAATCGAAATATCTTTATTGACTATTCTTTTATTTGTGCTTGCGGTCCGGGTCCCTCTTCAACATTGACTTGAAAGATTTGAATCCAGTACTCTGTTACAGCAGAATATTGAGTGGCTCCAAAAGTGTGAGTAAGCTGTATTGATCCCTTAGACTTTTGATCTAAGTGGAGTTCTGAAGTATGATTACATGAATAATTTCTTCTGAGAAAGAAAAGAGTGGGCAAATTATAGTTCGTATGTTTGTTTATTCGCAGGCCTTTGACAGCTTCATTGGGCCATCGAACGGTCAGCCTGGATTTCGACTGGCGCCTGTTATAAACCGACCAAAATCCCGAGGCTCAATTTATTTGAAGTCCACAGATCCCTACGACCATCCAGCTATCGACCCACGCATCTTAGAACATCCGGACGATATCAAAGCTGTCGCTCAAGGCACGTGTACTGTGTGAACATATGAAACTGTACATCGTTCCTAAAGCGTGCATCTGGCACTCGACACTCTAAAACAAATATTTAAGCAAACGATAGATCAGCACAAATTGCTGGCTTCACGACGATGGCAATGAAAGAATAGTTACTTCGCTCTCCGCCGGAACTTACACGTTGCTAGAGAAATGTTTCAACAGCATCGTCGATGGTGTCCCTTAGGCAGCTCCATATTTGCGAATAGTGACCGTATGGCAAACAATCAGAGAAAGCTATAGGTTATATAGTTATATATGACCATGTACGTCGTGCCTCCGCAAAAAGAAATTGCATATTAAAGAAGTGACAGGCATATTAGATAGGTCTTAGTTTGGCCGACATTGCGTAGTACAGATACGGCCACAATTGTATACTTTGGCGGACGGTCCTTGCGCCGGTTTCAAGCCACCTCCATGACACGTTGTGGTGGTTGGTAAGTTTGAGATCTGTTAGCCAGTAGGGGGGTAAAGTGCGTGCAGTTATCAGCACGGCCTAAAAACGCTTTCATTCAAGGCACTTAGGCTGAGAATGCCAGTAAAGAAAAAGAATTAGGGAGGCCATTTGTTTAAGAACCTGCCATTGGCGGTGTTCTTTGCTAAACAGGTGAGCAAATATGTTTACGGAACGCAGTAAGGCTCTAATACACCAACTAAAAATTTTCAAGTGATGAGGACAGAGCTGCATGCCCGCGATTGCAAAGCATGAGCAAGACAGCAGACCCGAAATGACAAGGAAATGCGCGCGTTTTACGCTCGCTCGCAGGCACAAAGATGTTCATCGACAGGATTTTGAACACAGATGCTATGAAGAGTATCGGCGCCAGGATGTGGAACGTCACTTTCCCTCCGTGTGCTGGGGCTGGAGCCCTCTGGAGTCAGGCGTACATTGAATGCGTGTTCCGGCACCTCGGCCAAACGGTGTGGCACCTGTGCTGCAGTGTAGCCATGGGCACACACACTGAGGCGGTCCTGGACGATCGCCTACGGTGGGTATGAACGACGGGCCTTTGGAGAAATTTGTGCACCTGGTCTCGTTGCCAAGCATCTAAAGTACGATGAGAAATTCACTGCTCCCCAAGTAGCAAAAAGGTTCGCCTAAAAGCAATAACGTGGTACAAGCACTCTATGTGTTCCTTAGCGGTGGAAGCCGATGCAGAGCGAAGAAAAACCGCACACGAAGGTTTCATGTTCTAATGTTGAAATGAGTAACCAATTTCATTAATCTGTTTTCAACATGTAACTGCGGCCATAATAGAAAAACATTTCCGGCTGCCACGGACGAAGGCTTCTGAAAACATGCAGCCGATCCTTGAAGCGCTAAGGAATGCCACCACGTGACCTAGACAGATTTCATATTTACGTCCTGAGCCCTATAGTAAGCAACTGAGAACAGCTCGTCAAAGCGTATTGCTGAGCTATGTGCCGTATCATGGCTCAGAAGACGACACGCAAGGCGACAGCAAAATGACCTCAACGCTAGTGGCAGTCTGCATGTTATGTGACACGTAATTGAAGGTTTCCTCGTCAAGCAGGTTGTATAACCTTCTAAGGAATCGTCATCAGCCCGGAGGACAGATACATACTTTATGCTAGCTTCGTATTTCAATAGCACACTAGCGGGCGCAACATACCGAGTATGTAAACGGACAGCGGTGCCTTTTATTCTTCGAGAGCCCCATTACAAGAAAACCTAAAGAATACGTCAAATTTTACCCATTGAAAATAACAGCATCGGGCTTTTGTGAATACGATATTTCACGAGCGAAGGGAAAACAAGGAGATAGGGTGGTTACTCTATGAATGTACGGGCTGCCTTAGTTGTGCTCGGAAAAAAAGAGTGAAAGTAGTTAGAGGTAATAAGCGAGGCTAGAGAAAGAAGGTAAACTGGTAAAATGGTAAAAAAGAAGGGTGAAATTCACCCAGTTCAAATGTGCTAAATACCTGAGCTGAATATTTAGAGTATACAGTTTTGTTCAACTAAAGTCTTTTTCTGCAATTATCACTTGTATTCCCAACTAATATAACTGTATGCATAAGGGCACGCCGAAATGTAGTCGTGCGCCACATCCATCTTCACCGGGCCGGTTCACTAAACATTGGGGGCAAGTTACACGAAAAACCTACCCATAAGTGTTTTTTTTTTTCATATGGTGATTGTGTTCGCAGGGTCCGTGGCAACGTGACCGGTCTGCGCGTGGCCGATGCTTCCATTATGCCCGACATTGTGAGTGGCCACACAAACGCGCCGAGCATGATGATCGGGAGCAAGGCGGCAGCCATGATTATAGAGGACAACGCACTTTCCCGTTGAGGCGATGAATCCGGCCTTAAAGTAGCCGTGAAAATCGCTGCAGAGCGAAGTTCAGCTTGGACGCTGAAACATTGTCGAAATCAGTGCACTGATATGATCTGATGAGCAAGCCGACGACCACGATGCGCACAACAACGTCTTGTGAGAATAAAGTATCCACTTCTTACAGTACGTGTCGGCCGAAGGACGTGTCTATTTAGTTTTCGTGGTGTCCATCAGCCTTCCTTGAGCAAGGCACTAATTGTGCATTCGCGTGCTTCATAAGGTTGCTGTAGGAACAGCGACGGTTTAGGTGGTCCGGAGAAGACAGCAATATCTCTGCACTGCTTCGGAAAGTGAGATAGAAAATGAACGCTTCTGCGACAATTTCCCGGGAAGCGATTTGCTCTGCGAGGCTTGCTGGCGTGTGCTGCGAAACATCGCCTTACGAACCATGTACACAGTCGACCTGGAGAAGGCGTATACCAGTTGAAGTAGCGCAGGCTAGTCGGCATGTCATTTTGGAATGCCCGCGGTAATGTGGTGCGCCTGACAGACGCAACATACACGAAGGCGATGGCACTTATCTTTCAAAGAAAGGACTCCAAAAACCGTGAAAATCCCTTGAGTCTACAAAGAGGCGGCTCAAGCTGTGGTGGCGCATTAAAAACCAGCCTACAGCGTCAGAGAACGGACAACTACAGCAATAAAGGCAAGATGACATTTTTTTAACTTCAAATTCGATATTCTATTTCAAACGTCCAATTTTTGTTTCGTTCCCTTGTAGAATTTTTTTACTCTACCGTTGTACATACTATTCCAAAGAGTAGATTCTCTTCCTTCAAAGAGATGCGCTACAGCTTCATAATCAACTGGTCACTGTGACATTTTACATTTTTCTGGACACATTGAGCTAGCCATCTCGATCTTCGTGTCTGAGAATGCTTCATGGAACCGCATTGTTGTGACGCAACCTATAAGCTTGTCATATATATGCACATATGCATCTATCATGCATATACCGGGTGTCCCAGTTAACTTGGACAAATATTTTTTTGAAGTCCTATAGCTATAAAAAAATCGTACCGACTGCATAGTAGCGGCAGTCATGTGTACTTACGGCGAGTACTTTTTTTATCACGAAGTATTATATAATGCTTTCATTTAGTGAAGCTTTTAATTATCGCTTGAATCGCACAGACATCAATTACAAAGTTGTAGCGCACCTCAAATAACCTCCCACTCAAACATTTGTTTCGGTCTTGCTGGTTTTTCCAAGAAAAACAAAAGCCCGCGAAATACGCGGAATATGAAATAGATGCGTGCTCGCGGGCCGCTACTCAAGCCCCTCCAAGCACTCATTGAAAGATATACGACTACATTCGTTTATCGCCGCATCGTACAAGGCTTCGTCATGTAGGATAGCTTATCAATGCGTCAGCGGTGTGTTATGATGCCATGACCATCACATAGCGTGAAGCCCTGTATTGAGCGGCTGCCGCTAGTGAAGCCGCGTACCCATGGCTATTCGCTTGGGAGCATAGAATTTCTCACTATAACACCTAGAGGGTAATCTGGCGCCACCGTCTATGGGAGTTTCTTAAGGGGCACCGTGCCGTCATGGGAATGACGGTATATGTGTCTGCGAGGCTCGTGTTGGCTGGTGTTGCGAGAGGCTTCGTCTAAAATGTGGATATGGCGACGCAAATAACGCGTTTTCAAAGTAAAAACTTCATAAAATGTTTCCATTCACGCTTATTACATCTTTACTCACCCACGATGCATGACCAAGCGAACAAAATCAAGAACAGACGACCAACTGTTTCAAAGCGAGCGCGAAGTTGTCGTCTGTCCTCCAACTTTAGCGGCCCGCTGATACTTTTTACGTAACATGTAGTCGTACACACAATAACAAGCTCACATAGTTAAACAAAACATGTTTTCGCGTAATAATAAAGCTAAAACAGCTTTTCACGTGCTGTTCTAGTAGAAAATGAATCATTGTGACAGACGGAACGGTACTTGCCAAGCGCGTCTTCAAGGTGTCCTGTCTCTACGAGAACGATGCCAATCCGAATCCACAATATACCGGCATTCCCATGCATACCACAGCGCAGCAGCGACAGATTTCCCTCTAGGTAATGTAGTGAGAAACTCTATGCTTGGTAGTGTTTGAGTAACGGCATGCGAGCACACATCATTTTCGTATTTTGAATGTTTCGCGCGCTTTTTTGTTTCATGGAAAAACCAACGAGGCACAGCTGAGCACGAAACAAATGCTTGTTTCGGAGGTTATTTGAGGCGCCGTACGACTTTGTAATTGATATGCTTGAGAGTCAAGCAATAATAGTGCAATAAATAAAAGTAAATAATTGTTTTGTACTTCGTGATGAAAAAATACTAGCTGTAAGTACACGCCACTACGGCAACTATGCAGCCGGTACAATTTCTCTAGAGCTAGTGGGTTTTTTAAAAGTATTCGGCCATGTTAACTGGGACACCCAGTATACATGCATGTATATCATGCCATTGTTGCTCCAATGAGAAGCAAGAGACGTTTGCTAATTTAGATAACTTATTACAATATCGTGTATTTTAATTATTGATATCACTATGGGAAAACACACTACTGCCGTGTTTATTGTCGCAGAGCATTAATGTTAAAAGATTCTGGTGGGCTACTTTGTGAGCCATGATATTGAAGCAGCGCACTTACATGAGTTGCCCCTGGGTATCATTCTCTGAAAAAAGCGATCTCTGGTGATCTTGAACTTTGATAGAGCGAGAATCCAAAAATGTCATCTTTATTTGTTTTTCCTCTGTGTGTTTTTACTCTGGCTCTAGTCACGCCTCATTACCATCAGAGCACGTGCGCTTCTCAAGGGACACTAGAAAAGACAAGTCTTTGAGCAATAAAGCATTAGTTGCAGTCCAGCGCCTGTGTGTGCGCATTCTATGCGTACATGGACGTGTCAGATGTAAGTGCGCTGCTTCAATATCATAGCGTTAAGCCGTGGAAAACATGGGGAACACAACGTAACAAGTCTAACATCAGCATTTTGCTGGTCGCGAGCCGATCTCTTCGTCCTCATTGATGCGCCGCGTGACCACGATTTCCAACATCCTGCACAGCCGACAATGTCACTTTCACAATTCCAGAAGACAAAGTAGTTGAACCGGTCTCGTGAGCGCCGTACTGTCTGCGGGTATAACTTTGCATGCTCTGACGTACTCATCGTTCCCCTTAAGAGGAAGCTTTAGCTCGGGTGCTCCTGTCTAAATACCTGTAAAATCAGAATTAGTTTTTCTCGGCAACCACTGTACCAAATTTGACGGGGTTTGTTGCATTTAAAAGAAAAACTTAACATCTAGTGACTGTTGGTTTTGAATTTTCGATTTAGTTAGTCGACGTTTTATTAAAAATTGGCAAAAATCGCAAACTTTCAGAAAACGAAACTATAAAGTTTGCAACTCCATAACTTAGCAAGAAAGAATGATATTGCAATTCTGTGAATTGTATCTCATAGCAATTGTATCTTACACATGAATCTCAAAAAATTTATTAATAGGTAATTACAACTTTTGCAGAACCCTCGTAAACAACGTAAAATATTCACGTAAAATGCAAAATGACACATCAAATTTGTCCGCTTTGAATGATCTAATGGCTGCCGTTTACAAAACCGTGATATCTGTTCTTGATGCAGAGCTATGAATTTGTAAACTTCGTGCTTCTATTTTTTTAAAACTTATGAATTCTTGAAAATCTTTTGAACAAAATTCAAGTCCTAAACCAAAATTCCGCTTTCAACAGTCACTAGAATTTAACTTTCTCTCTCAAATGCAACAAATTTCATTAAAATCGGTCCAAGGGTTATTTCAGAAAAACGTTTTTGCGTTTTTACATGTATTTGGATAGGCCGCGTCGGAGTTGGGCCCGAGCTAAAGCTTCCTCTTAAGTGGAACCTTTAGCTCAGGCCCAACTCCGACGCGGCCTATTCAAGTACATGTAAAACGCAGAAACGCTTTTGTGAGATAAACCCTGGGCAGATCTTAATGAAATTTGGTACGTTTGAGAGGGAAAGTGAAATTCTAAGGGCTGTTGCAAGTGGAATTTAGATCTATTACCTGAAATTTCTTTAAAATATTTTCACAGATTCGAAAGTTGTAAAAGAAATAGAGACACTATGTTTACAAATTAATAGCTGTGCATCAGGAACAGATATCGCGGTTCTGTAAAGGGCATCTCTCAGAACATTCAAAGCGTACTAATTTAATACGTCAATTTATATTTTACGTGAATTCGTTACGTTGTGTACAAGGCTTCTACAAAAGCTGTATTTCTATAGTAATAATTTTTTTTAAATTCATGTGTAACAAAGCAATTTTGTCCGCTTTAGATGTACGATAGATGCAATTCGCAGAATGGTAATATATTTTTTTCATTGCGGAGCTAGAGTTGTAAACTTCACAGTTTCACTTTCTGAAAATTTGCGCTTATCGCCAATTTTTAATGAAACATTGACCGCCCAAATGAAAAATTCGATACCAACAGTCACTAGAATTTAAGGTTTACTTTTAAATGCAACAAACTTCACGAGCACGCACGCACTGGACGCATTAGGCATGTACAACATGCTGAGCGAGATTGCCGAGGCTCAATAACGGGCACAGATCACGAGGCTGTCCGGCGCACCTACGAGAAACTGGCGTCGCGCCTCGGGAGATCGAGTGTAAAAGCCACGGGCTAACAGCCAACCAGAGGAAAAAGATCAGGGCAGCCCCTCTGCCTAGGATTATAAACCCAGAGCACAACATCAACAGAAGACTTGCTCGAGCCAAAGCACTCCTCTGACAGGAAGCCGCCTCCGTTAAAGCATGGTGCTTTACGGACGCAGCCAAATATCTTGACAGACGAGCCTATGTAGCAGCAGTGGTCAACAAAGATGGCACGGTTATCAACGCGTGCACGGTCCGCACTGATAGTCCTGAGGTGACCGAGCAGGCCGCCATCAGCCTTGCACTTCTAGAAGACGATAAAAGCTTGGTATATTGCGACTCCAAGAGGGCAATTCTGTCCTTCGGAACAGGGAGCATATCCCCGACCGTCGCAGAATACTTGGCACTCATCACCTCACCCCACACTACATCAATTGCTTCCCGGCACACATGGGACCATTGGAAGGGCCACTCCCTGACCTCAACAAGATGGCAGACTACACCCCACAAGACCTAACTCACCGTGTGAGCGCGGACTCCCTCTTGTTACGGATGGTGTCTCGCACATCGTGCAGAAAGGACTTTCTCCCACCATGCATCGTCAAAATGAAGCGTGACTTCTGTTACGGCTGGCACCTCGTGCAGAAAGGACTTTCACCCACCATGCCTCGTCGAAATGAAGCGCGACTTCCTAATTCACCTTGGTCATCTCGAGTGTCTGCCGGTCTGGCGGAAGCCCCGAAGTGTTTTCAGGCCTCTAGTGTGTGTGTGTGTGTGCGTGCGTGCGTGTGCGTGTGTGTGCGTGCGTGTGCGTGTGTGTGTGTGTGTGTGTGTGTGTGTGTGTGTGTGTGTGTGTGTGTGTGTGTGTGTGTGTGTGTGTGTGTGTGTGTGTGTGTGTGTGTGTGTGTGTGTGTGTGTGTGCGCGCGCGCGACTTTAGAGGGACCCTTTCCTCGAACTGTCAAGCTCTACAGGGGAACTTCCGCGAACCAGCAACGCCCAAAAGAAAAGGACAAGCGTCTGCGATTCCCGGACCTGAGGCATGGTATAACCGGAGGTAGGACGCCCTCCTCCTTGCAACAGGCTTAGTATATCCAGAGTAGGAGAGGCCCTCTTTCAGCGAATCAGACCCTGTGCCGGTCACGTGACGTCGACGGAAGCAAGATCCCTCCCACGATTGTAGAGAGCCTGCTTAAGGGGCTCCGAAATGTGCTTTTTTAGATCACTTCATTCTCTTCTCTTTATCTTTCATCAACCTTTGAATAAACCGTGCAAGTTTCGCACTAGAAACCGTCTCGTCCTTGCCCGGTCGCCATGGTCTACCAGATGCCTGCAGCCCGCCGACAACGCCACGCTACCCCATTAGTAACGTCGGTCGAACTTCGATAGGCAGGCGTCGCTACAACTCGGCAGCAGCACGATACGCTACCCTGGAGTACGCAACCCTCTCGGCGGGATGGGAGAGCGAGGCGACCCCTTCTTCACTTACAACGATCTCACTCAGCATTATAAGTTAGTCGAGAGTACTATGCCGCTACCGCACAAAGCACTCCATAAAACACAAGAAGTCACGCAGAGGCGGCTTCAGACAAAACCTACCCATGCCCAGCCTTCCTGCACAGTCTTTCCGGACGCGCACTCTCACAATGCGTGCCGCTACTGTAAGGATATAGCTAGCCTTATTCACATGCTCTAGGGTTGTCCCCTGGCGGCGGGGACCAGGACCACCTAGGGAGAGTGGGACCGAGCTCTACGCAGCTCAAACCTTGAATCACAGCTGTGGGCTTTCCATCGGGCCCACGACGTGGCGGAGGGGCATGGCCTCTCTATCCCGACGTGGGAGCGGTCCGCTGCGCACTAATCGCGCGCACCGACGGACCTCAAGAAAGTTATTCATCCATCCATCCATCCTTAAATTTTCTCCAGTGGTTTCCGGCAAAAACGAATTCTCATTTTACATGTATTTAGATAAGAGCACCTGAGCTAAAGCTTGCTCTTAAAGATTTTAACTTACGGTAATTTCCAAAATGTGTTGGATACGTTGTCATCTCGAATAATCAGAAGGTCGTCACACTTTAAACGGTTGTAGAGCTTCTGTGACTGACTGTGTGCGCTTCTTAGTGTCAAGATATTGCCACGGGGATGAGAGTAGCCGAAAGGGATAGGAAATTATATTTACAAAACATATACAGAGAGAGGCGGCTGCAGGCTAGATGACAGAACAACAACGAGCGCAACTCTGATCATCGTCTTCACCGTCGATGAGGATAGCTATAGGGGCTTGTTGGTACGGCATATCTTATTTTGTTGTAGCGCTGTGTGTGTCAGGTGTGCCTTTCTGCTGTCGTTATTCAGCTTGTGCTTAAACAAAATCGATACCCCGTCTTTCTGGTGCATTCTTCCATGTACGGCAGGATGCGTGCTTCAGTGCGCGGGAATAGCACGTAACATAGAACCGCCGCCGGCGAGAGCGCCGTCTCGGCGCTAAAGGAGCAGTAGGGTCGTGTACTGGAACATAAGGCTTAAGTTGGAGACGTGCACGATATCAGTGGCGGACGCGGAAGATGATCGACTGTCCAATAGAGCGATCTCATAAGTGACGTCAGTGATTTGGCGTAGGACCTTGTAAGGCCCGGAGTAGCGGGAAAGAAGCTTTGACGACAAGCCAACATGACGGCAAAGCGTCGAGAGGAGGACCAAAGAGCCCGGAGAGTAATTAGCGACTCTGTGATGGCTATAGCAGCTGGCCTTCTGGGACAGCAGGGAAGCATAAAGACGATGCCTTGCAATCTGGCGAGCCGTTGCAGCCCGAGAAGCTGCATCGCAGGGGTAGTCTTTAACAGGGTGCACAGGTGATGGTAAAAGAGTCTCGAAGGGCAATGTGGGATGGCGGCCAAACAAGAGATAAAAGGGGGAATAGCCAGCGTTGGCAAGGCGTGATGAGTTGTAGGCAAATATCACATAAGGCAAGGTGCTGTCCCAATCACGGCGGTCTGCGGAAACGTACATGGAGAAAATTGTGGTCAGCGTCTGGTTGAGGCGTTCGGTAAACCTATTGGTTTGCGGATGGTAGGCAGTGGTTAGCTTGTGACGTATGGAACATGAACGAAGAATGTCGTCGACGACTTGGGACAGCAATGAACGACCACGCCTGTCGAGGAGCACCGTGGTGAAGAATAACGTCGTAACGGGGAGATTCCACAACGTCGGTTGCACAGATGTCGGCAGTGTACGCGTGATAGCGTATCGTGTCGCGTAGTGCGTAGCTACGGCAATCCACTTCTTTCCAGTCAGAGATTTTGGGAATGGCCCGATGAGATCAAGGCCGACGCGATAGAACGGGACACCGGGAATGCCTATTGGCTGAAGAAGGCCGGCTGGCGACAAAGATGGATGCTTGTGGCGCTAGCAGGAATCAAAGCAGCAACATATCGTGGAGGCCTGGCCAGAAGAACGGGCGCCGAACACGATCGTACGTACGAGTTGCTCCTAGATGTCCAGCGGTTGGGACGTCATGAAGCTGTTCGAGAACAGTGGAACGGAGTGTTTCGGGAACAGCCAGTAGAAGCTCTGGACCATCGGAGCTGGTGTTACGTCTGTATAAGGTTCCGTCTCGAAGCACGAATAATTGTAGAGACGGGGCAGAGTGATGAGAGCGTAGACGGTGGATAATTTACCACAAATTGGCGTCACGCAACTCTTTGCTGCGTATGTCGGTTAAATCTGATATCGCGAGGACACAGGTGTCCGAAACAAGCGCTGACAAATCGGGAGGATCCACTGGATGACGAGATAGGCAGTCCGCATCCTGGTGCAGCCTGCCAGATTTGTTAGTGACGTCAAAGCTGTATTCTTTCAGTTTCAGTGCCCAGCAACCAAGTCGTCCAGTCGCATCTTTGAGGGAAGACAGCCAGCAAAGGGCATGGCGGTTTGTGAGGACCGAAAAGGTGCGGCCGAAAAAGTATGGTCAAAACATGCCGACAGCCAGAACTCATCAAAAATTTGCACTCTGAAGATGAAAGAAAGCGACTGGCATAGGCGATGACGCAGTGTCGTCCTTGTTGCTGCAGGGCGAGAACAGCGCCGATGCCATGTCGACTGGCGCCGATGCGAAGTTCAGGGGGGCTGACGGGTTAAAATGGGCCATGATGGGTGGTGACGTAAGTAAAGCCGTAAGCGTGTGAAACGCAGTGGCCTGTTGAGGACCCGAAGAAAATGACGTTTCCTTCTTCAAGAGTTGCGTTGCTGACAAAACGTTGTTGACATGGCGAAGTTGTTGACAAAACGTTAAATATAGGAGCACAGGCCAATAAAGCACGGTACGTCTTTAGTCAAACGTGGCATAGGGACGTCTTTGACAACGCGAATTTTTTCTGGGTCAGGTTCAGCACCTTCGGCACTCACAAGGTGTCCAAACACCGTAATTTCGCGGTGTCCAAAACAGTATTTGGCAGAGTTGGACTGAATGCTTGCTTGCCGGAAAACTTCAAGGACTGCCGACAAGCGGCTAAGGTGGCTTTCAAATGTCGGTTACAAGACGATGACATTGTCAAGGTAACCGATGCATGTTGAGCATTTGTATCCAGGAAGGCGGAAGTCCATCGTCCTTTCCAATGTGCCTGGGGCATTACACAGTCCCAAGGGCATTACCTTAAACTGGTAAAGTCCATCGGGTGTAACATATGCGGTTTTTTTAGAGTCTTGATCATCGACGGATATATGCCGGTATCCTGTCCTCAGGTCGATAAACGAGAAGTAGGCAGAGCCGTGTACACAGTCGAGAGCGTCATCGATCCGCGGCAGAGGGTAGAAGTCTTTGCGCGTTACTTTGTTTAGGGGGCGGTAGTCTACGCAGAAGCGCCAGCTTCCATCATTCTTCTTGATAGGACGACCGGTGATGCCCATGGACTGCATGAAGGATCAATGACGTCCTTGGTGAGCATCTTGTCGACTTCACGCTATATCAATTCTCGCTCGACGTAGGACACGCGATAAGGACGTCGCCTGATTGGGCTGGTGTCCACAGTATTGATCTTGGGAAAGACCACAGGTGTCTGTCCCAAAGGACGGCCATTAAAGTCAAAAGTGTCACCGTAGGACTTCACTGTGCGCCGCATATCGGCTGTCCGAGCAGGAAGGAGGTCAGACGCTATCATCTTGTCAATATTGTTACGTAGGAAGACGCAGACGAAAAGCTATGTACAAATATATTTACAAGGAAAATACGCTGCGCTTGGCCAAGAGGCAACAGCCCGCGCTAGCTTCTAATCGTCGTCGTCGTCTTCACACTGCTGGCCTTTCGTGATCGCGCATATTGTGCCTTAGCACTACCCCCGGCTGCAAAAGCGCCGTCCCGGAGCGACTAAAGATAGGACTCTGAAGCAGTGTAGTAGGCCTTGAGCCTACTGACGTGTACGACATCACTAGATGCCACAGGAGAGGACGAGGTTGAGGCCACAGGAGCAATTTCGTAAGTCACAGGCGTCACCTGGCGCAGCACGCGGTAGGGCCCTGTGTATCGCGAAAGGAGCTTCTCTGAAAGTCCGACGTGACGAGAGGGCGACCACAGGAGCACGAGCGCACCAGGGGAAAACTGTACGTCACGATGGCGGGCGTTGTACTGACACTGCTGAGTGGTCTGTGAGGCCGTCAGTCGAGCACGGGCAAGCTGGCGTGCATGGTCAGCGAGGGCGATGGCGTCGCGCGCATACTCGCTTGTTGAGACCGCAGCAGGAGGAAGTGCCGTGTCTAGGGGCAAGGTAGGTTCGCGACCGTACAGTAGATAAAAGGGAGAAAATCCGGCGGTGTCGTGCCGGGAAGAATTGTACGCAAATGTTACGTAAGGAAGGGCAATGTCCCAGTCGTGGTGGTCCTTGGAAACGTACTTGGCCAGCATATCGGTAAGAGTACGGTTTAACCGCTCTGTCAGGCGATTGGTTTGAGGATGGTATGAAGTAGTCAGTTTGTGTTGAATGGAGCAGGAACGCACAATGTCAGCGATAACTTTCGAGAGGAAGTTTCGACCACGGTCAGTAAGCAGCTGTCGCGGGGCGCCATGAAGCAAGATAATGTCACGCAAGAGAAAGTCCGCGACGTCAGTGGCGCAGCTGGTAGGGAGAGCCCGAGTGATAGCGTATCGGGTGGCGTAATCAGTCGCGACGGCTACCCATTTGTTCCCAGAAGATGACGTGGGAAAGGGACCGAGCAGGTCTAATCCAACACGAAAGAACGGTTCCACAGGGACGGTGATCGGCTGGAGATGACCGGCAGGTAGCACCTGAGGTGTCTTCCGACGCTGGCAGGGATCACAGGCAGCAACATAGCGTCGAACGGAGCGAGCGAGACCAGGCCAATAGAAGCGGCGGCGGACGCGGTCGTACGTGCGGGTTACCCCAAGATGCCCTGAAGTGGGTGCGTCATGCATCTCAAAGAGCACAGTCTGTCGTAGCTGTTTTGGCACAACAAGAAGAAGGTCAGAGCCGTCAGGGAGGAAGTTCCTTCGATACAGAATGCCACCCTGGAGGACATATCGGCGAACGGATGCGTCGGTAGGTGTAGAGCGCAGACGCTCGATAAGTGCTCGCAGCGATAGGTCTCGGTACTGCTCATCGGCGATGTTACCGAAGGCAGAGACAGAGAAAATGCCGTTGGCGCTACTACTGTCGGCGTCGTCAGGCTCGTCGACCGGGTAGCGAGACAGGCAGTCAGCGTCCTTGTGTAGTCGGCCAGATTTATAGGTGACAGTATACGAATATTCTTGGAGGCGTAAGGCCCAGCGACCAAGTCTTCCTGTAGGATCTTTCAGTGAGCATAACCAGCAAAGCGCGTGATGGTCTGTGACAACGGAAAAGGATCGGCCATATAAGTATGGGCGGAATTTCGCAACCGCCCAAACTAGGGCCAGACACTCACGCTCAGTGATGGAATAGTTGCGCTCCGCGGGTGAGAGGAGCCTGCTGGCGTAAGCGATAACACGGTCGTGGCCACGCTGGCGTTGTGCCAGTACTGCTCCAATTCCGTGACCGCTGGCATCAGTACGGACTTCGGTAGGCGCAGAAGGATCGAAATGGGCCAAAACGGGAGGCGTTGTGAGAATGTCGATTAGATGAGAGAATGCAGAGGCCTCGTTATCGCCCCACTGGAAAGGAGCGTCTTTTTTCAAAAGGTCGGTTAGTGGTCGTGCTATGGCGGCGAAATTTCTCACGAAACGGCGGAAGTACGAACAAAGGCCGATGAAGCTGCGCACATCCTTGACACACTTCGGAACAGGGAAGTGCGTAACAGCATGGATCTTGCCTGGGTCCGGTTGCACTCCGCTCGCGTCAACGAGATGTCCAAGGACGGTAATCTGGCGACGGCCGAATTGGCACTTCGATGCGTTGAGTTGCAGACCGGCTCGCCGAAAAACGTCCAGGACTGCTGAGAGGCGCTCGAGGTGCGTATACATAGCGAACGTTGGGGAGAATACGATAACGTCGTCCAAGTAGCACAGGCACGTGGACCATTTGAAACCGTGAAGAAGGGAGTCCATCATGCGTTCAAAAGTGGCAGGGGCGTTACATAGACCGAACGGCATCACTTTGAATTGATAAAGACCGTCGGGTGTGACAAAAGCAGTCTTCTCGCGGTCGAGATCGTCCACGGCAATCTGCCAGTAGCCGGAGCGAAGGTCAATAGAAGAGAAATAGCGAGCACCGTGGAGGCAGTCAAGGGCGTCATCAATCCGAGGTAGGGGATACACGTCCTTTTTGGTAACCCTGTTAAGGTGCCGATAATCCACGCAAAAGCGCCATGAGCCATCCTTCTTTTTGACCAGTACTACAGGTGACGCCCATGGACTATATGATGGTTCAATAATGTTCTTGGCAAGCATTTTGCGAACTTCTGCGTGAATAACTTGACGCTCAGCTGGTGACACTCGATACGGGCGGCAATGAATAGGAGGGGCATCGCCGGTATTAATGCGATGTTTGACAGCTGTAGTTTGGGCTAAAGGACGATCGTTAAAGTCAAAAATATCGTGGTAGGAAAACAGAACGCGGTAGAGTTCACGAGCGTGCTCGGAGGGCAAGTCGGGGGCAATCATTTTCCGTAAGTCAGCGATGGTACAATTTGCCGACTGCGATGGTAGAGGAGTATCGGATGAAGTGTCGTCTACTGCAATGGATGCTACTGAGTGATCCCCGAATGAACAAAGCTGGGCCAAAGACATCCCACGTGGCAGCACTTGTGTCGTCAAGCCAAAGTTGACCACTGGCAGGCAGACGCAATTCGCCGTAATAGATAAAACTGTATGGGGTACTGTGATCCCATGTGTAAGGAGGACGTCTTGCATAGGAGCCGCGATGTAGTGACCGTCGGGGACTGGTGGGGATGACACTAGGTCAACGTAGGTCAGTGCCGAAGGTGGCAAGCGAACGAAGTCGGCGGAACTGAGGCGACTGGGGTGTGGTTCAGCAGGATCCAGAACAGGCAGGTCAAGGCGGAGAGTACTGGCGGAACAATCGATGAGAGCAGAATGTGCGGAAAGGAAGTCTAAGCCGAGGATGATGTCGTGGGGACAGTGGGCGATGACTGTGAATAGCACGATTTTTGAGCGATCGGCGAAGGAGACGCGGGCGGTACACATACCAATTACGGGGGCTGTTCCGCCATCGGCGACACGGACAACAGGCGTCGTGGCGGGCGTGATAATTTTCTTGAGCCGGTTACGAAGGTCAGCGCTCATTACGGACAAATGCGCCCCAGTGTCTATGAGAGCAGACACAGAAACACCGTCGACTTGCACGTCAAGAAGGTTCAGATGAGTGGGCAAAGTCAGTAGAGGATTTGGCGGCGTAGGGAGCAATGCAGCGTCACCTCGAGGCGCTGCATCGTCTAGTTTTCCGGCTGGGAGCGGCGTCCGAAGGGAGTCGGCGAATAGGAGCGACGGGGCTGGGGAGAGCGAGATTGTCGTCGTTGGGGCGAAGGCGAACGAGAATAGGGGCGGTTCGTTGCAAGAGAATCAGTGGCGGCATTATCGGAGCGTGCGGCATAGGGACGAGAAGGGCCACCTGAGGGGCGAGAGTAGGCAGTATAAGTAGGCCGGCTCGGGGAACTCCAGCGACTACGACAGTGCCGAGAAATGTGCCCGATTCGATGGCAGTGGAAACAAATAGGCTTGTCGTCAGCAGTGCGCCATTCAGATGGGTTGCGGAAACGTGGTGGGTAAGAAGATGCGGGACGGGGCGAAATCGAAGAAGCCGGGCGGGTATTAGGGCGATGGGCCGAGCAGATGGTGTGAAGACCCATGTTTTCAAACTCCTGGCGGACAACTGCCTGGATCAGTGAGACCGTGACTGCAGATGTGTTGGTGGGACTGGAGTCGAAGGCAGCCGGATAGGCGGCCTCGATCTCACGCCGGACGATCCTGGTAACATCGGCAGTGTTGTTGGGACGAGGAGCGTCGGCACAGGAAGATGTCGCTGGGGTGTTGGGCAGACGGGCAAACTGCTGGTCAATACGTCGGCTTTTGGCGAGTTCCAGGCGGCGGCACTCTCTTATAACAGCATCCACCGTCGCTACGTTGTTGCAAACGAGCAAGTTGAAGGCGTCATCGGCAATGCCTTTGAGGATGTGGGAAACCTTGTCTGACTCAGTCATGTGGGTGTCAACTTTGCGGCACAGAGCCAAGACGTCCTGAATGTACGTGACATAGGGCTCTGTTGACGTCTGCACACGGCCGGAAAGCGCCTTCTGCGCGGCAAGTTGTTGACCGTAGGGGTTGCCGAACAAGTCTCGAAGCTGTGTCTTAAGTGAATCCCAACTGGTGAGCTCATCTTCGTGCGTGCGATACCAAACTCGAGGTGTGCCACCGAGGTAAAAGACTACGTTGGCGAGCATAATAGTAGGGTGCCACCGGTTATTGCGGCTGACGTGTTCATACAGGCTGATCCAGTCATCGACGTCTTCCCCATCTTAGCCCGAGAATACGCCAGGATCACGGGGAGCGGGGAGAGTGATGTAGGTCGTCGAAGTGGCAGCAGGTGTCGGAGCCGGCGGAGTCGGGTTGTCGTCGCCGGGAGCCATGAAGGAAGGCTCGACGTACCGTCCACTGCGAAGCTCCGTGACGAGGTACAGGGAACGTCCACCTCCACCAGATATGTTACGTAGGAAGACGCAGACGAAAAGCTATGTACAAATATATTTACAAGGAAAATACGCTGCGCTTGGCCAAGAGGCAACAGCCCGCGCTAGCTTCTAATCGTCGTCGTCGTTTTCACACTGCTGGCCTTTCGTGATCGCGCATATTGTGCCGTAGCAATATCACTGTTGGCAAGATTGTGTGAGGAAGGAGAAGGGGCAGAGGACAAAGAAGCATCGGCGACGAATGTAGAAACGGCACACTCATCAATAGAAGAGATGTGGGCTAGATTCATGCCGCGTGGGATAAGTTGCGTGCACCAACTCAAGCTCAATACGTGCAGAGACGTTCTATTATCCGTAACACTATTAAGGGTGAGAGGAAGAGCGATGTTTTTGGCGAATAAGACGTCAACAATCGGGGTCAAGACGCAATCGCCATCGGGAATGGGAGAAAAAGATCGCAAGTTCACATTTATAACGGCTTGAGGAGCTAGACGAACGTAATGCACCGAGCACAAGCACGGTTGGCGTACAGTAGGAGCGTCATGGTAACACGGTAGGTCTAGCTGAAGCAAGCCCGTTCCACAGTCAATAAGAGCAGGATGGGCAGACGGAAAATCCGTACCGAGGATGTGTTCGTGGGAGCATTTCTCGAGCATGGCAAGTAGCACGCTTGTGGATCGGTCAGCAACACTTATTCGAGCGGAGCACATCTCTACACTCTTAGGCAAAGTTACACCCTTTGGCTTGCCCCTTCTGCCACACAACAATAATCGTTATCTGCCTTGATGCGTTTCCTTTCTTTAACGCTGCGAGCCCGGTACTTTCCAGTAACGAACGGCACGCGCGTTATCAGCATAGAACAGTTTACACCCTTTGGAGTGCCCCGTCTGATAACGCGCGTGCCGTTCGTTACTGGAAAGTTCCGGGCTCGCAGCGTTAAAGAAAGGAAACGCATCAAGGCAGATAACGATTATTGTTGTGTGGCAGAAGGGGCAAGCCAAAGGGTGTAACTTTGCCTAAGAGTGTAGCACGGGAAACGTACCGGCATCGGCGACAGGAATGAACGGTAGTGTGGGTGGTGTTACGACTTGCTTAAGGCGGTGACGAAGCTCCCAATCCAGCATTGATATTTGAGCGCCAGTGTCCACTAGAGCAACAACATGTGCGTCATCCAGTTTAACGTCTATCAGGTTCCTTCTGGTCTGCATTGTGGTCAGAGGATCTGGCAGGCGAGTCGCCGATGCAGCATCGCCTCTGGGAGCTGCATCGTCTAGTTTTCCCGAGGGAGTTGTTCAATCAGCGACGTAGGGCGGCGGAATTGGGGCGAGCGAGATGATCAGCGACGAGATAATGGCGAACGGGACTGGTGACCACGTGGGGATGGTGAACGACGATACGGAATTGCGGGAGCGTCATCGCCGGTGGTTTGGGGAGGCTCGCGGTAGGGCTGAAATTGGCCACTATACATGTTGGGGCGTCTGATTCATAAGGCGCCTGATACAAATACCACCGGTTGTTACAATGGCGGGCCACGTGTCCAATACCACGGCAGTTGAAGCAAATGCGACGGTCATCAGCAGTCCTTCAATCGGCTGGATTGCGAGTACGGAACGACGGCATTTGACCTTGGGCGGGCGAAAGTGAGAGACGGCTGTCTATCGGCTCGTAAGGAGCTGCGGCGTGCACAGAGTCCAGGCCAGCATTGGAGAGCTCCTGATGAACGACAGCTTCAACTAGTGGCACCATCTGGGAGCTATGGTCCCAGGTGCGGGCACACGTAGAAGCAGGCGACACAGCGTCAAGTTCACGTCGGATGGTCTTCACGTGTTCTGCGGTGAGCGGCGCCGACGGCTCAGGTACGTCTTCGCACGACCACGTTGCTGCTGTGTTCGGAAGCCGGGCTAAATGATGGGCAATGCGTCGACTTTTCGCGGCCTCAAAGCGCTCGCGCTCTTGGATGATGCCATCGATGGTGTCGCAGTCTTTGCAGATTAGCAGATTGAAGACATCATCTGCTATGCCCTTTAAGATGCGGCCCACTTTCTCAGACTCCGTCATGCCGTCGTCGGCTTTGGGGCAAAGAGAAAGCACGTCCTGTATATAAGTCAGGTATGACTCTGTCACTGTCTGCGCACGAGTTGCAAGCTCCTTCTTTGCTGCTACCTTTCTACCTGCAGACTTGCCGAACAGGGAAAGCATTTTTTCCTTGCATGCATCCGAGTTCCCAATTTCATCTTCCTTACCCTCAAACCACAGCTTCGCCGTTCCTTTGAGGTGAAATATTATGTTCGCCAACATGATCGTCTGATCCCATTGCTAGCAACATGGCTAGCGACAGAGTTTGAACGAGTCCAGCATAGATACCTCATTTGCAGTTGAACAAATAAATTATTCTTAATCTTGGTTGCCGTCGTCCTTCAGATACCTCAATTTCTCCGACATAATTGTGGTCGTCAAATGTGCTACGATATTTTGGGCCTAAATAGTGCTTAGACTTGCGCCACTAAGGTACGGCATATAAATTTCAAAGAAATGAGGTCGAATAAGCAGCAGCTTTAATGGGCTTGCTATAATTTTAATAATTGCTACAGTCGTATGCATGCCCAACGACACGGAGTATAGGGCGAGCTAGAAGAGGGTCATTAGTGAAAGCAAAAAACAAAGCTAAATTAAAAATTACGCGTGCAATATTTTTTACAAATGTAGATTTATTCGAGATATGGGGGCACTCAGAAATAATACTGACACACATGCACACACACATAAATTTTTAATATGCAGCAGACCAAACGAATTGGAATTTATATGCCGCGAAGCTTTCTTTGAGTGCATAAATAGTCGAAATACCAATATACACACGCACCCTCCCCACCCCGCGCACACACACAAGGGCGGGCTCATACCGAGCCTTCTTTAAAGCGGAGTTGCTGACTACTATAGACGCCATGAACACATCATGGCTTCAAAGGTAGCATGCACATACATAAGTAGTGCAATTCCAATCTATTCTCTCCCCAAAAAGCACTTACTTCCTCATTATTGTGCAGCTGCGGATGCGCGAAGGTGAGCGTTCTGGTTCTTTTCTTTCTCTCCCCCTTATGGTCGGCGCCGCCGCTACTACTGATGTACGGAGACAATGGGCCATCTGATGGTGATGTAAGGAATCCTGCGGCGATAACCCGTACCTCTGCCGCTGTGACTGGTTGGCCTATTCCGCGACTGAACTGCCAGGCAGCTCCAGCGGTAACGAAAACCCGGCAATTTTCGCAAAGAAAAGCATCGCTTATATACCCTCTACTAGTCTGTCAAGAGTTGAGTGGCAAAGTAGCTTAATAATTTTGTCACTGCACTTTTAATTTGGAGGATGTTATCCCGTGACAGTCTATATTAATGACAATAGCATTATTTGCCTACTTCAGCTGTATTGAGGCTATCTATCTATCTATCTATCTATCTATCTATCTATCTATCTATCTATCTATCTATCTATCTATCTATCTATCTATCTATCTATCTATCTATCTATCTATCTTGTTACGCGGACGCAGTGGCCCAAGTTTTCTACCTGCTTGTGTCAGTGGGTATGGGCTCCTGGTCATGATGCCGTCGTGGCCTTTCCATTGTCCTCATTCCAGCTTCGTCCTATCTTCACGCCGTCCTCGTCACGCCTTCTGCCCTGACCGAGTGAACCAATATGTCTAATAGCTTGGGTCATTAGCTATGCCCCAGTGGTCATGATGCAGGCTGGATCGTTGGATCGCCGTCATTCCAGCTTTGTCATCCGAAACCTGTCATGACGTCGTCGCGACGTCGTCGTCGTTCAGTTGTCATGGATTCGTTGTTATACTGCCATTGTGGTGCCGTCGTGTTCGTTCAAGCGTCGTTGGTTTAGCTTGGTCTCACTCTGCCCATGCTGTCACCTTCACGTACGCGTATTCTATTCAGACCCACCGGTCGAAGTTGTCTAATGGTTGGGCCGTAGGTATGCGTTCTGGGTCGTGATGCCATCGTGGTACTTGTATCGTCATTTCAGCTTTACCATCCGAGACAGGTCATTCCGTCGTCATCACGCCGTCGTCTCCTAGCTGTCGTTTTATCATTGCCATTTCTTCAGCAACGTTTTCCCCTAGTTGCCATACCGCGTTCGTGTTTCTAGCAACGTCGATTTTCCTTCGTTGTTGTATTGTAATCATACTGCCATCATTCCATCGTGACTAAGGCGCCCTCGTCATGTTGTCATCGTCAGACTGTCGCTATGATGCAGCCATTGTCAGGGCGTCGCCGTAATTCTGCATCGGTCACGTCAGCATCGTTGCCCCAGACTCCCGTCATGCCTTCTACCTCCCCGCCATCACCTTCATTCAGGCTTTGTGACAGCGTCATCGTCACTTCATTGTCATCGCACAATCGTCGACATCCGATTGCCACCATGCCATTGTCGTCATACAAGCATAGTCATGCATTTGTTGTCACTGCGTCGTTGGCATGCCGTCGCGGCCATTCCAGCGTCATCATTGTAACTTGGACATCTGCCTCTCGTCACGCCATCGTCATTATACGACCTTTGTTGATCTATCTATGTCATTGCTCGTTCATATTTCTATCATAATGATGTCGTCGTTCAATAGTGAATATAACACTGCTGTTTTGCCATTGGCCTAAATTGGGTCGTCGTCACACAGACCCTACCATTCAGCCGTTGTCTCATCATCATCATGCCGTCTTGGTCGTCATTCCCGCTTTTTCAACCGGTTGTTGGCACACCGTTATCGTTATCTCATTGTCTTCATTTCATCGCCGTCTGGTCGTCGTTAGGCTACTATAATAAGTTAAGAACTGACATCGTAGTGTGATGACGTCGTCGTTACAGACCTTGGTCACTCCATGAATAATAGTCGTCCTCTATTAGTCCTACTATATTAAATAGAATATTGGCCGAGATTTGGCCGACCTGACTGCCTTCAAACAGTTCCGAAATAAATTAAACAGCGGGTTGCGCAAGGCGCGTAAGGAATATATTTGAGAAAGACCGCCGAATGATGCAAAATACGAATATATTTGAGAAAGACCGCCGCTTTGATGCAAAATCAGTTTGGAAAACGATAAACACAGTCATTAACATACCCAAGCCCTCCAATTCTATAGGAGGTCTTAGAATGAACGGTGTAACCTTAATGGGTACTGAACTAGCGGATAGCTTTAATAAATACTTTATTCGTCTCCCTAAAGCAGACTACAACAAAGATGCTACCTGCCTAATTTCTGTACAGACACTTGACTCCTTTTTTCTCCACCCTACACACCCATTCTACGTTTTTGCTACACTAATGGCCTTGAAGAATAGGTCCAGCCTTGACGCAGAGGGTCTGTCAGTAAAACCAATAAAATTTGTAGCTGACCTTCTTGCGCCTCACTTATCGTATATATTTAACCTATCGATATCTTGCTCTGCCTTCCCAGACAGACTAAAACTAGCCAAAGTGATTGTTATCCATAAATCTGGGACGACACAAGAAATGGGCAACTATCGACCAATATCGATTCTGACAATTTTCTCGAAACCACTAGAAAAAATGTTGCTTAAGCGTTTGGAAATTTACTTTAATGATAATCGTCTTTTCACAGATTCCCAATTTGGTTTTAGACAAGGCTTACCTACGGAATCTCTGCTACTTAAACAAAAAGAACTAATTTTGCAAAACATTGAAGTAAACTTCGAACACTGGGCATTTTTGTCGATTTCAGCAAAGCATTTGACTGTATTAATCATAACATTCTTTTAGATAAGCTTTATGCATACGGTATAAGAGGCAATCCGCTTAAGTTGATAAGGTCATACCTTGAAAAACGGCAGCAATCTGTATGTGTCGATGGTTGTAGCTCCAGTTTTGAATATATAAGATGCGGAGTACCACAGGGCAGTATCTTAGGTCCGTTCCTTTTTAACGTATATATAAACGATCTTGTCCATGTCTCTAAGAAGGCTAAATTTATAATATATGCCGAAGACACTAGCTTATTTTAATCTGGAAACTCGTCTAATGAACTCGTATTTGAAGCGAACGTCATATTAGAAAGCCTCCATAACTTGTCACAAGTAAACAGCTTAAAGAATAATTATGATGAAGCAAAGGCGGTCATTTCTCGTTCAATAAATCGGAAAGTAAATATATCAATCCCACTGCTTATTGGAGACTACGCTATAGAAATCGTAAGTAAATATAAATCTCTTCGCGCAATATTTGGCGAACATCCTAAATGGGCTGATCAATTCCGTCATCTTGCTTTAAGCTTGTTGAAATCTGTAGGAGCTCTTTCACGAGCCAGCGACTTGTTTCCCGTGAAAGTTAAAAAATGAATATATCGTTCATTATTTCATTCTCAAATAGCTACTGTCATCTTGTGCGGGGAACTGCGCATCGCGTGCATCGAAACCAACTACTACTCCTGCAAAAATAAGCTATCCGCATAGTTTCTGGCTCACATTACCTAGCTTATACCAGACCACTGTTTATTAAACATGGAATATCTCCCATTCATCATCTAGTGTCATTTACCATTCTTCGCGTCTTGAATAACTTGAGCTTACCTCGGGCTAAGTTCATAATCCAACTCTCATCGGTGACACAAACGCACACACATACGAGCACCAGACGCAAAGAGAAATGGCATCTACCCCTACTTCGCACAACGTATGGCTCCCAAATGTTGCATTTCCTGGTTCGGAACACCCTTAAGACAAACAAACGGTGCACAGAAAATATGAACTTAAACAGAAAAACTATTGCGCAGCAATTTTTTGAGCATGTGCTGGGTTCAAACCCAAATTAGGCTAATAGTTCTATATTTTTTTGCCATTGTATAAAAAGAAATACTGCTATGTATTATTTTTGAACTTCATATATTATATCGTAGTGTTGAATTGCAATTATGTTTCAATCCTTCTGTTTCTGCTATACTGCTGTTTTATGCTTTTTTGTTACTTCTCAGTGCATTGTATATTTGAAAATTACTTTGTCTTATAATAAGTTTAATTGTAATGCTGCATTGTGTATGGTCCCTTGATTCATGATGTATGTCAAATTGTACTTTTTTCCCTTCGCTGCTACCATTTTGCAAATGGGCCCCGGACCCCGTCAAGCTGCTCCAAGGCAGCTTTCTGTCCCGGGCCTTTTTGTTTTGGAGAAATAAATGAATCTTGAATCTTCTTCATTATGTCGTCACTACGTCCGCGTCATGCAGTCATCGCCATGCCTGCATGCTCATGGTTGACCTCGGCAAGCGAGTGCCATAGCAAAGTAGGACGATATCGGAGAATGTGACATATAGCCGAGGCAACGAATTCAATATGACTACACCTGTTCACTAAACCTGGATTCAGGAGTATGGTCTGTCGCTGCAATGCTCGATGGCTATTCGCATTAGCGTTGACAGTCATCGTGAGGTAATTTTTAGCACTGCCGTTATTTTTTAACACCACACACTTTATATAAGCCTTCAGCTGAAAGACAAGTTTTTTTATCGTCTGCATGTTTTCGAGCTCTCCGATGTATGCTTCTTGCGCGTATATTATGGATTTTAGGTGCTCATTTTAGTAACGCATATTTGTTTAACTGCTCATAAAGCTATTTCCAGCCGCAATATGGGCTTGCTTTATGTTACACAATACGCTTCATTCATTTAGAAGTCGCGGTCCTGCACGAAAAAATCAGCGCCACTTGTTCTCGGTGGTGGCACGGGTGCTAAACACATTTTTGCACTTTCTATATTGCATACAGCGACGGTACAAGTGCCAGTTCAAAGTTAATATTTTAACGATGTGTATGCCATTATACAGTCATTGGAACCCCACCGATATGCCTTTTTTATGTTTTCAATAAATCATGTCTTGCAAATAAAACAGCACACTATGTAAAAATACGACTTTATTGATATACACATATGACAGGTTTCTTTCATGAACGTGTGAATGAAATAAAATATGATCGAATAGCGAACATTGTCTGTGAAATTCCAAACTCTACAAATGAAATCGCGAGGGCGAGATGGTGGGCTACCAAGTGTAGCCTCCGAGTAAGAAGACGAGAATCATGTGTAATGTGTAGACTACTTCATGACAGTGTTCAAATGTATGTCGTGTACTCAAGAACAGCCGCTTTATTGAAGTAATGACTATATTGAAGTTACCGCACGAATTCATGAAAAATACTTTCAATCGCTGCTAGTCATGATGCCCTTGCTTGTCTACGCTGCATTAAAGCATCTTTAAAACATAATCCTAGAACTGGAGTTTGCGTGGATGACAGAGGAGCAGCGTGTCACTGTAAAGCGCCAATAATGGAGAACTCGTATTTTTTTTTTAAAGTTGAAGATATTCTGCTTGCTTAATTGAGGGGTTACTTATAATTTGAAAAAAATATATATATAGAATAAAAGCAAACAAGAGTACACCCCACGTATCACATCTGCTCATTACTTCGAATCCTGCCGAATTGTGCAAAAGAGGCAGAGAGAGATGATCATGACGATGATCTGCAAAATGAAGGAAACAAAAACTATTACTCACTTTTCCAAAGAAAGATAATCACACAATCATAAAGTTCAAGCTTCGTGAAATCCTAATATCAAAAGATCCGATATCGATGCCAGGAATTTTATTGGTCGTACACTAGGCAGAGTAGACGTAGGTTGTGCACCGAAAACATTATTTTGCGTAGCTCATATTGAAGCGTCCCCTTTCCAATATGATCTGTACGCAGATTGCGTTGGCTCCTAATTTTCACTCATGGTTGATTTTTTAGGCGCCGAGGCCAAATGTGCCAGCTCCAGGCCCTTCTGAGCCATCCGGTGCAACTCGCCTTTGAAACAAAATGTTCAGAGTCGTGTTAATTGCGACGCAACGACATTGGCACACCTTCGCTCCTCGTTTGTCTTATTTCGCAGAGGTTACCCCTGTTTGTTTGCTGTTTGTGAGTGCTATGAACAATGGAGGTTTCAAGCAATTGATTCGAATGAAATAGAGAATAGTTCATTGCAGTGATTATTGGCACCTCGTTTTTGATCAAACCTGGCACTACGGCGTAGAGAGCTCGTGTAGCCTCATTTGTCTGTCCCATTCATATGCTAAAAACTGCTGTTCGGATGTGCAACGCGAACGCTTTCTACACAAAATTGACCAAGGCTAGTACCTTCATAAGGAAGAACAAGACTTTGACGGAACTTTTGACGATCGCTTTACAATTGCAGACTCCACGCGCAATGATGCGGGTCATCCGCTTAAATAAACGAATGGGCACTGTTCCCTGTATAGTTGAAATGAAAATATTTTTGACCCGCGCCACACTCCAATCGTCTCATTTTGGCATGAGATGTCAAAACTGAGGAATTCTAAAAAACAGGAACTTATTTGGTGAAAACGAGGTGCCACTTAAACTAAATTACGCATAACAGAATGCTAAAATATTTTGACTGACGAGGTTCTTCCTTCATTTGCCTTTTTTTTTTACCATTCAAGTTTTCACTGTTGAGACGATGGTTCTTACGCACGGGTTAACTCTTCCAGCAGAAATGTTCGTTTAGTGTTATTCTTCTCGGTATATTCTGTACTTAGACACTATTACAGGCGTCGCTTGTTAAGAAGTCTACACAGGTGCCTTGCGCGAAGAAGGGATGCTTTCGACGATTTAATTAAACATACACTTGAAACCTATTAAGTCCATTAAGCACTCGGTGAAAACTATAGGCCCTACCACACATATGCACCTGGATACGCGTCTGCGACAGCTTACATCTCGCTGCAGAAAATGCGAGAATTATTGGTGTTGGTTAGGAGAAAAAAAAATGAAACTTGGCAACTCTGCTGGGAGCACCGTAACTTCCTCGCCCAAGGCACACATGTCAACAACGGAACAACGGCTGGAAGCACAGGTACACTGAATAGCTGACATAATAACCGCAAGTGTAGATTGTGGAAACAAAAAGGAAAGCGGAACTATGTATAATATTGTTGCGGAAGGATGACAGAGGAGACAGCGGAAGAGGAAGATCGCGAGACGCTGGCTGCTGCGCGTTGTAACTGGACAGCCATCTTGACCACATTGAGTTTGCTTGTATATAAACTGTAAATGTATTCAGTCTATACTGCCAACATCCCCGTAACATATTAGTGGGAGGTGCGGGGAACCACTGCTGCAAACGGAGCTCCGCAGTGGACGTCGCATCACCATCCTCACCATGAATGACGGTGAGCACTCGGGATCAACGTCGTTACCGCCTCCAACGTCGCCATCACCCACTACGACGCTGTCCCCTTCGGTTCTGGTTGTGCAACCCAAGAATCCCGGAACTTACTGCGGAACTGATGGCGCCGACGTTGAAGAGTAGGTGGCTATGCACGAACGTGTGAGTGGAATCAACAGATGGCACCCTACGCTTATGCTAGCTAACCTGTTGTTCTACGTAAGAGGCACGGCAAAGGTGCGGTTCGAAAACCATGAAGAGGAGCTGACCAGCTGGGAACAATGCAAAGAGAAGTTAACAGAGTTGTTTGACAAACCAGCCGGCCGTAAGATTGCCGCAAAGCAGGATCTGGCCTCTTGCGCGCGATCCCTCACAGTGCTATGTTTCATATATCCAGGACGTGCTGGCGCTTTGTCACAAAGCCGATCACGACATGACAGAAGTTTAGAAGTTAGGGCATGTGCTCAAGGGAATTGCTGACGACGTCTTTAATCTGCTCATGTGCAAAAGCTGCTCTAGAGTTGATGCTATCATCAAAGAGTGCCGACTATTTGAGCACGCCAAAAGCCGACGGGTCCTGCACCCATTCATCAGACCTCCCAATATTGCATATGTTACGGGGATGTTGGGAGTATAGACTGAATATATTTACAGTATATATACAAGCAAAACCAATGTGGTCAAGATGGCTGACCAGCAACAACACGCTGCAGCCAGCGTCTCACGATCTTCTTGTTCCTCTCTCTCTTCCGTCATCCTTCCGTAACAATATTTTCAATATTTACAATGGTGACTATTATCGCAATAGATTCAAACATTTCGCCTTCGGTTAAGGCCCATCATGATATCCTATACCGTGTGCCCTTGCTAACCCTAGCCAAGCTGTATGAAGAAAAATATTAAAAAGCAAGGTGAAAAATACAATTGTAAGACTTGCGGTGACAAGTTGTCAGAGGTCTGACGACTGAACACCATAGGCTTCAAAGTTGTATATGGGAAGATGTTTTTAAATATTTTTATTCTCTGAACAACTTGACAGACGTTAACTGGCACACCCTAAGGTAACATCGCAGGAGTATTTCACTCAGTGTCATTTTAATTACCTAAGGCAATGAAGTGATGCACACAAATACATTTGACAGAAGCTGTACAGATATGTCAAGTGTTCGTAGGTTTTACTAATTCTAAGAAGCCGCAAACATTACTCAGGAATTGCATGATAACGGCATTGAGGTTGAAAATCTAGCAAGCGTGGCATAGATTTCCCTTTTTATAATACCGGAATTACCCCGCGAAGTAATCTTGCCGCAATGTATTTGTGTAAGCAATCTTACCATAGTAGTATGAAAACCTGCTGTTATGTTATTTCTGAGTAAATTATGTTCTCCTGTATATTACCATTTTTAAGTCGTCTTTCAGCTTGTCAATAAATTCTCGTTTTTTTTTCGAAGCAGGAGAGTTTCGGTTTTCTGCAACGTAAAGCGGCACTAAAAGAAAGAAGACAGAGATCAGGTATGCTAATGTTATTTTTATTGTAATCAGATGATAGGATCACAGTAGCATGCATGCCTTTTTCGTGCGAGATTATTCGGGCGTGATAATGCCCTACTCTGTCGAACCTCGACTAAACAAATGGAAGCATTTACGGTTGAGCAGCTCCTGTTTAAATGCATACATTGAAACCATATCTCACCTGCACAAACCCGAGCGCGAGACCCAAGCCACCCACGACGGCTCCTGTTCTCTCAAGGAGGACACGTAAGTTTTCACTGCATCCCTGAAATATTCGAAAATAAATATTGAATGCCTTCGCATCTGCAATCACTGTATCTGTGCTTGACAAATATTAAGCGAGAGAAATACAATCGGAAGCCATTTGTCATCATGAG
Organism: Dermacentor andersoni; assembly: GCF_023375885.2. Taxonomy (NCBI): domain Eukaryota; kingdom Metazoa; phylum Arthropoda; class Arachnida; order Ixodida; family Ixodidae; genus Dermacentor; species Dermacentor andersoni. The sequence continues at coordinate 190,875,684 of NC_092817.1, read as the reverse complement.
AATTGGGCGTAGCATATTTCAGTATTCCCAGTAGATCGCAGAGCTTAGTGCTTACGCTGAAGTTCTCAAAGTACTTGCAAACTCCTTCGAGTAGCCAGTGTTGCAATTTGTGCCTTCACCTTTCCCCCTCCTCGTCCCCTTCCCAAGAAAAAAAAAAGAAACAACCGTGACAATGAAAGAGGTTCTCGTATTTTCGAACATTTTGCCTAATTGTTTGGCTCAATCAATATAACTATCAGGTGAGAAATATTTTAAAAGTTTCTGTATTCCAATATTTCTGGCGTATGCTTCTCGCTGCCTCTTGCAGTGCAAGACATTCAGGATGAGAAAAAGATGAGGTTAAAAAGCATATTGAGTAACAACACTTTTTCAAATACGGTTGCAACCTTTAAGGGCCGTAGGATCGCCAAAACAGCTTCAGGTGCCAACTCTTCACAACTATTTTTCTAATGTGCACATTCCTAACCATACTAAACACGCCTTATTTTGTTCCTTATGCCACAGCACACGTGAAGTAGCATGTCATGCTCATGCCTTATGGGAGAATGCTCGTGTTAGCATTTAGTGTTCCCTGTAAATCAATGAAGTCAGAGTAGCGCATCGGGCTGTGTGAGTTCCTATCCGTTCATTAACCATAGTGTAGCTGCCGAAGTTGAAGAGAGAAGACGCCCAATATTCTAGAGGTTTTTCCATATTCTACTACGAAAAAATTTTAAGAATTGTTACATCGCAGGAACAATATTTTCTGTCTATTTGTTCCCCTATGCACAGTGAGGGATATATGTAAGGGCTATCGTGGTGTTCTAGAGATTACATGCGTTCTGTATGAAACGTGAAGTTCTCGCATTGTAAATAAATTGCTGCTGCCTTTTTCCTTTGTTTCTTTTTGATGTGAAATTTCAGTTCCTTAAGCACTGGGGTCGCCTGCTAACACCCCATCTAATGAAAACATGTCACATTACTAGCGCTTATCTCTTTCCAACCGTACTTCTCTAACGCTTTAGTTCGGTATAATTCACTGAACGCAATCCTCTGCTCATCAGCGTTATAAGGCTTGCAAGTATGTAATTTGTTGCATAAGTTTGGCGGTTGTTCAACTATGGCGCCCACGAGTTTGACACGTAAGGTGCAGAAACTGATTCGCGAAGCAAAAAAGATAGATGCCAGTTCGCGACCACCAACTTAGACCACGACGGACCCACTACAAATAGAGATCGAGCATACAGATGTGGGAGGAGCTGCCCAAACTCCGGATCAAAAACTACAAAAAGCCCTCGTTGCCTGGGCCGAACGGGTCGCTCCTGGTGAAGGGCCATCCTAGGACTCGGGCCTGCCAGATCATAACTGAGCAGAATCTCAATAAAGTTGTTACCACCACCAAGCATACCAGCAACATAAAGCCGCTGTACAGCTACTAAGTGTATCATAATTTTGCAGGCATTGTAATGTTTGAATAAATGCCACTTGTATATTTGGTTAGGTCATTTTCTGCCAGTTTTCATACATCCTCAGCAAAAGGCATAAAATAGTTAATGTGCCGCACGGTGGCTGCGTCCTCGTTGCAGCTTACCATATATTTTACAGCGAAGCTGTTAAGCGGTAGTTCCCTGAGGATCGTGTCCGTGCGTTAACACAAAACAAGCATCATCACGATAGGCTCCAGCGCCGCCGTCTTCTTCCACAGCTAGCTCGTTGGCGCCCCTCGGCGCTACTGCGCGAACGCGCTCGTGCCACTGCTCCGCCGTTCGTCATTAATTATTAATTAATGAACAAGCACAAATACCAACAATTTCACAACGAATTACAGCTAAGCTATAAAGGGCTAGTTCCCTCAGGATCGGCTCCGTGTGTAGACCAAAAACTCCCAATACGTAGTCCGATCCCGAACATAGTGCAATGCCGGGCCGACCTGCAACGGAGGTGCAGTTCGCCATTAAGGGGCCACAAAAACAGCTTCGCCGGTCATCTTTGTTCACGGAGTGGAAGAGCACTGATTTGTTTTCATTAAAGAATGCGACATGTTTCTAATACTTCGTAATTATTATTGTTCAACATTATTTAATCGAATGCATACTATTGCCTGCCAAAACAGCCCTGTAAGTCCCTCCCAAGTCGCAGGGCAATATATTAGCGCCATGACTGAAACCCTTCAAAATCGGCAAATAACCTTTTTTTTTCACACTGTAAGCGTTTGAAATAGAGCTGAGACGGAAGTGGCGTGAAAGGTTCGCTTACATATATAAAGATATTGTTGGTCCGGGAACTGCTGCACGACTGTGGTATGGTCATGTCTCGGACTTCGTAGTCGTGCTTGGAGATGGCTCCGCAACATTCAAGCTGTACCAAAGAAAAAGAAAAAGAAACACAATCATATCCAAGACTATTTGACGTAATTTACTGCCTAATAAAGTGCTTTTTATTTCTAACTAATGAGAAACTGTGAGGCAATTTTTAACGCAACAATCCACCAGGTCGGTCCTCCGTCCTACAGCCTCAATTCTAGTCAGCTAGTGGCGGTTCCTGTAGTCTCCAACAACGGCGCGCATTCCTCTGTAAGAGGAATGTAAGAGGGTGCCTTCAACCACACTGTTTGAATAAAATGAAATCAGTCCGGAGGTTCGCGAGTTCTGTTACGTATGACTCTGCAAACGGTAGCTCCATCACTGGACTTTATGTGGATGAGGCTTCAGCGCATGCCTGTTCCAAAACACCACAGTAGGTTAAAAAAACGGAACGCAATACGAAAGGCAAAGACGCTGTAGACAGAGAATAAAAACAAACAAACTGAGCTGGCTGAAAGTGTAAAAAGTGATAGCGGTGTGGCGAAAAGATGCGAAGCTTGGAAGGGATATAGGCTATCCCCAGTGTATAACGCCAAGGGAACGGCGTTGTGATTGGGCTATTATTTAAAGCAATTGGTTATATTTTAATTTAGCGCATAGGTGCTTCCACGCTGAATATTGGACATCAATGTACAGGAAATTTCGAGACACTGTTGCTATAAATGTGGAAGGTCTGATGGTTTCGTTATTGATACGGCCACAACACCCCTTCCAGTGTTTATATTATTTATGCATCAATGAACAAAGAAGTTACTCGCAAAATTAGTACATGGAATAGGGTTCACATATATTTTAATTATTGTTGGCTTAAATGCATGAAACAATTTTGTGCGCCTTTCATAGAAAACAGACACACGAGACTGCTTCTATTTATCCACTGTCTAACGGTATGCTCTGCAATTGTTTCATGCTTAAATGCATGAAACAATTTTGTGCGCCTTTCATAGAAAACAGACACACGAGACTGCTTCTATTTATCCACTGTCTAACGGTATGCAACGCGTGATTAAAAATAGGGATGACAGAGACAAGTGAACAGTTTGAAATGTGTGTTACATGCCATTAAAAACTGATTTTAATCTAATGGAAATATTGCCCTATGACTGGACGCCTCGTTCGAGGTTTATGTCCCCTTTTTGGAAGGACAACTGAAACCCTAAATGGAAAAAAAATTATCTGCTTAGGTCACTCGGCAAGCCATTCAACTAGTCCGTGGAAACTTGACTGCGGCCCACATTATGGATGCCCACAACATGAAAGCTCGAGCACACAAGGTGGCTAAGGTTGGTCAGCCTGATGCAGATAAGCGCCGAGCGTTTTACTTCATGCCTTTGCTTCGGCCATTCTGTACATAAGAACACCAATTCCTGTACTTGAGTACGGCATTCCCTTTTACCGAAGTATTTACAAAAACGGCCCGAACCAATATTAAGTTAGCACTGTGAAGCTACTTTTAAACAATTGATCTGAATATACTTTGGGTCTACATCATAGACTAAGCAGTGGTTTCTGGCATACCTTTTGAACACCTGGGACCGCAATTATAAAACAACGTTTTCTAGCTCACTTATGTGGCACACAAGTTTCAACTTCCAGCAATGCGCTGACAGACTTACACATCGAATTTGTAAAATGTCTCCTAATTGCATACGCAGCTCTCCAGCAGCGAATTTATTGCGGCAAAGAATAAGCCACGGGAGAGGGGTTGCCAAAACAGGCCTAATTTCCCTATAAGAGCCAAGTTGATTACTGCTATTGTAAATTTGCCAACAAGCAAGACACCAGGGGCGTATCTGGCGATTGTTCAATAAGATTTTAAAGTTGCAGAGTTTTCCTAAGCGGTTATTTTTGTCGGGCGAAAAATGATAAAGAAAAGATGGAGTGGCAGGGGCCATATGCAAGGCACGTCCTGGAACCGCCGTAAAATAACATTTTCCACACACAAAGTCTAAGAATAAGCCAACAAAACAACGCTAAAAACCCGGACGAGAATCGAAGAAGACAGGACGAGTATCGTCCGTGTTTTTCTCGCTGTTTTTCTTCGACGAATTCAGATCAACGAGCTGCCCTTCAAACCAGCCTCATAATAAGTTGCTCATAAATAGCCTAATACCAAGACGGGGTAGCCGATCAGGTTATAAAAACAGTCACTTGGAACGAGACACGTGTCATAATTTCAGTAGGGCATTCAGCGTGAAACGACTTTAAGTTTAGCGTTTACTCACTGGGACGAAAACACACGCGCAAATACGCGCAGACACAAAACCACGCACACACAAACACAAATCCTAAGAAAAATTATCATATGAGGATCATTTACGTGCGTAACTCAGCGGCGCGTGGGTTAATTAAGAATAGTTAGGCATCATTACCCCGAAAGCCATAGGGGAGGTTACTACACAATATACTCGAGAAAATCCGGCCTCGTTGCTCGAGAGTCAGATTAAAAGTGGTAGCAAAAAAAAAAAAAATCAAGAGAACAAATAAGCTGCGCAGGCTTGATCACCTGGACCAGCACGTTAAATGAAAGTGGAAAACGTCCAAAGAATATACTGCGGCAGGCTCGAGAACCTGCGTCGGCTATTTAGTGTGAAGGATTAAGGATTTTTATTTAGATGTGACGTCCGTACGGCTTCATTAAATCCAATGCAACAATTACTGCATATGGGAAGGTCTTGGACACCAAATTGGTTATTGTTTTTATGAGCATAAAAAGCAAGGTTCTTGTGGCGAAACAAACATTTAATAATGCCCCTCAATAAAGGATTTATGCATGCACAGAGAAGCAATGTGCAATACGTACGTGAACTTGCATGAGATCCATGAATCGTCTGGCCTTGGGATCTTCGATGACTGTGTCCAGTTTTTGTTCTATGCTTACAGCCAGGTGATGCTGAAGCTGCAAGAAGTAAAGGGATCCGAAAAAAATATCACCTTCTATTTTCTGTAGGCAATAAGGTGGCCATAGTAGAATTAAACTTAAGAAGTCCTGTTTGAGCATTAAATGAGAAGATTCATACCAAGCCTGTAACAGTAGATACGTAATATACAACAAGGCAGATCTAAGCCACGACGTGTTCAAGGCATGTAATTCGCTAGTCCAGAATTACGTTTTTACAAACAGAGCAAGTTTACTTTGGTGTAAACAAGTGCCACATGTAGTCTTGCTCCTCCATCTAAGCTGCACCCATCCCGTTGAACTTTCAGTGCAGTGTACGATTTACCGGCAGAAACAGTTGAAGGGTGCTTTCTTTGAGCCACCTATAGTACGCGAATAAAGAAAGAGATGCAATGGGTCTCAGCAGCTCCAGAGCTTCGTTACGGAGACTTGCCTGCGTTTCCTTACGTTCACTGAATGTTGCATATTGAGGCTCACTCGCGCGCATGTAGAAAGAGAAAGGGGAGGGTAAAATAGACGTCTTTGTCGTTTGATTACTCGAGTTCTAGGATACCTCGCGGAAGTTCTCGACGCATTTTAATGGAGAGGAATTTAAAAAGATGTAAAAGCATGATTGTCTTCTTCCCTAATTAAGTTTCACTGTGCGCATCGTAGCGTTGTTTTGCATATTTGTCGCAGCTTCTATCTGCGTTTTCTTGCCCTTATATTATTATTTCCAACTCTATGGGTACTGGAGCCTCGTCAGGCCTTACCGCCTTTTGACCCGGTCCCCTCTTTTCCTTGAAAAGAAGAATAAACTTCACTTCACTTCAAATTGCGGAACACAAAATTATATGCCACAATATCGAAGGCCTAACAGTCGGAGATATCAATAAGACAGCCTGGGTTAGAGAGGGTAAGCGGATGGCTCACATTCGATGTTAAACTTGGGAAGAAGTGAGTTGGGAACGTCACCGGATGTAGATTCAAGATAATCGGTAGGCTGTCAGAGAATAAAAGGGTGCCACAACAACAGCGCACTGTCCAAAGCTGCCAATGATAAGAGGGAGCACTAGGATTATGAAACTTACAGACAAGAGGATCCAGTCGGCTGACGCTGGAGGAAGGGGACTCGAGATCATTGTGAAAAGATTTTGGTCGTGCAATGAACTTGACGACGGCGACGATGTGCGAGAGCAATGTACCATTTGGTCTCAGTGGTAGAACGTAAGTTGAGTAAATTCTTCAAGTCTACCTCTCAAGACACATACACTCCCAGCTACAGTTTCGGCACTAGTTGGATTGAAAAGCAATAGTAAGTGATGCAGGGGATACACCTAGGCAATATAAATGTGCACGTGCCTTTAGGTTAAATCATAGTGAACTTCCCGCAAGTTTGCCAGCGGATTTATGGAAATCGGTGCTATCCCCGGTATTCGCTCAAAGTGGACAAGTCTTACGAACTCACTAGCTACAACTCGCAAATTGCACTGCCCTAAAAATTAATAACTTCGAAATGAAATGAGTGATTTTTGTTAGTAGAATATACATTTCGATTTCTCGTGCCAGTAATGTCCACCTGATGAGCAATCTAACACAAGGACTTCAAGTACGCTATTTGCCACGGGCGGTCTTTAAAATTGTTCTGTGGTTTAAAATAAACACCCTGTATAGATAAACGTCCAGACTGTCTCTGCCTGCTCGTCACCAGCCCTTTGTCTCAGTAATGGTTATAGTAACTAACAGATACGGCTGCCGGGCATGAAACTGTGCTTTTTTTTCAACCGGTAGTTCAAGATACCGATGCTTCTGTCCCCGTACCTAAGCATATGTGCGCTGTGAAAACAGCCAATATGCAGCATTGCCAACACAAGTGATCTTTTACCCTTGCAGGGGTTTTCATGGTGATGACGCTTCATCGGTGATGTGTGTTTTTCTTTATTTTGTAGACGGCATGACAGGCATGACGATGACGACGACGGAAATGATAACCGCGCAACGATGACAACAGCATCCAGAAAACGCCATAACGACAACTAAATAAGGATAGAGTAGGCACGATGGTGTGGCGATGGCGGCATGATGACAACCAATGAGGACGACCTAAGAATGGCTGCACTCCTTCTCGTTCATCTGCTCTCCCTTACACTACGGGTGCCCGATACTACTCCGACCATTCCGTGCAATAACATGTAGATCTCATGTGCTCTGGGTGTCGGTCTTAGCGAAGCTGTGATCAGCCGGCAAGTCCAATGGGTGAATTTTGACAAGAGACAAGCAGTGGACGTCGGCGGCGAACGGAGCCTGCACCCGTCAGCCAAGCTGCGGAGGAACACCCGACAGCAGCATCACTGACGAAAGCCATGCATACTAAATACCAATGTCTCGTTACATCAGTCATGAATATAATTAACATTCTTAAAAACCAAGATTACTGACCACCTCATAAAATAACAAACTCAGGGACAGGGAAAATACGGGGAACGCGGGAGATGGAAATTCAAAACAACGAGCAAAACGAGAACAGGGTAAAAGTAGGAGCAAACGTTTCGACAAGTTTACTTGTTGAAACGTTGGCTCCGGCTTTTACCTTGTTCTCAATTTGCTTAAACTCACAGACGGCCGCATATGTACCAGCAAACCGCCCCTGATTCTTCGCGTGAATTGATCTGCTTGCTAGGACCGCCATCCCTATTATATACATCAAAATATCTCATCTCCACTTGAAATCGGTGGTTCATACGAGCGATCTACAGGTACTCCTCGGCGCACGCCAGTCCTTTTCATTGCTTGCACGTAAATTGCAGAAACTCCTCACGCTATGTAATTCTCCGTCTGTTTCGACCTCTTTTCTTGGCACACCTTCTGCAACTATACTTGACGTGGCCCTGTTTACATGTCCTAACCGCATATCTTTGTCTGCCCAGTGCTTCTGGTTTGAGGGTAAACAGGCCCAGCGGATGATTCTGTAGGTAGGTCTGAGCATCTGCCGAACATGCATTCGATAGCGGCCTAATGAATAGAACATCGGGCTGCTGAGCTGGCAGGCGGATGTTCACTCTCGCTATCAGAAACATTAATTTCCTTCTTATTCCATGCCTCGAATGAGGTGACACGTGAACGTTCCTCCTCATCATCATCATCATCAGCCTGGTTACGCCCACTGCAGGGCAAAGGCCTCTCCCATACTTCTCCAACTGCCCCGGTCATGTACTAATTGTGGCCATGTTGACCCTCCAAACTTCCTGATCTCATCTGCCCACCTAACTTTCTGTCGCCCCCTGCTACGCTTCCCTTCCCTCGGAATCCAGTCCGCAACCCTTCATGACCATCGGTTATCTTCCCTCCTCATTACATGTCCTGCCCATGCCCATTTCTTTTTCTTGATTTCAACTAAGATGTCATTAACGCGCGTTTGTTCCCTCACCCAATCTGCTCTTTTCTTATCCCTTAACGTTACACCTATCATTCTTCTTTCCATAGCTCGTTGCGTCGTCCTCAATTTGAGTAGAACCCTTTTCGTAAGCCTCCAGGTTCCTGCCCCGTACGTGAGTACTGGTAAGACACAGCTGTTATACACTTTTCTCTTGAGGGATAATGGCAAACCTGCTGTTCATAATCTGCGAATGCCTGCCAAACGCACCCCAGCCCATTCTTATTCTTCTGATTATTTCACTCTCATGATCCGAATCCGCCGTCGCTACCTGCCCTAAGTAGATGTACTCCCTTACCACTTCCAGTGTCTCGCGGCCTATTGTAAATTGCTGTTCTCTTCCGAGACTGTTAAACATTACTTTAGTTTTCTGCAGATTAATTTTTAGACCCACTCTTCTGCTTTGCCTCTCCAGGTCAGTGAGCGTGCATTGTAATTGTTCCCCTGAGTTACTAAGCAAGGCAACATCATCTGCAAATCGCAAGTTACTAAGGTATTCTCCATTAACTTTTATCCCCAATTCTTCCCAATCCAGGTCTCTGAATACCTCCTGTAAACACGCTGTGAATAGCATTGGGGAGATCGTATCTCCCTGCCTAACGCCTTTCTTTATTGGGATTTTGTTGCTTTCTTTATGGAGGACTACAGTGGCCGTGGAGCCGCTATAGATATCTTTCAGTATGTTTACATACGGCTCGTCTACACCCTGATTCCGCAATGCCTCCATGACTGCTGAGGTTTCGACTGAATCAAACGCTTTCTCGTAATCAATGAAAGCTATATATAATGATTGGTTATATTCCGCACATTTCTCTATCACCTGATTGATAGTGTGAATATGATCTATTGTTGAGTAGCCTTTACGGAATCCTGCCTGGTCCTTTGGTTGACAGAAGTCTAAGGTGTTCCTGATTCTATTTGCAATTACCTTAGTAAATACTTTGTAGGCAACGGACAGTAAGCTGATCGGTCGATAATTTTTCAAGTCTTTGGCGTCCCCTTTCTTATGGATTAGAATTATGTTAGCGATCTTCCAAAATTCCGGTACGCTCGAGGTCATGAGGCATTGTGTATACAGGGTGGCCAGTTTTTCTAGAACAATCTGCCCACCGTCCTTCAACAAATCTGCTGTTATCTGATCCTCCCCAGCTGCCTTCCTCCTTTGCATAGCTCCCAAGGCTTTCCTTACTTCTTCCGGCGTTACTTGTGGGATTTCGAATTCCTCTAGACTATTCTCTCTTCCATTATCATCGTGGGTGCCACTCGTACTGTATAAATCTCTATAGAACTCCTCAGCCACTTGAACTATCTCATCCATATTAGTAATGATATTGCCGGCTTTGTCTTTTAACGCATACATCTGATTCTTGCCAATTCCTAGTTTCTTCTTCATCGCTTTTAGGCTTCCTCCGTTCCTGAGAGCGTGTTCAATTCTATCCATATTATACTTCCTTATGTCAGCTGTCTTACGCTTGTTGATTAATTTCGAAAGTTCTGCCAGTTCTATTCTAGCTGTAGGGATATAGGCTTTCATAGATTGGCGTTTCTTGATCAGATCTTTCGTCTCCTGTGATAGCTTACTGGTATCCTGTCTAACGGAGTTACCGCCGACTTCTATTGCACACTGTTTAATGATGCCCACAAGATTGTCGTTCATCGCTTCAACACTAAGGTCCTCTTCCTGGATTAAGGCCGAATACCTGTTCTTCAGCTTGATCTGGAATTCCTCTATTTTCCCCTTTACCGCTAACTCATTGATGGGCTTCTTATGTACCAGTTTCTTCCGTTCCCGCCTCAGGTCTAGGCTAATTCGAGCTCTTACCATCCTGTGGTCACTGCAGCGCACCTTACCGAGCACGTCCACATCTTGTATGATACCAGGGTTAGCGCAGAGTATGAAGTCTATTTCATTTCTAGTCTCGCCGTTCGGGCTCCTCCACGTCCACTTTCGGCTATCCCGCTTGCGGAAGAAGGTATTCATTATCCGCATAATATTCTGTTCCGCAAACTCTACTAATAACTCTCCCCTGCTATTCCTAGTGCCTATGCCCTATTCCCCCACTGCCTTGTCTCCAGCCTGCTTCTTGCCTACCTTGGCATTGAAATCGCCCATCAGTATAGTGTATTTTGTTTTCACTCTACCCATCGCCGATTCCATGTCTTCATAGAAGCTTTCGACTTCCTGGTCATCATGACTGGATGTAGGGGCGTAGGCCTGTACAACCTTCATTTTGTACCTCTTATTAAGTTTCACGACAAGACATGCCACCCTCTCGTTAATGCTATAGAATTCCTGTATGTTACCAGCTATATTCTTATTAATCAGGAATCCTACTCCTAGTTCTCGTCTCTCCGCTAAGCCCCGGTAGCACAGGACGTGCCCGCTTCTGAGCACTGTATATGCTTCTTTTGGCCTCCTAACTTCACTGAGCCCTATTATATCCCATTTACTGCCCTCTAATTCTTCCAATAGCACTGCTAGACCCGCCTCACTAGATAACGTTCTAGCGTTAAACGTTGCCATGACAAACGTTCCTATGACAAACCTTTTTACCACCGAGTGCCTCGGATGAGCCAAAGAGTGCTTTCCGTTAAAAAGCATTTGCCCAATGCTGGGATTGGGCCCTGTATGTCGTGGCCTCGCTGCAAAACAGCCGAATTCTCTATCAATTAGGTCACACTCGCCGCCACTCTTCTATTCTGCGAAAGACAATGACCTTCTTGAGAAAACTTGCGCGTGTGCCATCTTGCATAGCACGAGTGAGAGCACGTGCACAGAAGCGCGCACCAGTTTCGTTGAAATCACAAACGTCTTAATGGAACGTGCGAATAGCTACCCACCTTTCAACTTTAGAAATAAATTAGGCAGTTGAAGTTCAGTACTTTGTCCATCGTGTTCTGTTTTCAATGTTACCGTGTAAGTTTATCGCTACGCTTGAAACACGAATAAGTACCAATTCCCCCAATTTACTATTCCTCTTTGACGTGCTTCCGTGGCCTTGCAACTTGTTGCTTGAGAGCGCGGCAAAGTCTCCCCATCATTCGTGTGACAGCTAGCACTTTGAGACACTGCGTTAGATTGCATCGCCTTCGCGGTTGGCCCAAATAAAGGAGTTCTTTTAAGCCTCCTTGTTCCGCACTCACTATTCCTTTCCATGTAGCAGCTAACAGTTTGTAGACACTGCGCGAAATTGCACAGCCTTCACTATCACTCCCGGTAACAAAACAGGATATAACTTTTATTTGCTGGAGTAAACGCGCGCGCGCACACACACACACACACACACACACACACACACACACACACACACACACACACACACACACACACACACACACACACACACACACACGCACACACACACACACACACGCACGCACGCACACGCACGCACGCACGCACACGCACACACACACACACACGCACACACACACACACACACACACACGCACGCACGCACGCACACACACACGAACGCACGCACACGCACACACACACACACACACACACATTACAAAAAAAAACTGAACGTTGTCATTGCGACCGCCATCATATTGTTTTCAGCACAGTCGTCTCGCATGTGCCTGCACATATGCTTGCGCAACACACTCAGTTACTCGCCCTACACAGTCCCAATGACCCGTAGGATCACGTTATTGGAGAAACTCAAAGGATACTGGATAGCAATTTAAGTGCTTCACATAAGATCACTCTCTTTTTCCTGCGCGCCGCACTTGCAGTGGTGCTCTTACACGTTCTGCATTGTATTAATTATATAACTAAGCCACGCGTCGTATTCCGTGACGTTGCCAACTGTACCTGTGTAGTAGAGGCGTCATTGCGCGTGGCTTTGATAGTTCGATTCCCCTGCAGCAAGCGCGGCACTCTCGATAGTAAGGACGGATGGAACTTTCTGTGAAATTTAAGGTGTATTTGCGGCTATACAGCAGTTTCACATTTCGCAGACGCGATCGCCTACGTGCATTCTACGCACCCGGCTTCGTCTATTCGCAGATTCCAAACGTGGTGAGAGGCCCTTTAAAGGTCAGCCACCATGAAACTTGGAACCATGTGAGAACCCTAGAGTAAGGTAGTGTAGATACAATGGAACCTCCATGCGAAATTGGACCTTTGAAATACGAGTGCAAGTGGCACGAAAGTCACGCGAGGATAGCCGCTCTGGATATGAGGTGAATCTCTGTGTATTGTTTAGGGTACAGCAAATCAACAAAAGAGGAACCAACACAACACAATCTACAAATAATAAAAAGAAAAAAAGAACATGGCAAGGCTTGTCAGTCCTTGGGTTTTTTCCGTAAGCAAGGCAAACGTCTTACTGCGTTCAAGACAAAAATCGGTGGTCTTTTAAATAAGCAAAACTCAACTAAATTACTTCATAGTCAGAGTAACTTGTGCCAAAATCTCGTACATTGCCCTGTTGGAAAAAGCAACGTTACTGTCACTAAAACACTCGCCTCTTGTAGAGTTTCCCGAAGAGCAAAATAAATTACGTCTATTAGGCTACAAGCGACACAAGAGTCGCAGTGTTCCACTAGTGTGCTGGAAATGCAGGCAAGCCAACAGTCCAAGGTCAGTAGCGCTTGATGTTGCGATGTTACTGTTCGTCAGCATGGCGTGCCAAGCTACTTTCTTAAATTTTTTAACAGATCAAGTAATAACAATTATTTTAGTTCGCAGTCTACGTTCAGCGGTTGGGTGACGCTAGCGAGTTGTCAAAAGTGGAATAGGTTGTTTACCTGGTCTCCATCGGCTACCTTCCACACCAAGCCGGCAACGGCGCATTCCATGATGAGCAGCACGAACATGGCGATGAAGTACTGGAAGGGTAAATAGCATTAGAGCCAGTCATAATTCTGAGGAAAAGCGAGAACGCTTTAGATAAAAAGGTGTGGCAGAGGGTCGTAACTCTAGTGTGGACTAAAACAAAACGAAAAAGAAGTCGCAGTTTGTTCCAAAATGCGATGCATCTGTTGCGATAGCGCTTTAGTAGACAGCTATGCGAAATAACGAATAGCTTTACCGACCATATACACTCGTATACATTCGCTTACGAACTAATCATGTATTCGGATGGTAGTTTTCGAGCGCTGTAGAGCGCTCTCAAAAGTGGCCACACGTTTGGGTGGTAGAAGCCGAGCACGCGGAATACGTTCGGATCGTTCCTTCGGCGCGTCAGCCTCCGATTCACAGCGGTCCCAACAGCTCTGTCTTCGAAGAGATAGCGTTGGCGCGATCTGGGCGCGAGGAGTGTCACGTGACACTAACCGCCGTGGTATGTCACGAATGCCGACAGGTGACAGCGCCAGCGTAGATTTTCGCCGGCGGGAATTCTGGAGCGTCGTGCTGGTTTGATGGGCTGCGTTCATGGCGTTTTCGGCGTGTCCCTGCGGCCAATTTACATGCAGCAAGGCATACTTGCACCGTGTCGATACGAAGGCGGCTATTAAAGGCGCAAGAATCATCAGTGATGCTTTTGGAGCACCTCGCAACAGAGAGGTTTGAAGCTCGCAGCTTCGACAATGTCATGGCGATTTGTCAATGTCGCGCACGAATCTTTTCACGGCGTGTTCCCGCGCTTCCTGCGCGGTGGCGCCACCGACGCGTTGCTCCTGCTGCTCCGACATCGATCATGCATTCGTTTGGCACACTGCGTCTCCCGCTCAGATTGCGCCCTGCGCTAGGATCTGCCGACTCTGAGCCAGAGGGCCAGAGCGGCCAACCAATTACACCCCAAATTAACGAGCATGGTGTCCCGCATGCACAGGCGAACATAAACACATCTCACTCGATCAGCGCGAACACTCGCTGCGAGAACGCTGGCAGCAGCAGCGAACAAATTGACCTTCGTATTGCCTCTCGCTTCAATCCGAAAGAAGCGCAGAGAACACGGCGCACACGAAATTATCAGCCATCGATGCACCTAGACTCGGCACTCATCACAGATTGCTTTCAAGATGAGGCCCGGCCGCGGCCGCGTCCCCACGCTCAGGCGCGCTATGTGCAGCCGCCGCAGGAGCAGAATGACCCCGGTGCCTTGCACGAATGTGGAAGACAGCGCGCTTACTACCCTGTCTTCTTCCCCCCTTGCGCGCGCTAGATCAATCCACCATTCTCGGTTCACCCTCGCACACACAGCATACGGCGCGCCGCCACGGTATTAGCGCACTTGTGCTTTATACGGAAGATCACGGAGGCGGCAGCGACGGAAATGCGCCTGGAGTGTCCATATAATTGCTATTGAAATACTGAATTCGCGAGCTGGGGGGGGGGGGGGGGGGGGGGGGGCATGTGATGAAAGCCCTATGATGCCTAGGTATACTTCGTGGCGCAAAATACATTTCTTGAAACGGGACAGGTGAAAGAACGACAGTGAAGCGCCAAACTGCCAATGGTTTAATGATAGCCTCAAAAAACTTATAGAAGAAAAGACAACTTGCGCTCATGCGCGGAGAGCCAAGGTGTGACAAAAGAACATGGTCATGATAACATATATTGGATAAAGCACATTTCTGCGGAATATAATACGATGGGTGTATCGCTGACACAATCTAACCCTTTCTTTTTAATATAAAACGCTTCCAACAATTCCCTTGCAGTTTTGTCGCTATTTTGCCAAGAATCAATACTTGCTCAAAGCATGGCACACAACGACAGACTATAGTGCTCAGGAAGATGCGCATTCCCACACTTACCGATAATATTAGCATGCTCCCTCAGTCTGTCATTAATACACCGTCCCGTTTGTCCAACGTATGACTTGCTGCAATCCAGGGGCTTCTCGTAGACCCCCCCCCCCCCCCCCCTTTCAACACAGTACCTGAAATGCTTGGCGTGCTGGTTCCGGCAGCCCCGCGGCCCTTCGCGTGTGATCCGGGGGCAAAATTGTTGGCATGGCTGAAGCGCCGCACACGGCGCTTCAGGCAACGTGTGCGGGTCCAAGCCGTGAATGACACCCTTTGTTGTCCCGTTACTTGTCGCTACGTAGGCATTCACCCAGTGATGCCGGCCGTTGATGTTTAGCATTGTAATACGTCTAACGCAGTCCGCCACTGTGTGGTGCGGCGTGGACACGATAAAGATGGTGGAGCCCGGCTTGATTCTGAGCAGACATTTCTCACTTGATATTTGCCCGTTGCAGGCAGCAATCACGGCATCCGCAAGTAGTGGACTAGTCAGGTTCTTGATCGGTAGCCCTTGATGCGGTCGCACCACTATAATGAAATCGTCCTTCGCCAGGGGGGGGGGGGGGGGGGGTGACAGCCGGTATGCTGGTTTGTGTTTAAATTTTCCGGTTGTTTGACCAGCGGAAACTTGCTGATACTGCAAGGTCCCCGAATATTCCAGTGTTCTGGTCTTCTCTTTCGCATTGCTTTCTTTTCTGCCGAAGCGTGAGGACCGTCTGCCAATCCCCATCTGTTTCACTTTGGCTCTCTGTCCCGGCGTTCTGGTCGCTGGGTCCTCTCGGTGTCGCGAGGTTGCGAGCGGCGGAGTCTTGAAAATCCATGTTGTCAAGGTCCTGGCGGCGCGTGTCCGTCATCCGCGAGGGTCCGGGACGCGCAATTGCGTCAGGGGTTTGATTTGTAAGGGCCATCTAGCGCGCGTGGGAAACGGCGAGAAAGCCGCTTCCCATACGACTCCCGGCGAAAGCGGCCCGGGCAAGGGCGGTCGG
Organism: Dermacentor andersoni; assembly: GCF_023375885.2. Taxonomy (NCBI): domain Eukaryota; kingdom Metazoa; phylum Arthropoda; class Arachnida; order Ixodida; family Ixodidae; genus Dermacentor; species Dermacentor andersoni. Next base: position 190,859,340 of record NC_092817.1, on the reverse strand, counting down.
TGAAGGTCGCGTCGTCTCGGTAGTTGCGGAGCGCGCCGTCCGACTCGTCCGTTCGCTTCTAAGACGAAGCTAAGAGTCTCAACTCGGCGTCGCCTCTCATCAGGCGCAGCTTCGGCGCGGCTTTACGGATCAGTTCGGCGGCGACGATCGCTTCTCGCTTGGCAGTACGACGCTCTTCCTGGTAGGCCACGTCTTCTTCGGGCGTCCGGACTTTCTTCGGTTTCCACATGGCAGCAGCACGTGCGCACGGAGTAGAGGAGGCGAGTGGTGTGTCGCTGCGCCGGCTGTTCCGAGCCTTTACTCGCTTGTGACGTCACGACTGCACCTTGCGCGCGAGGGGTACGAGGAGTTTACGCGGCTCGGTGCTCTCGCGGGTGGTTGCTAGGCAACGCGAGGCGGCGCACAGCTGGGCTGAGTTTTCTGGTAACGCTACACGGCGGAAGTAAAAGTTTAAACAGCTCCACTGTCAAAACATTTAAAAACAGGAATACTAGCTACGCCCATCAGCACGTATCACAATTAAACCAAGCAAGCTGTCGCCACTTACTGGACCACCATGTCTCACATAGAACGCTGACGATATCCCCGCATCTTATATCTATAGCAATTTACTTGTGTGAAAGTTCTGAAGAGAAGAATTTGAGCAAGGAAATACTGGCTACATGTCTGCAGAAAGGGGAGTGACACGGGTTCGGCGCAGGCAGGTGCAGGTAGTCCTACCGGGGTCCTGTAGCCAGAGCTGTTTTCCAGGATGACGCTCCAGCACAAACTAGCCCAACTTCACACTTTTACAATGTATTTTGAAGAAATGCTCAAAGCGAAGCTTCCTGCCTACTGTGCCGGATTTGGCCAGGCCGCCTGGCTTCTAGGTACGTTTCGGTCGCCCGCTGCCTCAGCGGTGATATTCTTCGATGTATTGTTAAGAGCGACGACAGGCCGACATGTTCATTGCAAACATTTTCTTCATTACTGTACTCAGACAATTTTCCCCATGCTGTCCATATCCTGACTATCTCGCACACCAGACGCAACACACACTGCGCACCACCTGCTTCTTCCTTCCTCTGTCGCCTAGGGGGCCTCGATGCCACGATCTTTGTACAGGATGGTGACACGTCTGGTTGCAGCGCCATACTGTGTCGGTACGTGTAAAGGCGCGCTATGGCAGGCAGCGGTAATTTCGCTTAACCGCTCGCTGACAGTGTAAAAATTTCTCATTTTCGCAGTTTGTACGATTACGTGCATTGAAATATTTATATCGCACCTAAAAACTAAGTTCGAACACTTGCAGTAAACCAATATTAGAATAAGTTTCATGCCCAGGAGATAACTAGTCCTCTTTTGCCGCGCTTTCATTTACGCTCATAAATTTGCTTCCAAAACAACGTTGACGCGTATGGCGTATACTTAAGGTTTTAGAAGTTGTTCATGAAAAACAATGATGCAACTTTTGACCGCAAAAGTAGAGCTGCCTAATGCGGGGAAACGTATACTACAAAACTGCGTCAATAAGTACGGTAGCGTTACCAATATATGAATATATAAGATACAGAGCAAACGGGCATGACGGGTTATGTTTACAATAAAACTGTAACGCACTTTTCATCTGATGTTGCCAGCCCCAAAAGTCAACTTAGCGAGCACGCGCGCAGCACCGTGAAAATTACAAACACCAGGCGGCACGACCGCGCAACAGTGACTAATGCACGCGCATGCACGTCCGCTTCGGCAGCTCCTACACAATATTGTCACATAGTAGTGAAGGTGAAAAAGCACAACAGCAAAACTGTCCATAGCTTAACTAGCTTTATATTGGGCGAACGTGTGTCCAGAAAGGCAAGTTACGCTCAAAGCGTGCAGAACGACAGCGGCGAACACAGTCGGGGATCGTCGAAATCTGATCAGCCTGTCAAGCGCGTCGGCTTTTATACAGCACACATCGAAAGTTCCAGAGCAATCGCTGGTGCCTGCGTGGTTTTCAGAAAGTACTACACAATTCCTGTCTCGCATGAAATCTGCGAATACAAGGTTCGGCGAGAACATACACTACAGATAGGATGAACGCTAACACTCGCTTAAGTTACAAATCATGCAGGCGCGTCTGCACTGAGCGATAACGTTTAACATTGTTAGCCGGTGAATTGCAAATCACCGGAGAAAGATATACAAGTGCACATATCAATATGGCGGAGTTGCGGCGCGGGTCTGGTCAAAGGGTGCCACCACCATGAACGGCGGGAGCCGACGCTGGTATCAAGGCGGCCTATGTCGCCGCTGCACACGCGTCATCTGGCTCTTTCCCTGACAACTACAGTCAACCACGCGCTCAGCCTCCGAGCCTCGCTTCACCTGGAGCTGTCGATTTGGCTACGTCACTGCTTTATCCTCATAATACAGACAAAGGTTATATGAAGGTAGTCATGGGTCGTGTAGACCATGTGCTACGTTAGAAAAAATATCTTCCTGCATAAGACCTCCACACATAATTTCGGCTCACAAGTATGTCTAAAACACATCCATCTGGTAATGCGACGGTGAATTACATTTACCGAATTCTTTGATTCACTTTATTCGATTTACCCGACTCAGTATTTCACAATGGGTTCTTGGCCACTCCTCCAGAATTGGCATGTGCCACTACGTGCGATTCCTTCATAAAACATTACGATATAAAGTCGGTTCACAGATCACATAGTGCGGTTAATATAATGGTTAATTATATGTCAGGAATTCATTGATTTACTTTACTTTCTGGGAGTTAGCGATTCGGTAGGCCCAAATGGCAGTGGGACAGTTCTTGGCGAATCCTCCAGAATTGCTCTCGCATTCACGTTTGCAGTACGGATTTGGAAAGCACTTACAAAGAATAAGTCCAGTCTACTTGATACCCGCTGTATATGTGTTTTTGAAATCTACGCTGTCAACACGAATGCGACATCCAGCACCCAACTAGCCCGCCTCACTGCTTTGCCTCCAGAATGGCTACATCCCGCTGTGACACAAGATAAAATCCATAAAGGTTGCTTGATACCTGTGGATACACCTGTCATCACCAAACTGTACGCATCGCCCACAGTTGTACAGGTGTTAATTAACCGCTTTACTTACTTAAGCTTCGCTTAGTGTATATTCGAAAGTGTGCTCGATCTTCATGCTCTTTTATGTCCTTGGGTCTAGAAAGAAAGCTCACTTGCAGTGCTGTTTATATATGTGAAGTTGCAGCCTCAGAAAGAATGATGAGATCACAAAGCGATATTGATAGAAAATGAATAAGTTGCCATTAAATATTCGCCGGGGGGGATAAACACTAGGTTGTAAATAAAATGGTAAAGCTATAGCTCATAGATTAACGCAAACACAGTTACTAGGAGCACATGTCGTCATGAGACACAGTCCTGTGGACGCGGGATGCAATAGCCCGCTAGCAGGAACTACACAAAACTGGCAAATGGCCTACAAAATAAATGTGATGAACTTCTATGGGCTCAGCCTTAATAGATGCTACCGGACAATTGTCATGTTGGCAAACGTTCACATATATTTCCTAACATTAGGGATGCGGTCCGCGATGGCATGTCCTATATCGACAGAAATTCAGAAGGTGAATGAATTCAGTGATCTACCTTACGGTATTTATCGCGACCTCTTGGGAGGATGAGATCATGGGAGAAATGAAAGACCAAAGTGCGCAGAGAATTCTGGTGCTATATTTTCCATATCACTAATACTGTAATACGAGAATGCTAAAGGACACCGCGGTGCCAACAAATGTTTTCTTTTAATAGAAGGAGCGAACGGTAAGTATTGTGTCTGAGCGCATCCATTCTGCTTCCATACTAACGTTGCAAAGGGAAGCTTAGACACCACGTGTGATTACTATTTTTGTCAATAACATTCCTAAATGGTGCGTCCTCCTCTTTGATACAGTAAGCATTTCTGAGCTTCATTAGGGTGTTGGCACGGGCGAGCTTGCACAACTAGCTACGCATGTTCTTTTCAACTACGATGGAAAGAACAAGAACCGAACCACAACTTTTCTTAATAGTAGGTTCCGAACATTGTTTATTATTTACTAACGAGATCACACGGTTCAGTCCATAAGTGTGATAGCCAACAAGAAAAGGTCATCGTCAAGGCCAGCTGAGTTACAGTTGTTTTCATAAAGGGCGGCCGAGCCTTTGACGTCGCAACTTAGCTTTAAGTAGCAACAAATAACATTTTCAGTCTTCTGTGGGAGTACTTTTTCTTAGCAATAGCACACATAAGGGACGCCATCATTGTTTACATTCGCCATAGCACGGGTACTCATCTTGCTATGTTCCGCGAGAAAGCCAAAATTTGTACAGAACCCTCTATTCGTTATTGAGATGAAAGTTGTGGCATGCATGATTCCCATGTAAATATCTACGCGGAACTACACATGTCCAAAGCGCGGTAGCGTTGTGCCGTTTTTGCGAGCCTTAACGAGGTTGGTTCCTGACCCTTCGCTATGGTTGAATAAGACGTTAACCACAGGACAACATCGTCTGCTCACAGACCTCGCAGGCACCTCAGAGCTTTTACGTCATTGTTGTGGAATGACGACCATCTCCGCGTTAGTCTCCTACCGTGAGCAGCATGCAGGGACTGTCGATGGCAGCGGCGCAGCAACCCATGAAGCCGAGCACAAGCAGCAGGAGGCCCACGGCCATGACCACGTAGCAGGCATTGTAGTAGTTGGACAGTGGCAGGTTGTCCTGGTACACCCAGAAGTCCGGGTCGGAACGAATCCAGATGCCGACAGAGAGAACCCCGAGGCCCAGGATCTGTACGCGCACACACGCAGAGGTTATCATAGATTTTATCACCAGCACATCGACATCGTGAAGCTTGCCAACTTTCTGTGGTAATGAAGAGAGACTCTCCGTAGGCAAAGCGCACGCGTGACAGTGCTTATAAAACCTCTCCCCAAGTCACATTTTTGCTCAAGCTGAGAAACAGAAAACATGCGTATCCTAATATTTTCAGCATTTATATTAAAACAGCACTTAAGATACAGAGCTCAGTGTTACGCTAGATTATAGCTTCATTTGTTTTTATTACTAGAGTTTTAGCATAAACAATGTCAAAGAAAGTTCAAGCAACGTTGATCCCGAATACCGGTGAAAGTAACTGACGCTCTTCGCAAACAGAAAGAACTGTCAAACACTGCCGGACTACCTTATTTCACTTTCGAAATGCGACTGTCTCTATTTCTAGACAGAGCAGGGGTGGGCACATATTTTAGTGCACAGGAAAGAACAAACACTAAGATTATACAAATAGATTAACGGGCAATATGGCCACATAATTGCTCAATGAACTCTTCAAAAGGCAATGCACGTAGCGAAACGTCCAAGTTGTTCCAAATTTCAACTTTGAATGGAAAAAAGATTTAACACAGCCTATGTGTGTCCTGAAAGGAAAGATGTTTTGTGCGTGACTTTGTCTGGTTGCACGTGTGCTAGGAGATATAATATAGAAGGGTGCCTGAGTGCCGCATAACGTGTGAATGATCCCTTGAATCATGATGATTCGTTCCCGTGTGCGCCCGAGTTTCAAAGTCCGCCATGATAAGAGCGAGAATTTGATGAAGTTGAAAATCTGAGATCATAGCGACCGTAAATGAATTTGATTGTTATTTTCTGAACTGATTTCAAAAGCTCATCTCACATGTGCAGTGAAGGGACCACACAGCTGAAGCAGTTGAAGCATATCCCAGTATCGGGCGAACAAATGATATGTAAGCAGTTAGCTTACACCTTATCGTTGCGTTTTTAAAAATTCGTTTATGATAACCATGTTTCATAACTGCTTTTCCAGAAATGTGAATATTAATAATTTGAGCATGTTATCTTAAGTTGTATTAAAAAATAACACCCAGGCATTTGAAGTCAATAACGTGGGGCAACTACAATTGGCATTGTAATAGAAATGTAGCGTCTTCTTTTTATTACCGAAGGTCATTGGGACTGTTTTATTCAAATCAATGATTCAAGGATTCAATCATTCAAAGATGAAAAAAAAATTGTTTAATTCCTGTTGCTCATTAGCGTTGCTAACAGTGTGATGTAGGGCACAGTCATCAGCGTATAGACGCTGCTTGACGGCAGTGTTAATAATAATAATAATAATAATAATAATAATAATAATAATAATAATATAAATAACAGAGGTCGAAGCACCGAACCCTGAGGCACAACTGATGTATCTGACGAAGACTATGCGCTATTGAAAGTGACGAATTGAGATCTTAATTGTAAGCAGTCAGCGATCCAGTCTAGTAATTTGTTCCCATTTAACACTGCGCGGAGTTTACACTTACACTGAAACTTTTTATGGCTGACGAAGTGAAATGCTTTTGAAGAATCATTAAAAATGGCATCCATTTTATTGCGGTTGTTGATTACAGAAGCTACGTCGTGCGTCAATTGAACGATCTGCGTGACAATGGAAAAATCAGTTCGAAAGCCACGCTGGTTTTCGGAAAGGAGATTGTTACAGGTTAAATAATGAACAATGTGCGTAGGAATAATGTGTTCAAGGAACTTGCACCAAGTGGAAAGGAGAGGTATAGGTGCGTAATTAGCCATTAGTTGTTAATCGCCATATTTAAATACCCTTATGAAAATGACTGTTGAAAAGTTGTTGGCATATTGTTGACGAATTGTTGACTCAATAGCCTTTCAACAATACCTCAACAATTATTGAAACCACAGGCCATAATTCAACAGTAAAGTTGTTGGGCAGTTCACAACAAAAAAGTCGTTGACTAAATTCTGTTGGTATATTGTTGAATAGTATTGAGTATTATTGAGCCATTGTTGAGCAGTTTTCAACAATAAAGTCATTGACTAAGTTTTCTTGATATATTGTTGAATAGTATTGAGTATTATTGAGCCATTGTTGAGTAATTTCCAACGATAAAGTCGTTGACTAAATTCTCTTGATATATTGTTGAATATATTGAGTATTATTGAGCCAATATTGAGTAGTTTTCAACAATAAAGTCGTTGACTAAATTCTCTTGACGTATTGTTGAATAGTATTGACTATTGAACCATTGTTGAGCAGTTTCCAACAATAAAGTCGTTGACTAAATGCTGTTAACTTATTGTTGAATAAAATTTAGTCACGAGCAATATTGAGTTTCGAAGTACATGTGAAAAACACACGCACATATGTATGTGTGCGTCTTTTGCACATATATGTTGCTTTACTGATCACTTGACCACCATTGCATATATACAGGGTGTTGTTTCACGTTACTTGAACCATAGACGTATATACACGTGTTTCAGCTAACTTTACTCAGAGTTTAAAAATATGCCGATGCACCATAAGACGATGCGACCAAATGCATGTTGCTGACTCTTGTACGTGTCACGCTATTCTTGTATTTTTCCTAAGTAGTTAATTAGTCAAGAAAATTAGCCATTCTGAAGGAACAAAGTTAGGCGAAAAATTCTAATTAGAAAGCTCTAGAGCACTTTGCAAAACGTCCTATTAGGCAATTTCTCACTTTCTATCTATTAAGTGTTAGTGTTTTTCAGCTTACTGTGGATGCCCGTGAAATAGAAAAAATATCACCTGACATATCTGCTTGCGCGCCGTGCTTGCAGCGCTCCCAAACGAGCATACCACCGAGCAGGGTGTGTTGCCGTTAAAAGGCGACAGGGCAGTGACGAAGGCGTTGGCTGTGGTATTGACGCCAGCGACGTTCTTCCCTCGCTGCGGTTCATGATGGCGATAAGCAGACGGGTGTTCACACCGGTTAAATGGTATGTTTTCGTTTGTGCGCAGAAGGCTTAGGAACAGTGCAATCACGACTCGCAGGCGGGCATATGTCACGTGGTGCTTTTTCTATTTCGCGAGCATCCGCAGTAAGCTGAAAAAGAATAATACTTAACAGATAGAAAGACAGAAACAGTTTATTCGGACGTGTTGCCAACAGCTCTGCAACTTTCTAATTGGAATTTCTTTCCTAACTTCCTTGCTTCAGAAGTTGGTTAATTATGCTTGACTAATTAGCTAATTAAGCAAAAATACACAAATAGTGCGACACGCTACATACCAAAGGGAGCAACATGCATTTAGTCGCGTCGTCATAGAGTTTACAGTCGGCCTAAAGTTAGCAGAAACACCCTGCATATATATATATATATATATATATATATATATATATATATATATATATATATATATATATATATATGCAGTTTGAGAAGACAAACGTCCCTACAAGCAGTGACAAACAACCAATGATTGGACGCATCCTGCATTTCCATCGGCATCCATTATAAGGGGCCAGTGCCCTGGCTGTGTGTTAGGAAACGGCATTGCATGCCTCCATGTTAAATATGGTCAAGGTGGCGGAGAACGTTAACAAAATTCAAGTCTGGAGTTTGACGTGCCAAAACCACGCTTTGATTATGAGCCGCACCGTAGTAAGAAACGCCATATTTATTTTTGCCATCTGGGGTCCTTTAACCTGCACCGAACGCACAGTACACGGTCGTTTTTGCATTTCACCCCAATCGAAATGCAGCCGCCGCGGCCGGCATTAGATCCCAAGCACTCGGGTTAGTAAAGCAACACCTCAGCCACTATGCCACCACGGTGGGTGCGGCGGAGAAAGGAGTGAACATCGTTTTTACAGAGTGCGTTTCGCTTACCCGTTAGCGCGCTATACAGAACGAAACGAAAAGCTTGGCCGATATGTACGACATCGTGCTCATATTTCACATGGAGGCCAAATTCTTTTCTGTGACCTAGACGGGGTGCTGGCGAATGTGTTCGGAATCTGCTCGGCCACCAAGCACAATCTGCGCTGCTATACGTTCTCGGTGACAAATCGCACAGCGCAGGAGCACACGCACAAATGTTTAAAGAATGGGACGACAGACCGCCCGCAGTTTGCCATGACGTCGAAATAAGAAGCACGAACAGCGACGTTTCTGTACTTTTCTGGACAATAGTTTAGTTCGCATGGTTGCGGCACGCATTACTTTTTTTTTTAAATCCAAACGACGAAAACTGTGCGCGCACAAATTAGCGCGGCGTTTTTGACGTTTGAATTTGGCGCCTTTTCCCACGCATGCCATTAGCTCCGGCCGGTGCACTGCGTTACTGCGCTAAAGAAAGTAGTTCATCAAAGAAGCGAAGCAAAAAACTTTTATACACTTGCAAATCGCAACAATTGTTCAGTAATAACATGAAATTACATAATTTGTTATCCAATGGTACAATTTATGATAATATAAGCGTGTATTTGTATGAGTGTACATGTATGATTGCGCGTTTACGCTGTTGATACTTGGCGCATTCCGGCGAGTTCGTGCACGCAGTTTGCTTGAGAGTTTCCTGCGTTTTCTGAGTTCTTTGTGTGCTTCGCTGTGACATCTTTGGAATATTCCTGCGTGTTGCTCGCTTTTTATGGACTTGTTGCCTCGAAGATCGCCATGATCGCCTCCGACTCAGCGACATCAAGGGTGAGTGAGTGTTTCGAATTCCCCTTGTTCGTCCATTGCGACGCGGTGAACGGAAGCGGGGAAATGATTTCAGCGCTTGTGCGTGTCTTCCGCGCGCCTCTTTTCCAGTTTTCATTCCTAGTACTATCCTTCCGTTGCGAGAATGGGTTGTACAGCACTAGATTTGTGGTAGATAACGTGGAGTTTTGTCCTGGTTTAACCCTACACTCCGCTTGTGGTGACGTAAGGCAGCTATGTGGTGCCACCTAAAACAGGGCATGTTGTACGCCATGATTTCTGATACGGTGTTCGAGCACCGATTGAGTTAGCCTTATTAATGAGCGCAAAACAATGCGACGTGAAACCATCCGATCTGTACTGTAATCGAAGATATTTCGTTTGCGCCACGCTAGTACAAGGCGTGTGAGCGAGCTTTCAGCAAAAGGGGGGGGGGGGGTGCGGTGGGATTGGCGAAAGTGTATTCTGTTGCGCTGTTCCCTTCAGGATCGAGTGACTCCGCGGTGCTTCAAGGCCACTATCTGACACGCCGTGCGGCCGATGTTCGCGCGATCGGAAAACACAGAGGAGGCTGTCGCGCAATAATAATAAAGAATTTCAAGGGCTGTATTGGTTCTGTAAAAGTTCCTAACGCTTTTTATTTTGGGTTTTTGGAATACGATGAAGAACATCTTTATTTGTAAAAAAAATTGCTACACCTCAACAGACATCATCAAAATCCATGACGTCACAGCAAGCGGGTGTGGTAACTTCAAGGCAGCACTGCCACCAATCTTTCCTCTTGCTGCTTTTACAGTTTACTCAGCCTCTTGTCACGGTATGAGTGAATCTCTTGAATTGTAGGAAGGTCATGTACAGATACATCTAAAATAATTTTTCTCTTTAGTGCTTTCATGCCGTAGTTGCTTAGGGGTGTTGGCACAGCTCCGCTAAGCACGAGGTCACAGGATCAAACAGCCGCATTTTGATGGAGGTGAAATACAAAACTGCCCATGTACCTTGCAGCCTGATTTGGTAAAAATTAGTCCAGAGTTCCCCACTAAGGCGTGCCTAAACATCAGATTGTCGTTTTGGCACTTAAAACGCCAGAATTTAATTAATTTAATTTGGCTTTAGTGCTCCTTTAAGCTGTAGAATTCATGATCTTTGCAAAAACTCATGCTCAAAGTATTCTCCATAAAGATTAAATAAACAGTAGATATAAGTGTCTATTTATATTTTGAATTGTGGTGATACGTGATGACTATTAGAACGGTGGTACAACGAGACAGACAGAATTGTAATACAATGTATGACGGCACGATGATGCACATCGAGGAAATGACTAAGTTTCCCTAGAGGTCCCTGACATGGACATCAACTGACTGTCCACAAACTTCTGAGTTCACTCCATGATCTTGTGCAGCCTGTGCTTTGCGAGTCGATTAATTTAATTGAGGTGGTGGTTGGCACATACTGTCCTTGCAGCTTATGTACATTTCATACAGTGGAGTGGAATCTCACAAATTACTTCTGCAGCACAGCAAGCTAACGTGATGTGTAGTGGTAATCTTAGTAATGATCGACAATCATGTCCCCTTTGAGCTCATAATGCTGCTTGCCAACACAAGCAGCAGCAGTTGCCCAAGATAGCGGGAAGGAGATTCATTGAAAAGTGGCATATGCCCAGGGTCGCATGCCCAGTCACCCAAGCTGTTCCAACGGTTGATTTTGAACTCTTCCCTCAACATAGCAGCCCAATCTCCCCATTAGACCATGGACTACCTATTGACACAAATGGATGGGAAAATAGAGGCAAACACCTGAAAATATGAAGTATCCTAAGAATGGTAATCACAATAAATAGTACTAGATGTGCATTAGCGCAAGCTCTTGGGCCAGTTGGTGCATGATGAACTTGATAAAGGGGGGTGCCAGCAAAACAAAGGACGCGCACACACGTAAAAGGCGTTAGACAGGGACGGACGCTGGTCCGTCCCAACGTCCGTCCGTGTCTAATGCCGTTTCCTTGTGTGCGTGTCATTTGTGTTTCGCTGGTACTCCCCTTTTTCAAGTACTAGATGTTTGGATACTTTGGTTTATTATTCTTGTTTGTGCTGGATTGTTTTTCTGAAACATGTGGCGTCCAGACAGCATAAGAAGCTTGTAAGAAGTCAAGTTTAGCAATCTAGATTTGCAACACGTACTTTTGTAATTTATTTGCAGTAGGGCTGTTGTGTGAATGTGCTTGAAAGGCTTAAAACTGTTTTGCTAACATTTACTTAAACATGCAGGTTCACATAGGTTGAAGGAGTGCACATTGAGAAGGTTATCCTGGCACAGTTTACCATGGCCTGCCATGGTGGACCAGGAAAGTTTGCAAGGGCCTTGCTTCACCATGTGTTCACAGAGGAGGAGCTCATGGGCCATTTGGGCTTTGGAAATAACACCAAGGGGCAAAAAAGGCTCTTGACCCCACCAGGGTCAGTGCTGTTATAGGCAAGTACCATATATCCTTTCTGGTTGCATTTTTACATTCACATTTTTTTCTAAAATTATGAACTTGCCATTGGCATAACAAACGACTTTCAAGTAGCCCGTGTGTGCAGTTGTGTGCGACAATAGCCTACTATTTGGAATGACTGTTCGTACGATCTTAAGTGCGTAATGCCGCCATACTCAAATGCTTCTAAAATTTAAGAGCTGCCTTCACTGCTGAAAGTTTTTAGTGGCTCCACCACATAAAATGAGCTGCATTTGCGCATTAGCAGTGTTACTTGGCTGTCATTGCAAGGAATAGTTGTCTGTGAAGCATGCTCCAAATCTACTGGCATGGAGGACATGTTTAGTTAGCCTGAAAATGTTATTCTAATACGCGAATTGCGGAGAAGGTATGCTCAAGTGTGGTTACTGCTCAGCTCGAGCAGGAGCATGTTCACCAAATTGCAAAAGTCAAAACAGCTCTCTAGGTTCTGAGATGTGAAACAGTAGTTTCACCAATTTTAACAGACCACATCGAATTAAGGTTGCTCCTATATTGAAGGAGGTCCATGTGATGCCAGACAGCAGCCTTTTAGCAGAGGGAACCTGAGTAGTGTGGCAATTTTCTTTTGGTTGTTTCAATCAAAGAAACAACAGGGACAGAGTTGCAAGCATTGCTGTCAACAGTACTACGTTTAGTGGGCGCTTACTCATTCTAAGCACTTAACCTATGACTCGTATTTATTAACGCACACTTTATCACTTTGTATTCTAAGATATGAAAAAAATATTTATGTGTATTCTAAGATATGAAAAAAATATTTATGTGGCTTTTCCCCATATACTTCAATAAATTGAGAATAGGCTCTTGGGGCCTAATGTATAAAGCTTCTTACAGACCATCGGACATGTCCACTACTCCCATTCTGAAATTGTTAGAATTGATTCCTGCTTCCTTACTTCACCTACCTGTTAACAGGGTTATTATGAACCATTGCCAAGTAGATTATGGGCTTAAATTAATCAAAAAGATGAATGGGCTTTTCTGTCGCTCTTGTTTAGCCCGTTGAGGATCACATTTTGGGGAGAAATATGCCTCTCTAATTTAGGAGTTATATATTTTTTTGTGGTGTGCAAATGCTCAAAACTTTCGAATTGAATAGTGTCCAATTCAATTTAGTCTTTGAATGGTAACTATTTGTAAATGCAAGTATTCTAATATTTCGAAACACCAATAAAACATGAAATTTGAGCCAAAGTACGGTAAATTTTCACCTCCAATAACATAGTGTAGACATAAAACATAACAACTTGTAATAGCAGACCAGGCTACGTTACTTCAGTAGCTGTACTTTAGAGGCTGTACAGCAATCATTTATGCTTACTGAAGAGTCCTGTGCATGTGAAGAAACTTTCTGCTGCTCCATTTGTGCTTTTACTAAACAGCTTTTCATAACATAACAATGACAGAAACTTGCTAACTTTAATAATACTAGGATGTGAGCCTCATCTTACATTAATTGTGATATCAGCTGTTCATTATTCAGAAACTATCCATTATTTGATTTGCTTCTAGCATTATTCGGTTCAGCCTCAAAAATCACTTTTCGCGCACCCTTAATATATTTATTGCAGATTTAAGTTCTTCAGAGTGACATTCCGAGAAAATAAACTGGTAAATAATATTTTTAAATAACAATAAAGCGGCAATACCATTTCAGTATTTGCAGTTTTACATGTTTGATTTTTTTATGCAGGATAAAGCAGCATAATTTTTTTGTGTAATGAAACTTACAAAAGCTTGTGGCAACACTCCCAAATTACTGCAATGACAGACACCAAGGAGCTAGGTGAAAAATCAGTTTTGGAGAAACCCAAGGAGCGACAGCACTATAAGAATATTTTCTAGAAGTCTCAGAAGGTTGCAGCACCTCCAGTGGGATGCTAGGCAACACTTTGTTCTGAAAAGGCAAATTGTTTTCAGAACGTTCCATCACAGCCACAGATGTACGGCAGTGAAACCTAAAAGGGTTAAAGAAGTCAGTCCTATCGCATATGGCTCTTAAAAGACGGCATTTCTTCGTCTCTGTCACATTCTGCATGTGTCATGCTAAGCAGCTTGGTGCACTACACGGAATCCTCATTATAACAGTAATTCAGTCGTCGAGGCAGAAAACATACTTCACTGTAAGCAGTGTCTTCTTTAATGTAGAAAGTCTTAAGTCATTGTAAGGCGAGAAGTACATTCCGATTGCATGTGAACTCAGGAAACCTAACATCAAATGAAGCTACACTCAGTTGTAGTGACATGACAGTATTGCATTTGGAGCATGGAAAAGCACAGTGAAGTGCAGCAAATTTTAATTATGAAAGTTACAAGAAATAATTTTAGTTGTCAGTTCAGGTTTATCTATGAACGACATGAATTTGTTTCACCATTTCGTTTCTCAGCAAGCAAAGCTCACATCTTTGACATTGAGGATATTCATAAAGTTATTTTGCTACAGTGTTTTGTTCCTCTTTGCCCTTTCCTGCATTTGACACTTAGTGGAGTCCTGTGCCGCACTGAATAAATTTAAATGGTCATGCTGTAAAGCTGTACCCGTGGAAAGTTGGACTAAAGCAACACAAATATATAAATCAATTTCGTTATAACGAGGGCAGATTGCATGCCATTCTTTTGCATGTGGAAGATGCTTTTTAAAACTTGTTCTGGCTTCTTGTTTTTGCAGGCTTCACGTGTCGCAAATTGCCTGGTACCAACATGCCCTATGTAAAGAACTGTGGCCTCGCTTCTCGCATGGGACCAATAACCTCTCAAGAGCCCAAGTTGGACAGCTCAAACCAAAACACAAGTGTTGTGCTTTTGTAACTCTCGACATTTTTATGTTCTGTGTTAGTCTCCTGAAGGGCCCAATTTGGATTTCTCAAATGAGCTTACAAATGTTGTGCCTTTCTATGCCTTCACATTTTTATGTTAATTTTATTTATGTTAATTATGCTTGTCTCCTGAGAAGTCCACATTGGATTGCTCAATTCAGAATACAAGTGCTGTGCTTTGTTATAGTTCACTACATTTTTATGTTAGTTTTTGATATGGTTCTAGTAAGGAAAGTGTTTCCTTATTAATATATTTTTTAAGTATCTTAAGCCATTTCATGCCAAACCACCCAATTTTGTCAAGAACTGTTTCATTATGGCAAACCATTTCGAGTTTGCTTGATTTTGAGTAGGTACAATGAGAAAATTTGCTTTCGTACATACACTTGAGTCATTCCAGGGCAACCAGCCAACGTTTTTTTGACCATCACAGATATAGTTGAAGCTCCAAACTCTTGCTCCCCATTTATTTTCCTTCGCAACATTTTTTTTAACTTTGG
The DNA here is from genome assembly GCF_023375885.2 of Dermacentor andersoni. Classification (NCBI taxonomy): domain Eukaryota; kingdom Metazoa; phylum Arthropoda; class Arachnida; order Ixodida; family Ixodidae; genus Dermacentor; species Dermacentor andersoni. The sequence goes on along the minus strand of NC_092817.1, from coordinate 190,843,994 downwards.
CAAAAATTTATTGTTCTTGCCCAGCTAAGCTAGAAGGCACTGATACACGTTTCTTCTGAAAGGGAAATTGTATGATCCAAATATTCAGATGGTGTTCATGTCAAGAGACTGAAGTGGTGCGAGTGCCAAAATTTGCAAAGTTTGAATTTTCTTCTAACGTAGGGAAATACAGAAGGCACTAAATAAATATAAAATCAGACTAGTTTACTTGGGATAGCTGCAAAATATTTCAAGCCTTGGAGGTTCAGTTGATCAGCTAAAAAACTGTAAAGTTCAATTTTTTTGCAAAAAGCTTCGTGTTGAAGGTAAAAAAATTAGCTTTGGTGGTTGGCACAAAAGTATATGTCGCCCATCGTTACACAGCCCTACATGTCTGCTATACATGTGACAAGTAACAAAAAGGTATTATTCTTTAAGTGCGATAAATTATTTTTTATAATGTTCATTTGTGGATCACACATACAGCATAAATATAGCATAAATATATGAAGCCATGTCATCTAGTAAGGAAATATTGTTAATATAATTAGCCACAAGAACTATTCAACAAACTGACTGCCTTTTTTATCATTGCGAAGGCAGGTGACGTCTAGCACTGCAGCTGCAGTCTCAATTCGTATTTTTTTAACATGAACGCAGAAGTGGCTGCCAATAATGTCTGACCACATCAGACTAAACATGGCACATATGACTTTTATAGATGAGCATGTTCCGGCTCTGAAACAGTGGTAGCAAACAACACCACAAGAATTTGTTCGTACTCATGTAGGTTTTCAGTCCTAATTATAAAGGTGTTTTCTACTTGCATCGTCATTGGGCTTCAGGGAGCAGGGCACAAAGTGTCCTGCTCCCTCTATGTTGCATTGCACTGCGACATGCCCTTTAAAATGCTTTGTATAAACAATATCAGTGCTCTTTCTGGATTTACTGTCTACATAATAGCTGATATTTCTTTTTGTAAACTGCACGAACCATATCTTTCAGCACTGCAGGATTCCCTCACGTATTTAATACGTACGAGGTCTGTTAGAAAAGTATTTGACCTTTTTTTGCGAACACCTGATGAATATGTAACAAGTGCGTTTTCATCAGCCGCCCTTGAACCTTTGTGCGCATGCACGAATTTTTTCCTGCCTGCCAATAGCGTGACTTGCTGGGACGCAGCATTTGAATGAGGTAGTACACAGTGCTCTCGTCGGTTTTTTATTGCAAGGAAAATGGCGGAGTGACTGGAGCAGTGCTACTGCATCAAATTTTGCCAGAAACTGGGCGACAGCCAAGTGGAAACCATTCCGAAGATTCAGACTGCTTTTGGTGACTATGTATGAGCAGCACACAGATTAAGGAGTGGTACAACCAGTTTAAAGACTGCCACGCATCGGTGGAGAGCGAGCCACGCTCCAGTCGGCCATCAACATGCCGAAATGACCAGGTCATTGCCGAAGTGAACCCCGTGGTGATGCGGGACTGTCGTGTGACTATCCAAGAAATTGTGGAACAGGTGGGCATCAGCACATTTTATCCACATTCCATTATCACTGAAGATTTGGCCATGAAGAGAGTTGCACCGAAATTCGTTCCCAAGCTGCTCATGGTGGAGCTAAAGCAACTTCGTGTTGAAGTCTTACAGACATGCTGGATTCCACAAACAGTGACCCCAACTTCATGAACACCATAATCACTGGTGACAAGTCTTGGGGGTATGTTTACGACGTGGAAACCAAATCCCAGTCATTACAGTGGAAGCATTCCACGTCACCAACCAAAGACTGCTAAGTGCGCATCAACGTTAAAGTGTTGCTGACTGCTTTCTTTGACTCCCGCAGTGTGGTACACCACGGGTACGCACCACAGGGTCAAACAATCACTAAAGACTACTACAGGGATGTCCTCCATGGCCTATGTGATGCTGTGTGGCGCAAGATACCGAAGTTGTCAACAGGAAATTGGCGCATCCATGACGACAATGCTTTTCTCGCACTTGATTCAGACTTTTTTGGCGAATAACCAGACTCCTGTAGTTCGACAGGCTCCTTACTCTCCTGATGTGGCCGCCTGCGACTTCTGGCTGTTTCCCAAGATCAAGAGGCCATTGAAAGAAGCACGATTTCAAGCAAGAGAAGACATTATGGCTGCAACGACAGCTGAGCTAAACTCCGTTCGGAAAGAGGCCTTCTCGGAATGCTTCTAACAATGGCAGCACTGCTGGGAGAAGTGACTGGAGTCCCAAGGAGACTACTTGAGGGTGATTAGGTTTCCGACGCTCCAGTTATGCCAGTTTTTTTTTTCTTCAGCCAAAGGTCAGATACTTTTCTAACAGACCTCGTATTGATAGTTTATGTGCAATGGCTGTATGGTTTACCTGGCCCACACCAAACACAAGCCTCGTTGCGTTAGAGCATGTGGCCCTTGGCAATAAAATGCAGAGCCTAACACCGCTTCTCTGTCATCTGTGTGGAGACAAAGCCAGCTTTGTCGTGTGCATTCCCAGCCGGCAAGCTGTGCGCACATCCGAGAAAAGTCGGTGCTGACAAAATTTCAAAAAAGAATTTCTCGCATTTAAAAATAATGCCTTCTTTAACTTCACACATGCATAGCAGACATGTAGAGCTATCCAATAATGTATCACATATTTTTTGGCCAACTACGAAAGCTGTTTTTTCCTTCAACATGAAGCTTCTTGCAAAAGATTAGAATTTGTTTTTTTTTACAGGCGATCAGCTGAACCTTCAAAGCTGCACATATTTTTTTGCTATACTATGTCACCTGGGCTACCATTCTGTATTTAAGTTCTGTCCTGTGAATTTTTCGTTACGAAAAAAAATCTTAACGGATTGCAATTTGACTCATTTTTGCCGGTGCCAAAAGCAATTGAAGTATTCAAATATTTGAAAAATTGGCTATTTTGGCAGTTGCATCACTTCACCGTATTTCCATGCACACCATTTGAAGGCCTCGATCAATACAATGTGCATTTGAAAAAGAATGTTGATTGATGTCCTCTAGCTCAGCTGAGCAGGAAAACTAAACTGTCACCAAAATGCTACAAAATATCTGGCAAAAATTAATAAAAGTGGGTAACGAGTTTTGAACTCTAGTAAACACATGGCAATGTTTCAGCTATATGTGTGGTGTCAAAAAAACACTGGTCGATTCAGCATGGAATCGCACACCTGCAAGTGCATCTGTGCCATTGTCAGAGTTCAGTAAAAACTGCATTTTACATAGCTTTGTAAACATGGTTTATTGCTATCTAAAATACATGAGTAAAAATTAATAGGTATAAGTCGGCTTAAATTTAAAATGCAACAAAAAATCTCCGGTAATGGCAATGATGTGCCTTTCATGTTTGCATGAAACCATATCTTTTTCTGAATTCTTTCGTTATTTTTTTGTGACAGTGAATAAAATTGAACTCACAAAAGGAGTAACCTTGTTTTATTCCAGCACATCACTAATAGGTTTTTTTTCATATAAAAATATGAAGTAGTTAATATGAATAAGTCGCTTGATATGGAATGACCTGCGCAGGAACGTTATCATGGCAGAAAACGCAACTGTATCATGCAACAGCAATGCAGCATAATAAACTGCTCCCATAAGCATCACTTATTGTGATTGCCATATTTCAGAAGTATGTAAGGTTTACTGAAATTGGCACACACCATTCAACCAACAAATAAGGATTGTACAGTGGTCCTTTTTCAGTTTTACAGATTTTTTTAAAGTTGTCTGTGCCAGGTAGCATAATTTTTGTTGTTGAGCTGGATTATTCAGAGGTGGACATTACTAGCACAAGAAATGGAAACATTAAACTGATTCTCATAAATTTGTTAATTCACTTAAACCTCACGGCACATATTTCAGTTTGCAAATTGTAGCCAGTGAGGTTGAAAGACATATTCACTTGAAATTAATTTCCAGGATGACACCAGTTGCGAGATTTTTTCCTAAATGTGAGAGAAATACATGGGCATTCTGGTTACTTTTGTGCTTCAATGCATAACAGTGCGTTTTGTTAACAAAAAAGTGCTACAGCAGTGCATTTCTACAGCCAGTTTGATGGCATGTGTCTCGTTACTGGTGTCATTCTGGAAGTTCGTTCTTAGTGCATACACGTTGTAAAATTACCGTCTACAATTCGTAAAAACTTTATTAGGAACTGAGTTTTTCTTAATCAGCTGACTATGGTGTCTTGATTTCTCATGCAAGTAATGTTTGGCACTCTGTATCTAGAATTGTGTTAGCTGCAACAGTCCGTGTTTAATAAATTCCATGAAACTTAAAGATAACCACCCTGCATATCAGGTCTCATTTGAGTGATGTGGGCTCAAGCAAATTGTGCCATTGTAATAGTACCACTGGCTCCCTAATAGAGAAAGCAAGTACCTTTTTTGAGTGTTCTTATTGACAGTCATGTCAGTCTGCTTCTACATTTATTTATTTAGGTATTTATTTTTTAAAATTTATTTCTTTTGGGAAATGTGTTTTACTTGAGGGCCACACAGACTACACCTTCAGTATTCAATTTTGTTATGGTGTCAAGCTGCAGGAAGTTTGTACTGTGCAATAGTTTTTAAGAAGTTTCTGATGTTCTCAAACTACAAATGGTTGTACATTTACACAGATGTTTGGTTACAAATAAACAGTTCACCTAGAAAAATGGTTTTTGTTTGCATCAGTTCAGCACTCTTGATTTTGTGGAGGACCATTCACTCTGACAATTGAAAAAAGTGGCATAACAGTACTGCTAGCAGTTTTGCAATATGTTTTATTACAGGCAATCTAGGAGCATGTTTTGACCCCAGGGTGACAGGCCTGCGATACAAAATGGCTGTATTTTAATTTTATCCCTATCCTCTCACAGCAAACATACCAACGTGACATCAAAGGTAATTATATGCAACATAGCTCAGCAGTATTTTAAGGTAAGTGCAGGTTTAAACTGCTAAATACCCAGTGGGGCATAAAGGGATTTCAACATGATTTGTGTTGATGTTCAACAGATCTGCAACAATTCTTCCATGGGCTTTCAATATTGACGAACAACACATTTCAACAATACGTCAATGGGCTTTCAATTTTGAGACTGAACACATCTTCAACAATGCTTCAATGGGCTTTCAACATTGACAAACAACACATTTCAACAATACCTCAATGGGCTTTCAATTTTGAGCTTCAACAATGCTTCAATGGGCTTTCAACATTGACAAACAACACATTTCAACAATACGTCAATTAGGTTTCAACATTGACAAACAATACATCTTCAACAATGCTTCAATGGGCTTTCAGCATTGAAGTACACCATAGTTTCAACGATATGCCAATGATCTTTCAAATTGAGAGGCCACAATGATGTTTCGAGTGAATGTCGCGGGCCAATTATCAACACTTGTCAACAATTTCCTCAATGATGTTTCAACAATTCCCCGATGATCTTTCAAGGTCATTTGTTGACGTTGAACAATGATACGTCAATAACCTTTCAACAATTTTTTTTGTAAGGGTACACGGAAGACACTAGCAATTTTCGAAGGTTAGGGAACCGTTGACGTGTTCAACCATTTATTTATAATTATTGTAAGATGCCGCGCATTCCATTCCAAGTACCTCTTTTAAGAACCTATAAGGTATGGCGTCAAGTCCAGTGCTATTAGTCGTGTTAATGGTTAGTGACATGTTACGAACCTCAGCGTAAGTTAATTCAAGACTGGGCCGCCTGTGTAGAGAATTATCAGCGAAGTAAGACATGTGCAGGCACAGAGCTTCTGCAGATTTGCTATTAGTGCTAGAGCAACATGTTTCCACAGTGCAAAAGACAAAAACTGATGGAAGAACACAATGAGGAGAGCAATAGGGGTTTGTTGGTACGGCATATCTTATTTTAGCTTATCTATCATAATATATCATAATCATAATATCATAATATAATAGTATATCATAACATATCTTATTTTATGTATCATATTTTATTTTATTAGCGCTGTGTGTGACAGATATGCCTTCTGTTGTCCGTGTGAAGCTTGCGCTATAACAAAATAAGGAAGAACACAACACAGGCGCTGTTGTGTTCTTCAGTCCTCGTCTTTTGCGCTGTGCAAACATGTCGACATTAAAACACCAACTCGCCCAAGCTTCTACCTTATCATGCCATAGGAAGCCCTCCGCGTGCGAAGTATGGTAGGTTAGAACATGTATTAAACGCTCAATGCAAGTACTTACGCAATGAAAGGGATATAATGTTACGTTCTGGCAATGAGCATGATAGCAGTATTCGAGTTGAAATTAGTCCTTTTAGATGATCGAGCGCCTATCGATAGAGCTTAAAACATAAACACTTAACGATCACTGCAACGACATTTCACACCGAATAAACTTGTTATAAATTAGTAGTACACACCGCTACAGCAACCTTGGCGAAGCCAGAGGGCTGGTAATTGCATAGTTTTCTGATAAGTAGCCTTTAAATAGCACACGAACTGACGACACGTACACCTGGTGTTTGTCGCTATGACGCAAGCTTGAGCACGCCGAGTCCGAGATTTGTCAGCGCGCCGCGGGCGCTGCTGTATCTCGAAGGTAGTGCCGATTTGGCCTGGGCTCTATGTCATGCGTCATTTCGGTGAGCAGTAATGGCGGGATCTTTTGTGAGTTTCCGTATCAAAAACAATTGTTTTTGCCAGCTTTTCTGACTGATTCCGCTCGTATCTAGAAAGAGATCTTCAGCAACACTGAACTATTTTAAACTCGTTACCTGAGTAGAGACTCAAGATACAGCCTACGTCGCACATCAATAGTAATAAAGAAACCAAGGACAAAATATGGCACACAAACGATCGAATATGAAACCATGTGTTTATGTAATTCTTACCCTAACATCGTTGACGAAGCTGTATATTGTAGAACAATTCACAAATTTAAACATGCAATACAAAACATACTATTTTCTGATCACAGTGTGTTTAACGAATATTAATGGAGCTTCTTTGTTTGACGTCTATAGTGATGTTATTAGTGTTATGTTTGAATGTATACCTTTTGATAATAACAGAATATCCTTAATGTTTGCAGTACTGTATTTATTTGCTTACTTGCTATTTGGCAAACAGGTGTTACTTTCCAATATGTTTAAAATTTTGCTGTAAATAGTTTTGAAGTTTTCTGTCTTGTTAGTTGTACTTTGTTTATTAGTAAACTGCTACTTCAGCTCCTCCAGCGAGGTAAAGGCCTTAGTCAGGAGGATTACGCCCTGCTTTTGCCTTACCTTGCGGGTAAACCTTGTATTTGTTTTGCCCAAATAAATAACTAAATAAAAATAAAAATGAATTGACAACGTCAAATTCTAGCACGCACACTCGTCCAAAGCTGCACTATCCGAAGCTAAGCTTTTTACGTGGTCCAGAATTTAGCCGCAATTGGCCGTCGACGAGACTATTGTCACTACTTTTCATGCAGGGGCTAAGTGCACCTTTAAAATGCTACCATAATTGTTTACAGGGCGATGTTCTCACTCAGTGTCGCAACTGGGATAAGGATAAGGACATTTGATAAATAAATCTTCTTTCTTGGAAGTGCGAAAGCTACAAGTAAACATTAGTGATATATCTCACTCAAATAATGTTTGTTTATTTTTAAATCTGCTGCCTTTTCTTGTGTCTAGCAGCGCTTGTCAGAAATAAAAAGAACTTAAAGTCATTGTGCTCGAGGCAGCACGGTGAAAGTATCATAGGGGTGTCGATGCTAAATAAATGCAAACCACCCTGGCTTTTCTGATGGAAGAAGAATCGATTTCGTAGATATATAGCCATGTTTGAATAAATATTTATTTTTCGTACGAGCATTTCGCTAATATTCTAAAACTTAAAAAATTTTATTTTGCTGCGTAGCAATTTCGTGGAATTATTAAAACACTCGTGTTATTGCGATTGAATAATATCACACCGAAGCGGAGCCGCTAAACATGATTGCAGTTAAGGGACTGTCATTATCCGCAACGATTTTATCCCTGTTGAAGTTCATAGGGTCGTTGTGAGCCCAACGTAATGTGTGCAAAGATGTATCTGAAAACCTGGAAGCACATAAACAACAGCGTACATGCAGAAGCAGCAGTGTTAAATATTGAAGAGGAAGCATACTGCGCATAGGGCAGCCCCCCCCCCCCCTCTCTAAGAGAAGGATAAAACCTTTCTGCCACTAAAGCCATCAACTCGAAGCAAAACAGCGTTATCTGTGTTGTAACAGAGAAAAGGAACGTAAAGAAAGAAATAAAGATATGCATATTCTATCACTGCCACCTTTCATCTCGTAACGTGGAACACTCACATACGTTCTGCGGCTCGCAGGACTCAATGGCTTTTGCTTTGATGCCCTGTTTTCTTGCCGAAACCTGAACTTTTGCACGGCCATCGAAATTATTCCTCCATGCACTGTTCCTCAAAAACCCAGAGTGTATTGCACAAGGGGGACGTACGAGCGTGTGACATACAAGCATTTCAGAAACAAACTTAAAGCAGAACAATCAAGACAGCTCATATACCGGGTGTAGTTCTTTTATATTATACAGAATTTATAAAAAATCGCATGTGCCTTATAGCAAAATTCTAATCCTTCAACCGTATTACTCGAAGATACAGACAGTGCTTGCGTGAGGAATTAAAATGCGTAAAGAATTATTTAACAATAGTGAACTAATACGGTTTTTAACGTATTACTTTACGGCACTTAAGGCAAATTAAGAATTGTAGCCGGTGAGTTCACAAGACGTATTCACTTGTAAGGAATTCTCAGGATGACGACCATACGGAGAAATTTTCAACTTTGCCCCTGCACCTCTCTGTCAAAATTCACCGAAATGTGGCAGCGTAACTCTACTGGCAGCATATTTAAATATAATATTCTAAGGCGGCTCAAATTTCAACAACTTCCATGTAGAACGTCGAGAGGGTACGCCTTTCAACCCCATGCGTGTTTAGGGTACTTATTCATGACTTTCCTGCTGTAATTAGAAGTGTTCTAATTCAAACAAACACTCTGTTGTAACTCAGCAATGACGTCATTTGTAAGTGCCCATACGCATGTTCAAGAGAGAGCTACCTTCTTGACGTACCCTCGCGACGTTGCTAACGGAGAGCTGCTGAAACTCGAGCGGTCTTATTATTTTTTTCCCTAACAATGCTGGGCACTCGTTTAAGAGGGTGCACTGCGGTGAAGTTCGTGATATAGCCGAAGAACTGATGTCCAAAATTCCTGGACATAATCACTTTCAAGGGCTTCATCTCCAAAGTGTTCGATAAAATACATTTGCATGCCAGTTACTTTTGTTCTTGAATGCTAAACAACGCTGTCCTAATAACATGAGGGGAGCAGTGAATCTTTACCGCGAGTATGTCGTACAGTAAGTCATGTTTGCCTTTCTGAGAATTTGTTCCAAGTAACATAACCGGCAAATCCGTAAACTGCAATGTGTATCGTCAATTATTTTGTAAGAAACTTAATTATTGAAGTTCTCTTCATTAAGCACAATGATTTATCGTGAAGGCGTTGTGCGCCTCTTCGAGTTATCAAGTTGAAGGATTCGGATTGAGCCATCTGCCGCAAGCAATTTTTTTAAAGCTGTATTATCTAGAAAAACACCGTATAATTTCAATGAACGCAGCAAAGAGTGTCGCAGCAGAGTATTCCACACAAGTCATCACCTCATAGATGTGATAAAAAAGCAAAACACAACCTAGAAGAGCCAGAAAAATATGGCAAGTAAACCTAGTACCAAAAACCAAATTAATAGTGGACTTCAAAGATGAGATGAAAAGCAAAAAGTAATACACACACATAAAAAAAAACAGCGCCTAAGTAAGCATAAGCGTACAATGGCAAAACAAAATTATAACATCTGATACTGTAGTGGTTTGTTTTATCACGAAATGTGCGGTCTCCGTCAATGGCGGGTTAAGTGTTATAGTTTAGTAAAAAAAAAAAGTACTCGTTACTGCAGTGTGCGGCCGTTCATGCGTAATAAGAGACTGCTGTGACACAGCCAGCAGGACGTTCTTCAGCGAGGCTTCCACAGTGGGTGCTGTGAGCCTGGAGAGTAAAAGAAACCAGAAGGCATAGAAGATTTACTTAGCGACGCAGCGAAGGCGGTGGAGAACCATTGGCTTGCTTTATTTCGGTGACGCTTATTCGCTTAGAGTAGTGCCACGAGACGAATCAAGCGGCGTGACATTGCGTTGCCGGCACATAATCAATGATCTTGTGTGTATAGTGGACTGATAAGCAGCCTGATAGGAAATTGAAAATTATGCCTAAAATGTGTTTCATATTTTGACTAACGTTACTGAAGCGATTGCTACAATAAGAAATTTGGAGATCCTTCTCTTTAGCGTCTGGTGTTATCTATATATACATATAAGGCTAATACCCATGTCTGAGATACGGCTACCATTCACTCCTTTCTTTCTCTCTATTGCGGAAGTAATAATATCCATCGTTGTAGCGCAAATTGCAACTAGTGCTAATGTGTGGCTCTTTCGAATGTTGTTGTGACACTTTGTCACAACATGAATGTATACTCGTTCTATTTCTGTTTTCGTGCACACTGGAGGAACAGGTTTTTTAATGTATACGTATGCATATAGAATCCATGTAGCGTACTCTCAGTGCTATTTATTTATTTTCTGGTTGGTCATGACGTGGCGAAAGCATAAGGCTAACGTTGCACAGGTAGAGTTCCTGTGATGGTTTTCAACTGTTTCCGTAGCTGCTGAAAACTAGCGCAGATTTATTTATTTATTTTCGGTAAAATAGGAACATGATCATTTTCTCATCAACATTTGTGCAACACTGGTGTGCCACATAAACTTGCATAATTTACACAAGGTACATACAATAATTGAAGAAACATAATACGCCCTTTTATTTGAACTCCTTAATCGATTACAAATATAATGGAAGCGTTACGACTCTGGCTACATTCAAGGCAAAAAATATCCATCTGATCGCTGAAGTGAAATAAACGTAAAAAAAGTTTATAGTTCATATTTAGACAAAATGCTTTTAAGCCCTACAAGAAATGCTATATTGATGCTTCCGTAGGCTTTCCTTCGTTGTCGTACATCATTTCACAGCCCGTATAGTTTTCCTACCGTAAAAATACTGTGACCAAGACGGTTCGGTGTAGACCTCCAAGCAGGCGTTCGTGATTCACAAAGAGGGAGCCTGATAAGGACAAGTCTGCATCCTTTGCTGTACGGGAAATGAATCATTTCGCCCACACAGATAAGTGACGAAATCTTTGACGTGCGTAAGACAAGCTCAAGTCGCAGTACAACCGGCTTTATCAGTAGCACTCATAAAGTGGTGACTTCACGTAGTTGTTTTCTCGGATAACGCCCCAAATAACAAGTGGAGACAAAAAACCTATATTAAAAATAATAACAGTACTTATGATCGAAGAACTCGTACTTTCTTAGGACATATAGTGACATCCACGTCAAAGCAATGTCGCATCGCGCTCCATTACCATTAACTGGCTTCCACTGAAGAAGAACGGCAGTGTATCGCTTTGCACTGTGCCTATCTGCGCATTAGGTGCATGGGACTGCACAGGTTTTTCGAAAAACAAGGAGAAACGTTCCTTTACCCGTCTGTGGCTGGGCTGTAAGCTCCTCTGGTTAGATCTCCGTGTGAGCAACAAACAACCATGCTTGGTATATATATATATATATATATATATATATATATATATATATATATATATATATATATATATATATATATATAGCTAGATAGCATTACAAGGCATACTGAGCGTGTCCTTCAACCACGTACGAAGAGAAATGACCGCGAATTTTTATACTAAATGAGTCGAGCCACAAAAGTCTCAGTGAAATTGTGAGGGGAAGGTAACTCCAACAATTTCTGGGAGTTCAGCGATAAAACATAAGTAAACCGCGGTGTTCATCATACCGAAACTCTGCGCCGCACCACGGGGGACGCAGTGGTGTGGTCTTCGCATTAATTTGGACTACCTGCCATTATTTAGCATGCATCCAAATAATGGCCCACAACAGTTTTTGTATTCAGCGCTGATCGGCACCGCGGTCAGTATTGGGACCCCAACGTGGTGCTCAAGAGCAGCATGACATAGTCACTTAGGTATCTCGGTGGACGAGTTTAATGTGTGCAAGCTCCATTCAGGCTACGAAAGGCAATGCTACTACCAAAGCCAGTGATGCGGTCACATCTCTCTGGCTTATGACACACAAAAACGGAACACGTGAGCAAGGCTGACTCAAAAAAAAAAAAAAAAACGGAATTAGCGCCATTGTTCACACAAACATGTCAGAAAGTATCGCTGTAAAATCAGACATCCTCTCAGGATGATGATCCTGCACCACTGTGTGTCTTTAGCGACAATGACAATCCTAAACACGTCCATCGTAAACGATGCTTTCATGCTTATAGCTGCAATAAACTTTTTTTTATTCCAGGATAATTCAGAACAGTTTACATTTCATCTAAATCTATTCTGCAGAGAGGCCCTCTCATGTGAACTTTTCTGAGCATAAATAACTAACTTTATTCATGGGGCTAATTTTTTTTTCACATTTATTTCGTACTGACTACCTTTGGTTGATTCAATCTGGGAAATTTAAGCTAATCGTTCGGTGACGAGAACTTGGGCTTATTCTGAAGCGCATTTTAGTAAAGAGACGCCGCAATTGAATTTGAAAACAAAATACAAATAGAATACACATTGAAAGTATTCCGAATAGAAATTCTGGCGGACCGCATTTAGTGTGACGCTGCTAGATAATTCATAATAATTGGTACAGTTGAGGGCGCCAAGGGTAACCCTTGGCATTGGGAGGCCCTTCGGAGTGAAATAGACGGGTTTCCTCAACCTGAGCTTTTGACACATGCTGAAATTACAGTGCACTGACACTTTCATATTGCGCTCGCACCAAGAAACGGTTTGAATGACAAAGAATAGTACCCGACACTTCGCGCTATCTGTAAGCAGACGAACGTCATCGCAGTTCAGCCGAGTGAGCAGCCTGGCAAGGTAGACGGCTGGCGGTCGATAAGCGCGTGGAAACAAGATTATATTAGTGGCATAGCGCTTACCCACACGTATGGAAGCAAGTTACGACAATACGGGACAGCGCTCGGGTAAAATAACCGAAAAGAAATAATGCAGGAAGACAGAGCCACCGTTATGGCGCCCCTCACGGGTATGTTTACCCTCAATTCATTCACTGGCTATATAGTATAGTTGGTACGCTGTTGCAGAAAAGTGTGTGCGCTGTTGCAGAAAACGCAGTGTGCAGCAATAAAAGAACGTCCCTCTGCATCCTCGCCGTGCATTCATTTCACGTCTATTAGCGCTGGGAGCACACGGTTTTCAAAGGTAGTCACACAGATCATGATGCATCGGAAAAATGGTTTCATATTATGGAATAAAGCAGGCAACTTGTTGTTTCCTCAGCTAACCAAGCTGTTTAAGAAAAACATCGTTCTAGGTTGATGAAACCAACATTGTGTTCTCATTAGCCCCTGAAAATATTTTGTCGGTTTTGTAGAAACGCACTGAATCGTTAGCGTAGGCCCCTCTGATCGTTAAGGGGCGCATTTAAGCACTCCGCGTAAAGCGCGTAATTTATTAGACGGCTTTAAACATGTGCATCACTATCGATGACAGAGCCACAAACCCGCCGTGGTTGCTCAGTGGCTATGGTGTTGGGCTGCTGAGCACGAGGTCGCGGGATCGAATCCCGGCCATGGCGGCCGCATTTCGATGGGGGTGAAATGCGAAAACAGCCGTGTACTTAGATTTAGGTGCACGTTAAAGATCCCCAGGTGGTCGAAATTTCTGGAGTCCTCCACTACGGCGTGCCTCATAATCAGAAAGTGGTTTTGGCGCGTAAAACCTCATAATTTAAACAGAGCCACCACTTTCCCAAGTTTTTAACCTACACCTCCCAAATTGACGCATTTAGCCCAATTGACGTCAGTTGGGCGACCTACCCGAATAGTTGCCCAGGTGGCGTCATCGATAATTTTTCCAAAGATGGTGAACGGAGGTTCTTAATAGTTGGACTGTTGGTGAATTTTTATTCATACAAAGTTCCACAATACGAGAATGCACAACGATAATTTAACACTACAGTCAAGCAGTTCCGGCACACAGCAAATGTTGTCTGCTCATTTGACAACGCTCTGCATGTTGACGCGAGATGCACGGTTAGTGTTGGCCTCGTGCTTCCTTTTCGCGAGCACCACGGATCGACCTTGTTACGCAGCGGACTGCAAAAGTAGCGACTGGCGACATGTAAAACTGCGACGTCGTGTCCCTGTGCAAGACAACATGCGAGCGGAGTGGCTGCAGCGCATCGCGCTGTCGGTATCTGATCGGCTCCAGCCGCTACGCGGCCGTCACTTCACACCAAAGGATTACAACCTCAATAAAGAGATTTAACGCGTCCTGTAATCGGGTGAACGCAAGCGCAAATGTACTGGGACTTTTACCGGATGAGTGGAGATGCAAACGTGAACAGCCTGCATGGTGCTGCAACCTCGTGGCACAGTGCTCCACCAATCAAACGCAGAATTGAATAGGAGTAACGAAGTACAGTATACTTTGCTGCTGGTGTAAATTTTCGACAGGACCGTAATCGCGAACACATTGTCTTTTTAAATGTTTAAAATGTTTTACGCTAGGCTTTTATGCGGCGGTCGGGCAAGGCCTGACTGTCCCAACGTGGGAGCGGCCCGCAGCGCGCTGAGTCGCGTACCTCAGGACCTTATTAAAGTTCTGCATCCATCCATCCATAGGCTTCAACAATATTAGGCTTGTGTTTGGTTGCTTAAGCTGCACTGTGAGCGGCCTGCTGCACCGTGCATGCCATTCACGCTTACGCTAAAGCCCCTTCATCCCAGTAGTAGTAGTAGCAGTAGAAGTATGAAGAAGATTTATCCCCCTATTCAGAAATCCGACCTAATGTGAAGCCCATGCTTGATATAAATGACGCCTGGTGTGAACGCGCCCAAGATGCTCGTTGCGCTTCCTTGAGTGTACTCACGACAGGCGTCATTTAAATCAAGTAAAGCGTGAGCAGCGTATGATGACCAGACAGGCTCGGCGCTCTGGCAGGACGCTCGGAATGCACACTCCTTAGAAAGCTGTTTCAGGGGATCGATGGCCAGGCGGCCAGCGGAGAGGTTGGCAAGGCATCGCGCGCTGACGACCGGAAGTAGGCGACACGAGGTCACATCATGACGCAGCGTCAGTGAATGCGGAGCTTAGCCTTGATGACACGGCGAGCGAGTTTGACAGAAAAAGCATGGCTAGGCAGGAGGGCAACATGTAATCGTCCGTAGCTATCTTAATACGAGACGCTTCACTTAATTAATAGAGACGGATGGGCAAGTTCGTGTGCCATGACAGTGATGAAGCACGCAGTGATGAAGCAACGCGATGAACCAGCGTGTCGCTTGAGAAGGGCACGCGCTTCTTAGGCTACACTATAGAAAGGCGGGTCTTTGAGCAATAAAGCAGTAGTTGCAGTCCAGTGCCTGTGTCTGCCCTTTATCATGTATACGTGAACGTGTCTCTTATAAGCGCGCTGCTTCATGAATGTTATGGCTTCACTTAAATTGTGGCTCGTACCTTTCACTGTAGATGTACCCTACGCGTTTACAAAATTTGTTCAAACCGTTTGAGGGACCCTGTTACTCTTTCGCTATGCATTATTGGTCCCTTATGCATTATTGTACAATATTCTGCAACACTCCACACTAGTGTTTAGCGCTGTACAGGAATTGATGATAGTATGCAGAGGCTCCAGAGTCAGTTGAACGTGCCCAAGACCACCTCGCTTGCACAGAAAAGCTGATCGAACGCGATAATCAAGTACGACGAGGCTTCTGCACACTCTCGGGATTGACAACCATTGCTTCTCTAACCGAAAAAAATGCAGTAAATAAGAGACCTAGTACCTGCTGCAATGAGTAAAAACAAATGCACGCTCTACAACAAGTCGCGGATACGATCCCGGCCGCTGCGGCTGTATATCGTCGAGGGTCATGCCAAACGAAAAAAAAAAAAAAAAAACGTGGTCGCGAACTTACGTATGTGGACTTTCCACGAGGTCAAAGCGAAGGCAGAGTCGCCCCCCCCCCCCCCCCCCACTACGGCGTGCCTTGGCTAAGATACGTAAAACTCAATAAGTAATGAAAAATTTGTTTCCTTTTATTTATGAGATTTTCGGTCCGTATCGCCCTGCTTTATTTAGAAAACAACTTTGAATAAAGTAACGTAAAATGTTTTCATCTTAACGCTTTTTCCAACTTTCTAGACAAGACCCTACAAATTCGAGAAAAGCTGACGTAACCATCCATCCCCGCCACCCCACCGCCCTTCTCCTGAAGGCTTCGAATTAAATTAAAGTGCTTCGTGTGTTATGCTGTGGGTTTACTGATTTCGCAGGGCGTTTATCTTAGTGTATCTGCTGAGTAAGCCGCTAGCGGCGCACCTTGCGTCCCAGCCTGAGCTCGGGACAGAGGGAACAGTTTGGGGCAGAGACAATCAATTTGCGAAAGTTATTACGTTTTTAGCTTGCCGCTTCAGTTCCACACAAAACAGCGGATGAATAACATATTTATTTTTACCACATCACATTGGCATACTTCTGCGATGCGCCAGCAGAAAGCACGAAAACACTTTTATTGAGCACGTATTGAGCAAAAGAAAGCTGTATCAGGAGTTTTTCATGTTGCTCTACAACTTCTTCATTGACATTTTTCATGTAATTAGAATATTTGAAGTACTGATAAACTAATTAATCTAATTATGTGGTTAGGCGAAAAAGTAATCTGAGCATAATCAGAGTGCCAAAAATAATCTAGCAAACAACATTACCTTGGTTATGTCCAGCTACGTGGCATTTGTACATTTTTAAATCTTCGTGCATGGCAGTTGGGAGAGCCTGTATAATTGAGTTAGATTCTGGATTTTATATGCCAAAACCACCATTTGATTATGAGGCACGCCGTAGGGGGGGGTGTTGCTGATTAGTTTTGACCACCGGAGGATCTTTACCGTTCCCTAAGTACACGGGGCATGAGCGTTTTTGCATTTCGCGTCCATCGAAATGCGGCGGCCGCGGTCGGGCATTTGATCCCGCGACCTCGTGCTTAGCAGTGCAACACAATAGGTGCCATGCCACAGTGGCGGGTAATGTCATATATAGAAACCCGGCTACATGAAAAAGACAATAACTGAATCATAGTAAAAAAACGCACTTGTATTCTTGTCTTGTGCTTTACCATACGTTTATTCTAATCGGCACAGACTGGCTGGTTCGCTTTACACGAGGGGACGTCAAAAAGTAAAAGGACTTTTGAGGAAAGGTACATTTAGTCCAATGACAGAAAACTTAAAGATGCATTATTTCTCTACATAACCTCCCTTCATTTCAACGCACTTTGCCCAACGTTTCACAAGTTTTTTGAGTCTGTCGGGAAAAAAAAAGTCTTTTTGTTGCACCTGTAACCAATTTTGCACCGCATCAGTGACTTCAGCATCGGTTGCACATCTTCTTCGGGAACCTGAGCGCTTCCTTCAATGATCCAAACATAGGAAAATCGCTTGGAGCCATGTCTGGAGTGTATGGCGGGTGTTCTAGCAATTTGAATTCCAACTCCCGCTAACGCGGAAATAAGAGTGACACGTTCCATAGAGTATTTGTAGACGACACTAAGTGTTGTAGACAACATTAATTCAGTGCTGGATACTAGCAGCGTTACCAAACCCTAGTGCGAGAAATTTCAAAGTCCCCTTACTTTTTGACTTCCCCTCGTATGTATAAATGGTGTTGATGGCCACGACGCGATCAAAGCATCGTTTTCAACCAGTATATCCCAGGTGCAACGAACGTGCTTAGAAAAAGAAAGTATCGGACGATTGCCAAATGCCAAATCTGAGTGTACCTCGATACGTGTTTTCATTTTGCGATACATTCAAGCAAGGAATTTGGGGCCGAAATCACCGCACCGACAGGCAGTGGGTCAGTGAGTCAGCGCCTTGGCAGAGGGAGGGGCAGTATGAGAACGCTGGCATGATGAGCGGCATCGGAGCCAGCTGTGGTTGAAGACGACGACGACGAACGCGCGAGCAGTGGCCCGAGGGCGTTCGCGCGGTTACGCCGAGGGATGCCGACGCTCAATACAGGGACGGGCACTTAAGAGCTGCACTATAAAATGTTTTGCGCGTTGAAGAATGCCAACGTTCTATGACACCGTTTGTTTTTCATCTGCATGAGTTGAGAATTATTTGCCATTACTGAATCTCAGTTTCTATTTTCTTCTATACACGCCGAAGAAATAAAATTTTGAGGGCGAAATATACAAGCGCTGTACTCCGACACTGAACGTTACAAACCTCGATGTGGCGGTAAACATTACTGCAGCAAAAAAAAAAAAAAAAAAAGGAAAGCAGTGCTATTGGTCGGGCTCCTCAGCTCGTATTGTCAGCTTTGTGTACAGTTGATGTTAAATCTTATCTTCGTCAAATATGCGCACTGTGAGTTGATTTGTTCAGATAACATCACAATGTTTTATGAGTGTTGAGACGTCTTACAGCTTTATCTAGGAAGGCGCGATTGGTATGCCGCTACAGAAGAGAAGCAAATGAGAAATACGGTACAGGAACAGAAAAAGAAAAAGGAAAGCTCTCGCTGAAAGGGTGACAGCCATTGCAATCCTCCATTTAGGAAAGTGTCAATTTGTATTGGGCGGTTGCCATGTCTGCCCTAAGTCTAAATTGAACTGTAGTGAGACATTGAGGAAGTCTTATAACGGCTAGCAGCGCATTGTGGGTATTGGACTCTTAAATAGTGCGTAGACCGCTTGTATTCGCCAGTAGATCATTTTAACTAATCGCACACCCAAAGCGAGTAGCAGGAAAGCGTCTTGTGAGACGCGAAGTAGATGGGAAAAAAGGTCGCCCATAGTTTTATAGATTAAGAAAATTTTCAAACCATGAAGGGAATTGTTTCGGGAGACAGGAGGGTCTTTCCGCACTATTTCTCTGTGGTTTTTAACAACTTTGCTACGATAACGGCTATCGCAGCTAAAATAAAAAGTCGGCGAAAAGCGCAGCAAATGCACAAAAGCTATATACATATATGGCAGGAACCTGGCCGAAACCTGGGAAATAAAGCATTGTTTCTTTTTTCCGAACATGCGTCCACAACCTACAAGTGCCTGTCCAACTACCCGATCCCGGCCGACTCCCGCTTCACACACACACACACACACACACACACACACACACACACACACACACACACACACACACACACACACACACACACACACACACACACACACACATATATATATATATACATATATTTAATTAAATTGGCTGCTGCTACAATGACCTATCAGCACCATGAGCGATTTGCTGAAGGTCGTCTTCATGATCCCTCTGAGCGCCTACTTCAGCGCAGGGGTGGCCGATATCACTGTCGAATCAACTAACAATAACTAATGAATAGCGCAAGATCGCTGACAGAATTCTTTGGATGCTGTCGATGAAAATGATATTTAAAAGGGAAACGGGGGAGGCTACGCGACGCCTTCTAAACGTGCACGACACGACAAATCAGTAAGGGTCACTTAGCCTTGAGTGGCTGCCATATAGAAACAGAACAACAAATGCAGACGTAAATTGCTACTTGAATAAATTTTGCCGGCAGAATTTCATGAATTGCAACAGTCGGACTTTGGTGCCCTCTTGTTCTTGATTTAGTTCTGCGTACAGTGCTTTTCATGTTTTCTCTTAATTCAGGTGTGTGCAACAGTTCACGCGCCTTCTTGGTGTCACACTCATAATATTCTACAGTTTCATAAGTTAATATTCTCTTTAAATTCTTCCTTTAAATACAAAATATTATGCGTCGTAAACAAATGGCACATCTTCACGAGGTAGCTCTTAAGTTTAACGATTGATGTTGCTGATCGAAATGCCGGTAATGGGTGGGCATTTGGAACAACACTTGGCTCTTCTGGAGCAGCAGATTTTCTTCCACACATAAGTAACGCGACACGGGGAAAATAACGTCGACAAAAGACAAGAAAAAACAAAGTTGTAAGTCAGACATTTGAACTTAGGCCTAACGTGGCCCACACAACAACGCTCCCATAATACGTTTGAACCCGACGCCGTCCCGCGTCGCGCGCACTCACCCAGACGAGCAGATTGCAGGTGATGAGAATGTACTTAACGCAGGCTACTCCTTCATCCATGGCTTTCTTCGATTTTGCGAGGCACAGATCGCATAAATTTCGCACCACCACTTAACGCAGACGCGCGGGCTTCGCTGTGCAGAGTGCGACGTCGAGCGAGGAATGTAGATTACGCAGGGGCGGTGGCCGGTGCCCCAGGTGAGCAAGCCCCAACGCTCAGAACGCTTCCCGTTTGAACTGACTCGGCCGTTATCGCCGCCAGCGAAACGCGGGGTTCGTCGACGAGGGCTCCGTGCGTAGGCATAGGGAGAGGAGCGAAAGAGAGAGAGAGAGAGAGAGGAGCAAAAGAAGCGCTTCCCCCTCGCAAGCCGTCTCCAGCAGAGTTTATGACAAGCCACCGCGGCGGCAGCGACCCTTACCCGCGCTGTGCTGCGCTATCTCAGTGCTCGGGATGAAGTCCACCTTGCCGGCGGCGCGCTGCGTATCGTACGTGCCTGGGAGAGTGCGTGTCCGTAGCTACAGGCTGTGTATTCGTCAATGTTTGCCTCCTCGTGGAGAGGAGAACGAGATGAGAGGGACAAAGAAAAGAATAACGCGACAGTTCTGTGCGGGCAACACAATCTCAAAATTGGCAAACTCCTGGCGCGGCGCGGTTCGAGTTTCGCAAATCCCCTTACAAAGGTTGTAGGGAGGGAACTTGAAATCGCGCCGAGACAAGCTTGGTTAACAAGGTCATCGAATGAATCGCTTTAAGAAACGTAGATTACGAATTTACTCTGCACGTAGGGCGTGGGTGCCGCGTTCCGATATGTTGACATAATGTTGAAGCCATGGCCGCCAATAGGCGCCTACTTTGCATTCGAAGATGTTTCAGCTGTTAGGTCTGACGCCGCCTTTCAACACGCAATAAATTATAAGTCCTACTTCATTTCCTTTCTCGCAGTTTTCGAATTGGCCACCGGGAAAGAATATTTTGGCAAAATAATCTTGTAGCTACCTTAGCCCGCTCAAAAAGCACAGGCATTGCTTTTTTCCCAACCTTTGTGTATGCATTTGAAATCAAAACGGGAAAGAACGCATAACAAAAAGTGAGCCTTTTCACCCAATGTACTGCCACGCATATGTAATTTTTATTTTTGTGGCGGTTTCGGAGATAAGAGACACGTGTAGGAGAGTGCTTTGTGATAAGTAGGATTTTAAAATTAGTTCAATTTTTCACTAGAAGGCTGAGTGGCGTCTGCTGTTCTGGTTTCTTTACAGCGCGTGTGCTTGCTTTTGCACGTCGTCCGCTTGTTTAGTCATCTTTTGGAGCTTGCAATTGTCAATTAGCATGTCTAAGCCAAACTTTTTGACATTTCTGGACTCATTGCAAGGTTATAGCCAGAAAGAAAGTTGTTTCGGAACCCAACAACACCAAATGAAGGTGGCGCACCAGCCTATGGTGGACACAAAAGAGAGGGAAACAGATTGGGCCCAACGTATGAGCCTGCTGTATTTTAGGTGAATGGCGTATTGCTTCTCGTATCTGACCATTGGTACCGATGTTTCATTGATAGGTTTCTGAAAACTTTATATTTTTTTTTTAGTTTCTGGCGTTACGTGAACTGATAAGCATTTTCTGGCATACATATCTGTATAAGATTTGTGTGCTGCTTCTTCATAGACAAAGCTGATGAATGAAGCATAATTGTTCGAAAGTTACAAGAAAGTTTGGTAACACGGGGGGGGGGGGGATTTGGACAAGAGTGCGGTACACGTTTAAATTTTTTTATTGTTTAATTTTTTTAGAAGAAGGTGCTTCGGCCTCGGTATATGGTAATGATGGTATTTCATTGTACAGCCCAATGATATCGCTGCATACATCCTCGGCTTCTTTAGTTATATTTATTGTTACTTTATTTTCTTGCGACTTGCAGTGATGCTGGTATTACACCCATATTTCACCTGCTTGCGTGACAGAGGTAACCCAGGGGCTCTATAACGTAAAACTATTCCAAACTTTTCTATTCCAATTGTGCAATCAGCAGACCGCGATTGGTCAAAAACTTTTTTGGACCACCCCCACTTCACCTGTCTGTCAAGCGACGTCACGAAAACCGTGATAGCTCCCCATCTAATATGACGTGTACACACTGATTATGCATAATTTGGCCGGACAAAACAAAATTAGTTCGACGCCTTTTTGCTATTAGCCCTCGGCTATTGGTCAAAAGTTTCCGAGCTGCACCCACTTCACCTGCCTCTCACGCAACGTCACAAAACCGCAAGAACTTACCGCATGAAAGTGACGCGTACGCGTTAAAGATGCATTAATATGCCGAACAAAACTGACTTTTCTTCTGAATAGCCGCAGGCTGCCCCGTTCCGAAAGGAATAAAAGATGGCTGCCACCGATCGCTCCGGCAGTGGCTACTCGCCCCTGCCGGAGAGCGTGGGTTTATTTGCGTGTAATAAACTTTTTGCGTCGCAGTGTAACATTTTCGAGAGCTTTCGGCACGTTTACGACCTCGTTCTGCCAGCTCTTCTTTGCTGAGGATCCGTTTTAGCGTCATTCTTAAGCTTCCGTTGCATGCCGCCGCGATTGTTGACGAGCAATCGCAAGCTAAGTAAGAGAAAGCGGACCAATCGCAGACGCCGGCACCACCCTCTTCATCTGGTTATCGATATTCAGTGCAGTGGCTCGGCCCCATCGCATCCCTCTCCACGTGAGCGTGCTCATCGCCTCTTGTGAGCCAAATAGATAAGACAATCCGCTCAGTGCAAGCAATGTTATTCGTTTTTCAAGCAAACAAAAGTGACCTCCTATGAACGAGGGGAGCATTTGATTGGTTTGTTCAGACAACCCCGCGGGTAACAGCCCGATGCTTGCGTCGGCGGTTACGTAAATTTGACGTCAGGAGATTGGAATATAAACATATGAATAGTTTTATGTTATACAGCCCCAGGTGACAAGCAGGTGACAGTTGTATCCCCTGTTGACGTGACGCCCATATTCTGGAATATTTTTTCCAATAAGATACGTGTGTTATTTTATTTTGTGATTAAACTGTCTTAGGGTTCCTATATATTCTCACTGTACAAAGGTTAACTACGATTATTACTTTGCACCCTAAATTCCAAAAGCATTGCTGAAGAGTGCTGACATACCTTAAAGCATGACGCCAAGTAAAAAAAAATATGATGAAGAGTAAGAATACAGATCATTAGTCCGACTTATAGAGCACAATTTTGTTGGCAAATAAAAGTGCTACATAACGTACAATTTTTGATAAACTTGTATTAAATATCTCTTAGCACACCTGGGTATCACACCAGAACTGATGAAGAAGAAGTATTTTAATGACTGGAAAATGTAGAGAGGTCGGCCGGATAATGGAGCATCTGGCCTGCTACTCTACGTAAGGGAAGCGGAAGAGGGGAAGAAAAAGGTTCACAATGGGGGATGATAATGGGAGGAACGAGGTGAAGGACACATAAATTAAATACAACTTGCAACAGCGAAATAATCTTTGGAAGTCATAAGGAAGAGGCATTATTCTGTGCAATGAACCAAAACTAACCAGATCTGAACAGTGCTGGGAATGTAATGGTGCAATAACCAATGCGTGTTCTTCTGATAGGTACGCCATGCCGTAAAATGCAGCCACATCAAAGTTGTACTTTATGGTGGTTCAATGCACGGCCAACTACCTCTATGTAAGAAATAAGTTCAAATGTTATAATTAAATCAATAATTTTATTAGAAAAGAATTACGCTTGCTTGTGTCCAAAGCAACTGTGAAAAGAATGGGTTCTGAGAAAGTCAACAAATAGATTAGAAACTGCTCCAGTGCTCTTACCACACATTTAAGTTAAATCATATTAGTAGCCTGTATTACCCTGAGTCTTACTGTAGCACGATTAGTATGACACTTCACGCACTTTCCAGGGTCTATCCACGTCTACATCTAACCGTTTTCCTTTCACGCCAACTTTTGTCGCTGGGTATGTTTGACTGGGTATGTACCACTGGGTATGTGTCGCGGGGAATGCGCCGCTCTTCAGTGAACCTCTTTACCGCAAACTTGGGTACGCTGCATATGTGCCACTGCGTATAAAGAGCTCTTCATAATAACCATAACCTATAAATCAAATCAATTCAATTCCCTCTATTTCAACACCAAAATCTGGAGGACGGCAAACAAAAATCTGTTTTTCGGATTAACATGATGAGCGCGCGGTAATCAGCTTAACGCTGGCAATAATCTTCAAAGAATGGATGCAGCACCAAGTTATTGAAGACAAGTTCGTCTTTTGTGACTTAAAATCACTTTCCGGTTCATGGGATGGATGTTCGCAACCCCCTTTTGTTTAGTAAAAAAGAAAATTTTAGAGATTCTAGTGCACGTGGGGCAATGAAAAAGGCATCAAAATGAAGTTTGCAACGAAAAAGACAACGCTATTTAGTGTATTGCGATGTACGGAGCAGTAGTAATGCATAATTAGTGAAGTAAAGGCGTAAAAAGTGTAAAATGACAGCTGCGCTAATTCAGAGTGCGCGTGCCTAAAACCTGAACCACGAGTGCGGCTTTACTAAACGAAAATTTGGACAAATACCGGATATAGTGAAGTAAAGAAACGTGGGAACTTGCGATTAGTGTAGTGTAAAAAGAAAGCAAAGGTTATGCAAACGGTTCTATACAAAAATAACTTGATACTAAAACAGGGTAAATTGGTGTACGTGAAGTTAAGGTGACTAAAGAAAATCGTAGAAACAAAATCTCGTGGAGCCTCTCTTCGCTCCCGAACAAAAAGAAAGCAGGAAGTGAGGGTCGATAAAGGAGAACTAGTATTTAGATGTTTAAGAAACTCTCTCGTCTTTCCAAAAGTATCTTCACCATAGGGTAGCTACTCATGTCCAGGAATTCTGGAAATTCTCCTTCGAAACTTCACAGCAACGGACAACTGTAACTCAATGTGAAATTTTTTTTCAAAATTATGTTTCAGAATTTCGTCCAGCGGTGGGAACGTCATGCAGTTGCATCAGTACAATTTGTCGAAGATGAGGCGGAATAACTGTTAGGAGTTCGGGCCCGTCGGGGTGCATGTTGCGGCGACACACGATGCCATGTTGTAATACGAACATGTGAAGGGAAGGGTCAGACGGATCAGAGAGCAGGCGTTCGGTAATGGGGTGTAACAACTCATCTTTTTGTTGTTCAGCGCCAATGTCTTGCAATGCAGAGAGCGAAAGAACGTAGATCGGTGCGACATCCACTAAACCGTCAGGTACATCGACGGGATGACGAGACAAGCAGTCGGCGTCCTCATGTAGACGACCCGACTTGTAGACCACAGTGTATGTGAATTCCCGCAGCCGTAGGGCCCAGCGACCGAGGCGTCCGGTGGGATCCTTGAGGGAGGAAAGCCAACAAAGGGCGTGGTGGTCGGTTGTAACTGTAAATGGTCGACCATATATGTGGGGTCGGAACATGCCCACCGCCCAAATGAGGGCGAGACACTCGCGCCCAGTAATCGAGTAATTGCGCCCTGAGGGAGAGAGGAGGCGGCTGGCGTAGGCGATGACGCGGTCGTGCCCACATTGGCGTTGAGCTAAAGCTGCGCCGATGCCGTAGCCACTGGCGTCAGTGCGGATTTCTGTCGGATTGGAGGCGTCGAAATGGGCGAGAACAGATGTGGTGAGCAGCGTGATGAGCTGCGAGAAAGCAGACGCTTGTTCAGAGCCCCAACAGGAAGGAACGTCTTTCTTCAGGATGTCAGTCAGGGGAAGGGGGGCATCATGGGCGAAATTTTCCACAAACCTGCAGAAGTACGAGCAAAGGCCAATGAAACTGCGAACATCTTTGACACAAGTTGGTACGGGGAAATTCTGCACAGCATGAACTTTAGTGGGGGCGGGGCGAATGCCTGACGAATCGACGAGGTGTCTCAGCATGGTTATTTGGCGGTGACCGAAGTGGCACTTAGTGCCACTTCGGTCACCACTTAGCACCACTTAGTGGTGCTATTCTTAGCACCACTAAGTTCTTACGATTCTTAGCACCACTAAGTGGTGCTAAGAATCCCTGGCTCCGGACAGGCCGCCATTGGAATATCAAAATCAAATTATGGGGTTTAACATGCCAAAACCACTTTCTGATTATGAGGCACGCCGTAGTGGAGGACTCCGGAAATTTCGACCACCTGGGGATCTTTAACGTGCACCTAAATCTAAGTGCACGGGTGTTTTCGCTTTTCACCACCATCAAAATGCGGTCGCCATGGCCGGGATTCGATCCCGCGACCTCGTGCTCAGCAGCCATTGCAATATGAACCTGGCAACGTTTAACGCTAGAACGTTATCTAGTGAGGCGAGCCTAGCAGTGCTATTGGAGGAATTACAGGTCAGTAAATGGGATATAATAGGGCTCAGTGAAGCTAGGAGGCCAAAAGAAGCATATACAGTGCTAAAAAGCGGGCACGTCCTGTGCTACCGGGGCTTAGCGGAGAGACGAGAACTAGGTGTCGGATTCCTGATTAATAAGAATATAGCTGGTAACATACAGGAATTCTATAGCATTAACGAGAGGGTGACAGTTCTTGTTGTGAAACTTAATAAGAGGTACAAAATGAAGGTTGTACAGGTCTACGCCCCTACATCCAGTCATGATGACCAGGAAGTCGAAAGCTTCTATGAAGACGTGGAATCGGCGATGGGTAGAGTGAAAACAAAATACACTATACTGATGGGCGATTTCAATGCCAAGCTAGGCAAGAAGCCGGCTGGAGACAATGCAGTGGGGGAATACGGCATAGGCACTAGGAATAGCAGGGGAGAGTTATTAGTAGAGTTTGCGCAGCAGAATAATATGCGGATAATGAATACATTCTTCCGCAAGCGGGATAGTCGAAAGTGGACGTGGAGGAGCCCGAACGGCGAGACTAGAAATGAAATAGACCTCATACTCTGCGCTAACCCTGGCATCATACAAGATGTAGACGTGCTCGGTAAGGTGCGCTGCAGTGACCACAGGATGGTAAGAACTCGAATCAGCCTACACTTGAGGAGGGAACGGAAGAAACTGGTACATAAGAAGCCGATCAATGAGTTAGCGGTAAGAGGCAAAATAGAGGAATTCCAGATCAAGCTACAGAACAGGTATTCGGCTTTAACTCAGGAAGAGGACCTTAGCGTTGAAGCAATGAACGACAATCTTGTGGGCATCACTAAGGAGTGTGCAATAGAAGTCGGTGGTAACTCCGTTAGACAGGATACCAGTAAGCTATCGCAGGAGACGAAAGATCTGATCAAGAAACGGTAATGTATGAAAGCCTCAACCCTACAGCTAGAATAGAACTGGCAGAACTTTCGAAGTTAATCAACAAGCGTAAGACAGCTGACATAAGAAAGTGTAATATGGACAGAATTGAACATGCTCTCAGGAACGGAGGAAGCCTAAGAACAGTGAAGAAGAAACTAGGAATTCGCAAGAATCAGATGTATGCGTTACGAGACAAAGCCGGCAATATCATTACTAATATGGATCAAATAGTTCAAGTGGCTGAGGAGTTCTATAGAGATTTATACAGTACCAGTGGCACCCACGACGATAATGGAAGAGAGAATAGTCTAGAGGAATTCGAAATCCCACAGGTAACACCGGAAGAAGTAAAGAAAGCCTTGGGAGGTATGCAAAGGGGGAAGGCAGCTGGGGAGGATCAGGTAACAGCAGATTTGTTGAAGGATGGTGGGCAGATTGTTCTAGAGAAACTGGCCACCCTGTATACGCAATGCCTCATGACTTCGAGCGTACCGGTATCTTGGAAAAACGCTAACATAATCCTAGTCCATAAGAAAGGGGACGCCAAAGACTTGAAAAATTATATACCGATCAGCTTACTGTCCGTTGCCTACAAAGTATTTACTAAGGTAATTGCAAACAGAATCAGGAACACCTTAGACTTCCGTCAACAAAAGGACCAGGCAGGATTCCGTAAAGGCTACTCAACAATAGACCCTATTCACACTATCAATCAGGTGATAGAAAAATGTGCGGAATATAACCAACCTTTATACATAGCTTTCATTGATTACGAGAAAGCGTTTGATTCAGTCGAAACCTCAGCAGCCATGGAGGCATTGCGGAATCAGGGTGTAGACGAGCCGTATGTAAAAATACTGAAAGATATCTATAGCGGCTCCACAGCCACCGTAGTCCTCCATAAAGAAAGCAACAAAATCGCAATAAAGAAGGGCGTCAGGCAGGGAGATACGATCTCCCCAATGCTATTCACAGCCTGTTTACATGAGGTATTCAGAGACCTATATTTGGAAGAATTGGGGAAAAGAGTTAATGGAGAATACCTTAGTAACTTGCGATTCGCTGATCATATTGCCTTGCTTAGTAACTCAGGGGACCAATTGCAATGCATGCTCACTGACCTGGAGAGCCAAAGGCGAAGGGTGGGTCTAAAAATTAATCTGCAGAAAACTAAAGTAATGTTTAACAGTCTGGGAAGAGAACAGCAGTTTACGATAGGTAGTGAGGCACTGGAAGTGGTAAGGGAATACATCTACTTAGGACAGGTAGTGACTGCGGATCCGGATCATGAGACTGAAATAATCAGAAGAATAAGAATGGGCTGGGGTGCGTTTGGCAGGCATTCTCAGATCATGAACAGCAGGTTGCCATTATCCCTGAAGACAAAAGTTTATAACAGCTGTGTGTTACCAGTACTCACGTACGGGGCAGAAACCTGGAGGCTTACGAAAAGGGTTGTACTTAAATTGAGGACGACGCAACGAGCTATAGAAAGAAGAATGGTAGGTGTAACGTTAAGGGATAAGAAAAGAGCAGATCGGGTGAGGGAACAAACGCGAGTTAATGACATCTTAGCTGAAATCAAGAAAAAGAAATGGGCATGGGCAGGACACGTAATGAGGAGGGAAGATAACCGATGGTCATTAAGAGTTAGGGAATGGATTCCAAGGGAAGGGAAGCGTAGCAGAGGGCGGCAGAAAGTTAGGCGGGCGGATGAGATTAAGAAGTTTGCAGGGACAACACGGCCACAATCAGTACATGACCGGGGTAGTTGGAGAAGTATGGGAGAGGACTTTGCCCTGCAGTGGGCGTAACCAGGCTGATGATGATGATGATGACGAAGTGGCACTTGGACGAGTTGAGCTGCAAGCCAGCGTTGCGAAAAACATTAAGAACAGATAAACGTCTTTCAAGATGAGTCGCAAATGTTGAAAAGAATTCGATGACGTCATCCAAGTAGCACAAACAGATGAACCATTTCAAACCACGCAAGAGCATGTCCATCATCCGTTCAAAGGTCGCCGGGGCATTGCACAAGCCAAAAGGCATTACCCGTAATTAATATAGGCCGTCTGGTGTGACAAATGCGGTCTTTTCACGGTCCATTTCATCCAGGGTAATTTGCCAATATCCAGAGCGAAGGTCTATAGATGAAAAATAAGTGGAACCATGGTAACAATCCGGAGCATCATCAATGCGGAGAAGTGGATATACATCTTTCTTGGTGATTCTGTTTGGATGACGATAGTCAACGCAGAATCGCCAGCTGTTATCGCCAACGAGAAGAACAGGGGACGCCACGGGTTAGAATATTGTTCAATAATCCTTTGGCATGCATCTTGTGAACCTAGCTCTGGATAACTTCTCGCTCAGAGGGCGACACCCCGTATGGACGTCGGCGAACAGGTGCTGCATCGCCGGTATTTATACGATGCTTCACGACCGTAGTTTGACACAAAGGGCGATCGTTCAGGTTGAAAATGTCGGAGTAGGACTCGAGGAGGTCACGGTGCTCTGCGGCTTGTTGGGTTGAGAAGTCCGGTGCCATCATCTTTGTAAAGTCGTCGGTCGGGGCTGATGCAGAAGGCGCAGAATGAGCATTGGTCGAAGACGGCGCAACAGATACAGCGAAAATGTGGCACTCGTGCGTGCGTGACAATGTGGCAAGAGATATGCCTCGAGGAAGTACTTGTGGGAGCTATCTGAAATTTAGGATGGTAAGACAGGTCTGATTGTCTGCAACAGAAACGATGGTGTGCGGGAAGGAGACATTGTGAGAGAGCAGGACTGAAGTCACGGGAGTAAGGACACAGTCTCCGTCAGGTACAGGCTAAGACAGGGATGCAGGTTGCTGCTAGAGATGGCCGGCGTATAAAATCCGCGAAACAAAGCTGAGTTGGATATTGAGCAGGAAGGTCAACGGGAACAGGTAGGGGTAGGTCAAGTTGTACAACTCCGGCGAAACAGTCAATCAGAGCAGAATGGGCGGCCAAGAAGTCGAGTCCGAGGATCACATTGTGAGGGCAACGTTCTAGCACACTAAACAAAACGGACGTGTGGTGACCGGTGACACTGACACGAGCAGTACACATTCCAAGCACCGCCGGAATTCCACCGTCGGCGACCTGGAGCAGTCGAGTCGGAGCAGGAGTAAGTACTTTCTTCAAGCACGTTCGAAGCTCCGCACTCATGATGGAAATTTGGGCTGCGGTGTCGATGAGTGCTGTAACGGGCATACCATCCACGTCCACGTCCGGAAGGCTCCGATTAGCAGGCAGGGTCAGCAGAGGAATTTCAGGCCGGGGTTCTAGAGCAGCGTCACCTCCAGGAGCTGCCCCAGTTAGTTTCCCGTCGGAGAGCGGCGACGGTAAGCTGGGGATGGAGAGCGACGCAGCTGGGGCGAACGGGAGCGGCGATTATGTGGCGATGGCGAGCGGCTGGTCGCGGTGGCTCGAGCGTTGGCAGGTGCATCTTCAACCTCGGTGGAGAGTGATGGCGGGCGAGGATTCATTAGGGAGTGGCGGTAGGCGGGAAAGCTTGGTCGAGAGTGGGCTGGCCAGGAACTTCGACAGTGGCGAGAGATGTGGCCCACACGTCCACAGTAAAAGCAGATGGGTCTATCGTCATGAGTGCGCCATTCGGCCGGGTTGCGATAGCTCGGATATGGACCGTGTGGGCTCCGGTTAACAGGGACAGGGGCAGCAGACGAAGCAAAGTCATGACGGCTGGCGGAGCAGATTGACGGAAGACCCACATTGGCAAGTTCTTGGCGAATTACCGACTGAATGAGAGACACAAGCGGCCGGGAATCGTTAAAGCACTGCGTCACTGGCGTGGCAGGAGACGCGGCTTCGATTTCTCGCCGAGCGATACGTACGACGTTCTCGCAGGAGGTGGGCTCACGCGGTGGACAAATGTCTTCGCCCGTCGATGAAGCTGTGGTATTAGGTAGACGCGTAAGCTGTTGAACTATGCTGCGAGTCTTCGCGTCTTCAAAGCGACGACATTCGTTAATGACCTCATCGACCGTTGTTATGTTCTTATAAACAAGCAGGTTAAACGCGTCGTCCGCGATGCCTTTTAAAACGTGGCTGACCATGTCTGCCTCTGCCATATTGTTATCTACTTTGCCGCAAAGAGTGATGACGTCCTGGATATACGCCACGTAAGATTCAGTGGACGTCTGTACACGGGTCCCAAGGTCCTTCTTCGCAGCACCTTGGCGGCCGACGGGCTTGCCGAACAAATCTCTAAGCTTCTGTTTGCACTGGTCCCAACTCGTAATTTTTAACGCGACAGTGTTAAGGAGCTCGTGTCGCAGAAAAGCCGGTGTCGTCGGCGTCCGCGGCGTTGGCCGTGAGCGAAAAATCCCGGCAGGCAATTCATAAATAAAAACAACTTGCAACATGGGCTGCGTGGGAATCAAACCAGGGTCTCCGGAGTGTGAGGCGGAGACGCTACCACTCAGCCACGAGTTCGATGCTTCAAAGCGGTACAAAAGCGCCTCTAGTGAATGCGGTGTTGTCACTCATCACCACATCACTTTATTTTCCTTAAAGACCCCTTTCGGGGTGTTACATAAGGGGTGGGGTTTACAGTGTTGTCTTAGAAACG
Source organism: Dermacentor andersoni (assembly GCF_023375885.2). NCBI lineage: Eukaryota > Metazoa > Arthropoda > Arachnida > Ixodida > Ixodidae > Dermacentor > Dermacentor andersoni. The sequence goes on along the minus strand of NC_092817.1, from coordinate 190,811,823 downwards.
TGCCGTAGAAAGTTGTACTGCTGTGCATATCGGTAATTATGAGCATGTAACTTACAGAAGTTGCAGTTGCACGAGTAGCGAAGTACGTTTCCGCGACATTTCTTCTGCGCTTTCCGCACACGCAGAGCCATCTTGCGGCAAACACAGAAGACCCCCTCCTCTCAATGTACGGCGCGCCACGCGCGCTTTGGGGCTGTGCGGGGACCGGTGCGAGGCGCGTCGCGGCCCCGACTCCCTCTCCCCTGACGACGCTTCGCCGTGCTCTCTCACGGGTTGCAGAATCAAGCGTCCTTCCTTTCTTTAGATCACTATCTATATATCTCTCTGCCCGTGCCGATCCCGACGTTTGGCTGGCGTAGATCGTTTCCCCGGGGCCCCGAGACACCGCGTTCTTTGGTTCGTTCCGCTTGCTCAGGCGCACGTTTCGTTGCCGCGCCGAACGCTGCGTTGCTCGACGCTCACCGCGTGATTGGTGGGTGCAAAGTCCGATGCGGGACGCCTCGTAAGTGATCGCTGCGCCGTAGCGCATTGTCTTACACCCCTTGGCGGGTCGACGGGAACGCTGTCGCCTTTCACTCTTGAAGGCGAAGCTTAAGCGTCCTCCATTTTTTTTTTCGTGTCTTTCAAACCAAACCCGTGGTGTTTTCTTGAGGTAGAATATTATATTGGCTAGCATAAGCGTGTTATCCCACCTGTTGTGTGCGCTGACCCGTTCGTAATTCTGCAACCAGTCATCGACGTCAACGTTGTCGATCCCGGAAAACATACCAGGGTCGTGAGGCTGGGCTAGGATGACCGTCGGTGGCGACGACGGGGCCGTGGTTGAACTCTCTCCTTCGGATGACATGACGGCCAGGTTACGTCCGCTGCGGAGCTCCGCCTTGCGCAAGTGATTACCCCGCACGTCCACGAATGATGTTACGGGAAGGAAGAAGCGTGCGTCTATTTACAGATGGCTTTTAATGGCTGAGCCAACAAGCGTAGAGTAGCAATAAATCTTGACTCTTCTTCGTCGCCTCCAAGGCCACCATCATCGTCCTCTTCTTTCCACATTACCGACTGTGACAATATAAGAAAAGGCGATTGGACAATGCGACCACTGAAATGCTTAGTCTTATTTGCAAGTGAACAGACCTGTCCGTTGGTATTTTAACTCGGTGCAGTGCCCTGTGAACAATGTGTCTTGTGCTTATATAAACAGTCGGACAAACGTACGTGACAATTTCCCTTTTTCTGTTTTTCATCCCGCGTCCTTGTTAGAACAGTTGTGAACAAGTTTCTCGAAAAGGGGGGTATTGTGATATTATGTGGTATGCGGGAGTGCGAAGCATAAACATATGAAGACAGTGCACCGTGTGGTGGCGAAGGGGACAGCGACTTTTTGCAAATACCCGCGAGAGAGCCATCATCATCATCAACACCGATTTAGAGCGTTGTCAGTGGCGCCTCAAAAAGCGTGGCGCGAAGGAGTGTGGCCCGTGGCGTGAGCAGTGCGCGAGGTTCGGCGTTCGACGGCAAAGCGCTTCCTCGCTGGGCGTCTGGCCCATAGGAGCTATCGCCGCCCGCGTCACTATGCCACACCCGAGTCAACGCTGTCGCCCGCTGAGAGGCTACCTCCCCCCACTCTTCCCCTGGGCAACTGCTCCAGGAGGGCTGGTGGTCCTGAACCGGGGTGATCGAGCGTTCGGGTGAGCGGCCACAGGGCTACCCCGCCAGCTGTGGACGTGACCCGGTGAGTGCTGCTGTGGGCTCTCGAGCACAAACCCCGCCGGAGGAAAACCGGGCACGCGGACGCTCCAGTATATCGACTGTTGCGCAGGACCGCCTGAGCCCCGCGAGGCGGTCCGACCCTGCTGTCCTACCCTGTTGTCCGACCCTGTTGTCCAATCCTGCTGTCCGGCCCTGCCGTCCGGCCCGGCTTTCCGGTCCTGCTGTCCAACCCCGCTGGCCGACATTGGTTCCACGAGGTCTCCGACACGGCGACACGCGCTTCCGCCTGAACTGAAGGCCGATTAGAATTGACCGATATATATCGCTGCTGTCGTCCATGAGGTATTTTGGGGAACTGTCGCGTGTTTGTGCCGTTTCCTGTGTGTTATGTGCGGCAATACAAATCTGCTGTGTGTTTGTGCATATATATATAAGTACGCCTATAATACGTACCAGCACATACTGAGCATAATCTCAACCATGTCCCTCAATATCCTCAAATTCCCAAGTCTTCCGTGAATAGAACAAGAAGGCTTACATGCCAGACCGAAATTACGTGCAGTCTTTATTTCAAGGGGGCCCATGTCTAAATTTTAGTTCCACTAAATTCTATTAACGTTTCGCCATAAACGTTACGGCATTTAGGCAAGTTAAAGTTACCGTTTGAAGCATGACGCGTATTACGTATAGGAACGGAATAGAGATCAACAGGAAGGGGTGAGTTTCTATTAGTTATGGTATTGATGGAAACAGCAATCTTGTAGTCACGCAACATCGTAACTGAAAGAACGCATTGCGATCGAAAAATGTTACGTATAGGTTGATCGTGCTCTGTAAACAGGTTTTACCCTTTTAGGGAGTTTTGGCCTCGTTGCATAACTTCAGCCCTTAAGGGAGGACAATATCCTCCATGCGAGCGGAATTTTTTGTCACACCCTTGTGTTTGTTGATGTTAAGGGGAATTATGGGAGTTTTTGAATTCTCCTTTGAACACCGACCCCTGAGTGGTTGCAGGAGTCTATATTTTTTTTATTTGAATATACTGTAGGCCCTTCACGGCTCGTGCAGGAGTGGTACAGAAATGCAATGAAAAAAAAAATGATGACAAGTCAATACACTGAATGCGGTTAATAAAAGAGTCGATGTTATTGCAACACACAATTTCGCCCATGTTGCCCGTCCTCTGACTGACCTCCTGAAGAACGACGTTCATTTCTGTTGGGGCTCTGAACAGGCATCTGCTGTCTCGCAGCTCATCACGCTGCTCACCACATCTCCTGTTCTCGCCCATTTCGACGCCTCCACTCCGACAGAAATCCGCACTGACGCCAGTGGCTACGGCATCGGCGTAGCTTTAGCTCAACGCCAATGTGGGCACGACCGCGTCATCGCCTAGGCTAGCCGCCTCCTCTCTCCAGCAGAGCGCAATTACTCGATTACTGAGCGCGAGTGTCTCGCCCTCATTTGGGTGATGGGCAAGTTCCGACCCTACATATATGGTCGACCATTTACAGTTTCAACCGACCACCACGCCCTTTGTTGGCTTTCCTCCCTCAAGGATCCCCCTGGACGCCTCGGTCGCTGGGCCCTACGGCTGCAGGAATACACATACACTGTGGTGATAAAACGCGCACAAGCCCGGAGACGGGAGGCGTTGGTTTAGCACGCTTCTCATCCTCTGGCCGCGGCTCTACCTCGGTCTTGCGCCACTTTCGCCCTGTCTGAAGGTAATCCGCGATCGGTTGGGTAGGGTGAACCGAAGTAGTGCAGTTACAGGTTTCGGAGAGGCGTTGAAGGTAGAGTAAACAGAACCATTCGATAGCCTTTATTTGCGTTCTTCATCACGACAACGTATTGACAGCGAATGTTCGCGGTTATTGAGTGAAATCTGTTCATGTTTGCATGCACGCGTGACCCCATGCTTGCTAATTTAATTAGCAAGCGAGTGTTAACTGCAAATCATACAGCCGTTGAAACTACGAAGATTATTTCGTGTAGTTGTCTAATAAATTGCTATGGCTATAAAAACTTCGCCTTTAGGACGAAACTGCGACCTTCTTGTTTTAATATTTCATAGGTTCATCAAAATCAGTGTTGCGTACGCTAACGTCTCCTTATATTCGTGGAACGCAACGCACCGTAGTAGCCCAGTAGCCATGGCGTTGCGCCGCAATCACAACCGCGGCGGCCGCATTCCAGAAGGGGCCGAATGCAAAAATGCTCGCATACCGTGCATTGCCTGCACGTTAAAGAATACGAACTGCTGAAAATTAATCTGTAGTTTGCCATTACCGTGTTCCTCATTAGATCTTGGTTTGGGCTCGTAAACCCTCAAAATTAAATTTTACGCCGTGGAACTACATTGACAATCGGCACTGTGGAGTGCGTTTACTGAAGATAGGTTGAGATCGCGTAGCTGGGCTCTGTTTAATAGCCGATCTTTTTTACATTTACCTATGATGAGATTACAGTGGGACAAATCCATATTTTCCTTAGCACATGAAACCAGCTATCGCTTAAGCGTGTGAAAAATTAATAAACATGGTCAAGGAAAACGAACATTTAGAGTTCGAAGTCATTGCAGAACATGACAAGCATGAATGAATGAGACACTGCATTACAACGATGGCAAAAACCCAGAGGGTATGCTTAAACCAGAAGTGAACATAAAGCAAGAAGACATTCCCTGATATTTCTGTCTCCTGCATTTTAATCTTTCTATCGCCACGACTCATTTCGAGTCACAAAGGCATCCCGATCTTTCGCGGCGATTCTTCGCAAGCCGTTGGAATTTATTTGACTCATGCAGAAGGGTTGGCCACTATTTTGTGACCCTACTCACGCAATAAGGGGTCTTAGCGAAGAAAAAGAGTCACGTAGTTGTGGATCACTTCGGCCAATCTTTTTCTTGGAATCTAGTTGCAAAACTGAGGAATTCCATTCCTATCCTTGACTAGCACTACGGGAGATGCCCACGGACTTGACAACGGTTGGATATTCTCATTGCATAGCACTTCATTGACTTGTTGCTTTAATATGTCTAAACTGGGTACGGGCAGTGATGGGATGACCGATTCCATTCTTCGGTTATTATGCGATGCTTAGCGACTAATGTTTGTCGAATCTTTGTTAAGAATGCAAAGCAGTACTTGTATCTCAGGCGAAGACTTTTGAGCTCTTCCTGTTTTGCATAGGATGGCTTTGACTGACGTCAAAAGTTGGCTCTGGAACTATGGCCGTCGAAGTAGTTGCGGCGGTGTTTGAGAGGACAAACATGTTGCTAGCTTCCACAATTTCATTCATGCATTTCATTATCGTTACCTTCTTCTATCTTGTATTTGCACTTCTGGCGACGTATTTCAGTATCACTTTGCCTATGTGCAGCTGAAGGATTCCTCTTGCGTCGCTAATTTCACGATCGAGCGGTGCATGTTGGCCGGCCCCGACAGTGTCTTCTACGTCTGCAGGTCGTTAGCTAACGACGGAAGGGATGATGTTCGAGAAGGCGCGATGCTGACTAGATCTTCGAGCATGATAAAGAGGCTGTGTTTGGCTTCGGAAATCCAAGCAGGGGATTACGTGCCGTGAATATTGTTGCAAGGTTCACAAACATGGCTGGATATATCTGGTTATGAACCCTTGCGGCGTAGATTCTAGTCGGAATCAGTAGATGTCCTCCACGTGCCTAGACGATTTCAAGATTTTAAGATCGTGCTGTTAGCTTTGGACTGTAAGGTCTGCACTTAGGCGGCAAATAATCCACTAATGGTGAAGTAGTCGGCTCCTGTGTCTACAAGAGCTGTGGCTGGGGGTCTTCTGGGAGCACGTCGAGCTTGGTCGTTCTTTAACTTGTACTCATTTCAGTAGCGGCGTCTTATCACGGCTGCGTCGCATTGTTCCACTGTTGCTACGTCGCGTCGTCACGCGTTTAGGCGGTGTGTTGTTGTTGTTGCGTCGATGAGATGCATTTTCGAGCGTCGTCGGTGACCTACAATCTTCGGCATTTCGGCAAACAGCAATCGCACCTGCAAACGTTTCTTTCTTTATTTTTGTAGATAGGGACGGACCCGCGCCGGGTTGGGTGACTGCTGGAAGAGTTGGGGTTGGGCTTGTCAAAAGTGATAGGGGGGGGGGGGGGGGCTGGCCCATGCCGTCGTCCGACTCATCCACGCTAAGGACGTTGTGGAAGGGAGGAACGTGTTCGTATCGAGAACGAGCACTACTGGATTTATTTGCAATATCTACGCGAAGAGTGGAGAACGTTACATTTCTCGAGTCTAGCATGATTGAAGTGAAGCATACCTAAGAGCCGAAAACGGCTGCTTGAAACGCCCTCTGTCCTCCCTAGATCCTCAGGCCAGGGAAACTGCCGTCCAACCTTTGTCCAATCGGAGCGTCCAAAATTGCCGAAGGACCCACGTCGAGGGCGAGGGTTCACAGACCCATACTCGTACCTTTGTTTAACTGAACACACAGAAAGAAAGGGGGCTTCGTAGATTGGGGTTGTCATGCTTTACTCAAACTGGCGCGTCTTGGTTCCTTGTATGACCCCGCAGTTACATGGAGCGTTTGCCAAAGGAGCGTGGCCGTTACCGGAGTACGTGGGGAAACGTCGTAGAACACTATTTTCTAAGAGTTTTCTTGTTCTGATTGATCCGTGAAGGCGGCAGCGAACCAACTAGCAATACTCGGTCCAACCAAAACCACTCGCCTTGCTGGTGACGGTAGTCTGGCCGAGGGAGACACATTGTTGGCTTCACGAAGCGGTTCGTCAAAGAGCAATAGGAGGGGCTAGAAGGTCACTCCCTCCGCTCGTCGTATGTAACAGCTCTTCCATGGCCTGGAAAATCTCGACTGGCCTGTGCTGATAACCGCTGGGCAGGAAGAGCATGGGATTGACTTGGCGTTGAACAACAAGCTGCGAAATACATTTTTGTGTGACATTTGATTAAGCACGTCACAGGGCAGTGGTCGGTCACGAAGATGAACCTCGATCCGTACAAGTAACACGAAAACTTCTGGCCTGCCAAAACTAAACAGGCACATTCCTTCTCTGAAGTGCTATAGGTTTCCTCTCTTACAGTTACTTTACTGCGGACATAGAGAATAGCATGTTCCTTATCATGATCGCGAACCTGACTAAGTACCACGCCCACTCCCCTGTCGCTTGCATGGCACTGATCTATGAATTCCTTTGGATAGTCTGGCGCGCGAAGCGTAGGACGAGAAACTAATAGCGTTTTCAAACATTGGAAAGCGCTCTCTTTGTCCTTATCCCAGTGAACGTTACTCGGTGCTCCCTCTCGGAGTTCGTCCGTTAAAGGTCTTGCTGTTTGCGAATAATCCGGAATGTACCGTTGACAGTACCCAACATGTCCAAAAAATGAACGAATGTCTGCTTCCGTGCGCGGCAGTGAAACATGTCCAATCGCAGCTGTTTTCAGCTCAGCCGGCTGTCTCGTGCCTTGGCCGACAGGATGGCCCACATAAGTAACTTACGAGCAGCAAAACCGCTATTTTACCGCCGTCATCGTTAAACCTGCCGCCCTCAACGGCGAGAACACCCCATTGAGGTTTGATACGTGCTGTTTACAACTGTCAGGAAAAACTGTGACATCAACAATATATGGCAATGCGAACTCCTGCAAGTCTTTTAGGACAATATTCATCAACTTAGAAAAACTAAACCGCGCGTTCTGCAGCCCGAAGCAGAGAACGAGGGCGAAAAGTGCCTACAAGGTACATAAAAGTGGCATAGCAGCTGGCACTTTCAGGAAGCGGAAGTTGCCAGTATCCTCGCATGAGATCTGGAGTCGAAATGTGGTTAGCAGCGCTGGCTATTTCGATTCGTTCCTCAATTTTCGGTATCGGGAACAACTGACCTCTGGAGATGGCATATAACTTCCTATTGTGAACACATGGACGAGGGTCCATATTAGGGCTTTCCACAAGCGTTAGCCGTGACGTGTAGTCTCTCTGAGCAGGTTCTATAACTAACAACTCCAGCATGTGCTGCATCTCTGGCTCCATAATTTCTCTCTGTCGTAGAGACACCCTGTAATTCTTCGATCTTACGGGCTCGGTGGATGTCAGCTCTATTTCATGCGATATTATTTCTGTTCTACCTTGCCGATTGCTGAATCTAGAGAGATAGGCCTCTAGCAGCCTCTTTAGCTCATCCAGCTGCTCGGATTTAAGAGCGCCAGTGCTTAGCGAGTGTTCTACAGCTTCTTCAAGGCTGATTTGAGAGTTCGAGTTCGCCTTCATTAACGGCATCATCAGCCTATTTTATGTCCACTGCAGGACGAAGGCCTCTCCCTGCGATCTCCAATTAGCCCTATCCTGCGCCAAGCTTGTCCAACTAGCACCCGGAAATTTCCTAATTTCGTCGTATTACTTAGTTTTCTACCGTCCTCTAGTGCGCTTCCCTTATATTGCTACCCATTCTGTCACCCTAATGGTCCAACGGTTATCTAATCACCTTACACTACTTAAATTTGGTAATAATGTCATCCAGCTTTTTGATGGTAAGTTTAACGACTCCGCTGCGCTCCACGTACGGCGTCACAAATTTGCAGTTGTATATTACCACGTCCCTGTTCGATGACGCATTTTCAGAGCATAGTTAGTATCTGAAAGTTTGTGCAACACTTTAACGGGTCCGTCCCAGTGAACTTCAAGCTTGTTCCTTCTTAAAGGACTGAGGCTTATTGCCTGGTGCCAAGCGTTAGCCGTTCGAAGCCTCGCATTCCTGTCGTAATAGAGCTTGGCGTGTTTTTGTCCCACGCCTGTGTTCTTTTCAACTAGTTCTTGTGATGCACTTAGCAGTTCCAGCAGATTTAGCACGTACTCTGCTAAGGCTTGGCTCTCTCCCTTTTCGACGTTAGGATGGATAGTTGGGCGTGTTGGTTAAGCATGATTTCTGAAGTGAAGGCGCTAAAAAGACGGAGGACGAAGAAGAAACACACACACACAGGGCGCCAACAATGTTTATTCAGAAAAAAACGCCACTGATTTATACTAGGAGCGTAATCACAGTTTCTCAGGGCGCATTCGCGTTTAGGTAGAACAGTTCTTTGCGTGACAGTGATATGGATGCAACACTTACGCAGTTATCAGCTGCTTCAATGATTCTTTTGGCCTCAATTATTAATCTAACCCATTTGTCACGGCTTCTGGCGACCACAGCGCAGGCGTGGAAGTCTGGCTTACATCTGCAATTTCTACAATGAATTGCCAAGTGGCCCTCCCTCCCATTGTTCACTTTGTTATTGTGTTGCCTCAGCCTGTCATTCAGGCACTGCTCTGTTTGGCCCACGTACTTTTTACCACAATCTAAAGGAATCTCATAAACAACTCCTGCCTGACATTCTACGTATTTGTTATCGTGTTTAGTAGCACAGGCCGGTGCCTTGCGGGAATAAGGGTTGGTCATTCGACAGAGGTTTGAGAGCTTGCACGGGGCAGAAAACACGACATTTACGTTAGCTCGCTTTGCAATCTTTTTCAAATTATGTGACATGTGGTGTATGTAGGGTATGACAGCAACTTTTTCTTTTTCGCGGGGTGGCTCCTGGTCCGGTTGGCGGATTCGCGATTCTTCAGGATTGTTTCCGCTACGGACACTAAAAGAGGTTGCGGGTAGCATGCCTCTTCCAGGCGGTCAATCTGCTTAAGAAAACTCCCCGCAGCTCGATGTGGACAGGACTTCTTAAAAACGTTCAGCAGGCACATGTTGGCGATGCTGCGTTTAACTAGCTTAGAGTGAGAGGAACTAAAAGGCAGCAGAGGTTTAGTAGCCCGAGGTTCATACTGCCAACAGACGTGGTTACTTGCTAAAAACAATCTAAGATCTAAAAACCTGATGGAGGAATCTACCGAAAGTTCGTGGGTCACTTCAATGGGGGATAAAGTCTGCCTGAAGGTTGTCAATGTTTGACTAACGACCAAGTCGGTGTCACTGCAATTTTTATCTACCAAGATTAGGAAGTCGTCAACAAATCTAAAAACTTTGACTACGCTACTACCCTCGAGACTGCTAGAAATGGTTCTGCCAGCACGAGCTAAAAATAAGTCACTCAGAATCGGAGCTAAACACGACCCTATGCAGACGCCGCTCTTTTGCAGGTACAAACGACTGTCCCATTCAATATAGGTGGAAGCCAGGTAATGTTCTAGCATAGCCAAGAATTTGTCTTCCGGAATACCAGTTTCGTTCTGAAAAGCCAGGGAGCCGAAACTGTCAATGCCTTCCTGGACGCACTGAAGCAATTCTGCTTTTGGCATGCTGTAATATAGATCTTTCAGATCTACAGAAAAGGCCTCTAATTCTGCTTTTGTCTGTCTTGACAAGTACTCGACTACTTGTGCAGAGTCCTTTACCAGGTAAGGGTCGTCTACTGTTAGAAGCTTCAGCCTTTCTAACAGAAACGCAGCTAAACATTTCTGCCACGTATTGCGCTCCGACACAATTACCCTTAGAGGGCAGTTATCTTTATGGGTCTTGGCGCTGAAGAAGACCTCAAGAGTGCTCACTTTGCTATTCCTAATGTCCCTAGCTAATTTTGACAGGTTCATTTTCTCGCACAGCTTCTTCGCTTCACATTTCAACTTATTGAGCGATACGTTGTGGTGACAATGAAAAACAGAATTCAAGGCTTCCAACGCTTTCACCTTGTAAATCTCTCGTGGAAAGATGGCAAAGCCGCCTTCTTTGTCCGATGAGAGTATGCAGTAGGCGTTCGTCTTCAAATAAGACGCCAGACGATTAATTGCGGGACGACCGGGGTCACACTGGTCCCGTAGAAGAACGTCCACGCCACTTGAAACGCACCGATCCATTTCACTCACGGGAGCCAAACTGGACACTTTTCGCACCAGGGAAAGCTTTTCCGGAGCGCTGGTCCGGGGCTTCACGGCAAACTTCGGCCCTAAAGCCAGACACTTTTTGACGTCCTCCGGTAGCGTGACGTTTCCCTCGGTGAAAATTGAGTTCCCAGGGGCTTGTTTTTTCTTCTTAGGACGAGGCTGGCCACGTAGGTGGGACAGGGTACTCTGCCAGAGGAATTCGGTCGTCTGGTTGGCGAGACGATTAAAATCCCAGAAGGCCCGCTTCGCTCTATCTTCTCTCATCCAGCTGTGCAGTTGGGCTTCTAGGTGAACTCGGTAGAGGCGAGCCTGTCTTGACCATTCCGACTTGAGAATTTTACAAATGCGGTTTCCATGACCGACTGAGTGGTTGAAGCCTCCGAAAAGAAGCCTCACATCTTCAGGTAGGAGCTTACGCCGAATGCAGTAGGAGAGCGCGCGTGCTTTGCAAGTCGCGACGGCGATCAAAGAAACTGTGGCGCTTGGGTCTGAAGAAACACATAGTGAAGAGCCCGATGCACAAGAAATATACGACGTTAGGATGGATACTTGGGCGTGTTGGTTAAGCATGATTTCTGAAGTGAAGGCGCTAAAAAGACGGAGGACGAAGAAGAAACACACACACACAGGGCGCCACTTCCAACAATGTTTATTCAGAAAAAAACGCCACTGATTTATACTAGGAGCGTAATCACAGTTTCTCAGGGCGCATTCGCGTTTAGGTAGAACAGTTCTTTGCGTGACAGTGATATGGATGCAACACTTACGCAGTTCGGTCGCCAGAAGCCGTGACAAATGGGTTAGATTAATAATTGAGGCCAAAAGAATCATTGAAGCAGCTGATAACTGCGTAAGTGTTGCATCCATATCACTGTCACGCAAAGAACTGTTCTACCTAAACGCGAATGCGCCCTGAGAAACTGTGATTACGCTCCTAGTATAAATCAGTGGCGTTTTTTTCTGAATAAACATTGTTGGAAGTGGCGCCCTGTGTGTGTGTGTTTCTTCTTCGTCCTCCGTCTTTTTAGCGCCTTCACTTCAGAAATCATGCTTAACCAACAGGCCCAACTATCCATCCTAACGTCGTATATTTCTTGTGCATCGGGCTCTTCACTATGTGTTTCTTCAGACCCAAGCGCCACAGTTTCTTTGATCGCCGTCGCGACTTGCAAAGCACGCGCGCTCTCCTACTGCATTCGGCGTAAGCTCCTACCTGAAGATGTGAGGCTTCTTTTCGGAGGCTTCAACCACTCAGTCGGTCATGGAAACCGCATTTGTAAAATTCTCAAGTCGGAATGGTCAAGACAGGCTCGCCTCTACCGAGTTCACCTAGAAGCCCAACTGCACAGCTGGATGAGAGAAGATAGAGCGAAGCGGGCCTTCTGGGATTTTAATCGTCTCGCCAACCAGACGACCGAATTCTTCTGGCAGAGTACCCTGTCCCACCTACGTGGCCAGCCTCGTCCTAAGAAGAAAAAACAAGCCCCTGGGAACTCAATTTTCACCGAGGGAAACGTCACGCTACCGGAGGACGTCAAAAAGTGTCTGGCTTTAGGGCCGAAGTTTGCCGTGAAGCCCCGGACCAGCGCTCCGGAAAAGCTTTCCCTGGTGCGAAAAGTGTCCAGTTTGGCTCCCGTGAGTGAAATGGATCGGTGCGTTTCAGGTGGCGTGGACGTTCTTCTACGGGACCAGTGTGACCCCGGTCGTCCCGCAATTAATCGTCTGGCGTCTTATTTGAAGACGAACGCCTACTGCATACTCTCATCGGACAAAGAAGGCGGCTTTGCCATCTTTCCACGAGAGATTTACAAGGTGAAAGCGTTGGAAGCCTTAAATTCTGTTTTTCATTGTCACCACAACGTATCGCTCAATAAGTTGAAATGTGAAGCGAAGAAGCTGTGCGAGAAAATGAACCTGTCAAAATTAGCTAGGGACATTAGGAATAGCAAAGTGAGCACTCTTGAGGTCTTCTTCAGCGCCAAGACCCATAAAGATAACTGCCCTCTAAGGGTAATTGTGTCGGAGCGCAATACGTGGCAGAAATGTTTAGCTGCGTTTCTGTTAGAAAGGCTGAAGCTTCTAACAGTAGACGACCCTTACCTGGTAAAGGACTCTGCACAAGTAGTCGAGTACTTGTCAAGACAGACAAAAGCAGAATTAGAGGCCTTTTCTGTAGATCTGAAAGATCTATATTACAGCATGCCAAAAGCAGAATTGCTTCAGTGCGTCCAGGAAGGCATTGACAGTTTCGGCTCCCTGGCTGTTCAGAACGAAACTGGTATTCCGGAAGACAAATTCTTGGCTATGCTAGAACATTACCTGGCTTCCACCTATATTGAATGGGACAGTCGTTTGTACCTGCAAAAGAGCGGCGTCTGCATAGGGTCGTGTTTAGCTCCGATTCTGAGTGACTTATTTTTAGCTCGTGCTGGCAGAACCATTTCTAGCAGTCTCGAGGGTAGTAGCGTAGTCAAAGTTTTTAGATTTGTTGACGACTTCCTAATCTTGGTAGATAAAAATTGCAGTGACACCGACTTGGTCGTTAGTCAAACATTGACAACCTTCAGGCAGACTTTATCCCCCATTGAAGTGACCCACGAACTTTCGGTAGATTCCTCCATCAGGTTTTTAGATCTTAGATTGTTTTTAGCAAGTAACCACGTCTGTTGGCAGTATGAACCTCGGGCTACTAAACCTCTGCTGCCTTTTAGTTCCTCTCACTCTAAGCTAGTTAAACGCAGCATCGCCAACATGTGCCTGCTGAACGTTTTTAAGAAGTCCTGTCCACATCGAGCTGCGGGGAGTTTTCTTAAGCAGATTGACCGCCTGGAAGAGGCATGCTACCCGCAACCTCTTTTAGTGTCCGTAGCGGAAACAATCCTGAAGAATCGCGAATCCGCCAACCGGACCAGGAGCCACCCCGCGAAAAAGAAAAAGTTGCTGTCATACCCTACATACACCGCATGTCACATAATTTGAAAAAGATTGCAAAGCGAGCTAACGTAAATGTCGTGTTTTCTGCCCCGTGCAAGCTCTCAAACCTCTGTCGAATGACCAACCCTTATTCCCGCAAGGCACCGGCCTGTGCTACTAAACACGATAACAAATACGTAGAATGTCAGGCAGGAGTTGTTTATGAGATTCCTTTAGATTGTGGTAAAAAGTACGTGGGCCAAACAGAGCAGTGCCTGAATGACAGGCTGAGGCAACACAATAACAAAGTGAACAATGGGAGGGAGGGCCACTTGGCAATTCATTGTAGAAATTGCAGATGTAAGCCAGACTTCCACGCCTGCGCTGTGGTCGCCAGAAGCCGTGACAAATGGGTTAGATTAATAATTGAGGCCAAAAGAATCATTGAAGCAGCTGATAACTGCGTAAGTGTTGCATCCATATCACTGTCACGCAAAAAACTGTTCTACCTAAACGCGAATGCGCCCTGAGAAACTGTGATTACGCTCCTAGTATAAATCAGTGGTGTTTTTTTCTGAATAAACATTGTTGGAAGTGGCGCCCTGTGTGTGTGTGTTTCTTCTTCGTCCTCCGTCTTTTTAGCGCCTTCACTTCAGAAATCTCCCTTTTCCTCACACTTCTCTTGATATATTTTGAGTAGGAAATGGAGTGTCCTCCCATACACTAGTTCTTCTGGCGAGAACCCTGTAGCGTAGTGCGCAAGCGTTCGCAAAGTGAACAAAGTAGCCGAAAGACAGTTCTCCCAGTCCTCCTTGTGCTCGTAACAGTACCATCAAAACTCGCTTAAGCACTCAATGCCACCTCTCTGTACTATTTGACTGAGGGTGACAGACGGTACTCTCTATTAACTTTACCCTGCACTTTTGTAAGAATGTGGAAGTCCGTGAGCTGGTGAATACTGACCGTTGATCCGCCTGAATTTCAGCTGGAAACCCGACTCAGGCGAATATTGTCCAAAGCACGTCTACTACTTCAGTGGAACTAAATTCTTTCTGAGAGATGGCCTCCGGAAACTTTGTAGCCGGATACAGCACGTTAAACAGGTGCTTATAATCGGATTTTCTCTTTGGTAGAGGCCCTATTGTGTCTGTTACAAGTCGTCTGAAAGGTTCTGATGTTAAAGGCGCACATTTAGTGGAGCTTTCCATGTTTTTCCCGGTTTTCCCGAGCACTGGCAGGCATTGCATGATCTCCCAAAGTTTTCTACATATTTCAAACAGACAGACAAGTACTATTCCATAAGCAATCTTTCCTTCGATATGTTGACGCATAGGTGGCCAGACCACCCATTTTCATTTCAGAGACCCAAAAGGTCCTCCCTGTACATCACAGGTACGATTAACTGATCAAGACTTCTGCCATTTCGGTTTCTGTGGTGCCGATATAACAAGCCTCCTTTCTCTTGCATCGTCAGGTTGCGCGTAGCAGTGCCTTCTTTAGCTGTTACATGTAATTTAGCTAGGCTGACGTCATTTTATTGCTCGGCTGCCAGTGACTTTTTGACCACACGTAAGAGCCGATCAAAGTTCTTTAAGTCCGGTAATAGTTACGACTATATCTCGCTTGAGAGTGCGTCAGCTGGCAGCATCCGGCAGGCGTAAGCTTTGGCTATGCCTTGTGAGGCGTTCTCATTGAACTGGACAGATGGCAGGATTTCCTAGATCCTTCGTTCGTACCTCGAGCCTAGCTCGTTTTCTGTAACCAAGGCTACCTTTCTTGCTACTTCTGCACTAGCGGCTTTTGCATGTTCAGATGAAAGGACGCGATTTGACTAGCTTGGGATCGCGTCAACGCCTGTACTAAGCCCTCTCCTAGTTTTAGCTCATTCTCACGCAGCAACAGATCCGAGTGATTTGAAAAAATGTAAGGGTAATACACCGACAAGAATTTGGAAACTGCAGCCTCGGTCACGAGCTCCCCAAATAGCCCACTGATTTGACTTTCGCCATTAACCGTTACACGCCATGTGCTTCCACAACCTGTGTAATCCGCACTACTTCTTCGGTGAAGTCAGCTACCGTTAATACGGATGTACAGTGTCCATTGTAGCGGCAGTGTCTCGTAGCACCCGGCATGGTTTTCCATTATTACGCAGGTCATGAATATATGGGCTTAAAAGTTCCATGTGGTCGTCTCTTTTGCCTACATAGGAGAAAACTACGTTAGGCTTGCCGCAGTTCGCAGCGATATGTCCGTGTTTTTGGCACTTATAGCAGCCGATCGGTCAAAAGGATTTGAATTCCCTTTTCTGTTCTTATTCGACGTTTTCGCTATTTCCATTCTCCTCGCTTTTTTCTGGCTTCTTGCCCCGGTCATGTCGTCTCTTTTTAAAAGGAAATTGTTCCCGCCGTCCATTTTGACCATACCAACTTCCATGCTCGGCGTTCAGCTTTCTACGCGTTGCGCACTCTTCGACTAATTTGGCCACCCTTTCCACAGTGTTTATGCTTCCTCTCTCTTGCACCCACAGCTTCACAGATTGCAGGATGGTTTTGCAAAACTGCTCTAGACACATGCATTCAATAATCATGTCTCTGTTTTTGTATGCTTCCGTGCTTTTCATGCACAAAGCTAGGTTTGCCTTTAAGCCATAGGCAAACTCCGGATATCCCTCGCTATCGTCACCGTAACATACAACTCAAGGGAAACGCTCACGTGCCCGAACGGCAAGGTCGAGCGGACGCTGGGAATGAATAGACTGAACCCTTTGCTTTCGCCTATCAGACTGCGCACCTCAAGTAGGGAGGCAAGCGCGGCAGCGCTGCTTACGGCGCGGCCGCGCTGGCGCCGTATCCTGAAAGCGATCCGCGACGTGGGGAAAGTGCGCGCCCGCGCGGGCCTTATCTTCAAAGCGATCTTCGATGTTCGCAAGGTGCGCCGAGTGCCGGTAGCTTCGTTGAACTTCGACACTAGGTACGGTAACTTCGGTAGCTTCGTTTGTTAATATAGTTCAAACATGTTGACGGGCTATTTGGTTCGAATTCATGATATAATTGGTAAGCGCGACTGAACAAAGACGTAGAAAGAAGCATACACGCAAAGACAGCGCTGTCTCTGTGTGTCTGTTTCTTTCTACGTCCTCGTTGAGTCACGCTTGCACATTCGATCATTGTTATTTAGTTAGTAAGCGAATGTTTGCAAGGTTATACGGCCGATAAATCTACTAGCCTTACTTCTTACAGCTATCTACTAATTTGCTATAGCAATCACCGAGTCGCCTTTCGGGCGCAACTGCGAATTTTTTCAATGAAGAACGATCCAAACAACTGGATCACAAACTCGAAGTGACCAATTTCATAGGTTGCCATATTACATGCCACATGAATTGAACACACAAAATAGTTGTACTGTACAGAGCTGACCTAGGTCGCTCATCTTCTGCAATGTATTTTTGTGCTTTGATGTAAAAAAGGATGTGCTGCTGTTCTGTTGCAAGCCCTGCAATACATGTGTTATGATGCTTTATAATAGGACATAACATCTTAACTGTTAAATACCTTCTTCAAGCTTTTTCTTCGATATGACTGTCGGAACAATTTGAATTGTGGATAATTGCATGAGAAATATTGCATTTGGCGCCGAACCTCTTTATCCTTGGATATGTTCTTTTATTCAGCACCGAATACTCACTCGAAGTGTGATTCACTTTCGATGTAGCTGACTTGTATTCATCCAAATTCACATATACTTGCACTCACGTCGACTCACTCAGCCTGAGGATCCCGCCTACTCGGACTCGTCTCGGCACACATAGATAGAAAATCACGCCCGTTTGAACTCACCTTTACTGAGACTCGCACTCCTTAACTCACTAATGATAACAGACTCACAGGTCGGTGTGAGTCCGAAGGATTCAACTCATGGGTGAGTGGAAATATAGCCATGGGCTATCCTTCAATCCTTCGATGCGGCATCATTACACAGAGAACTAGAGCACCTTAGGACGTTTACGCGCAAAGGGCCATCAAAATTAGATTCAGCGCACCGCAGATTCACGGCATTGTTTGACTAAGGTATCCTTAGCCGCCTATTGTTCTAGCACTTGTAATATTGCAGGGGATTCTATATATATGGCCTAAGTGGATGGGAGAAATAAATATGTTTGATATAAGAGGGAAGGGCAGGAACTTCTGCTGACATCCATGATCATGGAACCTTTTGCCGTTAGCTTTATTCGCATCGGCAAGTCGTCAGTCTGGTTGGAAAGATCCGCATCATGAATGACGCCCGCAGTGCCCTCATAGCCTCTGAAGTATGTTATCTTCCTTAGGTTTTGGAAAGTACGGTGATCTAAAACGCCTGCTGCAAAAATACTTTTTCGCAACTAAAGATGGGAAGATATTCTTTCAGACTACAGATGGGAAGGTTTGTTAATAAGAACCCGCAGTTTGTGAGTATGGTGCAAGGGCATTACACGCACAGCATGCGGCCTGCACTATGCGCGTCAATCTGCTCGTCTCATGGCAAAAGCAGTTGCTGACAAAGATGTCCGGAGTAGTCGTCACTTGGTTACTCGGCTCATGACACGTGTAAACTCGTCGAGAGAGGTGTCGTAGGCTGTCCAAGTTCAGCTTTGTGACATTGCTGTCCACGTTGCCTGACGCGCTTCTACCGCGTTTCCTTCATGTGAATTGACCGAAGTGCTGTGCGTTAGGATGGCCTTCGGACGTCTCCTCAGTAAATACTGCAACAATAATACGGCGGCTGCCAGAGTTTACAAAAACATAAACATATATATTCGTGTAGCTGGCTACCAGCACCCTTTATCGTTCTGCACAACGTTATCAGACGGACCTATGTGTTTGCATCATGTCAGCAATTGTGCATTTCACGACAGCAAGGTAGTGTCAATGGCGACTACAATAGCATGACAGAGATAAGATGAGGAATGTTCTATTTCGGCAACAAAACATTACAACCTGTTATATTTTCCCCTGAGCTCCTCCTGAAAGTTGTACGATGCAAAAAAATACGCCTATTCCGCGCACTGTGGGAATCAACGTAAGCAGAGCTTTATATGGTGTTTGCTTTGATTGAGAATAATTAGCGATAATGTTGACGGCGAATGTGCAATTTCTTCAGCGCTCAATGTGATACGACAGTGGTGAGGTGATGTTAAACGTTGCCTTGCGCGCACCATTGCTCTCTGTCTGCTTTGTATAAAGAATGCACAATGAGACGCGTTTTCTCTAGGAGCTTTTGTGCCGCATCGTTAATATTGTCACGTGGTAGTGATGTATAAAGAACGCAGTAGCAATGCTGTGGAAGACGAAGCTAACTTTTATTGGGCGAACCTGTGGCCACGAAAACAGGCTACACTTAAAGAACGGCGACAGCGGCGAACACTGTCGGCGATCGTCAAAATCTGATCAGCGGGTCAAGCGCGTCGTATTTAATACATCAGTGGTCAAATCTTCCAGAGTAATCGCTGGAACGCGCGTGTCTTCCCCAAAGTTCTACACCGTTCACGTTGCGCATACATGCAATCAGATTACACAACGATTACACAACAGACAGCGGATGAAACCATCGATAATATTCCAGAAACTTCCTATACGTGCAGGCATGTCCTGCGTAGGGCGATAACATTTGTTAGGCGGTGAAATGTGGTCACCCGATAAAGATAAACAAGTACGCTTGTCAATATTCTCTGATCGCGTTACACATAATTATTGCCATGGCACATCGCATCGTGGCAGAAGCGTTAAATAATAATTGAAATATGGGGCTGAACGTGCCAAAACCGCGATCACATTATGAGGCACGCCATAGTGGTGGACTTCGGATTAGTTCTAACACCCTGGTGTTCTTTAACGGGCACGTAAATCTAAGCGCACTAGCGTTTTTGTATTTTGGTCTTGTCTAAATCCTGCTGCCACGGTAGGCATTCAACCAGCGACCTCGATCTGTTTCATAGCCGTCAACTCACTGCGGCCGGCACATGAGTTCTGGTTTAACGTGCGTCCGCTTGCGTGGTGTAGCATAGAGCCTACAAAGTTTTAATGTGGCTTTTCGCCTGCACGCTCTGCGTCAGTTGTCCGCTTGACAAATTTGCATGGTTTTTATTTCAGAAATGGGAAAAGCGAACAGCACCGTACCTTTAATGTGCCCGCAACCGCTGTTTCCTTGCCTTTTCACGTGATAGGTGCGAGGGTGAAAAGGCAGTTATTGACTCGTTTCGCGACTGCGTTGGTTCTACCCGTGTTCTGCCTTCTCTTCCCCTCCTTTCTACAGTTCTATCTATCTATACGTCTTCTCTGGACTTGCACATTAGTAGAAAGGTAAGCGCTGCAGTTGCTGTAAGGCTTTTGAGGGGGTCACTGAAATTAGAGCTGTCGGGAGGCTAATGTGGCGACACCCAGGGAGCTCCAGTGGACATTGTGCACGTGCCATCAGATGGAAAGGCTAAAACGTGTTTCTCGCGTCGACGTTCCTCTCTGCTACGCTCCTGCCATGTATATACACGCTCTGAGCCAACCCCCAACGCGGCGTGTAAGGCAGCGACAGCAGCAGCAGCGCAAAAGTCGGAGGAAGAGGCAGAGAAAGTTCCGCTTCAACAGCATCTAAAGACACTATGTGCTTGAAGAAAGGCCAGCAAAAATATGGGTAGATAGCGAAGGTGGTGTAATATTCATACTGTATGCAGCGTAATGTGCCCCTATGCCGTGGACTGGGAAAACTGGCTCTCTGTGACTTTTATCCGCAACTTAATGCTAAGCGACGTTGCCCACGAGAAGACAGTGGTAAGCTTAAAAAAATTATGGGGTTTTACGTGCCAAAACCACTTTCTGATTATGAGGCACGCCGTAGTGGAGGACTCCGGAAATTTTGACCACCTGGGGTTTTTTAACGTGCACCTAAATCTAAGTACACGGGTGTTTTCGCATTTCGCCCCCATCGAAATGCGGCCGCCGTGGCCGGGATTCGATCCGGCGACCTTGCGGTCAGTGGTAAGCTTGACAAACATTCGCGAATTCCGTTTTCAGTGCACATGTTTTCTATGCGCTTTGATGATCGTTGCATAGCGTTAGTTTGAACTGCTAATGAGAAATGTGTGTATGTGTTTTCGCCCAGTAGGTATATTATCGGGGCTCGGGTGCACATGGCTGTATCACACCATAGGACACGTTAATTTGTTTCGTTAAAAACTCCCAAAGCAAGGCGAGGTGACGCAAGAACGTGCCTACCCCAAAGTGCTTGTTATGAGGCAAAGAATGGTTGGGACAAAAACGGTTCGCTGAACGATTTGCTTGTAATTAGTAATTCACAATGTGAGAATGCTACTCTTACGTCTTGAAGCAGGCTACTCCTCCTTCAAGACAGGCATGCCTCAAAATGTGGCACCATGTTCCATGACACTGCCTTGCTTGCGTCTTTTTACTTGGCATTATTGCCACAGCGTGTACGGTGGCCGTCATCTCATGGCTAAGAGCCCAACGAGTCAACTCCTTCTTCAATGGGACAACGCCACCTCAAAAAGCCATCAAGCGTAAAAGCTGTTACGGCTCTTTCGGATAGAATAAAAAATTACCAAACTAATAAGCTGTATTTGTTTTTGAGCTTAAGAAAAGCATGCTCTCATGACGTTGGAATGTGAATGTGACAGTCCAGCAAACATGCTCTACCATGCGGCGCTGCTTTTGTGATATCTATATTTACAGCTGATACTGCAAAGTGTGAGCGAATAACAGTGAATAGCAGCCGTGCCACTTTTTGCTTGCTGCTCACATACATGCGGGGAGGGGAGTGGTGTAGAGAGACAAGACCGCAAGGAAACGCTGCTACTAGACACACAGATGTTGCAGAGAAAGCAGATAAATGAAATTTGAGGTAGGCTACGCTACTATTACGGTATATGTGAAAAATAAGCGATGCGCAAATTTGCCAAGCGGGCACCTGACGTAGGGCATACGGACGCAAAGCTGCGTTAAAGCACAGCAGCGTCTACATGACACTAGGGAAGTGGCCGCCCATAAAATCAACACTGCCGTGTTAATTTTGCGGCAATTGCACTGCTCGAGCTCGCAGATTTGATCCCGATTGTAGCAGCCGCATTAGTAACGTGGCGAAATGGAAAAACGATCTCGTGATCAGGTTTAGGTGCACTTTAATACTTTATACTTTAATATACTTTATACGTATACTTTAATACCAAGCGGCTAACTTAAAACGGAGTCCCCACAGCCGCGTCCCTCATATTGAGATAGTGTGCTCGCCACGTAAAGCCCCATAATTTAATTTATATTTAACAATTTTTCCACGATGCCTTAAGCCGTATCAGGCAATGACAGTGCTAACCTTCTCGGAGGCGATCAGCAATGGCGTACGAAAACACCTCAAGTAAACACGCTCCCTGTGTGTTCTGTGTACTACGTAGACAAACGCAGGAGGTGCGCGCACATGACGTTTACCATCAACTCACCGCGCTAGTATTCCATTAAACACTGATGAACTTAAACATTCGCCACGACAACACCGCCAATTATCGTCAGTCAAAACATCACAGAAAACTTCACCCAAGTGGATTCCCAAAGTGCATGCAATCCAGATGATGTCTCGTATGTCCCATTTTTTGCGCTGTTCACCCCAAAGAAGGGAATTTCATCTTGATCCGGAGACGAAACACAAGAAGCGCAAACTATGCCGAGCAGTCGCTCCGCCACCTAAGCTTACCCAAAATATATAAACTGTAAACTAAATGTCGATCATTGCGTGCGCGATCTTCTATGCCCGACCAAGTGGGCGCCACGAAGATTTCATAATGAACATATACCTTAACCCATGTTTTTCATGTTATGGAAGAAACACTTTTGCCTAAGGTTTCATAAGAACAATAATGCTCATCAGAGCCGCAAGCTCGCATGAACATTTGCATGAATACTTTGCGCACAGATGCAGGAGATTTATTATAAACTTTATTTATTAACAATGTGGCGCCTCTTCTGTGTGGAGGCATTTATTATCGTCGTATACTCGTACTATAGTCGAAGTGGCACAAGAACTGTTGAAGAATACTTCACAGCAGTACGAATTTCTCAGCTCCCCTTGTCTATGGCCAACTTTATCGTAATCGCGGCGCACCCAAAGTTCACAACGACGCTTTGAGCATTCCCACTTGTTGGAGGAAAGGCCGCTTCTTTCAAGGCTGTTGCTGTCGGAGGCTGCGTTCTGGGAACCAGTGCAGTCGTCTGCGCACAAAAATTTTGCCCTTTTTGTGAACACCATACTTCATTCCATAAAAATGTTGACCTAATTGTTGCGATTAATCATCGGCCGTACAACGGCAGATTTATTTCTTAAGATATTACATGCTTGACTACACAGCTAGACGAAAATTTTTATCGTTCCAATAATACAAGGAGTATCGTAATGTTCGTATTCTCGCGATCCTACATGTTAAACAACCGTAGACGATAGAAATCAAAATGAGCGCGCGTCTCTCAAGTTCCAGAAGAATATAAAAATTGTCTTCTATATATTTCTGCAAAATGAACCTTCATCATCAAAACAAAAATATAGCGTTCATCATGAAACTGGGTTGAAGCGCGAGAAGTGATCCCGTTTCTGCATTTTAAGAGACACACTGGCAAGAAAGTTTATGTTTACCTGTCGGTGCTGTACCGTGACAATGCTCCAGCCTATGACGCTCTATTGAAATGACACCGAATATTTCAATGCAGTCGAAGAAGGCTGGACGACTTGGAACGAAGTGGCCTGCCGTCGCTCGTTGGTGAAACTAAAATTGCTACGCGAGTTAACACACTAGCACAAGCTGACTGGCGGATAACAATTGAACAAATCGCGCTTCACGTTAACGTGAGTTCGGGCTCAGATTGCACTCCCACTAGATCCTCGTAACCTAATCTTGGTTCCTTCATGAATATATTACATATTTTAGGAACCTCCCTTATATTCATAAGGTAGGATGGTGTGCAGCACAATATATCCTCAACATCATCAGCCTATTCGTGTCCACTGCAGGACGGACCCCCCTGAAATTTCCAATTTTGTTGAGATCACTTAATTAGGTAGGGTGGCACAAAATACAGTGCCAATAACAACGCACATTTTTATATTAACAGTGGCTAATGAGCAGGAGCGCGATGAGAGATAAAATAACGACGGGACAAGTAAAAAATGTGCTGCTTTTAATTGGTTCCTTCACCATTTAGGGAGCGCAGGGATGTGTTCTGCAAGTCACGTTTGATGCCGAAAATTTGTAATATTTTTCGATGTCAGTTTATTCACTCAGGTTCACGATATTCCCATGAAATGTGGCAAAGAAGGTAAGCACTGCATGCCTTCTGACAATACTCAACATCTCGGATAGGACAATTAGCGTCTAAGGAACATTAAAACATAAGATCCAATGCTATAAGAAATATAACATATTAAGTAAAACGCCATTTCCGTCAGACTAGACGAAAGATGGATAAGATTGGGATGACATGCAGAAACAAATACAGGTGATATGATTTCGCACAATTAAGATTAAGAAAAACATCCATAGGAACACGAGAAATATACTGAGTAGTATTATGATCAGTAGTATCAGTCGCATAATAAAATTAGGATAATAATACGCATGCAAGATTTCAGCAGGTAACGTGACCACAGGAGGGAGTACGTAGATGATTTTTATTACACACTTCACAATAGAACTAACATCACTGGTTGTTCAACCTCGATCTGTATCTAGCCGTGCTGTTTTTCTCCATGTGGGAAACTTTTCTACACGCTTGAGTCACGTTTAGGAAGAGCGGACAAATATTGCATAAGTCTATCTGGTAATCAATTGAGTTCGATATGTTGTTGGAGGTCGTACAGAAATGAATAAAGTAACACTTAGCTAGGTGATGCTGAAGATTGTGACTGAAGTAGGATTGAATAAATTATGTGCAGTCTTGCTTAACTGTGTAGGATATGTTGACGGCCAAACACAGCCTCTAACGTTCTTAAAAAGGCAAGATGTCAAAAGTCGCAAGAAGGTCACTCCCATGAGTCGGACGTTTCCAGAGAATATGTGGAATCGTCTTGTGCATCGCAACCAGGCGATCGGAATCTGTATTGTTACATGTTGCCTATACTAGGTTATAGTTATCGACATAAGAATGGTCTTATAAAAAGTGTAGTTATTTTTTGAAAGCGGGAGAAAGGAAATTCTTTAGGCGATTTATCATACCATTCGAACGAGGTACCACCATTTTAACATCGGTTAAATCTCTGCTATACTACACTAACAAAAAGCTGCGTAATTGTGCGCTAAGAAGGTCTATTCCATTATAATATAACTTTACATTACGATTAACGGCTTTATTTCATTCATAATATATCACGAATTGTTTCTTTTAACGTTTAATTTCATTTTGTTTAGAGATAACGGAACTACTAACTCCTTAAGCCATATATTAGAACGTTGTTCAAGTAATTTGAGATATGAATTAGAAAAGGAAAGACGTTAGTGTCACTAGCATATGCTATCATCTTAGATATTAAAGGAATATTTACAAATTGATAAATATATACAGGCAAGGGTAGGGGTCTCAGAATAGACTCTTCGGGTATGCCATACTTCATTGCGCCGTCAGAGCGCAAGTCGTGTAGCTTTGTATACTGCACTCTGTTCGTCGAGTAATCTTGTATGAGGGCTTCAGCTACGCCGCGAACTCCATTAGCCTAACTTTTAAGCAGAATCTTATGTTTAACGGAAACAAATTCTCTGCAGAAATATAAAAAAATGCATATTCAGCAAGCGATCCCCAGTATGGATGCGCCAAGTAGACACAAGCGGTGTGTGCCGTTAAAAACATTAAAGAGATAGCGCCTCATTCGTGTCCAGAAGAAAGCGTCAGACCGGAGCCCGGCTGCAGTCCATGCCGAATACATGACACCACTCCACGTTCATCACTCGGTGTGGCATCTCACTGTCTCCATAAGTCGCTCAAGGAAGCTGTTTATCGGTGATAATTTATTGCCATCGCGATTGAAGCAGGGCGGTGACAAATACCCACCCAACCTCCTGCTTGAGTTAATGAGGTAGGCTATTGCTGTTTTTCATTCTAGCATTTTTATACGCCTCCGTAATCTTTTTTTTTTCTTCCTCAATTTCTATTCTACCTTGTTCTGCTATCTATGCTTGTAACGGATTTGGTCGTACGAATCTGTTCCCAGCTTTCTTTTTCACCAATACTCTAAACGTCGCTTGTTTCTCTCGACTGCTGACCGGTTGATGGTTCCGTCCATTTTAAATTACAGCGAATCTGGATGGTGTACGTTACCTACAGGTCTCACTGAGCGTGTTGTGTGCCCCTCTTCTTTTAACATCTTGAAGGGGCAGCGCGAAAAGACGATGACAGAAGGCAGGAACACACACGACAGCGCTGAACTCACAACTAACTTCATTCGAAGACATACATACACTTAAGTACACAACCCATAGCCACGTGCTCTCCCATCTATGGCGTCGTTATCAGTGCGCAGGCAAAAAAAAAAACACACGCGAAGCCATTTAATCCAATGCTACGCTATGAAGCGGCTTAAAAATTCAAGTTCACTATCATGCAAATTTATCGATGGCATGCTTACACAACGCGACCCTTTTTTTCTGATATAGAAGGCCTCAATAATCTCCCTCGTAGTCTGATTTTTGTGCGTGGAAAGTGTTGTGGTGTCTTTATATATTGGAGTGCACCCATGCTCAGAGCAATGCCGCGCGACATGCGAGTAGGCATTACCCGTTAGTGAGCGCCTATGTTCGGACAATCTAATATTGAGGCAACGACCTGTTTGACCGATATATACGTGACCGCAGGAAAATGGAAGTTCGTAAACAACTCTCATTCTACACTGCACAATCGAGGGAGATTATTGAGGCCTTCTATATCAGAAAAAAAGGGTCGCGTTGTGTAAGCATGCCATCGATAAATTTGCATGATAGTGAATTTGAATTTTTAAGCCGCTTCATAGCGTAGCATTAGATTAAATGGTTTTGCGCGTTTTTTTTTTTTTGCTTGCGCACTGATAATGACGCCATAGATGGGAGAGCACGTGGCTATGGGTTGTGTACTTAAGTGTATGTATGCCTTCGAATAAAGTTAGTTGTGAGTTCAGCGCTGTCCTGTGTGTTCCTGCCTTCTGTCATCGTCTTTTTGTGCTGCCCCTTCAAGATGTTCAACCAGTACCAACTCGCCCAAATATCCTCCTCCCCTCTTCTTTGTCCCGTTGTTGGGCTGTTTACTTATGTATGTGTTTCTACCAACAAGCCCGGCTAGCCAGTATACTGAGCTCCACTCAGAGGACCCCTTCGCATTTAATTACGATGTGCTGAGTGTTCTACGAATTTTTGCTGCACCATACAGGCAGACGGCTTATCTTGTTGCGAATATTTACTCCCTTATCTTTCTTTCCTTAGGCAACTAGGTGGAGCTTTATATAGGCGTCACTTGTCCAATGTGCATGTAAGATAAATGAAACCCTAAGACAATGTTTTCCAGTCGTCTTTCCATGCCCTTGACAAAAAGCGTGAATAAGAATAGAGAGAGCGGACATCTTTGCTTCAATTAATGGTGAATTTACAGCGCCGCATTACATTTTGCGCCTTGCCAAATAATTATTACATGGTTTCTATATATCTCTGTCAGCCCGACGAACTCGTCATCTATGCCTTCGAGATTCAGAATAATCCATAATAATTCCCATGTCTGAGTTGTCTTAGGCTCCTTTAATATATAGAAATGCTGCCCATAACGGTCAATTCTGAGCTACTGAAATATCTATGCATTCAGTTAATACAAACATACTGTCCTCTAGCGTGTGCCTGGTCTGAAGCCATTCTGTAGTTCTCCCAGTACATCATTTTTCTGCACCAACTTCGACGGCTTTATTTGATGGCTTGCATTGCCATTCTACACAGGGCGACAGCTTTTAAGTTTTTAAGGAATTTTTAAAAATCGCTCGTTGCAGATAGCATAAATCTTGTCCCTAAACGAGAAATTTCGAAGAGACCGGCATTACTAACACGATAAGCCTAACACAATGAACTAATTAACAAAATTTAAAGGACGTCTTAATTTCTCCATGGCACAGAAGCAGTTCACTAATTGTAGCCGGTGAGCCTGCTTGATGTATGCACTTGAAATGAACTTCCAGAATGACACCAGTTTCGAGGTAATATTTCCCAAAATGTGGAACGAAAAACATGGGCGTTCTACTTTATTTTGAGCTTCAATACATAAAAGAACGTTTTGGTCAAAATGTGGAACAACAGTGCATTTTTACGGCGTTTGACGGAGAATATCTCTAAACTGGCGACATTCTGGAACATTATTCGAATCGAATACGCCTTGCGAACTTACCGGCTACAATTTGTAAATTGCAATATGTGCCGTAAAATAACTAATTCAAAGGATAATTTGTGGATTTCTGTTAACTAGTTCAATATGTGTTTCGCTTTCTCGTGCAAGTATACTTCGCTTATTTGAATAACCTACCTCAAAGACTACAATTCCCTTATGTACACCAGGCTAAGTTTAAAATCCCATCAAGCTTAAAAATGATCATCCTGTATATCACCGAAGTTACAATAACTGTCCTGTACGCGCTTGTCTTATCCTTATCACCAAGACTAATTTTGGGATTAGACGCAATGCGAAAAATATTCTGAGTATCTCCAAAGGTGGCAAACAATATTAGCGTGTTCCTGTCTAGCTAAATGGAATTTACATGCTCTTAAAGTTGGGCTCAAATTAAGTGGAACACCGACTATATAAACGATGCAACGCCATCTGTCGTATGTAACATCGCACAAAGTGTGACACAGAAGAAAATGCACTGCCGCTTAGGTATCATGTGATCTCCTTAACAACGCAGCTACATACATGCTAACACACAACGTGGTGCGCGCGTAAAACATAAAGAACACTGTTGACAGATTTGGAGTACAATCTGCGAGTGTCTTTTCCATGTGCGAAATCCAAAGCGTCATGTGAAAGCGCCAAAGGCGATCCTTATGCTGAACGAGGATCTACGGTGAACAGAATTTGACCCATGCCTTCACTACTTACTAATAAAAGCACCTTGTACTTCTACAACGGAACAATTTTCAGTTAAGTACAAGAAGGTCCAGTCTGGCGCTGATAGAGAAAATCCAGCGGTAGCTGCAAACAAAGAACGTAAAACTGAATGAGCAAATGAGACTACGTACACTTAGATATCTACAGGCGCGGTCATACTTAATAAAAACCCAGAAGAGACATTTACTACGGCTCGTGGGTAGAGACTGTTTCTTTTTTCTTTTATAAAACTGTAGGCCGTGGTTGGGCCCAAGCAGGGGTGAAGAATTGAAGAATAAGCACACAGGAATACAACCAAAGGAACATTAGGCGTACTAGGAGACAACATCGCAAATAACTATATTTGAGTAAGTATAAAATAGAAATACAAATTGTGTGTTGGACAGTGTGGCAATATTATTAGCATGTTGCATACCGAAGATGATGTTTGCAATAACAGTAAAAAATATTCAATCGACCAATAAGCGACGGGGACCTCGCGTAGCAAGTTCCAATACGCTATTGCGGCTGGCAATAAACAGCACTTATGAGAGTTAATGTGACTTACGTCTTTGATTATTTTACTGTGACGCGTGAGTAGTGGATGCCTTGTAAGGTGGCGTAGGTAAAGATAGTTATTTATTTTCGAGTGGCCATAATAGACCTCATAGATCAATTTCAACCTTGTTTGAGCTCTACGATGAACAAGTGGCTTTAACTTAGCTTAAATTGTTCAATATCATACTGGTGGGCCTTGCAGACGAGCTACCTGAAACTGCGCGTACCAGTACGTATGCGAATGATTTCTGCATCTGATCATCTGGGGTCAGACCTCCACAAGTGCTTGCAAGGCTTCAACGTGCCGCTACCATAATGGCGAAGTACTTGCGCCGTAGAGGCCTGCAACTCTCAGCAACTAAGTCTGCAGTCTTGACATTCACGCGCAAATCAATGTCACAATATCCAATCGCTGTCGACGGAACGGCGCTCCCTTTAGTCACGCACCACACATTTCTTGGCGTGATAATAGACCGCAATCTTTCTTGGACCAAACATGTTACGGCGCTTAGGGCTAAACTGACCAACTTCATACACGTTCTTCGTGTAATATCACGACTGAGATGGGGTCCCTCTGTGCGAAGTTTGCTGCAAGTGTACCAGGAACATTTTGTGGACTACATACGCTACAGCATGCCTGTGCTATCTAACATGGGGTCATCATGTATACGCACGCTGGAGAGCCTTCAGGCACAAGCACTACGGATATGCCTTGGCTTGCCACGCTGCACGTCAACTAAGGGCACAATAGCGGAAGCACGGGCTTGTCCACTCGACATATACAGGTCTTATGTACATGCGCGAACTTATCTTCGCCTGCTAACCAGACACTCACACCATCCACTGTCAACACTTCCAAGCACCAACCTTGACTGTGGTTTTTCTAAAGCTAATACATGTCACGCAAGCATTATACGTGCAAGGTTCCAGGCCACCGACATCTCCGCGACACCTCCATGCACATTGCCAAGACCACTAGTGAGGCTTCAGATACCCGGAATTCTGAAGAATTCTCACGTTTCTTCCATTCGCATGAAACAGCTCAGCCTGTCCTATATATTTACATTATATAGTAAGAATGTACAAGTATATACCGACAGTTCGGTCACGCCATCTGCCACAACGGCCGCATTTGTCATCCCACAAGATGGAAATACTCGATGATTTGGATTAGACCACAAATCGACATCTACGGCTGCGGAACTTGCGGGAATACGGGAGGCTGTCCGTTTTATGAAAACGCAGACACCTCATAAATGGACGGTATTGTGCGATGCCAAATCAGCGCTACAGGCGCTAAAATGCTTTTTAAAGAAAGGACCATACTACCTGCGCGTGCTGCAAATCGTTGGAATTCATCACGGTGCCGAGTTAAGTGGCCCCGGGATCACCTTTCAATGGGTGCCCCGTCATTGTGGTGTTTCTGGCCATGAACTCACTGACAGTGAGGCAAGATCGGCCTTCTCTTCCTCTGATGAAGTACCGATTGCCTACTCGCGACCTGACACCAACTATATGATCAAGGCACTCATGCAGGACTTTACAAAGACAGACAGAGCCCACGATGACAACATCCACAGACGCCTGTATATGATCGACCCAGACGGCAAATTCTGTTTGACCCCGAATCCTGTGTAGCATCATTGCTACACAGGATTCGGGTCGGCGTTGCTTGCACCCATCGCTACGCGCACCTTATCGGCCAATCAAACAGCCCTGGTTGTGAACACTGCCAGATGCCTGAAACACTGCAACACGTACTGTGCGATTGCCCAGCATATATGCTGGAGCGAAGGACGTTAGAAAGTTTCCCAGCCAGCGTTGGCAGGCAACCACTGTCGGAGGAAGCTATCCTCGGCCTATGGCCTGACACTGCTATTTCAATGCGTGCAACTAAAGTGTTGTTGAAGTTTCTGCAGCACACCAAGCTCGATGAGCGGCTCTAGCAAGACAACTGTCTGTTGTACATAAGCACTCACCACTTCTCTTATCATCATCAACCATGCCAGTAGTCTCACTCCCCTTCCCTCTTCCCCAGTGCAGAGTAGCAGACTAGAGCTCACTAGCTCAGGTCGACCTCTCCATCTTTCCTATAAAAAATTATATTAAATCTGAGTACACGGGTGTTTTCGCATTTCGCCCCCATCGAAATGCGGCCGCCGTGGCCGGGATTCGATCCCGTGACCTCGTGCTCAGCAGCCGAACACCATAGCCACTGGGCAACCACGGCGGGTTGTGGGTATCGGCGCTGCAATTCGCCATTATGTTATAACAAGCCCAAACTGCCACATTGCTATTCTATACCATCTATGAGGGACTCAGCAGGGTGTGTTTTTTGTAAAATAGTTCCAAATGTTCGATGTTCGTACTGAGAAAGAATAGAAATCATAGTTGCACGTACCTTGCTGATTTCATGTAGGCATGCAAACGCACTGTTTGTTTGGAAGTGCACTATAGGTTGCAAGTTCTGCGCCCATGTTCTCTGTTGTTCCATTTTGTACAAAATGGTACGTTGTATATTAGCTTTCCGGCTTTTGAAGATAATTCTTATAGTTGGAACTATTTCACCTTCTTCCAACTTGAGAATTTACTCATTCATTTTGCCACTATGCACATACTTGTTAAATTTTGTGGGGGGGGGGGGGGGGGCTGAGAATCATAGCTATTCAGACATACACTTACTTTTGTTTATGGTCGAAATCATGCGTGTGTATTTCTGCGGCTCACTACTAGCTGTCGTCGAGGATGTGGCCTCATCGCTGTAGTCGTCGTACTCTTCGTTTCCTTTATAAAATGTCATATTAATTAGTGCGCTGGCCCTGCAAAATAAAGGGCACATGTAGTTTACCTAACTAGAATTGAGTCGATAACCGTCGATACACGACAGCGCTTACCTTGCAATAGTTAAACAAGAAGGAAACATCGAGCTCTCACAACCACTGGATGTGGCATTGCAGATGAATATGGGTGCTTCTATTGCGAACAAGCAATTTATTTTTCCTTCAGCAAAATTAACTCTAAATTAATGTAAGAATACGACTTGATGTGTATCTTTTTACGTTCTTTCCTAGAAGAAACTTTATGACCTATTGAATTAGGAGACTGGAGACAGGAGTTGGGTGTATAGATAATAAGAATTCGCTTTACCATATACCGATCCGACTCCCATATCAAAATCCATATTAAAACATATCAATATACTATAAAATACTGCCAATATGATCAGTTTTGTGGGATTCATGCAGACAGCGTGGTTAGGGACAAACACACCATTCTGCTGCATCGTATGTCCCACGATAGCTACACAGACTACGTGAGGCTTTGTATTTTTGATAAATACGCAACAGGCAAGCGGCGCTGGAGCTTGCGTCACGCACTCTGGCAGTTTTCGCACGACTCCTGATTGCTTAAACCACCGTGCGAGAACTACTTGAAGTACTGTGTCAATGCTTGAAATAATAGATAATATACGACGCTTATTCAGAATGTAAGGGTCATTTGGGCCTAAAAAATATATATTCGTCCGTAACTATATTTATTGGCGGTTTTAGTTTAGTAAAAACCTACCTCACGTTTTTACATGGTTACTGTGAACGTTTAAGCATTTTTCGTACAGTTGCACCAGTTTCTTTAGTCCCTTTGCATAGAACTAAAATGATATTGGGCGCGTTAGGTAACGGCGCTCAGAAACGAAAGCCTCGCACTCCAGGGCCCAACGTAGCATCGATCGCAGCTTAGCGGCGACATTAAACTTGCCAGAAGGGAGGAGGGGAAAAAGAAACGAGCACAGCCAAGAAACGTCCATGTTTTCATTCATTTTGCCCTTCTTGTACTTGGTGTCAAAATGGTACTGCTGAATAATGAAGCTCCACCCCAGGAAGCGACTGTTCTTTGATGTCGCGGTTTGTAACATGGCCAGGGGACAGTCGTCCATCTCTACGGTGAATTTCGTGCCTCCGGTATATCGCACTGAAATCTCCGAATGGGCGACACAATACAAGCACTTATTTTTTTTTCGACGCGCAGTATGCACTTTACGAGACCGCACTTTTTTGCTCAAATACAGCACTGTATGTTCGTAACCGTCGTCATCTCTCTGGCAGGAAATGGCACCTAGTCCTCCATCACTCGCATCACACTGGACCAGAGAATTCTCGGTCAAAATCGGGAGCTCGCAATAACGAAGGCTAGTCAATACCACCTTCTGGCTTAAGAAATGCAGCTTCCTTCTTTGCATCCCAGACTACATTTGTCGATTCTGTCCCGCGGAGAGCATCAGTCAGGTAGCTTGCAAATTTGAATAATTCTTTATGTGTATGAATATAATACCCAGTGAGCCTCAAAAATACCAAATGATTGTCTTAGTTTCTGTCAACGGTTATCTGCTATCGCTGATATTTTAACTTTAATGGGTTTCTTAAAACCTTGACCTATGTGGTGACTCAGGTAGTCCACGGTCGCCGTTGCAAGACAACACTTCTCAGTTTTTACGGGGGCCCACCTTCACGAAAACAGCTAAGCACCGCTCTAAGATGCACCAAATGGCTCGCCCTATTAATCAGAAAAGACTGCAAAGTGATCCAAGCAGGGCATGGCAAATGCTTCAGAACCCTTTAGAACCATAACTATGAAGCATGAAAAACAAAAAGGATGCGCTTTCGGAGTTTGAAGCTCATCACTGTCGTTTGATAACTGCCTGTTGGTATCACGAATGACGCGTATCTGCTCGCTCACTCCATGAGTGGTAATTGCCAGCAATAACATAGCTGATCCGTTTGAGAACAAGTAAGGATATCATTTAGAGAGCTTTCCTGAAACGCCAGCTTCGGTTGTTAGCCTACGGACAGCACCATTTATGACCACTGTCGCGATTGGCAAGCACACGCTCTATTTTCCTGCCACCTGGTGGATCCATGCACGTTTACCTGAGTAGTCGAATGGTGGGACATGCCAAGGATAGATTATATTTATTCTGCGCCGAGTGGCGCAGTGCTCTGCGCCGTTTCCCCTCTACTACCAGGTCATGCGTGTAGGCCTCCAACAACTTCATGTTCGCATTCAATGACATACGAAAACGCAGCCCTTTCCTTTGTGCAGTTTACTGCTGTGTGACCCGGCTCATTGCATTTGAACCAAATGAGGGGTTTCCTAGTCTCCAAAGCGGTCTTTGCCCTTTGTGCGTTGGTCAGGTTTTACCTCGATTCGCTCTATTCATTTCTTTCATTTTGACCTGAAGAGGCCCTTTCCTCTCTCTCAACTCGAGGGCTTGAAGGGTGCTTCACAGAAAGATTATTAGCATTTGTTTTCGAATTGTAGGCCCTATTAACTCCTAGGCTGCTCCTAAGCTTTCGGCGTGACGCTTACTCCTCGACGAGTAAGGCCGCATTCGTCCCAGAAGGTACGTCGCCCCAGTTCTATAAACAATTACTTTTCTGCTCTGGGACAAAGCTGTAAAACTTCCGTAACGTAATCCTCTCCGCTACAGCGCGCATCTGACGGTAGGACCCAGTGCTTTTTAGACATTCTGTTAGGTTTACTCATAAATTGTACAGAAAGTCAGAATAGCTCTCGTCCATGGACTTCTTCACACCCCAAAATATTTGTCTAAGCCCTTCTGCGCTAAATCTGTACTTCCTCAGAAGGCAAGCCTTGACCTTCTCGTAGCTATCCGCGTCCTCCTGGCTCAGCAGCGCAAGAACATCTGCTGCCTTGCAGGACAGAGCTGTCAGTAGCCTCTGAGACCATGTGTCTCACACAAGCGATAGTTTCTCACAGGTTCGTTCAAAATATGGAAGATTCAAACAAT
Organism: Dermacentor andersoni; assembly: GCF_023375885.2. NCBI lineage: Eukaryota > Metazoa > Arthropoda > Arachnida > Ixodida > Ixodidae > Dermacentor > Dermacentor andersoni. The sequence goes on along the minus strand of NC_092817.1, from coordinate 190,776,858 downwards.
TTCTCCTGATACTGCGTATGGCTACATGTACCTACACATTTTGAACTCTTGTCTCCTTGTTGAGAAGAGGTATCGCTTGCTGGAGACAATTGCCCGACCGAGTACTCAACTTAAGTTTCAACTCGCGGATCTCAGTCTCGCGCTCTAGCCTTTCTGCCTCATACTCCTGCCTTTTTCGCCCTTTCTCGCTCTTGTTGCCGTTTTTCTTTCTCCCTTTACCGCTCTTGCTGCTGTCTGAGCGGCTCTTCCTTTTTTGTTCGGTGAGGCTGCATGCTTCACTGAGCTTCTCATCACCGGCCCCGAAATCAGTCATTGCCTATCATGGGTTTTCGTGCCAAACCCTTTGCATCAATCCCAATTCCTCACACAAAAGCAATAGGTCCAGCTTCTGCAGCCTCTGCAAGGCCTGGTTGCTTTTAGAGTGCCGGCTACTTCCAAAACAACAATTCCAAAGTACCTAACCTCAAGGCTTTCAGCAAAGCTATCTGCCAGTTCTAAAATCTAACCCTCTTTTAGAAGCTGGTTTACATCAAAGGAAAATCAAAGTGCTCGCCCGCACGTGATAGATGTCTCGAGACAGCTGCTCTCTCGCTGATCGACAGTTGTTGTCGCTTGTACCTTCATATGTCGTCACTGATCCCTAGTTGTTGCGGCGATAGGCTTTCTCTCGAACCCGGCTCCCTTTGATAGCGTGGCGGAGGCTTCGGATAGAAGACAGAAGAAATCAGAAGATCGGAAGTTGAGAAATTGAAAACCAACAGGTTTACGGGCACTTGTACAAAACTTATTTACATCGTTGAATAGAAAAAATAGAAAAAGGTGAAGAGTTTAGCTACGAGCGCCTAGATGAGCCTCGTTTCAATGGCCCAGAGCAGCTTCTTTTCTCTCCTCACCGTCATTATAACACATCTCTGTTAACCCTCCCACCTGTCGGTAGCCAATTACACAGGTCACAACCCACCAGGACGAAAGGTAATCAGGAAGCACAAACGACACCGTTGCAGCCGGAATATCCGGCTGGTGGCCCCACCAAATTCCAGCGGATACAAAGGCGGAGAGAGTGTCCTGGTGTGGGAATGGGAGAGAAGATCTGTTACTCCCAACTAGTTTTCTCCGCTGCTTCTCAGTATAGCGTAGGCACCAGTTCGGGGTGTCTATCTTAGTGAATTGTCCATGAGCCCTTCACGTGGTCTTAGCTCCCCCGATGTGGAAATTCTATCTTCCCTTTGTGGAGATGCTTCTCTGGTTAGGGGAGCTCGTTACGGGAAAATTAGCTGCGCCGAGCACCATGTGGGAAGTGTGCTCCGAATACCTTCCCAGCGTGGCTCTCGCATGGTACTCAAGCGTGCGACCAACGGCACGTTGTCTATTGTAGTCATAACATGGTACATAGAGTGCATTTCAGTCTGTTATATTAACTCGAAATAAGTTTGCACGTGATGACACGGGAACCCTAAGGCGAGAACGACGAAGTTCGTGGTTGCGCGCGCGCTCTCCGAGGACCAGCCATCGCTAAAGGCAGACGTCTTTTTGCCAATCTGTCGGTGGTAAACTGTTTTAGTTGTAATAGCTGGGTGACATTTCTGGTGGAGGTGCTGGGTACGGTCGATGTTAAGATCGCCGGAGCATCATCATCATCATCAGCCTGGTTACGCCCACTGCAGAGCAAAGGCCTCTCCCATACTTCTCCAACTACCCCGGTCATGTACTAATTGTGGCCATGTTGTCCCTGCAAACTTCTTAATCTCATCCGCCCACCTAACTTTCTGCCGCCCTCATCTACGCTTTCCTTCCCCTGGAATCCATTTCGTAAGTCTTAATGACCATCGGTTATCTTCCCTCCTCATTACATGTCCTGCCCATGCCCATTTCCTTTTTCTTGATTTCAACTAAGATGTCATTAACGCACGTTTGTTCCCTCATCTAATCTGCTCTTTTCTTATCCCTTAACGTTACACCTATCATTCTTCTTTCCATAGCTCGTTGCGTCGCCCTCAATTTAAGTAGAACGCTTTTCGTAAGCCTCCAGGTTTCTGCCCCATACGTGAGTACTTGTAAGACACAGCTGTTATAAACTTTTCTCTTGAGGGATAATGGCAACCTGCTGTTCATGATCTGAGAATGCCTGCCAAGCGCACCCCAGCCTATTCTTATTCTTCTGATTATTTCAGTCTCATGATCCGGATCCGCAGTCACTACCTGTCCTAAGTGGATGTATTCCCTTACCACTTCCAGCGCATCACTACCTATTGTAAACTGCTGTTCCCTTCCGAGACTGTGAAACTTTACTTTAGTTTTCTGCAGATTAATTTTTAGACCCACCCTTCGGCTTTGCCTCTCCAGGTCAGTGAGCATGCATTGCAGTTGGTCCCCTGAGTTACTAAGCAAGGCGGAGCATACCCCAGACCTAAGCCCGGCGAGTAGTTCAGCCGAGCTTACGCCTGTGCACGTACATGCCAGCCGACGTCTCCAGGGACTCCAGCCACCGCACGGACTGCTACCCGAACGAACCAGAATGACGAGCCAACCACCTCCTGCCACTCCTCCAGCATCGCACGTTGTGGTCAATCACATCCGGACGCCGAATTTGTTCCACGGAAGTGCTTCAGAGGACGCCGACGACTGGCTTGACCATTTTGACCGGGTTCCAACCTCAACGACTAGAACCACGAGCGTAAGCTACGCTACGTGTACTTCGCTCTTGAGGATTCCGCGAAAACATGGTTTGAGAACCACGAGGCGACACTGACGTCATGGGAAGAATTTCGTAGGCAGTTCCTCAATGCCTTCGCCAGGGCGGACAGGAAGGAGAGGGCGGAGTTAGCGTTGGAGGCAAGAATTCAAGGCCCGAATGAGCGAGTGACGGCGTACGTAGAAGATATGAGTCGGCTTTTCAGACGTGCGTACCCTTCTATGATTGAAACAAAGAAGGTGCGCCATCTCATGCGGGGCGTCAAAGAGGAAATCCTTGCTGGCCTTATTCGAAATCCGCCGACGACACTTGCAGAGTTCCATGACGAAGCCACAACTATGGAAAAGGCCCTTCAACAGCGGGCCAGGCAAAACAACCGCGACACCATGATTTCAAGAGAGCTCTCTGCCGTTACGCTCGGTAACGATGTTGGCGCCTTGCGAGAACTCATCAGGGCTGTCCTCAAGGAGGAACTCCAGAAGATGCAGACGACCACTGCCCCTGTGGGACAACTTTTCATTGCGGAAATGGTGCGCGCCGAGGTCCGACAGGCCATCCATATTCCTGGACAGTACGAGGCACGACAGCAGGGACCGCACGCCGAAATGAGTTACGCTGAAGCAGTACGCCCTCCGCCACCTTCAAGTGCGTGCAGCATGGCACACCCCACTCACCAAATGGACGTAAGCTGCAGGCCGCCTCGCAGCCCACCGCACATCGCCGAAGCAAGGACTAGGAAGAGCGACGTCTGGCGCACCACAGACTACAAGCCCCTTAGGTTTCATTGTGGCGAAGCCGCACACATCTACAGAATGTGTCCTTATCGTCATGTTGGGCTCCGTGGATTCTCGCCGAATGCACGTCGTCCACGACCTGGTGAGCGGCCGCCGGAAATAGAGTTTCGTCGCGAGTTGTCGCAATGTTGATCAGCGATGGCAGGAGCCCCGTTCGTCGTCTCCTGCTCGTTACAGGTCACCATCACCAAGCCAAGCCTTTACTCGCGGCGCTCTGAGACGCCGCTCGCCTAGCCCGGCGGGTCGGGAAAACAGAGTTCAGCGACCTCCGGAGGTGAGGCCGCTGACGACGACCGTACGTAAGATCCTCCACTACGACGATAACGACGGAAACAGAACGACGCAGACGTACAGACGGAGTCAAATACCTTACGAGAGGTAGTAACGTCGAACATTCCCGTCACCATAGACGACGAAGAAATAACGGCGTTAATCGACACTGGAGCGGACACTTAAGTTATGAGCATGGACCTTGCCTGCAAGCTGAAGAAAGTTTCTACCGAGTGGACTGGGTCGCAGATTCGCACTGCAGGAGGCCATCTGCTAACCCCGGTAGGAAGATGCACAGCTTGAGTGAGCATTCATGGGCTTACGTACTTCGGAGATTTCGTTATCCTCCCAAGCTGTTCGAAGGACCTAATTCTGGGAAAGGACTTTTTGCAGGCTAATGGAGCTGTGATTAACTTACCAAAGTCGCGGGTAACGTTTTCGACGGCGACGCCTTAGCACGGAGCAGCACTGACGACACGTATGTCAACGCCTTGAGGATTGTTGACGAGAGCACCACGGTGCCGCCAAGGAGCAGCGTAGTGACCCTCGTCACCTGTGACGCGTTCGGCGGCTATGAGGGTATTGCCGAGATAAATATCGCGCTGCTGCTCGAAAGACACATCTGCATCGCCCGGGGCCTTGTTCGAATACAGCATAAGTGCTCGCAAATTTTGTTGACTAACTTCAGCCATGAGTATCAGCATGTCCCTCAAGGTACAGCTGTGGCATTCCTGAACGACATTGCTGACTGCTCCGACATCGGCACGTTACAAGTGACTTCACCGATGCAACAACTCACGCCAGCCTGAATACCCGCGTCCACCTTAATGCTGACTTAGCAGATGTACAGAAGGATCAGCTGCTGCGCCTACTGACAGAATTATCCGGCTGTTTTTCCACGGAATCCAAAGTCCAGCGCACTTCCGTTACGCAACACCGGATAGTTACAAAGGAGTCGGCGCGGCCTGTTCGTCAGTATCCGTATCGCGTGTCACCTATGGAGCGGGAGGCGTTGAGGCGACAAGTTCAAGAGATGCTAAATGATGACGTCATCCAGCCGTTGACAAGTCCGTGGGCATCGCCTGTCGCACTAGCAAAAAAGAACGACAACACACTCCGCTTCTGCGTTGACCACAGACGGCTTAACCGAGTCACCAAACGCGACGTTTATCCCCCGCCACGGATCGATGACGCTTTGGACAGTCTGCGTCATGCTCAGTTCTATACTTCGTTAGACCTAAAGTCAGGCTACTGGCAAATCGAAGTGGACGCGCGTGACCGTGAAAAAACCGCCTTCGTTACTCTCGATGGGCTGTACAAATTTAAAGTGCTGCCTTTCGGTCTCTGTTCCGCTCCTGCTACGTTCCAACGAATGATGGACACTGTACTCATTGGACTAAAGTGGCAGACGTGTCTAGTGTACCTAGACGACGTTGTTGCGTTTTCCAGCACGTTCGATGAACATCTCGCCCGGCTACGAAGTGTCCTTACCGCAATACGCAAGGCCAACCTCACCATCAAGCCTGAAAAATGTTACTTTGGCTTCCAGGAACTCAAGTTTCTAGGTCACGTGGTCAGCTCCCAAGGAGTACGACCAGACCCAGAAAATGACGCTGCCGTTGCCGAGTTTCCTCGTCCTAAAGACAAAAAGGCTGTTCAGCGGTTCCTGGGCCTCTGCGCTTACTACCGTCGTTTCGTTGAAGGCTTCTCAAGGATTGCTGAACCGCTCACGAGACTGACGCGACAAGATGGGCCCTTTGCCTGGACGGAAGACCAAGAGCAGGCCTTCACCGAATCGCGTAAACGACTTCAATCTGCTCCACTGCTGGCGCATTTTGATGACACCGCGGCAACTGAAATACACACCGACGCCAGCAACGTAGGACTCGGGTCCATTCTGGTTCAATGGCAAGATGGCGCAGAACGTGTAATTGCGTACGCAGGTCGTAGTCTGACAAAAGCAGAAGCTAATTATTCAACGACCGAAAAAGAATGCTTAGCAGTCGTGTGGGCCATCAGCAAATTCCGACCCTACTTATACGGCCGGCAATTTCGAGCGATCAGCGATCACCACTCGCTCTGCTGGCTTGCCAATCTACGAGACCCGTCAGGTCACCTCGCTCGTTGGAGCCTCCGCCTTCAGGAATACGACATAACTGTGGTCTACAGATCCGGCCATAAGCATAGCGACGCTGACTGCTTGTCCCGTTCTCCTATTCCCTTGACATCCTCCAACTTGGAGCTAGATTTGCCGTGTCTTGGTGTCGTCGACGTGGCGCGCATGGCTGACTATCAACGTGCAGACTCTGAGCTGCTTCCAGTCATCCGATATCGCGAGGGAGCTGACGTTGTTGTCCCACGCCTACTTTCACGAGGATTGACGTCGTACTGCCCGCGGAACGATGTCCTGTACGAGAAAGATTTCGAGAACAGCCAGGAAACGTTCCTTCTCGTCGTTCCGACGGCACTGCGCGACGAAGTTTTACAGGCGTGTCCCGACGATCCATGTGCCGGCCACTTAGGCTTCGCGAGGACATTAGCGCGCATACGGCAAAACTACTATTCGCCACACCTATTTTCGTTGGTTCAGCGCTATGTGCGAACGTGCCGTGACTGTCAGAGGCGTAAAGTTCCACCCGTCAAGCCTGCCGTCCTCCTTCAGCCTTTGGATCCGTCTCCGGCGCCGTTACAGCAAGTGGGAATGGACCTTCTTGGGCCATTTCCCACGTCATCCTTGCAAAATAAGTGGATAATCGTGGCAACTGACTATTTAACTCGCAATGCGGGGACGAAAGCTGTGCCGCGGGGAACTGCTGCTGAAGTCGCCAGCTTCTTCGTGCACAACATCGTGCTTCGCCACAGTGCACCCGCTGTACTCATTACTGACCGCGGTGCAGCTTTTACGGCAGAGTTATTGCAACAAGTCGTCACATTGACGCACACCAACCACCGTAAGACCACAGGCTATCATCCCCAAGCTAACGGCTTAACAGAGTGCCTAAACAGAACATTAGCCGACATGCTCTCCATGTACATTGATGTGGAACACAAAACATGGTATGAAATTTTGCCATACGTCACGTTTGCTTACAAAACCGCTGTGCAGGAGACCACCGAGTTTACACATTTCGAGCTTCGTTACGGACGTCGCGTTACAACCCCCTTAGACGCCAGGCTCCCGGTAGACCACGGAACCAGAAGGAATGACACCACTGAAGATTTTGTCGAGAAAGCCGAGGAAGCTCGCCAGCTTGCTCGGAATCGCATCCGCACCCAGCAGAATACCGACGCCTACCGTTACAACCGGATCCGACGGAATGTCCAGTACTTACCAGGCGACCGCGTGTGGGTGTGGAGACCTATCCGACACCGTGGGCTCTCATAGAAATTGTTGCGCCGCTATTTCGGCCCCTATGAAGTTGCACGCCGCCTCAGTGATGTGAAATGCGAGGTGGTGCCTCAAAGCTCTGATCCTGGTTCGAACCGACGCCGTCCCCGTGCTTAAGTCGTCCACGTAGTACGGATGAAGCCGTACTACGCACGCGAGGGATAAGCAACCCTCACAAACCGCTTCAGCATTGTGTACATTCCTGTATGTGTTTTTTTTTGTCTTTTCATGTTGGCACTCTTGTCCATAGTGCGCGCCCGCTGCGCTCGAAGCGACCGGGCCGGTCGCTTTTGAGAGGGGAGCAATGACGCGAAAGAAGTTTGCACGTGATGACACGGTACCCTTAAGGCGAGAACGACGAAGTTCGTGAGTGCGCGCGCTCCCCGAGGACCAACCATCGCTAAAGGGAGACGTTTTTTTGCCGTTCTGTCGGTGGTAAACTGTTTTAGTTGTAATAGCCGGGTGACAATATCAACTAAGAATGTTAAACTAACAATGGTAAGATTGCTACTTCGGAAATTACTATCGAGAAGACGCTTGATTACTCGAAATATGGAAAAAGGCGGCCGCAATTAGCTGTACAGCATCTGGGGGTGGTGGCCGTGACGAAGCAACACCTGTCGGCACCAACGAAGGACACAGGCACCCTGCGCGTTACCAGGAGACGCCATCGAGGTTGGTGATGATGATAAGGTTTATTGGCATTCTCTTTAAACTGGGGCGGAGACAGGTAATCACCTAGCCTCCTTGATTTATTCCGTTATTACTGGATCAATGCATATCTAGCATTTTGCCTATCTGGTCTCGATCTCAACTTTCCTATTCAAAACCTCTATAAGTATATTCCACCATTACCAACGTTTGGTACTGACTCCACCTTTACCAATTTCTCTCCTGCGTTTTTTCCCACCAATACTCTAATCGTCTCCAACCTATGTGGTCTGCTGATCAATTATTCTGTTCATCTTCATTGAATCGCAACGCTTTTCAAAGGCGGACGTTCCCTACCGGTTAGTGCTGCAACCATCCATTACGATGCGCTGTGTGGTTCCCGGCTTTTAATTTGTTAGCACTAAGAGTGTCAAAGTGGAAAAAACGAGTTTCCGTGGGAAGTTTTAGAATTCGGTCACGTCATATGGTCATACGCTGCGGTTAATTTCACACATGAAAACAGGCTTCTCGTTATGATATTTATTCATTAAATCCAAGGACCTGTAGGGCTGTGGGTGCTGCTATTTCAATAAATTATCTCTCTCCCGCTTTCCTCTTTCTTGTCCCCCTTTCCCCTTCCCCAGTGTAGTGTCGCAAACCGGACGCTCCTCTGGCTGACCTCCCTGCCGTTCTTCTCCTTGCATTCTCTCTCTCTCGTTCGATTGTGGTCGTTTGCAAATGTAGTAGTAAATTAGTTTATCCAGACTGATTACAGTTAATTTTATGCAGACAAAAATTTTATGTGGACGTAAATTATGCGGATAATGCCGCAGTACATGAAGAAATTATTACAAAGACTCACAAAGACTCGGGATGGCAATGCGAGTAGCATTTGAACAGTGTAGGGACAGTCCATATTCCTGGAGTCACGTTTATTTAACATGTGTAGCAGTAACTCACAGAATTTCATTGCTTAGTCTGTGTCCAACTTAACCTGAGATCGTCCTACTTTGCTAAAGCACTCGTCGCCCGTTAGCATGAATGCATGATCCCTGCGCAGTGATGATAAACTGAAGGAGAAAGAATGATATCGATGCTAGGACAAAAGTGTATAACGATGACGGCATGATGAGAATGAAATGTCGATTCTTCATTATGATAATAGTATAACAACAACATGACGATGACGATGGCATGAAGGCAATGAGATGACGATTTTATGGCGACGACAAAATGTCGAAGGCTTGAAGATAATCGGATGAAGAAGCGGGAATGACGGCGATAGCACAACAAAAATGGCATGACGAAGACCGCATGACAACCGATTCATGATAGCAAAGGTGTGACGACGACGCAGTGGCGACAATGGCATGACCATGCCTATAGAATCACGATTCAATTATGACAGCCTGACTACGATAGATTACCGAGCAAGGAATGACAATAATGGCATGGCGGTACTGAAGTAATGGTGACGGTGAAGCGACAGCGTGACGACAACGGTATACAAAGTCAGCATGCCGAGAGTCGAATGTCGAAATTGAAATGATGACAAGAACACCGCGACGACATCCAGACGATGGTATGACAACGAACGGATGTCGAAGACTGTGTGACAGTGGTGCCTGACGGCGATGGCAGGACAACGGCATGAAGGCAAATGTATGGTGACAACGGCGTGACGATTAGAATTTAATCGCGAGAGCTGTAGGACAATGATGGCGAGATGACGATAACATGGCGAGAGTCGGTTGACGAAAGTGCAGCGATCATGATGGCACGACAACGACGGCATTGCGACGACGGTCTGACAAAGGAGGTATGATACCAGCTATCATACGATGACGGCATGGAAATGGTGGGTAAACCACGATTTAATGGCGACGGTAGGATTAGATTACAATGATGAAGAAACGTTACCGACGAGGCAAAGACGAAAGCGGTATGATGACAGTGGCATGACGACAACGGGATGACGTTACTAAGGGATGACAAAATAAAAGGACAGCTTAACGATAACGGCATGACGACCACTGTGTGAAGACGATGGCGTGATGATGACAGCACGACCAGAGTAGCTTGTGAAATGTGGAATGAGAACGAATGAGGACGACCTTGACACAACGACACTAAACACATACCTGGTGGCCTAAACCATTAGAAAACTTGGGCCACTGGGTCATCTGAGAAGACGTGATGATGACAGGAAGATGACAGTCAGATGACGAAGCTCCAATTATGATCAGGGTGTCGGAACGCAATGTTTTTTTTTTGTTCTGGTTTTAGTTTCATTCCACTGAAAAATGCCCTGTTCTTCTCCTGCTCCGCAATAAAAAAAATCATGAGCCACGCCACTCTGTGAAGGCAGATGCCAGCGAAGCTGTGTAGCACACGACAAAAGGTGACACAGAAATTTGAGCAAAGGTACCAACACAGGAATTGCATTGATCGGTGGTTATCGTGATGAAAGGAACTCACACACATTCATTTTATCACATTCGCGTGAATTCGTGACATATATTTGTTATAAATATTTGTCATACGCGTTCGTGTTTTCATTTCGCGATATATAGAGGCAAAAAATTCGAGACCGAAGTCATGGCAACGACAGGCAGTGGGCTAGTGCCGTCAGCACCTTTGCAGAAGGAGGGGCACCATGGGAACGCTGACATGATGAGTGCTATCGGAGCCAGCTGTACAAGAAGACGACGACGAATGCGTGTGCAGTGGCACGAGCGCGCTCGCTTGATTACGCTGAGTGGCGCCAACGAGCCTCGATCGGCTGCTCCTGGACGGCATCCCGGAGCTACAGCAAACACCTGGCTTCATCTCCAGGCTGCTCAGCATGCGGCGAGGACGAAATAGTCGACCTTGCTTCTGCCGCGCCTTCTTATACGAGACGGCTTCTGTGACTTCCAGGGGGGTTCACTGAGACAGTGCAGCGCTACTCGCTGACAGAAAAGGAAAGCCTCGCTATCATCAGTGCTTGCAAAACGTTTCGCGGTTACCTAGTCGGCAGATCTTTTCTACTAGAGAGGAACCACAAACCTCTCATCTTTGTCTTTGGAACCAAGCCAATCAGGGATTTCACTCCCCAACTCTAGCGAATTCGCATGTGACTGATGCTCTACAGCTACAACATCGTCTACGTGCCGGGCTAAGTCCTCCTTGTAGCCCATGCTCTTTCAAAAGTACTGTTGAATTACCCGACAGCGTCCGACTTGGCCATAGAGATAAAAGACTAAGTTGTACGCGCGGTCACCGAAATTGCTGCTTCAAGTTCTTCACTCGAGCAGCTGAAACATGGAAAAAAAGTCTGACGCAATTTGTTCCCAAGTGCGCATACTCGCTAGCTCTGGTTGGCCATCACCTTGCGACCTCAGACCGACGCTCAAAGAGTTCTGGCCTCACAAGGAGAGCATTGCAGACCCTAATAACGTTTTGATGTTTGGTTCGCGCATCATAGTACCGACCAAATTACAAAGCTTATTGCTTCGTCTGCCACATGAAGGACGCTCCTGTATAGACAAGTGCAAAGGTAGAGCCAAAGGCTCGGTGTGGTGGCCGACAATTGACGTCGACCTAGACAAGAATATCAAAGCTTGCCATAAGTGCCTACAAAATAGGAGATACAGAACGATGCCTCTGCTTTCCAGACTTTCCTGAACGGCTTGTCAGAAGATCGCAATCGACATATCTGCCTTCACGGATGCTGGAGGCTCACCACCATGGAATAATATTTAAGGTATGCCGAGATCGCCTGACTTTGTACTGTAACGGCTGCCGTGGTGGTTGCCAACTGAAGATATGTCTTCGCGAGACACGGGACGCCCAAAGTAGTTGTTACCAATAATGGGCCAAGATTCCCGAACGTTCAAAGCTCCGTTTTGGGAAGCGTCGCCCGCGACTACAACTTCGAGCACGTGACATCGATTCGGAAGTACCCACAGGGCAAAATGTAGCAGAATCTGTTGCAAAGGTGCTCAAGCAGCCTCCGAACAAAATAGGAGACCCCTACCTGACTTTGCTTGCCTTAAGTTCAAGTCCCCTCAAGAACGGGTTTTCTCCGGTAGATGTCCTGATGAGAATGAAAATGTGCACGTCATTTGCAGCACCCGCCGTGACACTTCTTCGCGGCTCCCTAACTACACGTTGCGGACGTTTGACGAAGAGTACCGCCAGAAGCAAAAGACGCGCTATGACTCCGGTCATGGGCTGCGCACCATAAGAGGCTTATAGGACCATACGGAAGTCTGGGTCGTCGACTTAGGCAAGCCAGGTACCGCTCAGCGGCGGGCCACAGAATCCCCGTTATGTCGGGTTGAAACGGACCACACACCTATAAGACGCTACAGCACTGATCTTGTCCCATTACCCAATAGACTTAAAAACCTTGGAGGAGAGAACGAAGAAAAAACTGCGATGCAGCCAGACGACCAGGTAATTCCTACATTCTAAAGCGATGCGTGGCAACCTGCGTCGCTGATGCCGCAAGAAGTCTCATCACAGCCAATATGTGCCGATCCCACGCACTCCCGACCGAGAAGCAGCAGATGCTTCATGCCACCGAAGCGACAGTAGTCTGACTGCCGACTCTTTCCGAAAAAGGGAAAGGTGGGCCACCTACATCGTCTTATTAGGCGGTGGAGTCATTATTTCTCTGAAAAAGTTAAAATATTAAAATTCATGCGCCACGCGCCTTACGCCCATGAGGCATTCTGTCCAACAAAATGCTCACCTGTATGAACAGATGAACGCCACATCTTTTACGATACGCGTTACGATTCGTTGCGCCATACTGCCCTATATTACGGTTTTGAAAACGCCTATACTATTCGAAATTCACTCGACAGTCTTACCAACTCTAGTGATTTTGCAGCAAAATGTGAAGAACAGTTAGATATTTCTTTGTTCTCAGTTTGACAACAAGGGGAAAATAAAAGGTGCAATATTCGAGTTCTTTGCACTGTAGGAATAATGAACGAATGCTACCTAGCTCTACTTACACCATTAAAATGTTTACACACGTTGGGGCTTAACTTGTCCCACAACAATAATCGTTATCTCCATTGCCTGCGATTACTTACTAGTTAAGTAATCGTGCTTCCTAAATTTAGTGCTTACTAGTTTCTTGTCGAGAATGCTGTGTTACGCGGAGAAAGCGGAAGCCGTTCGTGATATGCGAGTACCGGAATCGCAGCGTTAAAGAAAGGAACTGCAGGCAAGACAGATGGCGATTATAGTTGCGGGACAAGATAAGACCCATGGGGTGCCAACTCTTTTAAGGGTGTAACGTTCTTCCACAGCCCGTTTTATTTCCTTGTTCCACAAGATCCGTGGTTCCATCTTCCCACTCCAAGAATTTTTGCGTCGTATTTGTGTTGTCTTCGGAAGCATAACATCGATTAGATCCTAGTAATCCTAGATCGCTGTAGGAAGGGCCTTTATTTTTCTCATTATGCTTCTCGCGATCTCTGATATGGGTTAAACATCACCCTATCGAAATATGCACCGCCAGAGGCGGGACCCAGCTACCATTTGATTTCACTTAATTTTTTTATTTCACTTAGCGAAATCTTCCCCAAATCGGCGCGGAGCTTATTTTTAAACGTACTCCTTTGTTCCAGCATTCAAAAGTCTTAGCGGATACAAGGTGCACAATACAGCTTACGCGGTTGCACGATGTTCAAAGTTTTAGAACGTAAAGGAAATGAAAAAAAATCTCTTATGTTTTCATGCGCTTTATCCATACTCTACACAAACTTTTTAATGAATTTAAGGTATACTCAATTGTTTCCGCAAGATAACAGCACAAACAAAAATTAGTAAGCTTGTCTTTTACACAAAAGGCTAGAAAGTAAGCTTCTTGGCAATTTTTATTGTGTCTTGTTCATGCGACCTTTTTTCGAACTGTTTTTTGTGGATACTTTGCTGCAGGCTGAACGCAAATTGAAGTCTATTCAAGCTATTTTGTACCAGCATTAATAATTTCGGTGGGGTAATTTAAAGATAACACGCAGAACATTAAAAATGCTGCAAAGCAGAACATCATTTCCGATTTCAATCAATGTTCTCAAAAAAGCATGTTGTATTCTGACAACAAACTAAAGGAATTATATGTACATGCTGCTGTGTTAGGTGCTCCACGGGCTTTGTTTTAGAATTTTGTGCCATGCAAACATCATGTTTACCTGTGGCTTCCGTTTGAATCATGGATTAATAAGCAATCTCAAGGGCTACAGATGGAAGGCATGTGCTTTTTATTCGACATACAAAGGCGTGACAAGCTCTAACAGCGGTGGCTGCATATGGCGCTCTCATGCTTAAAACTATGTCGAGGACTCAACTCCCTGCCGTGGTGCTCGTATTCTAACAAGAATAAGCGCAAACACTCTGGAGTACTTGGATTTAAATAAAGATAAAGTAGGGAACATATAAAACATTGCCCACACCGTTCAACTAAGGCATGTCTCGTAGCCCCTCTCTTGTATGAAGCAATGAATACGTTTCATTAACCAGACAATCAACCATAAATAATCAAAAAATAAATCGACTTAACTTGTAAACTCGTGTAGTATACTTTCACTGTCTGTTCATTAGCACGATGCAAATAAACTGAAGCTTTACAGCATGAAAAGGGAGGGCCGGGGAGTTTTGGCGTTCCTTAATAGGAAACAAATGCTGTTGCGCTTCGTGTACGGGGTCGTGGCGTGGCAACGTCGTGTTTCCTGGCGGCTGCTACTTAATACATTCTCTAAGAAGCAACTTGCAGAGGTGGAGAGAAAGAAGTAAATATATTTTGAAGCATCTTTAATGGTAAAGATGTGGATAACAGTCGCCAAACTTTACCTAAAGCGTCTAACAGCACCGGCTAGCTTGAGAGGCATGGAAAAACGTATTGGTCATCGCGGGAGCCGATTGGATGCTAGATAAAAAAGAGATTACGTGCCGATGCAGGGCTGCGTGCCTCTGATTTCGTATGATGCTCGTCGTTGTACGCGAGTTGCAGCTTCTATACTAGAGAAACCATTTCTTTGCCTTGGCGTCCAGCCAAGAGAACTGTACAAAATCAGAAACTGTGCAGAATTTACCGTCATAACGTAGCGCGAAGGCACAATAACAAAGAAGAGACCCATACATGCGACACTTGCGCTGCTTCCAGCTTTGTTTTGGAGAGAGCGAGACAGAGTATATAGTGTTCCCAACTCGCAGGCGCACGCGCCACTTCCGAGGGCGATTATCCTGCTAGCATGATCATCGGTAGAACTGAAGGAAGTAAGCTCCGCGTTGTACAAAACAACAGAAGTCTGGCTTACAAAAGCACTGCATTCCTACTTTATGTAAAACGTTTCTAAAAGCTGACATGCCGTTTTATCTTTACTTCTGCCCAGAATCTTCACATCATGTAATCCCAGCTTATAAGTGCAGGCTTTACAGTTCGCTGAAATATGCGCAGTGATGTTTTTCTTCGTGTTATTAGCATCCTCCCTCATTCGGTCATTGAAGCAGCGGTATGTTTGTCCCACATAGGATTCGCCACAAGACAGTGGTATTTCATAAGCCACCGCGATGGCGCAACGCACGTAAGGTATGATGTATTTTACTTGACAGCTTGTCTTCGAGCGTCCCATTAGGCGGCGAACAGTTGGGCTAGTCTGTTTCGGGCCGACAACACGACATGCACTCCGTACCTATTCACCATTTTTTTTTCAAATTGTGGCTAATATTATGCACACACGGCCCAACTTCCGGCCTTAGGCCACTACGTTCACCGGCTCTTGCCTCACTCGCTGGTGTGCCCGCTTTAGGTTCTGTGGCAGGGATTCGGCCACTGGTGTCAGGACCGAACGAGGGTAGCCGGCTCATGAAAGCCTAACGAACTGCTTGTTAGCACTGTCCTGCACCTTGTGCTCACGAGAGTTCTCGAGTGCTGACCCTAGGCACAGTGAAGCAATAGATCTTTCGACAAGCTTAGAGTGCGTGGAATGGTGAGGCAGAAGTTCTATTTAGAGCACAGCTGTTAATAGCCTTACTTGCGGCGTGCGTCGGCGATGGCGTAACCGAGCGGACGAGCACAGCAGCGAAAAATGAAAAGGCGAACGCGGATCACCAGATGGAAGACGCGAGCCATGAAAGGCGGAGACCGACAAGAGCGGCCCCTTCAGTGACGTACGCACGGGAAACTGCTCTCATGCGGACCCGCCTGACCACTCGTTGCGTACTCGTATCAGCCGTTCGTTTTACGCTGTCGTCTGCTAGCGTCAGCTCTCGCTCACGCTTAATTGGTTGGCTTGCCTTGGTCTGGTTTGCGCTTGTTTCGACTGTCATGGTTTGCGATTGTCGTGTGATCTTATTATAAGCGCGACGCGATTTCTGTAGTACTTCCTGGAAGGCAAGCCGCACCAGCGATTACTCAGGAACCTTCGACGAGTCAAGTATGAAACCAGATGCACTTGACTCGCAGATCAGATTTTCGACAATGCATGGCTCTGCTTGTTTGCGTCGATAAATCGCGAAATAAAGCACGTATAGAATCGCGCTCAAATTTTGCATTAGGGTGTATCGCAATCGACGGTGATTTTTTTTCCACGGCGAATAGCACCAGCAAACATGATCCATTGAGAACGTCAGGCTTAAATCTAAGAACTGGAGGGTATCGTCTACGACGAATTTAAAGGTGAATAGCAGGCCTTTCCCGTGAAGTGTAGAGCAATGTAAATTTTTTAACGGTAAAAGAGTTAAATGTACTTGGTCCATCACAATTAAAGAATCATCAACGTACGAAAAAAATTAAAAGAACATGCGCAATGTAAACGCAGTTGTCAAGACTTTTGTCTCTTTCCGACAGGAATATGTCACCCAGTAAAGGTGCTACGCGTAAGACTATGCATATGCCCCATTTTTGCAAGAGCAACCGGTTGCCATTCGAGATAAAAGTGCCCTTCCCGTTGGTCTCAGATAAAACTAAAAAAGTGTTCCCCACACATACCGATAGTGTCTTGAAAAGAAACATCCTCGTTGACTTCAATACACTTCCGAGCGAGCTATACGTACCCATTAGATACCAAAGGATATACTGAGGAGGGTATAGCAAATCTACCGTAAGTTGAGGGCCAGCGTCTGACGTTATTTGGCTTTGACTTAAACTGGAATCAAAACATATGGCTTGGAGCCATGTACATTAACAGCCATATTAAGGGCACGAAGTTGAAGAAGGAGGAGGAGCTCAGCGGACAGGTCGAAGGGTGATATATTGAAATGCTGTTAGCTGCAAAGTATTACCACGATAGCTCCCTTTCATAACCAATAGAATAAATGACTGCTTTAAAAAGTACACGCAGGCCCCTTTAAATCTATTCACATAGGGTGTTCCTTTTTTAGCTGCCCCAGTTTTTAATATCGCCTGTAGCAGATGGCACAACCTGAGTTAAATTACTCAATGAGGCGGTCGGTAATTCTACGAGAAATATACATGCTTCAATGAATAATTCATATACCTGTACTAATAAACTGTTTTATTTTGTCATATTCCGGCATTTATTTCAGTCTATGAATTGGAGCTAGTGCGATTCCGAGGCACGTCGATTTGGAACGAATTCTGGGGATGGCACTGGTTTCGAGATATGCACCGTCAAACATGCTCTAAAAATGCACTGTTCTTCCATTTTTCTTTTTTAAGAAAGCAGTGTTTTATTCATTGACGCGAAAAGTAATTGGAACGCCAATGCACTTCGTCAGTCACATTGAAAATTAATACATCGAACTAGTGTAGTTCTGTAAATTTGTTCCAAGTGAATCCGCCTCGATAACTCACTGGCTAGAACGCATAAATTCTAACGTGTAATGTAATATGTGCTCTAAAATAAAATTAAAAAGGTAATGGGTGCACTTTTGTTGCTTGTTCAAATAAACATTACGATTTCTCCTAGAAGTAATGATCGCCTCATCGAGTACTTTAGCTCAGTGCTTAGAATTGTACTATCTTCCATGGAGAATTAAAAAAAATGATGCAGCTAAAAAAAGAAGCCTGCTGTATGTATAACAATTAAAAAATTAAATTGTGGGGTTTTACGAGCCACAAGCAGGATCTGATTATGAGGCACGCCGTAGCAGAGGACTGCAGTAATTTGGACCACCTGGGGTTCATTAACGTGCACATAAATCAAAGTGCACGGGTGTTTTCGCGTTCTCTCTCCATCGAAATGCGGTCACCGTGGCCGGTATTCGATCCCGTGGTCTCATGCTTAACAGCCCAGCCCCATAGCCACATGTATAGGAATTCTGTGTGCAATCACATAATTGTTTTTCCTTGTGAAGCGTCAAGCTGCGCTTGTCGAAGTGCCATACTGTGCATCTTCGAGAGTTGGTGTTTGCATTTTGGTATAGCTTGCGAACTGCAAAGTCCTTAAACGTCTATATTCCATGATAATATAGTTAGAACCAGTGCGATACACAAACTTAATCATTATATGAGTTGGCACAGAGCATCGAAATGAGGCAAAGACGAACTACATTTATTTGTCTAGCATATTACGTAAGGTTACCACAAAACCTACGAGCGTGTCAAACCAGGCTAGTTTTACACCGACATTTCTAATAGTGTCGCAAACTTGAGCGCCGAAAACAATACAACGTTTGCCACTGGTGGGTAAATATGGCCTGTTACCTGCCCATATACTCTTTTCAAATTTATTGATGTTGAATTGTATTGTCCCTTGCTACTAACGTGCCGTGGTCATCGTTTAATTGTGGCGTACACTGTAAAAAATTTCCGTAATTATACGGAGGATTTCCGTCATTATACGGAGAACTGCAGGGTAAAAATACGGAAACTATGTCATATTTCAAAAATACGGCAAAATCTGCCGTTAATATACGGAAAGTGCTCTCCGTTTTCAGCTTTACGGACATTTTCACTGTAATCATATGTACGGCTATACACTGTTTTGGATGAAACAGACAGAATTCCGTATTTTTGTTATGCGAACATCCGTTTTATTGTGAGAAAACTTAAGCTGTCTGAATGAGCGCTCGTACTCGTAAAGTTTAAGCCAACAATATATTATTCAACACGCAAACTGTACGCATTATGAAGATGCGTACAAAATGTGAGAGCTAGCCTTCTACCAAATGCTGCAATAACAGATCGTATAAATATATATACGCATCTTCTATTGCGGTCGCAGTTAGCTGCGCATATGGGCCTCGCTGATCATATGCGCAAATATATGCGTGTTCTCGCAATGTTCTCAAATTAAGCGCTTTGTAGTTAATAGTTGTAGTTTAAGTGAACGAAGAGCCGTGGACATACGTGCATACGTAAACAAGCTTGCAGCATTCAGGTGCTGGTGCACTGGGAGTGACATTGGTGCTCTGTATACGCCAAAAATTGTGTGCACTCTAAATCAGTACCGAAACGCAGGGAGTGGTATAATGACCGTAACGGCATTTACATTTTGCAACAAATGGTCTCGAAGGGGGCTGGCGGCCTATAGATCCAAGTACAACGGTCGGATGAAATTTTCGAATGCGGCAAGCAATTAACCCAAGTGTCAAAGGGCATTGCTGAACTGCAATGTAGTTGGTTAACTCATTCCCATAATATTTACAAAATATCTCGTCTCTGACAATAACTGTCCATTCATTGAGACAAATCGACTACGCATAATCTTCACTGTTCATGTGTTAATTCTTGCGATAAGATGTAATCGCAAATATTTGGCGCTTCATCTTGAACCAAGACCGGTAAGCGCGCTCATTCTTGTACGGTAGAATAAAGAACGCGAACATGCACCGACATGTGTGTAAACTACTGGAAGGTGACTGAAGATGAAGGACCTATTACCGTGCTAGTACTGTGTGTACTGTCAAAAAGAAGAAAAAAATAATACGGAAAGAAAGAATGCCCGGTGCCGAGATGTAACGATTCAAGCTTTATTTCTTTTTGACCTAGAATGCAACACCATTAGTTCCATGTGCTTTGTATATGGGTAATGTTATGACACAACTCATTATTTACCCGTTCATTACATGCACCAACCAGCCCAAATTATCGCTATACTAGAGATTATGGACGCATCGCAGTGCATTGCTATGCACTTCATTGCAGCACAGGGGTTAGCTATCCCCAGTAGCGAACGCTTTGGTTGACCTCCCTGCCTTTCTGCTTCTTGCATTCTCTCTCCCTTTGTATAAAACGCACTAACTTGTGGGAGAGAAAGTGTTCTCCTCTTTTAGAATTCAATTAATTGTAAAGCAATTATATTGCAGTTCCAGTAACTGTATCGACCGGGTCCCGGTCGAAGAAACCAACAGCAGGCGTTTCAAGACAACAGTGAACTGTTATGTTTATTGCGCTGGGCATCTTATACCAGAGCGAGGGAAAGGGGGTAGTGGAAATAGAGGGCAAGGAAAGGCACGTGTCGTTCCAGCGTGCCAAGATAGCTTGTGCTCGTTGAACTGATACGATACAGTAACTAGAGCACAAATGCGAAAACGAAACCGATTCTGTTATCCGCGCTCACAGAGTGCGGCACCAGGGGGCAGCGCGCGCTGCGCGTCCGTTAGGAGTGGCAGACGGAGCTGCACATGTGTAGTCAGCCGGAATTTTTCGTGTCGTGTTGTAAAAGTTGTTAATTTGCCGTAAATATCTCTCTCTTGATTTGTACTCAAGAGTGAAGCAAGACTCCAAGGAAGAGAGATTGACGCATCGGGAGCGAAGAACAGAAATGATGGATGGTTACGCTGCTTGGGTCTGGGCACGTTCGAATTGGCAAAGTTCCGAATTTGTCGCTGTGTTTTGTACGCTTGTGCGCTCGTCATTTGCCGTCATCGCGCGGAGATATTTGCGCTGGATGTCTTTCACTTCGTGTACACAACTCTGCACGCTGCGGCATCGAAGAAGTTGTCCTGTGTTTGGGTGCACGTATGCGCTTGGACACGGATATATCCTGCTTGCTCTCAACGGGTGTTCAACAGTCTACGCGCACTCGTGTAACTTGCTCATGAGGTAAGCCCATTTTAATCTTATTTGGTTTGCATAACGTAGGTATTAAAGTGATGTGTGGTAAGCCGGTGTCGCGAACAGAAATATTGTTTCAAAAGACCACTATGCAACGTCTTAGGGCAAAACTGACGCATGAATGGGGAAAGGGATCACCCTGTCTTCTCAGATCGATTCCAGTCGTAACGCGATCGGCTCGATCGCAATTTCCGTGAGGTACTTCTAACCTTTTGCTCACTCGCGTTAAAAGCGTAGAATAAAACTGCGTTCAGTTGCGCACTTGTATTGACGCTTGTATTGGCTTGAGAGCATACTGTATCCGATACAAGAACGTCTGTTAAAATACGGAAATAAACGTTCGAGGCAATAGCAGTCGCTCACTACCTGTGATCGTTACTTTCTTGCTTGGGTGCACGTTTTAATTGTGACCAGAAAAAAAAGTTATTTCCTCTGGCTGCTCTGCTGTGTTTCCTCGGTGCAACTTTTTGCAGTGCAGCAAGACGTGTTGCTTCGAATGATGTCTGGGCAGTCAAGGCATTCGTGTCAGTAAGCAAGCAGTAAACGGGGCATCAGTGCGAAAAAAATTGGACATACAAGAGAAGCGAATGGTATCATCATTGACTCTTTTATTTTACGACTAATTCAGTTGTATTACTAAAGCGGAGAGTGGATATGCATGAAAGTCAGATTGTATTGATACTCAGCAAAAACAAGGTAACTTATCATTACTAATCAATCCTTTTCTTTTACTGAAAGGCAAGTTGCTGTTGTGCTGGAGCTGAGAAGAGGTCTGCTGCCTGCAATGGGTCCATCTCTCTCAAGTTATCGCAGTATTGTAGCTCTCAAAGTGAGTGGATTTTTTTTTCTCTTAGCTATTTGCCACCTGAATCATGACTGCCACCTGCCACCTGAATCAAGCTGTGTAGGTGATCACTGTTAGTGACATTGGAGTGCTGGTGGACAAGCACTCCTTTATGATTGCAATGCATATGACAGAGTGTAGCTGTGGCAGTATGCGAAGGTGTTAATCTATAAGCCAAATTAGGTTCTTTGAGGTAATATGTTAATATATTGATGACATTGGATTGTGGTCTAGCAGGCAAAAATGCTAAACAAGGAGAAGTAATTTTAATTTGCACTTGGTAAGATGTGCAAGCAATTCAGGCTGTTACACATGAAATGGGATATTTGTAGATGTCTTCTACAATGCTGCAGTCCTGAATAGCTTCAGAGTTTAGTGATACCACTATAATTTCTCTGTAAAGCATGCAGCACAGTTTAGCATTGGGGGAGGCTGGCATCAACAGGCGTCTACTTAGTTAGCTAAATGGGGTTTAATGGCGCAAAAGCGGCTAAGGCTATGCTGCGGCAAACATGAGATGTTTTAAAATCCAGTTAATGAAGGAAAATGCTTTGTTAATAATCTATATTTTATGTAAAAATCCAGTGTCGTCTAGAAATTTACGAACGTCACATAATGGGACTAGCGGATCATCACCTAAAATTAGAGCAGGGTGTAAAGGTATGTGTAGTTGATATAATTTGTGCAAAAGTGTTCGTCTGTGTTTCAGTCTGCTTACATGTGAGTAATATGTGCATAACTGTTAGTGGCTGTTGACATTTCTCGCATGTTGGTGTGTCTTCTTTCGTAAGTAAGTAATTGTGTGTGAGGTGACGATGTTGTAGCATATGTGTTGCGATGATGACTTGAATTCTGAGTACGTAAGGAAATGTGAGGAATGCTCTGCGCTGCTGTAATGAGGGTTCGTTACATTCAACATATAAACTTTGAATAGATGACGTCTACTTACTGTGAAGTTCAAATGAGGTGTTACTGTTAGGGTGACCATATATAATTTATGGTTTAATTCTAATCTTGTATGAGGCAGACATAGTTTACCCACTTCGTTAAACAATAGAGATGTAATATCTATGTATACAAGTATTACCCATTCATTTATGCCATTTGGACAATGGCAGAAATGCATTGGCAATACTTGTGTACGTAGACATTACATCACTATTGTTTAACCAAGGGTGCCCCTGCATGCTCAATTTTACAGGGCTATTATTAAGTAATGTCAACTTTTGTTGTAACATTAAGGCACCTTTTATATTATTACAGATTACCACCATTGTGTACCATCATAGTGTGATATTTACACTAAATGTATTTGACTTTGCTATAAAACCCTGCACAGTGGTGCATCATGAAATTTTTTTCTATAGTTTCTGGCCTCAGAATGCACTTCATGTTATATTCTTGTTTGCAACAAAACTATAATGCAGGTTTCTCTCCTTATATTTTGTGGCACTTCAAGCTGCGGCGAGCTAAACCACTGGGCAGCAATACTGGAATCGCTACTACGTGTGGAGCTGTCTTCAAATACACACAAGGAATACATAATTGCTTTTTAGCGCAAAACAACGGACACAAGAAAGACGACAGAACAAGGTGCTAGTCTCAACTGACATCACTTTATTGCGTCCCTCCTTTGTAGACAGCAGAATCTAGAAGAACATGCGCTGTGAACACACCATGTGCAGGAACCACCAACATCTGATCACAAGAGCACACTCATACGACAGAATCCAAAAAAAAACATTGAACACTGTACAAGGTTAAAGAAAGCACACTAATGCACTGTGACCCCAATGACTGTATGAAGAAAGCTTCCGATAACTCTCTGGCGGTGGTATCACGGCTCTTTTTCAAAATCGTAGTATCACGAAACATTGCGAACATAAGCGATCCATACCAACAGGCACAGGTTCCCATTTGGCTCAACATTGTAAAATATGGAAGTGCAAAGCCATGTTTCGTGATACTATGATTTGAAAAAGTGCTGTGATACCACCGCCCGAGAGTTATCGGAAGCTTTCTTCATACAGTCATTGGGGTCACAGTGCATTAGTGTGCCTTCTTTAACCTTGTGCGGTGCTCAATATGGTTTTTTGGATCCCGTCGCATGAGTGCGCTCTTGTGATCGGTTGTTGGTGGTCCCTGCACATGGTGCTCACTGCACATGTTCTTCTAGATTCTACTATCTATAAAGGAGTGACGCAATAAAGTGATGTCAGTTGAGAGTAGGGCCTTGTGCTGGTCGTCTTTCTTGTGTCCATTGTTTTGCCCTAAACAAAGTATTTATGGATTCGCACCAACTAGCCCGCCAATGCATTGTGTTGAACGCAAAGAAATGCTGCTTTGCCTTTTTTGACTGTGTTGCGGGCACTTCTGAAGTAGTCTGTCCAATAACCTTGGTGGCATGGAAGTGCCGTCCACTTCTATGCGTTGCTTTCTGTTTCATTGTGGCATCACATCACATTATATTCATAATGTGTATGTACTTTTTCTAAGAGACCCATATTCCTATCCTTGTGTTATATTTGCTGTCGCATTATTTATGCGCAAATGACCAGTGCTCCAAGTTCCATTTTATCGCAAAGTAAACTACTGGTACCTAAACAGTTCTGTATATCAGAAAACCAAAGCCGAACTGCCGAACACTATCAAGCAGCAGCCTTAGTACAGTGTCAAGTAGTCAGATTTTATTGGTTATGCAGAGGTGCACAGTGTACCTCTTTATTACTTGCTGAACAATTAAGCTGTGTGAAAACTGAGTATTTATGTAGCTTCAACCACATGCTATTGGCCATTTCTCCTGCCCTCAGCAAGTGTGGAAGATTATCATGGCATTTCTTTTTCTAACTCTTTTTCCTTATTACAGTGGGATTACTGCATGTGTACGTAGGAAACGGATCACATAGGCAATCAAAAGCCAAGAATGTGTAAACTTGGAACATTGATTGTACAGTTTGATGACCCAGAATAAGTAGAAATACACCATAAATGATTGACGAATAACTTTTACTTGACACAGGGCTAGAGCATACAGTAAGCATACTGTATGCTCATACGATGTCACATCAATTTAAATTTTAGTGTAGCTTTACAGTGTACGCTTCTATTGTTGCATTCTGTCAGAGGGATGGTAATGTTTCGCGTGTCTAGCAACTAGACTGTCTATATACAGTAGTAAAAATGTGCGAACTGTATTTTTTAATGATTTGATAGAATGTGTAGAACAATAAAGCCATACAATCAACGCACAGTGATGTGACTTTCTCTGCACATGTTGCAGGTTCAAAAAAGTATGGTGGAAGCTGTTGCCTAGGTTCCGACCAGAAAATGGTGGAAGCTGTTGCCAAGGTTCCGACCAGAAAAGACAGCCAGTATAAAAGGGTCCACACCACTGATCTCTACTACAGGGCATGGACAGCACATCGAGCACCCTCGACTGAAGCCAACCTTGTCCCGGAAGTTGGTGCTTCACAACTTTGCGGCAGCACTTCGTTTGCACGGGTGTGTGGCATTTCTTCCCCTAACATGCCTGCCTGATGTGCCATAAACTACCCAAGCAGTGTTTCGAGGTGTCCAGAATTTTTCCATTGCAGTGTCTACAGTGTAGCTAACATAAGTGGCGTGCAATGGAAACACTGGTAAATGAGAAAAAATTTGATGTAAGAGAACACTATCGTATACGGGTTCAGATTGTCATAAAAGCGCTTACCAGACATGTAGAGACCTCCTAAAATGTGAAAAACCACATAGAAAAGTTTTTCGGCAGCAATATTATCTGATCGCACGCACTAGTTAGTCCACCATATGCCCTGCTTCCAGGACAAGCGCCTGCATGACACCGCATTTCCACTGGCTTCACCTGCATCCGGAGCGGTGTGCTGCATCCAGCAAAACATTAGAAATCACTGGTGCACAGTGTTTTCTGTCCCCTTTCTCGACACCTACTGAACACATGGTAAACTGTTTCCAAAGCAAAAAAGCAGAGGGAAAGGGCTCTGAACACATTGCATTTTAAAGTGGCTGGTACTGGGTAACGCAAGTACTGTGGCATAGTAGATTTGCACCAGGCAACCTGTGCGCCCAAAAAGGCTGCTGTTTACTTGCAAATGGCCAACGTATTGTGAGCATGTTGAAGTTCTTTTTTTATTCTCATCGCTTATTTAGCTAGTGGAGACAGCTTTCACAACTGGAGAAGCCTTGGAAGCATGAAACACTTCACAAAACCAGCTTCAATATATCGTGTCTGCATCACAATTTCATGGCTGCATAAGTGAACCCTCTGGTTAACATGTAAGAGTGTTCATGATGTTTGCCATGCATTATCCACTTTATTTACAGGTCAACCCTATCTTGAGATTTAAGCTGATGTTGCATTTAGAGAAATTATGGCCGAGAGCCAGCTTTTGAAAATACAGATTGAGCTCGACAGATTAAATGCCAGAACAAGTCGTTGAGGATTTCAGATCAAGAATCTTCAAAGGCCAGTTCATTTAGTGGTGTTAATATTCTGCTCAAAGTTGTTGATTGTTACTTTCGTATGGTGCCCAAGCATTGCGGTAACAACTTCACTTGGAGTACATAGCAAGGGTGTATTCGACGTAAGCTGCTGGCTTTTTTCTGTGTTTTCAAAAACTGGTTTCTTGTTCAGTTCAAATTTTCAAATTTTGTATTGTTTATTAGGTGTTGTGTTCTGTTTCCTTTTCCTGCAGCTTCTTAGTTAAACATCTGAATAGTGAACACAACTTGACCTTTTGCTTATTTTTCTAGATTACCGCCCTCGATGCAAAACAATTTCACTTCAAAACTGCTTGTACCGTACTGAAAGAATAACTTGAAGCAGCCATAGCCACCAATAAGACGCAAGAGATGATTATAAAAATTGTAATATTGTTTTTTGATCTACAGGGTGTCTTAACTATCGTGCACCAAGATTTAGAAATATGTGAATGCGATGTAACCAGACAAAATGAAGGTAATGTTGTTTGCCGTCGCTTGGAGATACTCTGATTATATTTTGCATTCTGCCTAATTACATAATTCTTAATTAGTTATTAAATATCTCAAATAATTAAATGAAATGTGTCAATGAAAAGTTGTAGAGCAATATGAAAGCCTCCTTATACACTTTTTTGTTATTGTTACTCATTGTGTGCTACATAAAAGTGTTTTTCCAAGGAATAAGCCTGCGAATACACATAAAGTGTCTTGAGTGGCCAGTCATGTGTCAGTTTTGTGGTGCAAAGCCACGAATACACCTTAAATGGGTTCTTTTAAGAAAAAGACTTGGCTCAGAAAATTATCCTTCTTTATGCAGCCTGTGGAGACAAGGTTTCTTAGACATGGCCATGGCCCTCAAGGGAGATGCCGAGGCCACAGGCAGTTCCTCCAGTGACCGTGAAAAGGTCCCCTGGGGCACAAGTCTAATTTGGCACCCCTACCTTTCTCCTGCAGCTTTTCTGTCTACTTAGCTAACCAGGTGGGTCAATGATGGCAAAGGGAAAAAAGAATCAACAGCTTCAATCGTAGAACTTGCTCAAGCTCAACGCATTTTTGGTGTGAAGTTCTTCCCTTATCATTTATCAAAAAACGGGTAATAAGTATATGATATGGTCGTCATACGGACACCTCTTTCCCACAGAGAATTAGCAGTAAAAAAAGCAGCTTATGAAGGCTTGAATATTAGCTAGGATGATGTGGCATAGATAGGATAATGATTATGAATGTTTCTGGTAAAGGTAGTGGTAGTAGAGTGAATAATCAGTTTATATATAGATTAAAAGACATTTCGTTCCAATGCCAGAATTTTAAATCATCCCAAATAATTCTTGCGTTTGATAGTCTATGCGCATTGAGTGACAGTGCTTCTTGATGCTTGCTTATTGCTGACATCATTTTTATGCTGCATAATTCACCTGTTTAAATTCCCTATTTCTCCCGTTCAAGCAACTTTACATTCATCATAACATACCTTGTAGGTGAGTTCCAGAAACTTGCTGATGAGATTAGGGGGCGGCGTGCACCCCAGGCTTAGATATGCATTCAAGAGCCTAATATCTTGCAAATGTTAGAAATACTCCTGCTAAGCAAGTTCTTGGTGTCATACAAGGTTATTTGCGAGTACGAATTTGCCTAAATTCAGAAAACAGTCAATCTAAAACATGTCAAGCAATATCGCTGACAGTACACACACATTCCAACGGAACTAAATACAAATAAATATAGCACCAAATGCAGAATCATTGGCATGATGCCATTCTTTCAGTGGAATAAAATCTGTCCTGCGTTGTAAATCTGGAATCCTTTATAATCCAGACTACTAAATGCATCATGAGGGTTGTGACGTAAGATATGCGTGTATTTATTCCTCGTTTTTTTACTTTAAGACCCGATAATGCTTAAACAGCAGTGAAAGAACTGAGATCACGGTACTTAATACTTTATATTGCTCCAGAAATCCGTTTTTCTGCCGATCGCAGCATTTGACACTACCAATTTTTGACAGAAAATGTGAGACAGAAGGCACATAACACTTAAGGTGGTGCTATTCACTTTGATTGTTTGGGAACAAAACTCATAATGTACATGTTATGGCCCTACGTGTCATTGCCTTTGAACAACAAAATGGTAGGGGGTTTGCGTTTTGCAAAACTGCATGGAGGTTTTTACTGTGTGCAATTAAAATTAGAAACCTTCACACCTGATACTAAATGCATTCTCCACAGCTTTAGGTTATACAGGTGCACTACTTTACACAGAACACACTCTTTTACCTCATCACTGCCCACACTCTTAGGCAAAGTTACATCCTTTGGAGTGCCCCTTCTGCCACACAACGATAATCGTCATCTGCCTTGTTGCGTTTCCTTTCTTTAACGCTGCGAGCCCTGTACTTTCCAGTAACAAACGGCATGCGCGTTATCAGCATGATAGCATTCCCGAAAGGAAAGTAGCGGGCGTGGCGTTTTAAAGAAAGGAAACACATCAAGGCAGATAATGATTGTTGTTGTGTGGCAGAAGGGGCACTCCAAAGGGTGTAACTGCCTAAGAGTGCAGGTGGTGATTCAGATTCTTCAAAGGTGTTTCATTGTATGGGATGGCACATCGCTCTTCACTTATTTGCAGAATATTGCATTCCAATTGTGTCATATGAGATGAATCCATTAGAGAGCTTTAACTTGCCCTAAATTTATTACAGCTCTGTACTGGTAAACTGGCAGCAGCTTGCAGTGCTTGTGGAAAAACAATTGTAACTGCCATATTATATGTAACTGCTAGTGCACAGGCATCGGCAGCAGCAATGGTTAGGGTACACTTGTTTCTTCTGTTCTGGGGTATGCATCCTCCACGAGAAAGTAGTTTTTTTCGTCTTCCTCTTCTAACACATTGGAATATGAAATGGGGTGTAATTTGTAGGGTATACTCTTGCATAAACTTCATGAGCATTTATTCTTGTCTGTGCCACAGATCATTGTTGCTACCACTATAATAGCAGTTTACAGCACCCGTAGGGAACAATCTGTGAATCTTTAACGAACAGTAAGGATAATGAATAATCGAATAATTTTTAGTAATCTTCAACAAATTTAGCACTCTTTGCTTCCCACTGTGGTGTTTTTCAAACTGCAATGTTGGCACAAGGTTTGTCTGCAGGATGTCATTTTGTGTGAATGAGTGCACTTGTGCGCATAACACCTCATCGTCAACATTCTGCTGCACAGAATGTCATTAGCTTTCGTATGCATTGGTCACTATCGGCTGCTCCTTTGTTAGTTGGAATGTAGCATTTATGTAAAGCACATTTGATGTTCTAACAAAAAGCATTGTGCCCTCTTATCTTCTAATTCTCCTACTTGATGCCTAGTGCTATTATAGCATGGTTGACACCATGAGAGTCAGTGTGGTGTATAATTGTGTCTGGTGGGGTGGGGGGTGTACATTAACTTAAGCAACTTTTCCAGACGACTTGAATCAATATTGTGGAATGCTGGGTTTTTTTTTTTCAATCACTGTTACCAAGTTTCACTTTGGTTGTGGCAACAAGTTTAATGTAGTTCGCTAGCACTCCTGCCAACACATATAATGTGCAGGCATCTGTGTTGAAAAAAAGACCAGCTAATGGTTTGTGAGGAGCTAAGGTCCATTTAGACCATTAAATTTTGAGCTTACACCGGTGGAAATAACCGGTGAATGAAAGCACACCCAGGAGAACTGACCATAACATTTTCTTTCAATATAATAATGATGAAGCTTTGAACTGCATATGAACTGACTTGTTTAAAAAATGACCCATTTCCTTGTTCAAGTAAGACAAAGGTTCCACAGGAAGACAGAAACTTGAAGCCGTCAACAGCAGCATGAATATAAACAGCGCTCGACGTTTTGCAATCTTGCACCTGGTTATCATATTGTCCATCCCATTTTTTTCCACAGGCTGTTCTTTACTGTTTTATGGTCATACCCAGTTTAATGTTAATGTCCCTATTTTTTAATATTTCGTTAATATATCTTTTCTTCATCGGCTTTTAACAAGATATATATACGTAATGTGCCTTCATTTACCATTTACAGTGATCTTAACCAGATGCATCTTGATACAAAATTTATTTTCCTTAATTCTTCGTTTTCCTTTTCCAAAAGTGCAAACTGTTTATCTTGATACCTATTTTGTCTTCTCGGAAGATTAGGTCTACTGGATTAATGACTGCTTACATGTGTACATCGTTTTCTGTTTTGGTCACCCCTACTCTTTGTAAGAACCGACAGTAGTGCTCATACCCGCTCCATCACAATCACCACTGCTAAGCACACCCTTCCTTCCTTTATTTTAACACTTTGGCTTCTCTTGACCTATTATATGCACCCGTTTCTTCTCCCCCAATGAGGCTAGGGGCCACTGAGCTATGCACAATCCAAAACAACACAGCCAAGGAAAACATTTGTTACCCTAATGACAAGCACCTATGTCGAAATGTTGGCTATAGCAACATCCCTTGTTCCAACAATGTTGGTCTACTTACATGTTTTTCTAACAGAGAAGTTACTGCTTTGTCGTGTTCTGTGATTATACTTTTTTGTCGCTTTCTTTAGGATGTATATTCACGAATCCTATTTGTTTCTCCTAACAGCAGCAAGTTTATCCTTGCAAGCATTTTGGGTCAAGAACAACTTTCACCAGGAAGAAGTGCAAGACGAGTGATTGAAGAAAATAAAGTTGCTTCTGTGATCTAAGAACTTGAGGACTGAAATGTTGCACCTTTGTGTATATATGCCATGCAGTGCATTCATATCACAAAGTGCAAAGTGTTTTATCTCTGCAGCCATGTCAGTGTGTTGGCAAGATAATTTTCTCAATGGTGACCTGCTGCTTTGTCTATGAGCTGCCTTCATGACATTTGCATTAAAGGCGATGTACTATCGTGGACAAAAGTACCCTGGAAGTGCGAGCGTTGACCAAATTGCATTTCTGTTCAAGACCGCTGAAAACAGTGGGTCACGTATGCACATTCCGAACGCAGATGGTAGCACGGCTGATCCCAGCAAATAGTGCACCATAAAATTCGGTCGACTCTCGCACGTCCTGGGCAATTTTGTCCCCGATGGCACATTCTTCGAACAATGGATATGCTCTGCAAGATGAAATACGGGAAGCACCTGTACTTTAACGGAAATAGTACAGATTTAGCATACGGAGTCTTTCGTTTTCTGAATACGGCAAGCACCTGTATTTTAACGGTTATAGTACAAATTCAGCATACAGAGTCTTCCGTTTTCTAGATACAGATGCACTCGTATCTTGTATTACGGTCTCTCTTTTACAGTTGTCCGTTCTACGGAAATGACCGTTCTTAATCTACGGAAGAGTGTTCGGTCACAAATTACCAGCAAATTTTCTGTAAAGTAAGGAAAATTTTTTTTACAGTGTACTTCAGACGGAGGGTAACACTCGTTATCGGTGCACACAAATCACCGTGTATAGGACAGTGCTTATATTCAGGACAAGAATAGACATTAAAGCAACCAGAAGTGCCTTGGAACGACGAATGAAAATAAATAAAGCTTACACGCGCTGTACGCATTATTTATTCAGTCCATCAAGAATTTATTTCTGTTGCCGACATGTGTCGTAAGAGGTGGAAGAGTATTAATTAATTGAAGGGAAAGATGGCGTCCTCCCTAGCGAAGGCCCACAAAGCTTTAGGTTGTTTTTTTTAGCCTCGCTTTGTGTTGCTGTGTAGACTTCGTACCATGCCACCTAGCGAGCCCGAGGTTGCGGCTTCATAAGGTTGGCAGTGTGGGTACACAATTTGGAGCCGCACGTTTTGTCTGCCTTTGTATGCGCAGAAGGATAACGTCATTCCAGCCCAAAATGTCTCTAAGAGCTCTGTATCTTCGGTGCGATACCGGTAATGGCTCTGCTATGAAGACCACCAACTGAACCCGTCTATATGCCCTTACCTTATTGAAGCGCAGGCAAAACGACAGCGACACAAGAAAACACATCAGACAACACACAGCACTGTGTTTTGTCTAATGTGCCTTTGTTAGTCTACCTGGGCTACAAGCAAGTACGTAGAAGATGCCATGGCTGCAAGACCATCTTCCCTTAGTGTACATCAGCGGAAAAACACTCCTGCAGTAAACTCTTCCTCTCTGACTTGATCGTAGTTAATTTTCATTCATTTAGCGTAGTGCATGTTGGCGGAAGCATACGTATGATAAATCACCGTCAGTTTCCTTTGTAGGTTGCGCTGGTGGTGTTTGATCAGTTTTTTTTTTTTCGTCTTGGAGTTTCATAACCCACCCTCCACCCCGCCTCTTCTTTTCCGACTAAGGCTACGTTCACACATTGTCTCGAGGCAGGCGGAAGCGGCAATAACTTCAAAACACTTTAAAATGGATGTCAAATCAGGCGGTGAGCCCAATCGGTCTCGGACCGATTCTTTCGCCAAGGCGGAGCAGAAAGTAGTTCCTCTTCAGCGGAAGCAGCTCTAGTATGTAAACATCCCGTCGTAAAACTCAAAATGGCACTAAATGTGTCGACTGTGATGCTGATCGACGCGATCAATAACCGCCATGCGCTCTACAAGAGTCACCACCTGCTTTAAAAGGAAAAGCCTGTCAAAATTGATTATCATCGCGATAGTATTCAGCGTCGCCGGACAGGAGGTGCGGCAACAGCGCGTTGTGGTTACCGAACTTTTCTTCAGGATAACCTTTCGGTGGTGGTGGGTTCACAGCACCACCACCGCCGCTTCCAAGTTGTATGCTTGTTACATTGTTCATTGTCCATTTCTAGGAAACAACTAGCTGGAACTATCAAAACTATTGCATCTTCCTCTTCCATGGCAGACGAAAATTGCAGACTACCCGTGGAGGTGTGCGGAATAATCGCTTTTAATGACGGATGGGTCAGTTAACAGACGTACCACTTGAAATGGTGCAATAAAGAGGGCATTCATGCGGATAAACGCCCGCAGACTAGATGTACGTGGGCAAAAGCAGCCGCGGTGGCCGCCGAGGTGACGAAACAAATATGAACATCTTGAAGATGTGCCGAAAATGTTCCGCCCGCCTTGGCCCTTCCAGCGGCTTGCCGCTTCCTAATGGGAACATTGCCTAAGTGTGCAATCTACGTAACGATCAATCTTAGTCTTCTACATTTTTAAAATTTGCCTGCGGCGATCCAGCTTCATTCCGATCGTTGAGCTGCATTACTTGACAAGGCGGAAAGAAATCGAAACACATTTGCAAGTCATTGACAATATTTCCGTAAATAAGTTCCAAACGAATTACGTTACGGCACATATTGCAATTTACCAATTCTAGTCGGTGGGTTTCTTAGACATATCCACTTGAAATGAATACCCAGGATCCCACCAGTTTCGATATATCTTTTTTCTTCAAAGTACAAGACGAAATAGATGGGCGTTCCAGTTACTTTTGTGCTTCAGTGTATAAAACAGCGCTTTCTTAAAGAAGTAAGTGGAACAACAGCGCAATTTTCCAGCAAGCTTGATGGCGCGTATCTCCAAACTGGTGTGAATTTCAAAATTAATTTCAAGCCAGTACGCCTTGCAAGCTTACCGGCTGCACCTCGTAAGTTTCAATATTTGGTATAAGTAATTGATTGAGCAGCTCAATAGCTACCTTTTTACTTAACTGAATGTGGGTTTCAATTTCTTATGCAAGTAATGTCAGCATCGCTAAATAATCCAGCTCTTGGACTAGAATTACGTTGTCTGTAACAGGTGATTCCTAAAAAAAAATCCGCAAAACATCGAAATTCTCTCCCGGCGTATGAATGAAAATGCGTCTCTGAGTAGGTAGCATTTAACCGGTTTGCCATACATGAAGGACAAAAGACGTGAAAGCATGGGAACTTTCAGTCTGGTTTCCCTAGAATTTACCCGGCAGTTCTGATCACGACCTACTGTATACAGTAGGTCGTGGTTCTGATATTGTGCTCAGTTGTTCAATTAACTTTGTGCTTTGAATAGTAGCTTCTCCTCGTTTAAAATGGCACAAACACTCCATACAACATTTTGAAGCAGCATCCCGGCAATTATCGAAGTAATTGCCCTACGAAGAGAATACAAATATTTTGTGCAACCAAAACTAGTCACATACTTAAAGGAACAAGCATAAAGCTGTCATAATTCACTTACCTTTGTCGAAGTGTGGAACTCATGTTTCTGTAAGTAAAATTTCTCATCACTGTGTGGCCCTCCACAATGACGGCGTCACGCCTAGTCTTCACACACATGGCGCTGCTGCCATCGTCCGAGATATTATAGTTTATTTGCAACAGGTCAAACCTGGTTTTTTGGCTGAACAGCTGCGAAATGGAACCAACGACATAACAATGACGTTTTGTAATGTCGCATTTGTGTCCTACATGAAAACATGATCACCACACAAAAGAGACAAAATAATAAGCTATAAAAACAGGCTCCAGAGCAGGACGGCACACGCGCCCGCTTGAATAGGCATAAAAAAAAAGTCACAGTTTCGCCCGAAAGGCGCATCAACATTGCAATATAAGCGTAATAAGGTGCGATGCAGGATGCGCCGAGTTTGGCAAAACTCGAGATCTTCACGAGCTCTGGCGGCACCCCCATATGAAAGTACAAATGGTACCGAGACACAGTTTATCTTTCGACAAGCCTACAGTTTCATTGGTTTATCTAGATTCACTCTGGATGGCTATCATTCCTGGGGCGTTGCATTCTGGGCGGTCGACAAACTGGGGCTCACGTGATCATACCGTCGGTGCATGGTCGTGCCTTCTTTCACTTGTTTGTCGTTCCGCCGAGTGCATTACATGCAGAAGTAAGTCATAAAACAAATGAATTTAGTACAATATTATTAGTTACTATAACGTGGTTTAGAAGCATTTTAAAGCTTATGAGATGTACACTGAATGCGTATTAGACTAATTTGTAGTTTAATACGATTCCCATTATACCACGAGGGTACGCTGTGGTGGCGTCTTCACATCCATTCACCGGGTGAGCATGGCGGCTAAGCATCGGAGAGGCCCAGTGTAAACAAACTCGTACAACGAGCTTGCAGTGCGCGACGTAGGTGATCAGGCTCGACGATGGCCACTATTTCTTGGATAGTTCTGTTCCTCCGTGAGCAATCTTTCCGTGCACCCCGTAAGACTACCAATAGCTTCGGCGATTTTACAGATCGCAACGCACTCCTACTGTTCACGGTGTAATGGTGAAGAAACAACTTGACCGGTGCTGTTTCTGTGAGTGCGCTGAGTTCCTCCAGTCTGCGTGACTGCGAGCGCCACGAATATTACAAAGTGTGTGCAAAAGGAAGACAGGCTATATAGCTACGATGCCACAAGGAGGTGGCGCCGACGTTGCATCTCGCAACCAACACAGTGAAGGAGACATCGACTAACTGGAGATAAGTATACTTTTACGGTTCCATATTTAGCATAATAATAGTGCACGGATTAAGTCACTTTCGTAGTACCGAACTGGATGTCCAGCTGTTTAAAAAGGACATTGAGAACCAATGAGTGTTCGTGCTTTTACATGCACGTGGGACCGCCAAAATTTAAAAGTGATCGCGTTTGCCCGAGCTTCGAAGCCATGCCATGCCACATCACGTCATCAATCAGGTAATTGAAAAATCTGCAGAGCACGAGAAACTTTTACATAGCTCCATTTATAGCATAAAGGCATTTGGAATTATTAGATACACGTACAGTCATAAACGCTGTACATTATTGAGCAGAAGAAGCAAAATACCCTGGGAAATATCGAGACTATGCAGCTGTATTAATTCGCCACTAGGAAATTGGAATAGCAATTAAAAAAGGGATCAGGCAAGGGGACAAATTCACCCAGGTGCTATTCACTGCACGGTTCAAATATTCGAACTATTACACTTAGGCGGGCCTAGAGTGAGCATTGGAAGGTTGAATAATATGGAAAAGATAAAGGTAACCTTCACTAACTTGGTGAGATAACAGAAATTCGTGAGTTACATTCAGCCCGCAGAATTTATTGAAGAGTATCTTTATCCAGGTGAAATGTTGCTACGGAACAGCCGCCACAGTGTGGTTGCACAGAGGAGAAAGAAGACGATGTGTGTGCCGGCTTGATATAGCGTCGCCATTTTGGCCTCCGTTAGCTTCCTTGTAAATAAATTGTAAATAGCATTCAGCTTCAGC
Source organism: Dermacentor andersoni (assembly GCF_023375885.2). Classification (NCBI taxonomy): domain Eukaryota; kingdom Metazoa; phylum Arthropoda; class Arachnida; order Ixodida; family Ixodidae; genus Dermacentor; species Dermacentor andersoni. Next base: position 190,740,506 of record NC_092817.1, on the reverse strand, counting down.
TGCACGTAACATTAATTTGGTGGAGGTGGACGTTCCCCGTACCCGTCATGGAGCTTTGCAGCGGTCGCAACGGCGACAATGCAACTTCGGCTCCTGCTGGCGGCACTTCATGTACGCAAGCGTCTCCGCCTGCAGCGCCGACCTACGTCGCCGTTTCCCCACCTCGGGATCCTGGTGTTTTCAACGGAGTCGGCAGTCCTGATGTTGACGACTGTCTCCGCTTATACCAACGTGTCAGCACCAGTCCCAGGTGGAATCCGACTATTATGCTTGCCAACGTTCTTTTCTACTTCGACGGAGCTCCACTGGCGTGGTTCCAGACTCACGAAGAGGAGATCTCGAGCTGGGATCTCTTCAAAGGCAAGCTCCGCGACCTTTTTGGCAATTCGTTTGGTCGACAAGTCAATGCCAAGAAAGCCCTTGCCACGCGTGTACAGACGTCGACCGAGTCCTACGTGTCGTACGTTCTCGACGTCTTGGCCCTTTGTTCCAAGGCTGACCCGAACATGTCTGAGGACGATAAGGTTAACCACGTCATCAAAGGCATTGCTGATGACGCCTTCAATTTACTGGTGTTTACAAACGTCACCAGCATCGATATCATCCTCAAGGAGTGCCGCCGTCTCGAGCATGCTAAAAGCCGCCGGGTATCCCAGCATATCACGCGACTTCCCAACACAGCCGCTACGTCATCCTGTGACGACTTCTTCCACCAGCCGCCGCGATGTGACAACTTGACCCGCATCATTCGTCGTGAGGTCGAAGCGGCACAACCGGCGGCCCCTTCCTTCCCGTTACCTGATCATTCTCCGGTGACAATCTCCTTGATCCAGGCCGTCGTCCGTCAAGAGTTGTCCAACGTCGGCCTGCAATCCATTCGTTCCGTACACTCAGAACCTCTTTCTCCACGCCCGTCCCCACCTCGCTCTTCTTACTCCTTTTATGGACAGCGCAACCCCTCCGAATGGCGAACCGTGGACGACAAGCCGATCTGTTTTAACTGCCGACGCATTGGACATGTCGCTCGCCACAGCCGCAGCCGCTGGACTTCTCCGACGCGCTATTCTCCTGATTACCACCCTCGTACCTCTAGTGCATCCTTTTCCTCCGCTCCTGCTATGCCCGCCCCATCATCTGACCCTGCGACATCTTTGACACAACCCCGCTACTCCAGCTCGCCTTCTCCCTCCCGTCGCCAATCTCGCTCGCCCCCGTCACGCCGTGCTCCTTCTCCCACCTACTCGCCGCACCCCCGACCGGAAAATTAGACAGTGCAGCTTCTGGAGGTGAAGCTGCATTGACGACATTGGCACGAAATCCTCGCTTCACCTTACCCACGAACAAGAATCTTTTGGACGTTCTCGTCGACAATGTTCCTGTGTGCGCGTTGATTGACACCGGGGCGCATGTGTCCATTATGAATGCTGCTCTTCGCCGTCGGCTCAAGAAGGTCCTGACGCCTGCCCCGAACCGAGTTGTACAAGTCGCCGACGGAGGAACTGTCACTATTGTTGGAATGTGTTCTACCCGACTCACCATTGCTGAGAGACACACCGTCGTCCTCTTCACCGTCATCGAGCATTGCCCTCACGAAATCATTCTAGGTCTGGATTTTCTTGCCAATCATTCTGCCTTCATTGACTGTTCGGCCGGCTCACTTCGCCTTGACTTTCCTCTTCTTGCCGACCCTGTGGACCCGCCTCCAAGCCATTCGAGCTGCATGGATTTCAATCGCCTACCGCCTCACTCTGTGACACACATCGACTTGTTGTCCTCACCAGCTGTACCTGACGGCAATTACGTGGCCGCACCTATTCCGGACGTTATGCTTACACATGGTGTTACCGTGCCGCACACTGTGCTGAAAATTACTGGAAACCGCACCTGCCTTCCCCTTGTCATTTTCGCGCTAACCGCGCAAGTTCTGCCTCAGGGGACCTCCTTGGCTATAATTAGCGCTTTGCAGGATGATGAGGTCGAGCCATTCACAGTGCAAGATCGTTACAGCTCAGCCCATGCCGTGACGTCATCGCACGGTACTGACGTCGACATTGAGAAGATAGTCTCCTCTGAGCTTACACCTGCTCAAGCTGAAGCTCTTTGCCGCGTTCTTGAAGGCCATCGCGGCATTTTTTTTTTTTTTTTTGACAGTCGACCCTTAGGTCAAACGTCTGTCGTGACCCATCGCATAAATACTGGCGATGCGAACCCTATTCACCGACGTCCATATCGTGTTTCTCCGTCGGCGCGAGCAGTTATCCAACAGGAAGTCAAACAGATGCTTGCAAAGGACATTATCGAGCCTTCCTGTAGTCCCTGGGCGTCTCCCGTCGTACTTGTCAAAAAGGATGGAACGTGGCGCTTTTGCGTAGATTATCGCCACCTGAAGAAAATCACAAAAAAGGACGTGTACCCTTTGCCACGTATTGATGACGCTCTAGACTACCTGTACGGTGCCACCTATTTTTCTTCTATCGACTTACGGTCCGGCTACTGGCAGATATCCGTCGACGACATGGACCGAGAGAAGACTGCATTTGTTACCCCTGACGGCCTTTTATCAGTTCAAGGTGATGCCTTTCGGTCTCTGTAACGCGCCCGCCACCTTTGAACGAATGATGGACTCTTTGCTTCAGGGGTTCAAGTGGTCCACCTGTTTGTGCTATCTGGACGACGTCATCGTTTATTCGCCCACATTCGACACGCATCTAGACCGTCTTTCAGCGATTCTTGACGTGTTCCGCCGCGCCGGTCTCCGCATCAAAATGTCACTTCGCTCGCCGCCAAATCGCCGTCCTTGGACACCTCGTGGACGCCAGAGGCGTGCGACCCGATCCGGACAAAATTCGCGCCGTTACGAATTTTCCTGTTCCGAAGTCTACCAAGGACGTTCGTAGTTTCGTAAGGCTGTGCTCTTATTTCCGACGCTTTGTGAAGGATTTTGCGACCATCGCACGTCCCCTTACCAACCTCTTGAATAAAGACGCCCCTTTTTCTTGGGGTCCTGACCATGCCGCATCTTTTTCGCAGCTGACTACTCCCCTTACCACGCCTCCAATTTTGGCCCACTTTGACCCGTCTTCCTCAACGGAAGTTCGAACTGATGCCAGTGGTCACGGCATAGGAGCAGTGTTAGCACAACACCAGCGTGGACAAGATCGCGTTATAGCCTATGCCAGCCCACTTCTATCACCCGCCGAGCGCAGTTATTCAATCGCAGAGCGCGAGTGCCTCGCTCTTGTGTGGGCTGCTGCGATGTTTCGTCCATACTAGTACGGACGCCCCAACGTTACTAGACTAGCTTCAGTTGTAAAACTCCCCACCCGCGCGCTTACAGCCGCTGTCGCCACTTCTGTGACAGCCGCCAGATGGCAACGCTATTCCATCGGCCTCCACTACAGACGCCTCGTCACAGCCTTGAGCTCGTGCGGACGGGCAGTTTGCGCGTGTTTCACGCTTGCTGGCGTTCTCCCTTGTCCGAATTAGTGATACCACGAGAAAGCGGTATCCACCTACAGCAATAAGATTTATCGCGCCAGTTCGTTAATACTGAAAGAAGGGTAAAATGCACGAAGAAACGCATACAGCGCAGAAGCTGCGTTTCTAAATGTCGTGTGTTTCTTCCTGTCGTCTTAACGTTTCGCGCAGTTTAGGCTCACGAGCCTGAATATCTGGCCAAAGTGCGTGACTGTAGCATGATCTTCATCCCCACCGAAGCTTCTGGACCACATTGGCTATGGCTCAGATCGGATCACATTGGCTGTGGCGGTGGAGCGCAAAGGACACGGCACTTATCGCTCTTTCTGTGTTTCTCAGGTTGGCTGGGGACCCAACGCTACCACAACCGGACTGTAGTACAACATTTCTTGGACCTGCCCAGCTGCTTCCATCTTCAGTACTATGCTACCTGCCAAAAGCATTTTCATTGCCTCTGCTAAACTGGACATTTGAACGTCGCGCATACTGCCTTCTGTTCGCAAGCCGGACCACGTGTGCCGCCATCGTCGTCGACGAAGCGCAGCTCGTAACTGAGTGGGGGCGTTTCCTATCACATTGGCTGTGGCGGTGGAGCGCAAAGGACACGGCACTTATCGCTCTTTCTGTGTTTCTCAGGTTGGCTGGGGACCCAACGCTACCGCAACCGGACTGTAGTACAACCTTTCTTGGACCTGCCCAGCTGCTTCCATCTTCAGTACTATGCTACCTGCCAAAAGCATTTTCATCGCCTCTGCTAAACTGGACATTTGAACTTCGCGCCTACTGCCTTCTGTTCGCAAGCCGGACCACGTATGCCGCCATCGTCGTCGACGAAGCGCAGCTCTTAACTGAGCTGGGGGCGTTTCCTATCACTTTGGCTGTGGCGGTGGAGCAAAGGACACGGCACTTATCGCTCTTTCTGTGTTTTTCAGGTTGGTTTCTTTCTCTACGTCACTCATCTTGCTACGTGCTCTTTCCGCTACAGCCAATCTACAAATTTGTGTTCATTTGTTGTTCTCATTGCCCTATTTTGGAAAGTCATAGACCTGTACAGCTGCAAACTATGTCGCGTTGCTGTGAATGTCGCTCTGTTGTCGCTCTGAATGTCGCTCTGATGAAAGCGAATTGTTTCTGACTTGTTCACAATGTGAATTTTCGTATCATAGCGGTACCTGCTCCGGCGTTGCTGAAAGTGCCATTATGGGCAAACGAGATCAATTCAAAAAGACTTGGAAGTGCGAGTCTTGCAAACTTACAGGAAGTAAAAGCTCCTCCGCTGCTAAAGCGTGTAATAATGAAAGTGAGATAATAAAAAAACTTGCTGAAATGGACTAAAAACTAAACTTGCTTGTTAGTCTGCCAAACAAGGTAGACGGGATCGAACAATCCATCCAAACACTTTCCGATCACTTTGATGAAATTCAGCGAAAGCTTGAGAGCCACGAAAAGAAATTAAACGCTGTCAAAAAGAAAGTAGAAAAAGTAGAGAAGTACGCTTCTCCTGGGAGTTCGATCAGATTCAGGCTGACATAGACGCACTTGAATGGCACAGCAGACGTCTTGACATTGATATACACGGTGTACCTGAGGCTGACAATGAAAACCTACTCGAAAAGGTAAATGATCTTGCAAAGAAGCTTGAACTTCAACCTCTATCTGAGGAAGATGTTGTGGCAGTTCACAGGCTCCCGGCAAAGCAAGGAAAAATGCGAGGAATTATTATCCGTTTTGCACGGCAGGAACTGAAGGATGCGTGGATTGCCAAAAGGCGAGCCTTAAGGGACAACCAGGGCAACATCTTCATTAAGGAAAACCTAACCTCTCGCTCGAGGAAGCTCCTTGCCACTGCCAAAGAATGGGCAAAGGAGGCGGGATACAAGTTCGTGTGGCACTCAAATGGAAAAGTTCTCGTACGTAGGGCAAACGGTGCATTGACAGTTGTCGTTAAGGGTGAAAATGATCTTCGTGCTCTGTTGTAATGAACGCCAATTTCTTGTTGCTATTATTTGACTCTTTGCCGAAATGAATCATATGGGATGTATTGGCAAGGAGGATTGGTTCACGTTCTTGGTCACTCAAAAGAAGGGACTGTCTTTCATACATATGAACATTCAATCAGTCTCCAGCAAGCTACCTGAATTAGAAACTTTTTTTTTCTGGTATAAATAGTCAGTGTAATGTAGTCATGCTAAGCGAAACATGGTATTGCTCTGATGATGTATTTCGCCTGCCTTGCAAAAAGTATTTTATAAAAACCGAACCTCACGTCGCGGTGGAGGAGTATCTGTTTTCATAGATGATTCTCTAACATGTGAACTGTTAGTCGAGTATTCTTGTATGACAGAAAACTGTGAAATGTTGTGTGTACAAACACCGGGTGTACTCTTTGCAGTATGTTACCGCCCGCCGGATGGTTTATTGGAACATTTTTTTCATTTTTTAGAGCGCATGATAGAATTTGCGTCAGAAAACAAATATAAAGTGGTCTTAGGAGGAGACTTCAACATTGATATGAGTTCCGATGGTGCTAGGAAAACGATATTTCAAAGAATTTTTGTGGCAAGCGGATGTATAAATGCGGTTGAAACCTTCACGAGATTAACAGAAACTACGAAAACCACTCTTGGTCTCTTTATAATGAACTATAATGCTTTCTTAGTAACTAGTGGAGTCTTAAACTGTCCTCTCAATGACCACATGCCAATAGTCATGTTTATCCACACAAGAGCAAACGATACCGAAAAAGATAACACCGAAAAAACATTTCAGACAATAAACGAGCACAGATTAACTGCCTTTCAAGATGCCTTGAGACAAGTATCTTGGAAGGAGGTTTTTCAACAAAACGAGGCAGAGCCAGCATACAACATCTTCTTAAAGAAATTCTCAGCTGCTTATGTGCAACATTTCATACATAAGAAAAGAAACCACAAAGCTTATCGGAAACCTTGGATCACCAAAGATCTTCTAAAAAATAAAGAAAAGAGATAAGCTTATTGCCAGGTTTATAAAATCTCGGAACGGCGAGGATCTAAAATGCTCCAAAATTTTTAGAAATAAATTATATAAAGAGCTAAGAAATGCAAGAAATTGCTATTATTTACGTACTTTTTCTTCATGCGAGGGACAAACAGAGAAGATGCGGAACAAGTTAAATGAACTAATGGGACGTAAACAGAACACTGAACATATAAAGAAAGTTTCTGTAAAGGGATGCATTTTAACCGGAGATCATTTAGTTAACGCATTTAATGATTATTTTACAGACACTGATTCCCATTTATCACTAAACCCACCATGTACATTTCAATTCCCTGCAACTATGGACACTATTTTTTTCCAAGCGACAACCCCTACCGAGGTTTGTTGAATTTTTCTCAAACTGACAAATTCATGTAGCTGCGATGCTGATGGCCTCCAAATAAGACCTATCAAACACGTCATTTGTGACATTGCACCTGTGTTAGCTTATATTTATAACTTATGCATAACATCGGGTACTTTTCCTGAACGAATGAAAATTGCAAAAGTAATTGTATTATATAAGAAAGGTGACAAGCTTGATTTAAAAAATTACCGTCCGATATCTATTCTCCCGCAGTTTTTTAAAGGTCTTGAAAAAATAATTCTTAACCAATTAACATCTTTCTGCAATAAGCATAAGCTAATAACAGACGCTCAATACGGTTTTCAACAAGGTAAATCAACAGAACGAGCACTAGTAGCACAGAAAGAATATATACTGCAGAACCTCGAAAATAAGTCACTTGTAATTGGTATATTCATAGATTTCACAAAAGCGTTCGACTGCATAAATCATGACCTCCTAATACTTAAGCTTGAAAGATATGGCATCAGGGGCCTTCCTCTTCAGTTACTGACATCCTACCTTAGAAACCGACAGCAATATGTGGCTATAACCACTAGCATATCATCTACACGAAAAATACAAACAGGTGTCCCTCAGGGAAGTATCCTTAGCCCATTTTTGTTTAACATCTACATAAACGACATAGTTCTTATCCACCGAGAAGCAAAATTCATAAACTACGCAGATGATACGAGTGTTTTTTTTATCAAACAACTCTTATACAGGCCTCATTGGTGCAGCGAACAACCTATTAACCAATCTCTCAAAATGGAGCCAGGACAACTTTTTAAAGTAAACTCGAATAAAACACAAGCAGTCATCTTTAAAACAAGACGTACATGTACTCCATTGACCCACAACATATTTTACATCTCTGAGAAAATAGAGGTTGTTGACACGGTAAAAGTACTTGGCCTCGCATGTAAATTATTGTCATCTTGTATGGGTCACGACATCAGCTTCCAATCACTCTAAAATACTATTGATGCAAAAAAAGATAATACGCGCTATCGCAAATGTACCATACAACTCGCACACTGAGAGTCTTTTTATCAAGTACAGCATAACAAGAAGTCATCATCTCTACAAACAAACCCTCTTACGCACCCACTACTTTCAGGTAAAAAATACAAGCAACTTAATAAGAAATATAGCAAACTTAAAAGAGAATACGCCCACATATGAGACGCGCAGCCATGAAAAATGGCTCATACCCTTTTCGAGGACAAATTACGGCCATCAAAGGGTCGCAAATACCTTGCCAGGGCTACTAAATTCTTATCTAGAAGCCGGCATTGACATCCATGCCTTGACACCATCGGACCTCATCTGTCTGGTGAAAACTACCATTTAAATCGCCATGGTTCCGTAAAACCATATGTATTCAATGAAAGATATGTAATTTATTTGTTGTAGCCCACAGTTCTTTATTTTTTCATTTCTGGAAGTGTTCTTTGCCACCGGTCTGCCAATATGTAAGGGGGCCAGGGACCACTCAAGCTGCCAATAAGCAGCTTTTACCTTGGCCCCCTCCATTTGCTTGTAAATGGGCACAAATAAAATGAAATGAAATTTATTTCTTGTTAAATTTCTCATCACGCCAAAGAAGCGCTACAAAAAGAAAGATGAGGTCGTTCTTTCTACACACAGGCCACAATAAAGGAAAAGTCGGATCTTTCATTGCGTGAAGATGCTTAATCAGTGAAACTGAAACGTGCGGCCCCTATGTTTATCACTGGGTCAATCTCGAGGGTTCATTAAAGTATTTCTCAGTTATGAGGTTACACACACAATCGGCTGCGACGGAGAGAACGACGTCACTGAGGGTATGCCCGAAGTCACAGTTGTCGCTTGCGTTCGATGTCTCGATCTTCACTTACCATATGTGACGTTTGCGTACAATTCATCGCGTCACGACACCGCCGGCTATTCACCATTCTATCTCCTATATGGCCGAGAACCCGCGTTGCCCTTGGACACTTTGCTGCCCTCGGCCACACGTTCAGCCACTGAATGCGCCCGCGACGCGATCGCACCCGTCTCGAGGCCTCACAGGAGCATCGAGACGCGTCTGATTGCCACCATCGCGACGTGCACTTTTCTCCGGGTTCTCTGGTGCTTCTCTGGTCACCTATTCGACGTGTGGGCCTTTCCGAAAAGCTGCTGTCGCGCTACACTGGCCCTTACCGTGTGGTGCGACAAGTAACAGATGTCACGTATGAAATCATCCCCGCCGACCTCTCAGCGTCATCATCAGCTGCGAGTGACATCGTTCACGTGGCGAGACTAAAACCATACCACACATCTTTCACCGCGGATGTGTAGATTAAGCACCGGGACGGTGCTTCTACAGCAGAGGGTGATGCTACGGAACAGCCGCCACAGTGTGGCTGCACTGAGGAGAAAGAAGACGACGTGTGTGCCGGCTTGATATTGCGTCGCCATTTTGGCCTCCGTTAGCTTCCTTGTAAATAAATTGTAAATAGCATTCAGCTTCAGCTACACGTAACAATATCAATAGCAGGTACTGATATAAAGCAGGAAACTTATACAAAAATTCCATGAGTTGAACAGCACATCGTAGGCATTACGGAAATGTGATCGCCACGTTACAGATATCCTTGAAAAGTTTAGAATCATTGCATTCTACCGGTTATGCAATATGGGACATAAACGTGGAGGTTAACGAAGAAACATGAGAAATCGAGAACTGTGCAGAAAGCGAAGTAACAAAAATTGTTGGAGATAGCATTAGGGCAGGAAGACAGTGGCGTAGTAAACAGTGGCAACTGATATGCTAGTTGAGATTAAGAAAAAAGAAATGGAGTCAGCGGGCAGCCCATGCACGTCTTCCATCACTTGTTGCCAATTCATAACAGGTGATTAAATAAACGTGACAGAACAGATGTCAAGGAACGATAATTGCAGCCGAGGATGGTAGAAAATTGCGTAATGGGACAAAAAAAATTGATGTTTGTAGGCATAGGATGCAATCAGCTCGCATAAGACGGGTATATAGGGAGAGGCATTTGTTTTGCAGTCAACAAAAATAGGTTTGTGGTGCTGACAGTAGAGACTCGTGAAGGTTCGGGGACACCTGAGCTGCTGGCACAGTAATCAACATGACAATTAGCTCTGCAAAGACAACCCCAGTTATGAAATATAAAGCAACGTTGTCCCGACATATTGTTTCATTATGTATACTACAATAAAGGCTTCCACAGTTAAGGGAGCTTAATACCAACAGTGCAACCAGCATTTTTCTTTGTAAATGATGGTTCATATGGGGTTGATTCATACCAACAATCCACGTTTTTGCAGCAAGACAATCTGCGGCTGGAGGCACTCAACTGCCTAGTGGCAGTAGGCGAGCGCCAAGCACGTGTTCTTGAGAGTGTGGCAGAGGTCCAGAGGGCTGCTGTGCAACAGCAGTATCCGCGCCCTCACTGCTCTCCAGTCGAGCCCCCGGAAGACACCTTATAAAGGAGCTTTCAGTTTATTACTTTTTTATTGTTCAAGAGAATGAAAATTATTGCACTAAACATCGTGCTGTGCATATTAGGACAGTTGTAACACGCAATTGGTGTCTCTTAAAAATGGGCAAAAACGTAACACAACCTGTGCCACTCTTGGACCATGTAAATTAAACATACACTAATGCAGCATGCACATCATTGTGCTGTTTGTTCTTTCTATGTGGAAGAATACAGTGCGTGTTGATTAGCCACAAGATGAACAGTGTGCGTAATTTACAATGAAAAGACAGGAAACACAACAGGAGCTTGATAATGCTATCACCTAAAGGCTGTGCATAGGAATGCAACACTCCCCGATTCAAACGTGCCATTACATGCATGTTCGATACCACATATTCTTTAACAATGTCATATATTTCCATGTACTAATTTTCACACAGCCCTTGCATAGCTCACTTGTGATATATCGGTTTAATAGGCAAAAATAATTGTACACTTTGTCCTCTTGTGTTGTACGAAAAGCGGCATCTTCTACATTCGGATAGAACTTCAGAAGAAAGGAGAGGCCCCGCCTAGATGACCAAAGTGCGGTAGCCAATTGCCTCCACGTCTAAAGAAATGACCCTTTCCAACGAGCAGGTATAGTGCGTCGGGCGGCACGACGTCAGTCTAGAGTGCGTGCCCATTGGTGCAGGCTTGTGTTCACCTGCCTTTGAAGTGAAAATTTCGCGACCTCCTAAAGTTGTATGCCACTATAGAATCACGTAATGCCTTGCACCGGTTACATAGACTTCATCAACTTGATAGCACAAAATGATCAGGAACAGAAATCTATAAAGGCATCCAAGCAACGCTAGCTGGCAACACTTCCATTATGAGGGGCTGTTAAAAGGTCTAGCCAAATATTCCCATACTTCCTTGAAAAAGAGGTGGTTTTTGGCACTTCTATAAAATCAAAAGCAGATTACAGTGAATGTTGTGCAGCACGTCAAAACAAACCGAACTTGGTTATCTGCACAGCATGTAATGGAAGCTTGTGCTTCACATAGGAAACAAACTGTTCTGTCCAGTACAATTGTTATTATGTCAGCAGTGTCGATATACAAATTACACTTTTCGAAAGCCATTCATTTCCCCATTATTTTTATTTGAAGGTTCTTTCAATCAGTGCTTGTATTACATGAGCAGGTGGACTTGAAAGCAGAGCTTTGTTTGCGAACCTTCCAACTTCCATATTTGTGTGGTAAGGCACTGGCATGTTGTCGAATAGCTCACACTTCCTTGGTTCTGTACCAAAGAATCCCAAGCTCTGCTTAAAATCGGATCGCCCAAGAATTACACGACACACAAAGAAGAGTAACACACACAACAGAGTGATCTGCTGCGTGTATTTCTCTTCTTTGTGTCCCGTCGAATTGTTGTGCAATTCAGCATCAAACTTCTATAGCAATACACCTAGTCTTGAACCTCACCAATGCTCTAGGTATTATGCCACAATGGCACACATCTTTGCAATGTCCCAGCACAAATTAGCTCTCCGAAAAATACCACAAGCATTAAATTTTGCAGCACAGGTGTATGCACGTGCCATATTATTTACCAATAAGCTCGCAGGAATCAAAGGGGCAAGCTTTATTTGGAAAGACAGTGCAACGTTTCAGTAAAGGGAGTGCCGGAGTGAAAGGCGTGACAGCGAGGCTTACAATAAAAATAGCAGTTAGAAGACATGTTCAATGCAAAAATATGCTGCATGTCACTCAGCCTACTTTGTCATTGCGGCAAGCTTTTACACGTTTGAGCATATCATGTTTTGTGTAATCATTGCTCTAAAGCTGTAGAAAACGTCTACACGCTATGCAATTTTCATTTTTATCGTGGGGGTTTAAAGACCCACTTTTCATTGGCATATGCACACTTCTCCCGGTATGTAATTTTGCCTTGGTGGTTCATGACATCTTCACGCACACTTAGTTCTGCAGAGCATTTCATCTGCATTCTTCTACTGCTGAAGAATTAGAGCCCCATTATGAGACGAAAATATTTTATTTGTCCATCCACAATAACGCTGCCCTCGCCCTCCAAAAGAAGAATACACTGAATCTCTGGCCCATGCAACAACAGTGAACAGAGCAAACACCCTGAATTATTCCCTTCATGAAAACCAGCGCAGAGATTCTCAATACATTTTCACTTCGCCAAAAATGCATAGGCACAACCGGCTTGGCGCAACATCCGCATCTCGCGCTGCAAGAAATTGTGCAATGCCTCGCTGTCTCATAGTGTGGAAATTCAGCATTATGCATACTATGTAACTTCACCAATGAAGAACCCCAAGTTCTTTACGAGATGAGTATTCATAGGGTACTTCACACAATTTGTGATATCCATTTATATATTTATACTAAATAACCTCTTTCACAAGAAAGTGAGCCATTTGGAAGGCACCCCGACAGACAAGTAGAACAATCGGCAAAAAGTCAGCAACCAGCGAAAAAGTCAGTATCATAGGCAGCCGCATGTGAGATGTCGGTAACACAAAATTTAGGTCGGCTACACAGAAGTAACAAATTTAGCAATGTGGCGTGTCTAGATATTGCTTCAATGCTAATCACAGGAACGCTGACATTGAAGCCGCCTTAATTCTTACGTACGTACCGTCGACACACCCGACTACGTTCGTAATGTTTCCGCGAAGTAAGAAGCGTTTTTTTATAAATGCCCGCTCAGCCACAGTCTTCGGGAAAGCCAGCCACCGCTTACGCATTGCCGCATCGATAACCGCGTCAGACACATCTCTGACACAGAGGCTCACAGTAGTTTCATGGCGTCCAATGTAACGCTCGGCACCGACGCTTCCCTGAAAACTCCTAGTCCCGTAGAAACGGAAGGCGTAGAGGACTTGCTCTTCGACGGGGAGCGAAAGAAGCCCGCCACGCTGTCTCCACAGACGAGAGTCTTCGCCTAGCTCGTCACACAGCCAGCGAGCGCACTGATGTCTTCGACAGGCGAAAATGACGCTGAAACTCCACGTCGGTCATGTACGTGAACGGGTCAAGTCGGTCATACTAACGCTTACTGCCGCTGGATGGAATGACACAGGCTGCTGCTGCCGCCGCGATGTTCGCGAGTTGAACTTGGAGGGGGTTTCGCGATGTATGAGTTTAGCACGAGTTCGCCTGTCAGTCAAAACCAGAGGTCACGCCCCGCGCGAGGCATGTAACTCCTGTGCGCGCACCCACCACGGTTGACGGTTGCGCCACGCCCAACTTATTTTTCGGCAACAGCGACCCGGTGCCGAGCTGTGAGGCATCAAAAATCTTGACCGCCGACATAAAACACGCACAATGCACTGTCATCGGTGATGTACCGAGAAACACTGTCAAAAACAAAGCTTTGACTCTCCCTTGCTTATGCATATATCTTTCGGGCCTGAGATGGCCCCACAACACGGTTTCATTGCTTGCATTGTGGCGACGTAGCGCACAGTAAGTATTTATCGGCACGTCACTGCAGCTGCTTGCAAGGGTCGATGCGCGGAGAGGGAGGACGATGCTGAGTGCGTATCGCAGGAGTCGTTTCAGAAAGCTGCTATGTCCTCGGTGATGTATCAGAGCCGTAGTTCGCAAACACAATCAGCATCCGAGAATCGCTCGCTTTTCTAGACCCAGTGCATGGGCATTTCTTCATCACAAGCACTACGCATTAAAGATTTCGAACACCTTCCTCCGTTCGAAGAACTGCACACAACAGCCCTCATCTGCCAAAATGCGATTGCTGCAGTGTCGTTACGATATCCATCTGCGATCGCTGCTGGCTCCAGCAGAGGTAATGCGCAAGCACCTTATAGTGCACAACACACTCAAATATTGCGTACATTCACTCAGAGGCACCTTCAATGGGCAAGCGGTGACAAGCGATTAACTGTGTCGCTGGGAAGCACGCACTTCTTCACAATGCATCGCAGAGGCTTCGCGTACGAAGATAAACTGGTACATTTTCACTGTACTGCGTCACTAAGGGCTCTAAAATAACGTACTCCCGTATCCATGACCTGTGCGTCGTTTTTAATTGGTAAAGCGGGGTCCTTAGTAGCCTAGTGAAGTGCCTGCGATGAACAGCCGTACTACGGCGCTGCGTTTCCATTCCCCTAATAGAGAATGGTCATGCCTGATTTTATTGAGAATAGCACTGCAGCGCCCCTAGGCGACTGCTCACCGTATGAGCTCAAGTCGTGCGCGCAACCCTCTACAATGTCTGCGCTTCTAAGCTTACGCCTCGCTGTCTGCACTCGCGGCAAGAAGTGCAAAATTTAATAATTTGCTCGATCTCCGTTCGTCATCAGAAATTTTTATAATTCAAAACGAAAAACAAATACTTAAAGAAATAAAAATGTTTGTTATTTTATTTGTTGTATTTTAACGTAGTCGATGGAGCGAAAGCGAAACTGTTCGCATCGACGGAGGATAGAAAGATGGTGCCCGAAAGAGGAGGCACGGCCTTGACGCGCCCGAGAAAGGCGTGGCAAGCGGCTCGCGGCAAGTGTGCAGATAGATAGCAGGACAGTCACGGCATTGCTAAGTTGCGATAATCCGTTGATAAGAATACACGATGCTGGCACGTTTCGTTGTGCAGCCTACTGCGCTAGAAACATGGAAGCAGCGTGCCGCGCAGGGTGCTCTCATGTTGTCCTACGCGGTGTTTTGTGTACATATTTTTTGCCTGTAGTGCACTGACTGCCGTCGAGCAAACTCGGGTAAAACTCGGGTCAACGAGAAACTCGGTGCATCCTGCATAGCAACCTTAGACTAGAGCATTGCAACGGGCCCTGACTGTCCGAAGCGGTTTTCGGTGGACCCGAGCCGGCTACGGGAATGAGACCGCGGGGCCGGTCCAGACTCAGGCCCGCTCATCAAAGAGCTTATGTCGGGCCTTCGAGCACGTGCGGACGTCATGCACTCGATGGTTCGAGGATTGTCTGCCAAGATGAAGTGACACGTGCAACGAGCTGTGTCTTGGTATACCTTAGCAGAGAAAACAGAAAAAAACCAGATGATGTTCTTATTTTGTGTCCCGCAAAAACGAATATTGTTTCCACGTCAGGAAAAATAAATGATACAACAAAACGATCTTCAAACCATTTCCCTGGGACTGCGTTTGCGATTGCACTTTGAGAACTCTCGATGCTATTATATTATTGTAGCGCTAGCGCAATAACACACCTTCCTGTCGCTTTGTGTGTCTGCCTGTCGATTTGCCCCTTTTTCAAGTTTGCGGGCATTCTCTTCGTATATATATATATATATATATATATGCGTGTGTGTGTGTGTGTGTCTGTTTTAATCGGTCAAACGTGTGCAGAAAGATCAGATGCGCAAGCTAGCGGTTATCTTTGGTTTGTTTACCTACCAGTTTCGGTCAGTGGAAAACACACCGACACTCTTGGCTATACAAACTAAACATAACCTCGTATTTGTGGCTGTCATATGTGTACTATTTATTTATTTGTTCATTTATTTATTTCACTTATTATTTCATTTATTTATTCACAATACTGCGAGTCTGTTGCGAAACCAAAGCAGGAGGGCATTAGCACTACAGTGCAATGAGCACTACGTAACCATACTTTAACAAAACGAAAAGAAAGGAGGTTAACCGAGGGGCCCGATTTTTTATTGATACATCGTACGAAGCCAACAAACAAAGACTCCAAGGACAACACAGGCAAATTACTTGCACTTCCTGATAGAAACAACTAAAATATAAATTCATAGAATTGAAAGTCGATGAAAGAAACAACTTGCCGCAGGTGGGGAATGATCCCCCGTCTTCGCATTACGCGTGCGATGATCTAGCCAATTGAGCTACTGCCGATGCCGTTTTCACATTTACTTTCTGGGGTATTGATATGTGAGTACTAGAACTAACCCTGGGAGTGTTAGCCAGCGCCACCACTCACTAACCTTGGCGGCGGATGTGGAACATCCTTTCTGCCGCAGGCACCACGAGTACGTGATCATTTTGCGTGAAGGCAACTGGTCAATAAACTCACACGTGCTACCTGAAGGCATCACTGTTGCCGGATTAGAGACCCTCGTTACGTAATGAACGAGAAGAAAGGGGTTAACCTAGCTAGGGGCTTCAGGTATCACGTGTGTAGTTATTGCCCAGTTGCCTCCACCCAAAGCTCTCACGCACTCGTGACCTCTGCGGCAGAAAGGATGTTCCACATCCACCACCAAGGTTTGTTAGTTGTGGCGCTGGCTAACACTCTCAGGGTTAGTTCTAGTAGTAAGACATAAATACCCAAGAAGTGGAGGGGAAGACGGCGCCGCGGTAGGTCAATTGGCAGAGCATCGCACGCGTAATGCGAGGACGTTTGATCGTTAACCACCTACGGCAAGTTGTATTTTATCTACTTTGAATTCCATGAATGTATAATTTCTTTATGTCAATTAGTAAGTACAAGTAACGTCCCCTGACTTGTCCTTGGTGTCTTTGTTTGTTGGCTTCTTATGACGTATTTTACCAGCTGGCATAAAAAAACAGTTGCGATTTTCAACAGAAAATAACAACGCTAGGTAAAAACACGAGAGCGGACCAATTTATGCGCCACAATAGATGCACATATCCAGAGAAAAGCCCGTTGGCTTTTTGCATAGAAAGATGACTGGAAAACAGGGAATAAGGGTTTGATTTATCATATATGCGTAATGGACAAATAGTGCAACAGAAGCTCCCCGGACTGATGTGTGCGGGCGACATATGGCTACTAGCGGACAATGCATGAGATGTACGTACACTTCCGAACATGTGTGGCGACGAAGTGACAAATTTAAGCATAATGATCAGCGCAGAAAAATGGCAGATTCAGATCTTTAATAAAGAGACGAACAATTATGTGGTGTCAATCCAAAGCAAGTCATACCCATAGTCAAGCAATATGTATAGCTCGGCGTGTATATAAACGATGCGAAGACTTACTTAAGCAGCCATCAAGATAGTTTGAAAATAATGGGGAAGCCCAATACAGCAATAACGAAACATAGAGTACTTTGGGGCCACAAAAAATATGAGGTCGTGCATGAATTTTGAAAAGAAGTAATGGTGTCGGCGCTAAATCTCGCAAATTTCATTCAGTGCTTTAATTCGAATATCTTGTCTGATCTGGAAGTTAAGCATGGGTAGTCCTGTTGACTTTGGGAGCCCGTGGAAAAACCACAAATGAGGCAGTGCAGGTTGACATGCGTTGGGCCTCGTGGGAAGTTCTTGAAGTGCAGAGCAAAAGTAGCTTTGAAGAAAGACTGAGGAACATGGAATAAATAACAGGGCGGCTAAAGTAAACAAGTATCTGTACCTGCAAAACGTGGACACAGAATGGAGGAAAATGTCAGGAAAGTTGGCAACAAAGCAGGGAATAACTGAAAGTATAAATAAAAAAACAAGGGTCAACAAAAAGGTAATGACGAAGGCAGTGAATTGGGGGCAATTAATGGAAACAAGAAATGCCATGGAGATGTGCAAGAATGACAAGAAAGCAATTGGAAATAAGAATCTGTACTTAAAAGCACTTCTTGTTGGGCTAGTTGGTAGCTGTTCATTATAAAATATGAAGACGCGTGTGTGTCTGTTTATTTGACATCTTCATATTTGATAAAGAATAAAGCCCTGACATATGCCAACAGATCCATCTTCTGGCGGCACGCATCCCGCAGCCAATATCTGTCGAGTGGATCCCACGCGACCTTCTTAGCTTCCAAAGCCGTGCGGATTCTGCGACCCGTCTAGCGACCTCTCCATCGTCACTGCCTCAACTCTTTCACCTAGATGATGCCACCCTCCTTTTAACAAGAAAGGAGCACCTCCGGCGCCGCACACGTGCTCTCATACCTCCGTGTGCGGTAAACCTCCCCCGCGGTCTTACCCGTGCAGAGGAGGTTGCGCTTCGGAGGATCCGGGTCGGGGTAGCCCTCACTCCTGCCATGACTAGGAAGTGGCCGCACTTTCGCCCGCTATATCCTCGTCCTGAGTGTCCACTCTGCAAGTCGCGAAATGTTGAAGCCGACATCCACCACCTGCTGTGGGTTTGCCCTGCACTGAAACCGACGAGGCTCCGGCACCTCGCAGCAGCGGGACTCTCGCCGCATAATCCGAGCCATTACACTGCTTGGACGCAGGGACCGCATTATCGATCCCTCTTGGACTTCATTAAGTCAGCAAATCTTTTTTCATTCATTTAATCATCCTTATTCACCCCCATCACATACCCTTGTATGCCCTGAGGCATTTATCATCGCATTAAAAAAAAAATAAAGAATCTGTACGCTAACACGAATGGAAGGGCCCTCCTATTTGAGGCTCAAGCTGTTTGCCTAAGTACAAAACGATACCGGGGCAAATATTCGCAACTTGATGAGGCATGTGTATGCTGCAGCAAAAATCCGGAGACCACTCAGCAGATCCTAATGGAATGCGAAGGATTTCCCCAAGTGGGATCCGTAGGTAACGGACACCATATAGAAGCGCTTGGATTTAAATTGTACGAAGCATCAGCCAGTCAGCAGTCGACACAAGCAAGAGATGTTTAGAGTATTGGCGCGAAAAAATGCATGGAAAATACTGATACAATAGAATCCGTTACACGTACAAATAAGTAGATAGAAAACTTTTGAGGAAGAGAAAAAAGAGATTGAAGAGATGTATGCATAAATACTAGAATGAAAAGCGTGTATAGCGTACCAGAGTAGCTCAAGAGGGCTGGGCGGCCATTAGTTACCGCTGCGTTTCAAAGTGGATGTCAGTAAATCGTTATCATGATTATCGGTACACGTCTTTCTCGTCTGCCACACCGCGTGGTGTTGGGCCGCTGTCGGCTCTACGCGTTGCCTCGGTAGGATGCTTACACATCTCACTAACGGGCTCTTAATGCATTGGTTCTAAATTTGAGCACTTGCTTTCGTGTTACACGGGCGTTCTGAATGTAACTGAGACACATTTGCTGACGCCAGACATCCTTTGCTACGCACCACACTTTCAACTTTGTATGAATGAACTATACCTTCGTCGATTGCATGTACCTAATATTTGCTCTTATGAATGCCTATTTGAAACGAGCGACGCTTGATAGAGTGCGCTGCTCTGCCTGAGCATGAGTAGGTATAGCTTAATGACGTGCTGTTACGATTGTTCCACACAGTGTCGAAACGAAGATCCACTCAAACAGAATGACGGGGCAATGAATGAAGCACGCCATTCGTTTAAGTGGCGCACACAAGAATGAAAGTAGCGCAAGATTTGCTTCGCCCGCATATGACTCTTGTTAACTAGAGTGGCTTGTTTGCTAGTTGTTAACATACAAGTTGTTCACAGACACCTTCCTGTCGCTTTGTGTGTCTGCATGTCGATTTTCTCCTTTTTCAAGTTTGCGGGCATTCTCCCAGCCTATGACACATCATGTGGGCCAATGTCGAGTAAATTTGAACTCTGTGGGGTATTAGTTTCTCATAACAATGGTATGACAAACATATAACGCTTGTAGTTCGCCCTAATTACTCCACACATACTGAAGTTTATACCTGTATAAGGCATAACATGCCCCGATTTTAACCGCATATGAAGTCAATGGCCTACTCAGTTTTTCAAGAACATCGGGACCACCTATTCGCGCCTCATTTTACGTATGATGACACAGAAAAAAACAGCACTCACTAATTATTTGTCAAGCTCTTAATTAGGCCAGCAGCGTTAAACTTTGCTGAACATTAACATAACACTTACTTCATTCCAACTGCATGTGCGTACGGCAAAAGGTAAAGTGTCCGCACCCACCGTGCTTGCTTATTGGCTATGGTATTGGGCAGCTAAGCACGATGTCGCAAGATAGAATCCCGGCCATGGTCGCCGCATTTAAATGAGCGCGAAATGCGAAATGACCCGAGTGTTTAAATTTACACGCACCTTAAAGAACCCCATGTGGTCCAAATTTCCGGCGTCCCCACTACAGAGTGCCTAATACTCAAATAGTGGTTTTGGCACGTCAAATCACATATTTATATATATTTTTTAAGTTTTCGAGGACAACGGGAAACATTACAAACTGTGGACGCTCAAAGCTTTTATCCAACGGTAATGACCTAAAGCTATAAAGCCGCTAATTAACTAACAATCGCAAAAGTTCCTGCGCATCCCTCATAAGACGTCCTCTATTTCCTAGGAACCTCATCTTTGTGAGAAGATTATTTCCTTGATTACATTGACCAAAATTCCGTCTGTTTGCCTAAAAAATGCTTGTAATGCACCGGAACGGTTGTACAGGTAATTCCCCACAAAGAATCTATTTACTCTGCGCAGTCTAAAGCTCAGTCATACTTATCACGCAACATTACCCTTATTTCAACCGAAATTACACAATGTGCCTTATTTAGCTCAAAAAGCAAATCGGTGAAAGCTACCACAAGAATCTTATTGCGCATGAATATAGGCGAATACTAACAGTTCGGAAGGTAATGGCCTACAACTACCAAGCTTTCAAGCTTTCAGCGCCCGCCACCCATAGCAACATCCCCATTTTTTGAAAACTTGTGCACCCCGGAACATTGAAACATATCTCGTGCACCCTGGAGAGTGGTAAATGTGTATAAGTGTTTTATATAATGCCTCCAAATAGGCTCGCTGATCATTGTTACTGTCTTCACCTGCTGCCGTTCATGGTCACCTCCACTAAAGCTCGCCAAAAGCCACTCACGTTTTCCCCAGCGTCGACGCGCCTTTATTGGCAGTCGCACCCTTTCACATTTCCGATCCCGCCCTTAATCACTCGTCTCTATATTTGAAACCTGCTTTCTGTCGGCCCACTGTCCGCTATTTTGTCCAGAAGACCACATCCTGCTTTTGCCTCTCATTTTCTTCCTGTGCAACGAATTTCCAGAGGTGGTATTGAGCGATGTGCATTTCATGAGAATTTCCGTCATTTTTATACTGCAAGCACATCGTTCGTCGTTCGTAATACTACGACAATGATATAGTGACATCCATATATATTCCTTCTTACCCTCTCGACTTCGAATATAGTCCTGAACTTAAAAATCACATTGAACTGCAGAACATTTGATTTCTGACTTGAAAACCTAGTTTAGTTTCAGCTATATAATATTGTGCTCCAAAGCCTTCGATCGCGTTCCACATCGGCGTTTAATGGCAAAACTGTCCTGCCTCAACATTAACCCTTTGATCTTGTCATGGATTGACTGCTTTCTCCGCGAACGCTCACAATATACAGTAATAGGGAACCACAGATCGCAAAATACTACAGTCATCTCTGGTGTCCCCCAGGGATCGGTGCTGGGACCACTCCTTTTTCTGATATTTATAAATGATCTTCCTAATGGCATATCATATTGTATCCGCCTCTTCGCAGACGATTGTGTCCTTTACCGCCGCATATCTACTCCCGATGATCAGATTCTGCTTCAACGCGACTTAAATCTCATAGAACCTGGTGTGCGACATGGCTTATGCAACTGAACATTTCCAAATGTAAGTTCATGCATGTATCAAGAAAGCGAAATAACCTCAGCTATCCGTATTCGTTAAATTCTACACCACTCTCTGAAACAGAATCATACAGGTATCTTGGAATCATCGTGAACAACAAACTAACATGGTCTGAGCACATTGCAAAACTTTGTACAGACTCTTCTAAGTTGCTTCGGTTTATCAGACAAACCCTCGCTTTTTCACCCCGTTCTGTCCGTCAACTCGCCTACGTAACATTCATCCGTTCGAAACTCGAATATGCCTCGGCGATCTGGAATCCCCATCAGAACTATCTAATCGATCAGCTTGAAGCCATCCAAAATCGCGCGGCCAGTTTTATCACATCGCAGTATGACGGACGACACAGTATAACTCTTATCAAGGCATCCCTTTCTCTTCAACCCCTGGCACTTCGGCGTAAAATTTCACAGCTTTGCCTATTTAACAAATTGTACTGTACCTTCCCACAGCTAAAAAATTCTGTATTACACCCGCCGCTTCACACCTCACGCCGTCTTTTCAACTCTTAAAGTTTGCAGCGCATACATGGCTCCACAAACTCATTTAATAAATCTTTTTTACCTAGCTCCATTACATTGTGGAATGACTTACCCGATTCCATAGTTACTGAAATAGAACCTAATAAATTCAGGCACTTATTAAAAGCAAATTTCAAGGGCTGAGTTATTTTGCCGTGTTTTTGAATGTGTATGCGTGTTTTGTTTTGTTTCCAAGTTGTTCTTGAGCCGCTGTGTCTATCTTAGTGTTGATGCTTCTGATGATGTTAATGTTGAACATGAACCCTGCACTTTGTATTGCTTTTTTGCTCTTACCGACCATTGTATATGTAACGACTGCTCCCCCCCCCCTTATGTAATGCCCTAAGCTAAGGGCCTTTAAGGGTAAATAAATGATGATGATGATGATGATGATGATGATGAAGCAACCAAAGCAGCAGGGTAGCTAATTCATAGATAACAACTAGCGCTATGTAGACACATACCGTATACAATGACTGTCACGCAAGTATTTGTTGGCGCGAGCGGCCTCGCGTGAGAAGCTCTTATGGTAAATGTTTCTTTCAGTAGCGAAAGATTTCTTCAAAAAAAAAAACATCACAAGTCATCTTGATATAAAGTGAAAAATGGACTATACATAAGAAGAACATGGCCACGATTAGCACACGAGCGGGGTAGTTGGAGAAGCATGAAAGAGGCCTTTGCCCTGCAGTGGGCGTAACCAGGCTCATGATGATGATGATTATTATTATACATAAGAAAGAGACTTCGAAAACAGAGCCCGCAGACGGTACTCGGAAGAGGAACTGAAATAAAAGGTCAGGCCAGACGAAAGTGTGCATTTCTAAACAAATTCAAAAGGTTACACAAAATGACGGGGAGAAGTGCCATTTTAACCGCGGTGTACGTCGATTGGTTGTTGTGCAACGGTAACAAAATACAAAAAACAGTGCACACGCGAAGATGGAGAGAATGGCAAATACTACACAAACATATTGCATGAAGTTGAGAGTATGACGGAAGCCCGTCTGGGATGATGCATACTTAAAACGAAGAGGTCTGGACACCAACCAAAAATGGTTTAAAATAGTTATTTACGTTTCGGCTCCCCCACGGGAGCCTTGTTCACAATGAAAGAAGCGGCAGAGCTGGCGCCCCTTTTTATGTGCGTCTCAAAACATGATTAAGGCACCTGGCATACATGGGCGGCAGATTGCCTTCGTTGCTATTAAGAGTGTGCGCCGTGGTTTGGATGATTAGGGACTCAAGATAAAGACGAGAAGAATGATTTCGTTCCTTGGCAATCACGCGAGATTTCTCCTAGTTAATCTTATGTGATGTGGCTGCGCAGTGTTCGGCCAAGGCATCCGATGCAACGTGTCGTTTCTGGGCGTCATTCATGTGCTGCTTAAGTCTTGTTTTGAAGTTGCCGGTTTCACCGACGTAGACATACCGACAGTCCGCACACGGAATGACATACACCACGCCTGGGAACTTGTCCTTTTCCAAAGGGTCTTTCACATGCACGAGCTCGTGTCCAAGTTTCCGGGAGGGCACGTGCGCAGCCTGCACGTCATATGACCGCAGGACGCGTGCAAGAGTCTCGCTTATGCCGGGGACGTACGGAATCGAAGCCCCTCTTTTGAGGGGTCCAGACTGGGTGGGTACTGTGCGAGCCAGCTGGCGCCCTACTGAGTCAATGCCATTCGTCAATGTCAATGTCTTTTTTTTGAAATCCAAGTCACCGGGGAGCCATAATAAAGAAATAAGAAGAAACCGTAATTTTCCAAATAAACCGCCAACACGCCCAAGAGCACCATAGAAGAAATGCCCTTGCGAAATCTACCGTGAACATGTTAACATGTTATAGGCGCTCTCCGGTGATAGATCTTCCAACACACGGCAAGCACAAGGTAGTAATGAGTGTTGCGACAGTAAGCTGTGGTGAGGTAGATGCGTGAATAAAGAGTGTTTAAGCCGACGTACAGGGTCTGTCACTACCGTCTTTCAGCAACTGAAGTTCTAAATGCCGGCACCGACGAACGCTCGGTGTCTGATAGGATCATAACGCCTTGACAACACGTAAAACGGTCTGCTCTTGATGGCAGATAGTTGAAACCACTGTTCTCATAAAATAATTGATCCATGGGCCCTATAACGTAAAACTATTCCAATATGTTTTGATTCCAATGTCCTGACGTCGAATTTGCGTAACCGCCGACGCAAGCATCAAGCGGTCACCCACTGGGTTGTCTGAACATACCAATCAAACGCTCTCCTCGTTCGTAGGAGGGCACTTTTATTTGCTTGAAAAACGAATAACATTGCCTGCACTGACCTGGTTGTCTTATCTAATTGGCTCACAAGAGGCACGCTCAAGTGGAGAGGGATTCGATGGGGCCGAGGCACTGCACTGAATATCGATAGCCCGATGAAGAGGGTGGAGCCGGAGTCTGCGATTGGTCCGCTTTCCCTTACTTAGCTCTGTGGCTCGTCCACAATCGCGGCGGCATGCAACGGAAGCTTAAGAATGACGCTAAAAAGGATGCTCAGCAAAGAAGAGTTGGCAGAAAGAGGTCGTAAAAGTGCCTAACGTGCTCGAAAACGTTGCACGGCCACGCAAAAAGTTTTATTACACGCAAATAAACCCACGCTTTCCGGCAGGTGTGAGCGCCGGTGTCTGAGCGATCGGCGGCAGCAATCTTTTATTTCTTTCAGAACGGGGCAGCCTGCGGCTATTAAGAAAAAAATTCACGTTTGTGCGGTATATTATTGCAACTTTAACGCTACACGTCACTTTGAAGCGGTGAGTTTTTGCGGTTTTGTGTCGCGTGAGAGGCAGGTGAAGAGGGTGCAGCCCGAAATATTTTCACCAATAGCCGAGAGCAGTTGGCGAAAAGGCGTCCGATCAGAAATAACTATTTTTCTTTTGTTCGGTCAAATCATTCATAATCAGCGTGTACACGTCATATCAGATGGGGAGCTATCGCGATTTTCGTGACGTCGCGTGACAGACAGGTGATGTGCAAGTGGTCCAAAAATGTTTTTGACCAATCGCGGAGGGCTGATTCCAGAATTGGAATAGAAAATTTTGGAATAGTTTTACGTTATAGCGCCCCGTGTCACTGGGCCGTTGTAGAAATGTCAGTCAAGTGGCAGAAAAGGTTTCTTGAAACATCATGGTGGCTGGCCATTGAAACGCGTAAATAGGCGAGCATACTACAAACAAATTGTGCTCACTTTTCTCGCAAGCAGCTGCTACTGGAAACACAGCTGCGTATTATTGCTCTTTAACGTTTTACTATTTCCGAGGGCATAGGTGGACGCGCTTTTTGTTTGCATTACTTTGATAATGAAAGCTAATAGGGATTGCAACTTTAGGTGAAGATTGCGTTCTTTACAATTTAAATTGGGGAGTGGCTTCTCCTCATTAATAGCGAGTACTCCCATGCAGCTTGGAAAGGGAGCAGGGACGGACCAACGAGAGACGTAACGGAAAACGACAACATGCGAATTGTCGCCAAAGGAAGGAAAACATAAGGTGACAACCTACTAAATGCTGGCACGAGATCAAAAACATTTACGATAGATGACGAGCTTGGCTGACGCAGGAAGGGAGTGATTCGAGATCATGGTCAAAGTCTTGGGCTTGTATTGCACTTATATAAGCTGACCATGCTCATACTCACCACTTACAGTTCACATTTGTCCATGCATTACCATAATCACAGCTTCAATCTTATGCCTACTTTCTCACTTACCATCAACGCGTCAACATTGGAAGGACTGCAGGACTCTTTACCTCGGGGAGCATGTTCTGCGGAACAGCAGACCACAAAAGCAAAAAAGAAAAGTATGAGCAACATCTCTCCTTTTCTGATGTTTAAGCGAGACGTATACTGCTCGAGTTGATTATGTGTTAACTCACGTACTTGAGGAAAATATATACGCCCTTAGATTCCCAGCTCTGCGCATTATACTTTTCCCTGAGGTGGCAGAGGTCATTTATGCACTTCGAGATAAGAAGAATATCTCTCAAACCAGAATGTCAAAACAGTGTTTTGGCTACGGCAACACTTTAATAGAACGAAAGGCGTCATTTACTCAAGTACAGGAAGGCATCATGTACGTCATCTACAGGAAATAAGCAAGGAAAGAAAACTAAATGAATTCGTCCACTGAAACCAGATAACTGTAGCGAAAGAAATAGGTTCCACGCTCTCCGCTGTTCCCAGGTAGAAATGACAGAGCCCTCAGGTGCACCTTTCAATAACCGTGAAATGCCGCAGTTGATTGCTCCCAATAACATTAAAATAACCTGTCTATCCAGGCTGCTATTGGCTGGAAATGCCATCAGTATGTAAATTTTGTTGTGGCTGCACAGCGCACAACTGAAAATCATAATCAGAAAAATCAGAATACGGAGCACGAGAGTGCAAGCGCTTTTTATTTTTATCCTAAAATGAACGATATACATAACCATTAATAAGCATTACTCATTTACTGCACAACAGAAAGCAAAATAATGCCTGTTTTGCAAAACGTTCCCCTCTCAGCTCATGTTGTGTAACTTCCAACAGCCAGCATACTGTCGTCAAGCGTTTGTGGTAATGCAGAACCTTTATTTCTTCAAATATAAGTGGGCATTTAGCTAGTGTCTTTTGTCAAATCCTGATTGAAATGGCATGAAACACGTTTCGAACATCGAAAGCATGACCGATCTATAGATATTCTACCATGATCATGCGAGTAAAAACTACTCAGTTGCATGCAGCAACTAATACACAATGTCGTATGATATATTCCTTGCTCACTCCTTGTTTCGTGCTTATGTCATCAACGACAAAGTTATGAACGGGGCAAGCGAGCAAAGCTGGGACGAGGCCTTATTAGGCAGCTATCGTAACATGCCACGACAACTTAGTACGCACGGCTAATGCGAATACATTCCCAGTAATACTAATATTGCTAATTTTGAGTAACACAAAAAGAGAAAATTGATGTCTACGATGTAAAAATCGTTGAAACATCACTTCAACTTTGCACTTCCTTTTTACAGTGACGCTCGTTTGCTAACAGCTACGTTCTCTCATCCATTGTGTGCAGTCTTGTAAGAGCAAAAACTTTCGCTGCTTCGCTTGCGAATTGTGCATGTGCGGGCACCATCAACATGCTCTCCCCCTTTTCTCCCGGAACACCGCGAAATCTTCAGTGCGAGAGCTTGGATGCCACCGTACATTTTTACCCTGCACCTCGCGTTGCTCGTTTTTCCAGCCTTTGTGATAGGCTAAGGTCTTAGCAGAAAGTTCTACACCGTGACAGCGTCGACGGCGCCACAACGACAGCGATCAGACTACCAGAAAATCACAACGACGGCACACTGACGATGGCGGGAAGGCGACGGTGTGAAGAAAACGGGGTGACAACAGCTCAATGAAGACAGCGTGGCAAGGAATGCGGTGGTGCGATGGCGTCACCATGACCACGAAGGCATGAGGATAGTTAAAATCCTATGCAGCATGCACGGCAGTGGTTGTTTTCGTGGAGGCGACATACTCGTACCGATGACGGATCCGTGGAAAGAACCAAAGCACATGATACAACGCACGGAACACTCCGCGCAATACTCGCAGCTTCCTTTGAACTTTTATCAACACCCTGGAGCCACGTTTTTGTGAAGGTGTTTATTAGCTTCGTACTTGTATACAATACTGCAAGTGTCACGAGCATCATCCAACGCATTTTGCAGCCCGACGAATACCTGTGTTCCCTTCGCCTGTGGAACGTTTAACCTTAGTCGTGGCGCACCCAAAGTTCGAAACGGTACTTCGGACACACCTTATGACTCTGAGTGTCAGACGACGGGCTGTGATTTTGAGTGCTTGCGTTCTCGTTGGCTGGGCGGATGAGACAGAGAGAGAGATAGAGAGAGAGAGAGAGAGGTTGGAAAAATGAGCAACGCAACGTACAATGTAAAGCTGTACGGCGTCATCGAAGCTTTCGTGTTGGAAATCTCGCGGTGTATGCACACAGAAAGGGCGGTTGAATGCACACAGGAAGTGTGAGCTTTCTCGCTGTGAACACAATTAACAATTAAAATAGGAATCTAATGCATGTATGAGTACAATTACAACAACATTTCCCAAAATTTTGATTCCTTGAGTATGTACATGAAAACAGTCACATTTCCAAGCATATCTACAAGATAGCAAAGTGTTCAGCACAAAATGTCGCGTTAAAAGATGAAGCACAACCTTTACATTAAACATTCCTGCAGGAACTATATGAGGCGCTTGAAAGGCCGTTACTTCCTAACGGAGGAATATTATAAGTCTCAAGTTTAATGTACAAGTTCGTGATTTACGGCGCAAAACGGGCAGAGACATGAAAACGCAGGGAAGACTGAAGCGCTGTCTTTCAGCTAGGCGTGATTCGAAAGCCCGAAATATTTAAGATCATGAAAGGCCTTGTGGAGCACAGAAAGGTCGATTGTGACGTTGGCGCTGATGTGTGACGCAGCTGTAGACATTAAAGGCGCTCCTTAGAACTACGTAGCGTGCGGGTGAATGTCAGATGGTTTAAGGTCAGATCGTCGTGCACGGAACGTAGCACGGAACTGCAGAGACTTTGGGGCACAAGAAAGAAAAAGCGGAGTCCACTCCGAGTAATCTGCTTAGCGACTAATACCGTTAACAATGAGAAAAGCTTACTAGTATTGCGATTGCAGGCAGCGACGAAAATTGGTTCGAAGCTTGTCATTAGGCTGTTGCTACTCTAAAGTGCTAACGTTGGAAAATGCAGTGTAGCTAGCTGGCAGACCCACGCCGAAAGTGCCTTCATCGGGCTGTGGCGTTCTCACAGGCACGTGTCCCGGAATTATGGACATTCTCCTTCGAAACTTCACAGCAACGCACAAGTGTAACTCAAAGGGAAAGTTTTTTTTTGGCAGGATTCTATTTCATAATATCGGCTGAGCGTCAAAAAGTTTCGATTGACTACAACAAGAGGGTAGCCCTTTGTAACAACGTACGTACTTTGGCACTTGGAACATTGATGGTACGTTTAAGCAGTTAAAGCAGGTTAGACAGGGCGGTGAAGTCCCATTACAGGATGAAATCGTTTTGCACCCTCTCGCCAGAGGGCACATTCGCTTGAAGACGCGCCAAATTTAAACCATAACGCGATTTATTGCAGTTGGCATTGAGACCGTAATGGTAGAGGGAGTGTTATGCAGCCTGTTAGCACGCGCAGGTTTTTGAGAAGCAGCCGAGATGGTACACAGTGGTTATGCGTGTGCATGTCTTGAGCGTGCCTGAGTATGGTTGTATGCGCTTGTACGCTCTGTGTATGAATGAGTGTTCGGGCGTGTGCCTCCCTGTTTGCGTGTGCATGCGCGCAAGTGCGTGTATGCGTGTGTGAGAGTTCGCGGCGTGTGCGCGCGCGCTTGCGGTGCATGCGTGGGTGCGTGTGAACGTGTACGCGTGCCAACGTGTGTTTTCGAATTTCAGCATGCACGATTGCGAACAAAATGTCTGCATGTTTGTGTGCGCATGGATGCCTGTGCGTGCGATGGAGAGAGCGCGTGAGTGCTTGTGAGGCAGAGAGTCTGTGCTCGTGCGAGGGAGAGAGTGCGTGTGTGTGCGTGCGAGGGTGTTTGTGTGTTTTCGGGTGTTAGCGAACATTTTCCTGCGTACTCCTATTTTTGGAAACAAACAGAATGTGGAGACCATCAAAACCCGTGTTTAAATCTCCGAGACCAGAACGAATGACACTGAATTTGTAGCATTATCTCTAGCTGAAAGCGAAACCGCAAAAAAAAAAAAAAAAAAAAAAACGCCTGTGGCGTTAGTATTGCCGCCCTTCGCTGGCACGGCCCTGTAAGAAGCTGCCAAGGAGTTCAACTTCGTTACCTTGCTTCCATCGGTGGCAGCGCTATGTCTTGAGGGCAATGGCGCGTTAAATCTGCACTATCATTCAATCGTGTATCGTTTCTGTGACCAAGCAAGCTTTCGGCAGCGCACGTTCGTTGTTACATTGACATTTCAACTTTAAACTGCTTGCATTTGGATATGTGAATAAATGACGACAGATGTCTGGCCACAAGGAACATGCTCACGGAGCCGTACCATTCATGACAATATCTCGAAAGCCTGGAAGCGGTCAGGTCGATGTTATCCACGATATTTGTCCGCGTCAGTTAGGCTTTCAGAGAGCGCTGAATTGCAAAATATTTGTTCTTATATTTTACAGGAGCATGTTTAATAAGCATATATTCGCTCAACTACACAATGTGGAAGACAGGCTCCAAACTACTCATTTGCTTTAGCCACCTGAAATCAATCATTTAAAAGATAAATAACATTCCTTCGTGAATTGCGCACACAACTGCTCAACTAGCTCAGGTTAACCAGGTTAACCTAGGTTAACCAAGATTTACCATCTGAACACTCGAATGATAACAATAATGTCAGGCAGATTTACATTAATCTATTTCTTAAAATGTCATGCCTTTAAAAGAGACCGCCTTTATATTGATCGTGCAGTAGGCACCTTACAAAGCAGGTGCGAATGCTCGGACAAGTTTTCTTGACGCAATTCAAGTTGAACTTAGAACACATGCACCCAACCGTGCACCTCTGTCTTTACAATGTATTCTCCTACATTGTACAAGAAACGCCTCAGCGCCACGGTACATCAAAAAAGGTGTGCGGGATCTTTGTTTGCTCTCACTGATAGATTTCTGAGCGCTCGTGGCATCAGGCTTGGTTTCGTGGCGTCATCAGGAATGAAAGGAGCACATACCTAGGGGCAGGAACAGGTAGACTACTTCCGCCACTGGGTCGGCGTAAGATTACAGACAGACAGACAGACAGACAGACAGACAGACAGACAGACAGACAGACAGACAGACAGACAGACAGACAGACAGACAGACAGACAGACAGACAGACAGACAGGCAGACAGACAGACAGACAGACAGACAGACAGACAGACAGACAGACAGACAGGCAGACAGGCAGACAGACAGACAGACGGACGGACGGACGGACGGACGGACGGACGGACGGACGGACGGACGGACGGACGGACGGACGGACAGACGGACGGACGGACAGACAGACAGACAGACAGACAGACAGACAGACAGACAGACAGACACACAGACAGACACAGACAGACAGACAGACAGACAGACAGACAGACAGACAAACGGATGGACGGACGGACGGATGGACTGGAAGACCGTGAATTAGGGTCTGATTTCTCTTGCATGCGTAATTGACAAATCGCTCAACAGAAGGTCCCCGGACTAATGTATGATGACGACATTCTGCCACTAGCGGACAGTGCATGTGATTTAGACACTTGCGAATATTTGTGGCAACGCAGCGACAAACCTAGGCCTTAAGCTTAGCACAGAGAAATCGGGAATTATGGTCTTTAATGAAAGGACGAATAATTACGTGGTGTCAATTCAACAGCAAGTCATACGCAAAGTCAAACAATGTATATACCTATGCGTATATACAGGGTGTTCCGCGTTACTTCTGCCCAACAATAAAATATGCAAGTACAACGTAACTGAAGAGATTCAAGGCAACGTTGTTTGCAATCGCTTCGAGATACTCAGATTAATTCTTTTTTCATTCGGCTTAATTATGTAATTAGCCTTAATTAATTATTCAGCTACTCAAATATTAAAATTCCATGAGAAGTGTCAATGAGAAAATTGCATAGCAACCTGAAAACTCCAGATCAAGCAAAAAATGCAATGCCTCATAGCCCCGTACGACAGAGGCTACAAGCACTCAGCAAAGTGAAGCGAACAGTGCTTAAGTTCTTTCTAATCGCGCATACAACATACAAAACAGCATGTCGAAAAATGTCATCAACAATGGCTCATACAAGAGTAAGCAAGCAAAAGAATTCAATGACTCATAGTCCCGTAAGGTTCATGGCTACTCACTTTGCGAGAATTAGCTGCGATGACACTACCTCTGTTGTCGTTGTCGGTGATTTCAATGTGTATGAGTGGGTGCCGAAAAGGGAGCGTTGTACGCGTACCGTGTTGCATACATATCCCTTGCGATGCCCCACTGATCTGGCCCAACCGACAACCCAGTGGCGTAAGTGCATCGATTTGACTTTATCGAAGAATGTAATTGCAGTTGCGAGTGAAATAATGACGACCCATCAAGACAATAAATGAGTTTGTACCTTTTGTTCGAAATTATGTGTCACCTCCGTCTCCTGTGCTAAACAGCTTCGCTGGTCGACCACCTTCACCGAGTGGAATGGCTCATGATTGTTTTTATTGCGAAAGCAATACTGCTCGCACTTTCGGCCCTTCGGTGGTCGTGGCGCCTCCTTACACAGATGCGCGTCACGTGACCGTGTGACGTCACGCAAGACCGAAAGAAGGGGCCTCAGCTCGCGGCATCGATGGTGGAGGCGAAGCCTGGCGCGCCGCTGCTGCGGCGCTACCGAGAGAGGGCGCTCGCTGGTGTGACGTCACGCTAGGAGGATAAATGGGGCTACAGCTGGGCTCCTCGCAGTGGTCGGTGCGCTGCCTTGCGCTATGTCGGATGATGTACAGCCGTAAGTTTGACAAAGGGCAACCATGTCCACACCATCAGCCGAACCAAGGCGCAGCCAAGGGTATTGCTTTCGAAATCTTCCAGGCTTAACCAAGCTAAGCCTTCAGCCATTTTTTTTGTTTACTTTCTCTCTGTCTTTCTTTGTTCTCTATTCCGTTCTTTTGCTCCTTCTTCCTTTGCTTCGTTCGTTTTTCCTTTTGTTTCTTCATTCATATTCAGCCATTGCATCTTTGCTTGCTTACGAGGGTATGAGCCATTCCTGATTTTTTCGTTCTTTTTTCGGGAATTAGCGATTGCTGATGGTATTTTTTGTACCATTCATCTACTTGTATCACTCTTCTACTTAGTATAACTGGACTAGGCACCGCTTCTTTTTTTCGGGTATGAACCATTTCTACGAGCCATTTCAGACCTTCACCTTAATAAATTAATATTTGGTGTGCCAATGTAGCCGTGTGGTTTGGGGCGGCGTGCACCACGGGCACTCGGACGGGACTCGTGTTTCACTTGACTGCACATATATCAGCATTATTTCTAAAATAATCGTGGTATTTTTTTCTTGGTGTGAGCACTGGACAGTCAAAATATTTGCCGCAACGAACTCATCCCAATACTTCACTATTTTTGTTCAACATACACGTGTGCGCTACTCCATTTGTTACAATGTACTAAAAAAATACCCATTGCTTTCCGCCAGGCAGCTGTTCTTATTCTTAATGACACCAGGAAACCGAGCTTGATGCCACCAACGCTCATATAGTAATCGGGAGTGCGCATAATGTTCTCGCACACCTTGTGTGATTTACCGTAGTGCTGAAGTGCTTCTTGTATAACGTAGGAGAGTCCATCGTAAAAGCAGAAGTGTACTGTTGGGCACATGCGCTTAAGTTAATGAACTTGAATCGCGCCAAGAAAACCCGTCGAAGCAATGGCACCTGCTTTATCAGAAGCGTATTGCACCATGAATATCCAGGCAGTTATTTTTTAACGGCGCCAAAATTTAATAGAGCAATGTAAATCTTGCTGACATTATTGTTGTCATTCGAGTGTTGAAATTTGTAGTCCCTAGAAACGGAGTAAGTTGAGAGAAGTTGTTTGCGTAATAAACGAAGGTACGATAATTAAATCGTCAATAACTGATCTTTGCCGGCTAACGGACATGAGTAGCTTGGAGGCACTCCTCGAGATTAGCCAACTGAGCGAATAATTATTAAACATACTTCTGTTTTGCACAAATATTTTGCAGATAAACTCTCAAAGCATAACTGACGCTGAAAAAGAACGTCTTTAAGGGCGACCTGACTGAGCCCAGTCTTTTGCGATAATGCGATCAATGGCATCGCTCCGTGAGTACGTTCCTTGCGGTGAGTCCGCTTCCGATGTATGTTTGTTTTTACGAAATCAAGCAGTTTAAAGCTTTAATGTCAATACAACAGCGAACTTGTGCCGCCGAAAGCTTGCTTGGTCGAAGGAGGGATGCACGACGCAATGATGGTGCAGATTTAGCGCGTCATCGCCGTCAAGAGGAGAGGAAGATAACGAACGCCAACCGCTAGCAGCTCTTCGCGGGACCGTGGCGATGGTGATGGCGCCATCAAGACAAAATACAGGGCGGCCATACTGACTGCACAGGCGCTTTCACAGCGAAGCTCTGTATACCTCTGCCCCGAAATGCATTTTTCGTGCCATCGAGACAAAAATGCGAGCTGATCCCGGAGGTTGCGGAGTGTCCGGCTGTTATGCGGCGGAGGTGAAGCAGGCTTCAAGTGCTCCGCCAATAATAATAGTAATAATAATAATAATAATAATAATAATAATAATAATAATAATGTTTGTTGCCACAAAATATGCAAAATAACACAAGCAGGCCGGTCTAAGCCTCAGTTGGCTTGTAGGACCGTGCCTATGAATGTAATAGACAAAGCAAAAAAATATACATGAATTGATGAGAGATGAACAAAAAAAAAAATAAAAATATGAAAGGCAAGAAATTGAAAAGAACAAGATAACATTTGGGTATCTACATATAACAAAAGTTGAAGAGGTAAATATTGCGATGCAAAAAAAATGTACGAGAGGGTAATTTTACTGTAGCTGCTTTAAGAAGTGTTTGAGCGCGCTTTTTGATGTCGCGTTAGAGATTTCTTCTGGTAATTTGTTAAATATGTCAGGCACATAAGCACAGTGTCTGGCTGCGCCATACCTTGTGGCTGAACGCGGAACTACATAACGGACATGTTTTCTAAGCTCCCTTGCGGCGGCACGTTTTTGTTTGAAAGCGGAATTCCAGAAATGTTTAACGACAACTGTTTCTATAAGTAATGAATGGAAGTTTGGTAGCCCAAGTTCACGGAAGATGTTTGCAGATGTTACTATTGTAGAATTGTACGCAACATTTTTAAGAATGTTTTTTTATAATCCGGTCGACCCTGCATCTCCAACGATCTGAACAAAAGCCAAAGACTGTAATGCCATACCTCAACACACTGTAACCTAGTGCCTGTGCTATAATCTTTTTTACAGACAAGGGCGCACTACTTTTGATATTAAATAACAGCCAGGCTACTGACCTCAGTTTAGAACAAATAAGTGATAAGTGATGTTGCCACGATAAATTACTATCGAAATAGATTCCGAGATATTTCACACAATCCACGTATGGAATAGGTGCACATTTACAATGAACACAGTCTGACTCATGCAAGGAGAGAGGCATGTTAATAACAGTAGTCTTAAGTGGGGAGCGAAAACAAACCAGTTTTGTTTTTTGGGCATTTACAACAATTCCATTATTAGAGAACCAAAGCATTGCCTTGTACACGTCATTTTGCAACATTTCAGTGGATGTTTTATAAGAAAGGTGTTTCGCTAATAATACAGTGTCGTCAGCATACTGAAATACTGAACATTTCGAAATTGCCAAAGGGAAGTCGTTAACAAAGATATTAAACAACAATGGTGACAAAATGGACCCCTGAGGAACTCCAGCTTTTACCGACAGCTTAGAACTAAATATGCCCTTATCATCGGTAGAGACCACCTGAAATCAGTTGCTCAAGTAATTTTCGAGAACTTTGTAAAAAGGCCCACGAAATCCCCAAAAATGCAGTTTACTTAGCAAGATTTGATGATTCAGGGTGTCAAACGCTTTCGCTACATCTAAAAATAGCGCACATGTGAAAAGATTCTGATCAAATGCCGAGAACAGTTCATCTGAAAATTCCTCAAGCAGTGCCACAGTACCACGCCCTAAAACAAAGCCAAACTGTCGATTGGTCAGGATAGAAATTTGTTAAGAAAAGAAGACATAGTGTGGAAAATAAATTTTTCTAAGACCTGAGCAATAATCGGCAATATAGAAATTGGCCGATAGTTTTCAATACTATCTTTCTTCCCTGACTTGTGTAGTGGTACAATAACTGCAGTTTTTAA
The DNA here is from genome assembly GCF_023375885.2 of Dermacentor andersoni. Taxonomy (NCBI): domain Eukaryota; kingdom Metazoa; phylum Arthropoda; class Arachnida; order Ixodida; family Ixodidae; genus Dermacentor; species Dermacentor andersoni. The sequence continues at coordinate 190,704,102 of NC_092817.1, read as the reverse complement.
GCATTCTGGAATTTCGTCGCCTTCCGAAAAACCATTCAGTATATGCAGGATAATATCTGACAGCGCATTGAAATTCCTTCTGATGGTGTGTAAAGAAATTCCATCATGTCCAGTGGGCTTGTTAGGAAGGAAACTGACAATAATTTCTTCCAGATCACCCTTCAAAATTTTCGGAAGAAAAGCCGACGCAGATACGGAATGCCCTAATGGCGTAGTGCTTGTATATGGAGAGACGGCCCTTTGGGACGCTTTAACAAAGTGCCCGTTGAAAGCATCAGCCACTTCCGTGGGAGGTTGTTGAAAAACACCGAAAATAGAACGGTTATTGGAACTCACTCCTCTGAGATGATTTACCAAAGACCAAGTTTTGCTTACATTATTTGAAGATTGTTGGAATTTATAAAAAAAGTAACGGCGTTTGGCGCCACGCAGAAGAGCAACAACTCTATTTCTTGCCGACTTGTATTCTAATCGCAGTCTTTGGTTTCTGGGATTTCTTTTGCAGCGTTTCCACAAGTTGTCTCGACAAGAAATGGAAGCAAGAACTTCCGTGTTCATCCAGCAGTGACCCTTTCTTATCGGCTTAGCTATCAGCCGTGTGCAACGCAATTCAAAATTTTTCATTTGCATACAGAACCTTTCATATACTTTGGCCGAAGAATCTTCTTTGGTTAAGGATGACCAGTCAAGCGAAACGATAAGGTTATCAAGCTTGGATTGATTAACAGTAGGGACAAGGCATTTACGCTGCCCAGATCCAGTTTCCACCGATGACGTTCTAGACGCGTCTGGTAAAACTAGACGACATGCTACATAATATTGGTCCGCCATGCGTTGTAGAATAGTACATGACCTAAATGAACAGCAGGGAGCTCTGACCGCTATGTGATCTAAACAAGATTGCACTAGGCTATTATTAACTAATTCCGCTCTAGTAGGAGCTGCAATTGTACATTCCAGACCATAAGCGGACAACGTAGATAAATAATCACAAACAGTCACTTTTTCAGGGCATAAAATATTGATATTCAAGTCTCCGATCAAGCAAAATTGGTCTACTGAGCTCCACTGCCGCAAAGCTTCTTCAAGCTCAACAAGAAACCGTGAAAGGCTGCATGAGGGTGGTCGATAAATCGATAAGATATGGACAGAAAATGACCTTTTACAAACTTTGACCATCATAGATTCAGGATGTACAAAAGATGCATCAACAGAAGAAACTTCACAGTTGTCGTTTACATAGAGAGCAATGCCCCCGCCACGACGCCCGCTTCGTGTGACAAATGTGGTCAAATGTGTGACGAAATATAATAATAATAATAATAATAATAATAATAATAATAATAATAATATATATATATATATATATATATATATATATATATATATATATATATATATATATATATGTACAGGCACACCCCAGTGTGGTATCGAGAAGTTCATGACCAAGCACTTTCCATTGGTTAGCCGCGCTGACACTACCCTCGTGATCACCATTGGAGACTTCAATGTGGGCATTTCAAAAACAGAAAAGAAATGGTTCACTGAGTATGTTCACGAAGAATTTGGTTTGAAGTGCAAGAGCAATCAAAGTAACTCAATTAAGTAACAACTGTCCTGCATAGATTCTACTTTGGCCAAGATTCTGTCTGAGGTTGTAACCGGACCAACTCGTATATATCTCAGTAATCATAAGGCTATCGTCACTACCATTACCAGATGGTGAAAATAAATAGATACGCCTTTGTCTAATTGTTTGTGATGTGCTACAGCTTAGCTGGTCATCCATCTTCACGGAGTGGAATGGCTCATAATATTTTTTTTTTGCGTCGGTTTCGCTTTCAGAAAGTGATAATGGTATAAAGGCAGTACCATTCGTTTTTGTCTCTGTGGATATAAATAAGATTCAAGTAAACTCTATATCCTCGCCGTGCTTGCTTAGTGTCTGTGGCGTTGGGCTGCTAAGCACGAGGTCGCGGGATCAAATCGCGGCCACTGCTGCCGCCTTTCGATGGGGGCGGAATGCGAAAACACCCGTGTACTTAATTTGTGTGCAAGTTAAACAGCACCAGGAGGTGGAAATTATTCCGGAGTCTCCCACTATGGTGTGCCTCATAATGAGATTGTAATTTTGACGCGTAAAAATCCCACACATATTAAGTCGATATTTCATTTGCATACGAGAGTAGGTGCAAGTAAGGAAATGCTAGCTTCTCACACACACACAAACCGACAGTCACCTCTCGCTCTCTCAAGCATACAGACGCACAGATAACAGGCACATTCGCGTCAATGCACATTTACATGCGCCCACGCATGTACACACGAACAAAAATGTGCGCACGCACTCACGCACACGGTAATGCACGCATACCCAAAGGCGCGTATGCGCGCAGACGCATAAACGCGCTCGTGCCCACGCAGATTCAAATACGGAGACCCAAGCACGGGCGCACACAAACTCAAGTACACGCGCATGTACACTCAAGACGCGCACGCATACACACTTCCTCTCCTTCCTTGCTGCCTCTCAAGACGATTTTGCGTGCAGAGTGAATCGCACTTGCTCTGCCATTACAGTTCCAACGCCAGCCCTAATAAATCGCGTTACGGGTTAAATGTAGTGCTTCGTGCAGTCAAGAGGGCTATGTTTTTATCTACACTGGCTACAAGAGTGTAGTTAGTGTAGGAAGTCGCCATATTTTACTTGGCGTAGAATAGGTTAGCACCGCCTACTTACACGGAGTCATTCTTATAGCTGTAGTGTTGCATGAACACTACACTTTCTACCCTGCGCTTTCGATGAATGCAGGCATCATCATCATCATCATCATCATCATCATCATCATCATCATCATCTGCCTGGTTACGTCCACTGCAGGGCAAAGGCCTCTCCCATACTTCTCTAACTACCCCGGCCATGCACTAACTGTGGCCATGGTGTCCCTGCAAACTTCTTAATCTCATCTGCCCACCTACCTTTCTGCCGTCCCCTGCTACGCTTCCCTTCCATTGGAATCCAGTCCGTAACCCTTAATGACCATCGGTCATGTTCCCTCCTCATTACATGTCCTGCCCATGCCCATTTCTTTTTCTTGATTTCAACTAATATTTCATTAACTCGCGTTTGTTCCCTCACCCAATCTGCTCTTTTCTTATCCCTTAACGTTACACCCACCATTCTTCTTTCCATAGCTCGTTGCGTTGTCCTCAATTTAAGTAGAACCTTTTTCGTAAGCCTCCAGGTTTCTGCCTCGTACGTGAGTACTGGTAAGACACAGCTGTTATAGACTTCTCTCTTGAGGGATAATAGCAACCTGCTGTTCATGATCTGAGAATGCCTGCCAAACGCACCCCAGCCCATTCTTATTCTTCTGATTATATTAGACTCATGATCCGAATCCGCGGTTACTGCCTGTCCTAAGTAGATGTATTCCCTTACCACTTCCTGTGCCTCGCTACCTATCGTAAACTGATGTTCTCTTCCGAGACTGTTAAACATTAGTTTTCTGTAGATTAATTTTTAGACCCACCCTTCTGCTTTGCCTCTATAGGTCAGTTAGCATGCATTGCAATTGGTCCCCTGAGTTACTAAGGTATTCTCCATTAACTCTTATCCCCAATTCTTCCCAATCCAGGTCTCGCAATACCTCCTGTAAACAAGCTGTGAATAGCATTGGAGAGATCGTATTTCCCTGCCTGACGCCTTTCTTTATTGGGATTTTGTTGCTTTCTTGATGGAGGACTACGGTGGCTCTGGAGCCGCTATAGATATATTTCAGTACTTTTACATACGGCTCGTCTACACCCTGATTCCGTAGTGCCTCCATGACTGCTCAGGTTTCGAATGCAGGCAGCGGACGTCAAACTATTAGTGGTATAGCCAGTATAGCGACGATCGTAAATACTCGCTGCAAAGACGATAGCGATGTGCTAGCGTGACCATGCGTCACAGAGGGGGGCGGACTAATCTTCCAAGAAGGTAAAATTATCTGACTCATGGTTGGTTCAGGCTGTTTCAGACTGCGCGCTGACTTCGTGCACTGCGCATTCGCCAAGCATTTTGCTGCAGTTTGTCTAGATGTGCTGACGAAAGAGAAATCGTACACTCGAGTTTAGTTTTCATGGTAGGGTGATGCGGTTAATGCTACGAGCGTCCGCGTCGTCGTGCGTCGCCGATACCAGCATATGTGACGGCGATCCCTGCTCCTGCAAGGGGCGATGGCAAGCGGCTACGAGTAAAGCTCAATGCGACGCTCCCTTAGGTGTTGTCGCCGCTAACGCAGAAATATGCAGCAGGTAAGTGCGAAGTCGGGGGCGTTTCCAGCGCTCGTTCCGCTCAGACGTGTTTCCGTAGCTCCGGATTTTCGTCCCGTTTGCTGTTTTTTTCCACGCTACTGGAACTCTGTTGTTTATCGACCGCGTTGGTGGTTCATAATTACTTCTGGCGCCTATCTACAAGGTCCGTCGGCATATACACCCGCCTTCTGCGCCGTGTAGCTCGATTTCTTGCACGGCATCGCGCGTGCGAGTGCCCCCGCGGCACTCGCCGCGTCGGCATAGAGAAAGAAATTCAACAAGAGGGGACACTCGGCAAAAACTGGCAACAGGAAACACGTCCCGCCTAGTGTCACCTCCATCCGTTAGTTGACGCGAGCATCAGAAAAAAAGAATCAACTTACATAAAACGTTTTATATTTTTCTATTCTCATCCACTAAAACTAAAAAAAGTTTTGCGTGTAAATGAACTTATACTTTCCGACTCATTTTTTTTGCGTTGCCTAGCAACAAGCTAGCGGCACGCGCAAGGCGGTCTGAGAATGTGAAGCTCGCGTGCTCGGCGACCCGTCTGTTTTGCATGTAGCCAGTTTATTGGGCTCCCGGCGTTCTCTTGTCTTCCGTCTGAATTTCGACAGGGCACCGCTGAACTATTGGACTACAATAATGTGAGGAATTTCGTTTGACAGTCTGCGACGCAGTTCAAGAACATTTAGGCTTACTGCACAAAACTGAATCTATATATAGTAACGCAGTTATCGAAAAGCAGCTCCGCCGTCCAGGCCTAGGTTATTTGAGTTAATTACTCGTACTGGCAGATGTTTGCGACGCTTTCCATGAGCCCAAGCATTATTATAACTTATTTTGGTAGCTTTTGGGCACGCTCGCCGCACCTGACGAAAAGCACCTTGGCCGTGTGACGCAGTTTAGCGTGTAATGAATCTTACAGGGACAATTTTGGCGCTCTCTCGGACCCCAGATATTATTGTAACTAATTTCGCTACTTTTTGGAGTACTTTTGAAGCACAGTGGCCGCACTTGGCGTTGAGGCGCAGTTAGTGGAAAGCAGCTCGGCTGTGTGCCGCAGTTAGTTTCGCGTGTACTGAATCTTACGGGGAGAATTTTGTGATGCATTCTCTGACCCCAGAGAGAGAGAGAGAGAGAGACAACTTCATGTAGTCGCCTGCAGAACGACACCATGACTAAATGGCGCCGTGACGCGGGCCCTGACGTCTTCTCAGCGGGTGGTCTCTACTCAACTCCAGCCCGTGTTACTCCCGCGGTCGGTCGCCCGGAGGGGCAACGTTCCGTCGGTTTCGCTCGGCCTTTGTCTTTCAAGAGCCGCCGAGACCTGCTGGACGGCCCAGGTTTGGCTTTCGTGGTCGTAGCATTCCGCCGCAGCCGCGAGTCGCGGCGGAATCATTGTACTTGTCGAAGCCTCATTGGGGAACTTGGTGCAATCCCATAGGATGTGCGTCAGGGTGGCCCTCTCCCGCTGGCATACGCGGCACACATCACTCACATATAATTTAGGGTATAGATGAGTCATTAACACTGGGGTGGGTAAAGAACCAGTTTGCAATTGTCTGAACAGCACCGCCTCCGCTCGGCTCAGCCCCGGGTGCGGGGGTGGGAAAGTCCTTCGAGCCAGGCGGTGGAACTGTGTAAGTTCGTTGAACGTCGTCATGCGATCCTTGGCACTACACCACGTTGGACGGTCGGTTGCAGCGGCGCGGTTGGTTAGCGCTCACGCCACTGCGTGTGCCGTCTCGTTGTGGTTATCGTGCTTCTCGGACGCATCGTTGCGCGCGTGCGCCGGGAACCACTTGATTCTAATACACCGATTCTGTCGTTGCAGGTCAGCCGAGCACAGAACGCGCACAGCCTCACCACGCACTTTGCCCTTTGCATAATTCCGCACTGCACTTCGCGAATCGCACAACACCGTTTGGCACCCGGGGTCGGCAATGGCCAGGGCAATGGCCACCTCCTCCGCCTGACAAGCCTCGCGGACCCGTAAGCTCGCCGCTGCCCTCGTCGCGCCGGACGACGCCTCGATGACCTTGAATTTTTGCTTCCAGTGTGAAGGGCTAGTGTAGACGTTAAGCAGAAAGGTGCTGTTCTTCTGTTTCTTGCCCGTAACGACCTCGATGAGAGTGTATTTCAATTTTACTATTGTGCAACTCGTGCTCAATGAAGGTGAGTCCCTTGCGAACCAATGTGCATATCCCTCTACCGCCGCTGACCTTTCGAGACTTGGCGTATACCCGATAACCGGGTAGCGACACTGCATCAGTGCGAGTCTCTTGTATCATGATTATATTAGGCTTGCTTGCTACATGTGTTATGTGTTGCTGCAAGAATGCTTTCTTGCTAGCGAAACCGTTACAGTTCCAGTGCCAGGTCACGAGACCCTTCACTGCTGTAGTTGTTGCTGTTGCTGGAGCGGCCATGATTGTTGCCGATTGTACTGCCGCGTTTTTTGCTGTATTGCGTTCGTTAATTGCTGACACGTCCGCTCGATGGCGGCGAACCTGTCGTTAATCATCGTGGTGAACGTTGTCTTAATATAATCTTCGAGCCCGTCGAGGTGCTCCTCGATTTGGTCGACCTTGTCTTTCAGGTTGTCCACCCGGTCGTTGAGCTTGCGCTCCTTCAGGTTCTCGATCGCTCGTCTCTTGGGTGCCGGTTCCTTCTCAGCGGATGTTGATGGTACAGCGCTGCTGATGCTGGGTGTTGGTTCACATGATACCGCTTGGGACGTTTCGTTATTGGTGGAACGGGTCGTCAGAAGCTTCTTGATTTCCATGATCTCGTTTGCCATCTTGCTAATAGTGGCCTCTTGCCTACTGACTTTCGTCTCTAGCTCGTTGTTTTTGCGCCTGAGTGCCTCGTTGGCTTCCTTCAATGTCCTCATCGCCTCGTCTTCCCTCGTTTTGCTGTTGTTGCCATGGACGGTCTTGCTGGTGCTAATGGTCTTGGTCGTTGCGGTGGTCGTTGCGGTATTGGAGGTGGTGGTGGTGGCACCCCCCTGTGCTTTCTTGGCACCGTGCCTTGCTGCATCGGCCCAGCCCACGCGGTCACGTGACTGCGATCGCTTACGGCCGAGGCTACGCTGTCTACTCTCGCTGGCCCTGCGCTTCGAGACGGAACGTGACGCTCGGCGACCAGCTGGGACGGCAGGTGTTGCGGTTCCTGACATCAGCGATGGAAATTCCTCAGCTCTGAGAGATGCTCGTTGTTGCTGCTGCGCTTGTTGTTCGGCCATCTTGCGCTCCCATTGTCTCCTTGTAACTACGTATGGGACCTTGAACCTATTCTTGCAAACCTTGTCACCGGTCAGATGTGGCCCTCCGCACAATCTGCAAGTGGGGGTACAACTATGGTCTTCCTTGGGGTCAACGGCCCCGCAAGCAAAGCAAGCCCTCACGTGAGGGTTTGGACAAACGTCGCGGCGGTGGCCCACTTTTCCGCACTGCTTACATACATCGAATTGTTTTCGATATAGGCTGCACTTGGTGAGAACGGGACCCCAAAAATTATTGTAATGGATTTCGTAATTTTTAGGATACTTTTGAGGCATGCTCGCCACGCCTGGGGTTGTGAAGCTGTTAGCAAAAAAAGCAAGCCGGGCGTGGTGAGTTGGTATTGCGTGTACTGAATATTAGTGGGACACGTTTGTGACGCTTTTTATGGCCCTGCAACAACATATACCATATTTCGGTACACACGCTTTCGAAAACGTATCGAGCGACTGCCGAGAGTGATAACACGGGAGTGTGTTGCTTGCGCCGGTAGGACGCATAAGAGATAACGCCGAGAAGCGCAGGAACGTGGCATTTGTCTTCTGAGCGACTGGAAAGCAGGCTTTGCACCCACGAGTCTGTCTTGAGTGCGACTAGAAGGCATTCAGCGAGCGTGTAACATGGTCTGGCTGAAACCCTGTGTTCTCGTAACCTCTGTGTACTTGGCGTACCATCGCGTCGACAGAGGCCAAGTTGTTTTGGAAACACGCCGTAACCCGTGTTTTTGTGCTTTTAAAGTGCAACAAATATAGCCCGGGAAGGGAGGGATGCTTGAAAATTGGTTCTTCAGAGTTTATGGCATAGTTTTGGAGGAGTCTGTTTGCTAACAAATGTATGCAAAAGTGAATTTATCTATAATGTAGCTCGTTCACCACTTACGCACATTTCGACCTCTACACGCGATATTCCTTGTATGGTCAATATACCAAAATGGCACATGCTTGTAATTTACTTTTCTTCTCAGCTGATGGCATCCGGTGGAGCTTCGTACGGCAAACACTGCTGCTTACCAGGTGCCACAACTTTGGATGAATGCACACGAAGTCCGGAACGAGCATTTATATAGAGCAAAGTATACATTTAATCATTGCAGGAGACGTCTTGCGTTTTCTTTATGAAATTGCACGTGACATGGATTCGGTGGAGGCTTTTAGAGATCCTTCGCAATCATTGTTACTAAGAAATAAAATGATTCCGTGCCATGGCCGAGCGTGGTTTAGCGGTAGAAGCAAAAAAAAAATGCCGCGCCGATCAGCGGAGCCGGCGTGACGTGTAACAACTGGCGCTCCATACGCGCGCGCCCAAACATACCATCCGCTTGGTGCACTACAGTCAACTTGGCCGCTGGGCTCTATGGGAATGACCGCTCTGGTTGAAATTTCTTTCTCTATGACGTCAGCGCGGAGCACCCAAGCTGCTGTCCGCTGCGTCGAGGGAGCGGAACATTAGCGATGCAACTGCCATCCAAGTCAGGAGCGTCACCTTCGTGGGGACAAGTGCAACGTGCGACGGCTAAGGATGGATACCACCAACATGCAGCAGAACAGCCCTGTTGTCATGTCGCACACCTCGGCCAAGAGAACGAAGGAAGCTACTGGCCTTCCATAAGGATTAAAATGTAGCTCCAGTAGCCCCGAAAAGACTTCGCTCATCACAAGGCCTGCCCGCACGACCGACGCGTACGTCTCCGGAGTCGCCAACGACATCGTGGTACAAAGTGGTTATCAAGCCTCGTGCTACATATGGAATGTCCACTCTGCACAACCATATCATTCAAGTGGCCCTAGACGCCTGCCTCGAGACTTCCCGATTTCAATGTTTCGCTCTACACAATCCTACCAATACGGTCTCAGTATGGGTGTCTGCTATGGCCCTAGTTTATAAACTCGAAGAACTGCAACAAATACAAGTCTCGGAAGAATATGTCCTTCCAGTCCAGGCGTGCCTTGCCAGTGGTTCCGATTTAAGACACTACGTGGTTAATGGCGTTGACCTTGACGAAGAACCTGAGGGGCTCCAGCAGAAACTATCGTGTCCCACACACAAGGTCGTGGCTGCTCGCTACCTAGGCAGCAGTCATACGTGCCTAATCACGTTTCAAGTTCCTAATTCCCCACCTGAACGTATCCTGTATTACGGCTGCATACAGCGCCCGCGTCCGTTCAAGCTATTCGTTGTGTACTGCTACTCTTGCTTTAGACAGGGACACATGAAATAATCCTGCCCCTACCCACCCAAGGACGACACCATGGATCCTGAACCGTCAGCATCGTTTAGATGCGGCCTATGCCAAACAAACGAACATGACATCAATACCACGACGTGTCCTACGAAGTAAAAGGCTCGACAGCCAGCAAGGACCTCTCTAGATGCATCAACGAAACAAGTCCCTGTGTACAACCGTGACGCTGCCCCCATGGCCGCTAGCGTCTGTTCCTGCCATCGCTTCTGTTGATACCAGCGATTTATCTGATACCATGGTTCAACCAGTGACCGATTGCTGTGCTAAGAAGAACATGGTAGTGCCTAGTAGCATTGTGTCCATGACCAATAGAACCGCATCATTGTGGGCTCTGCCGTACCCGTACTACGTCTGAAATACATGAAGCTCGCTGTCTCCGAAGACGACACGTACAGCTCCGTTAAGGTTGTCAAGGACGAGACCAATAACCCAAACAAACAACCTATCTGCCCCCTTGAACCAAAAATTAGGAGCAGGGTCAGCGAGTGTCTGTGTTCACGTGAACATGAAGCCTTGGTACAAGTACTATCCTGACATTCTTCCGTGTCTCGCTCCTCCCAAGGTGAAACCTGTACCACTCGACCATTTTCGCGCGCTCGACATCGTATTGACACTGGCTGCGCTCACAATATCCGGCCGGAACATAACGGAGTGCCTCCATCGAAAGAGATTATTGCTGAGCAAGTGAATCTGATTTTAAAAAGGTCATCCAAGAGCCCTCGAGCCCACGGGTAGTGCCAGTTACCTTGGCGAAGAAAAAAGATCACCCTTAGAGGTTTCTCATTGATTACAGGCGGCTATGCATGGTCACAAAGAACGATGTGTACCCGCTGCCACAAATCGATGACCTAATACACTGCCTGAATTCTGCCTCCTTCTTTTCTTCGCTCGATTTAAGGTCAGGTTATTGGCAGATACGTATAGATCCCGCCGACACAGAGAAGACCGCATTTGTGACACCAGACGGTTTGTTCGTATTCACGGTATGCAGTTGGGGCTTTGCAACGCGCCCGCCACTTTTTACACAGTCACGGATGCAATTTGTGGTGGATTAAAGTGGCAGATATGTCTGTGTTACCTGGACGATGATGTCATCCTCGGCCGCACGTTGGAATGACACAACACCAACCTTAGCCTGGTTTTGGATTCAGTGGAGAAATCTGGCTTGATTCTCAACTCCTAAAAATGCCTGTTTGGCGAGTGCAAGGCATTCGTCCTTGGCAACCTCGTGAGCAAGAATGGAGTCTCACCTCACTCACGGAAGATTTAGGTGGTTAACACCTGCAGGCCGCGACAGTTTACTTGGATTATGCTCGTATTTCTGCCACTTTGTTCCGGGATTCGCTGGCATAGTGCATCCATTCACGTGCATGTTGCAAAAACATGTACCCTTCGATTGGACACCAGAGTGCGAGTCGTACTTCGGTCAAATTAAGTTCCTACTTAAGTCGAAACCTATACTGCGTCACTTCGACCCTTCTTCACCCGCCGAAATTCATCTTGACGCCAGCGGGACAGGCATCCGAGCAGTGCTCGTAGAACCAGAGAATGACACAGAACACGTTGTTGCTTATGCCAGTCGTTGTCTCAGTAATTCTGAGCAAAATTACACTGTTGCGGAGCAAGAATGCCTCGCTGCTGTTTTTGCTGTTCAAAAATTTTGCTGTTATATTTGCGGTCCCTCATTCAAGATCCACACTGACCCCCGTTCTTTACGCTGGCTAATAAGTCTTCGAGATCCGCCTGGTTGTCTGGCACGATGGGTTTCACGACTGCAAGAATATGACGTTCTGTTAACTTAATAGGAATGGCAGCCCTCGTGCTGACACGAATTGCTTTTCTCACCGCGTTACAACACACACACACACACACACACACACACACAAACATTTTATATATATATATTTACATAAACGAGAAGAAAGGGGGTTAACCGAGGGGGCCCGATTTTTATTAGTCATATCATAAGAAACCAACAAACACTGACACCAAGGACAACATAGGGGAAATTACTTGGGCTTAATAAATGAAATATAGAAACGATAAATTAATGAAAATTAAAGTGGATGAAAAAACAACTTGCTGCAGGTGGGAACCGAACCCACAATCTTCGCGTTTCGCGTGCGATGATCTACCAATTGAGCTACCGCGGCACTTTTCCCCATCCACTTTCTTGGGCATTTATGTGTCCTAGTAGAACCCTGGGAGTGTCAGCCGGCGCCACCAATCACAGACCTTGGCGGCGGACGTGGAACGTCCTTTTTGCCGCAAGCGTCACGAGAAGGTGATCTTTTTGGGTGTAGGCAACTGGTCAATAAACCCACATATGCTACCTGAAGGCATCACCCCCATGAAAATGGCCATTGCCTTTATGTTTCCTTCTTGTGCCCTATGTGACCTTTATGATTCCTTGTCCTTTCTGTGACCTCCGGGACGCCAACTTTGTGTGTACTACTTGTTTACTCATCCTAAAGCATACCTCGAGGCAGTGACCTTTATTATGCCTCTAGGTTGTGTCCTTTCATTTTACTGCAGGCTGTTAACTGGATGTGCACTATGTGTTACCTGAGTGTACACTTGAGTGCACATGTAGGCGACATAGAGTGCACATAACAACTGTCTGTGCATATAATACAGGCAGATCTATCTGTACTGTGTGACAACCATTGATACACTCAGCAGAGTCATTCTATGTACTCAATCTTGACTTATTCTTTCATTTGCCGCAAGAAAACAACCCTTATGATAATTCTTGTAGGATGTACCCTTTGTGATTACGGCGGGATGTTACCTAGGTGTGCACTTCAGTGCACACGTCGGTAACATAGAGCATTAATCTATATATGGTGCACTCTATGTTACCTAGATGTGCACTTGAGTGCACATGTGGTTTAATGATAGCCTCCTCGCACGTAAATATGTAATACGTACGTTACGATGGTCTCTATATTACGCTCGTAAGATTTCTTTGCAGCCGTCAGCGGGAAATGCAAGTGCTGCCACCTGCAAAGCTGTACTGGAGCTGCCGCTAACTTTCAGAACGCCTAGTTCAAAAGAATGTAGGGAAATTGAATATCTATAACGTTTCTGATACTCTGAACTAAAAAAAAAAACTCGAACATTGGGAGCTGCTGCTACTGCTCCACCTCAATACCGTGGTCTTCGAAGCACTTCTTGGTATGTTGCTTTTTCTACGCTATTTTTTTTTCAGCCCTCGGCCTTGTCATACCTTTTCTCTACTACTCACACAGAATATACACAAAAGTTTGGTCACTAACCAATGAAGAACCAGCGGTCGATGCTAAAAGTGCCTTTCTTTTCAAGACTGCGTGATTGCTGTAGCGAGATAGTAAAGTGGGCGAGTTGGTTACGATTCATCGTACTTTTAGCAACAGCGCAAAAGCAACGCAGAAACAAGGAGCAAACACTCCGAAGAAACAGCGCCGTGTTGTTGTGTTTCTTCCTTTTGTCCGTGTCGCTATCGCACTGACCACAAGTACGAGTCATTGCTGTGTTGATATTAGCAGGGGTAGAAGTAGGGCAGCGCGGATCCCGTAAATGCTTGCTTCGGCGTACAACTGAATAACCTATAATTATGAGTTGGCTGAGTATGAAAGTTGTGTGCGGAGTATGGCCGTATTTGTTTGATTACGTGAGCATGCAAGCAGTACGCCTGTTTCCCTTTAGCCGATGTTCCACTGCCGCTGCAAGCCAGCCATCGCCACGTCTTGTCGCTTTTATTCCTTACGCTACGAGGAAATGTGGTTACACCTATTCAAGATAAGGCCTCACATTCTCAAAAACACGCCACTTGGCGCCATATGAAGCCTGTATATCTGTGGTGATTCCGAATTTCTGATTGATGGGTCTCGCAGCTATCGCGGCTGCCCGCACACCATCCGCCATCCCAAGCAGACGGAGCCGCATATGCTGCGCGCTAATTGGCTCGTGTCTGCCGGCAAAAGTTCGCGCATAGTTCGTCTAAAATCTCTGTATATGCTTTATAAAAACAAGGCAACGCGCCAAGACACTTTAAACTCAATTGATTGATTGATTGAGTAACTTTTATTTTACAGTCCTGCAGACCGCGTATTAGCACGTCGCGGGCCGCTCCCACGTCGGGACCGACAGGCCTAGCCTGCCAGCCGCATCGTGGGCCTGCTGGACAGCCCAACGTTGCTCAGCCAGGAGTGGGTTGCGGAGGGCCGCCTCCCACCTAGCTGAGCTGAGGTCAGGGCTTGCTATAGAGATACATCCCCAGAGCATGTGCGAAAGTGTTGATCTATCACCGCAAGCAGGGCACGCGTCATCAGTGTAAATCTCCGGATATATCGCATGTAACGTGAACAGGTTGGGATAGGTTTCTCTCTGCAACAGTCTGAATGTCAGTGCCTGAGGCCTAGTGAGCTTGGGGTGAGGAGGAGGGTATTGTCGCCGCGAGAGATAGAAGTGTTTAAGAAGTTCAATATAAGTGGCCGGCGCGTCCCTACCATGCATAACTCTCTCTTCGGCCGTTACAGCGCCAGCGCGGTCAGTCAGTGCGCGCGCGGCAGCGTGGGCCGTCTCATTGAGGTTCGCGGGGACACCCGCCATGTGCTCAACGTGGGCTGGGAACCAAGTAAGCGAGTGATACTTGATTCTATCCGGACCTGCCTTACGAAGCAGCCCAAAAGCCTGTTCTGAGATCACTCCACACTGAAATGCCCTAATGGCCGACCGTGAGTCACTGTAGATGACGTCGCTGCTGTCATCAAGCATCGCCAAGGCAATGGTCACCTGCTCGGCTATCGCCGGATCTCCGGTTCGTACAGATGCACAGTTCGTGAGTCGCTGTTTGGAATCCACCACTACTGCAGAAAAGGAGCACCCCTTCCGATATGCGGCCGCGTCAACAAAGCAGGCTCTACGCCCCTCTGTCTGGATCTGTTTGAGTATGGTTGAAGCTCTTGCTTTCCTTCTACCCTTGTTATATTCAGGGTGTACATTTCTTGGTATCGGCGATACGGAGATCAAATCTCGTATGTCCCGTGGTAACTGGCATTTTCTTGGTGCTTCTGCAGATGGTGGGTAGCCGAGCTCTTGTAATATCCTCCTACCGGCGGCGGTCGTGGAGAGTCTGGCAAGTTGCGCTCTTTCCTCAGCCTCTGCAATCTCCTCCAGAGTGTTATGCACACCTAGCTGGAGGCGATTGGTGTTGGTGAAGATCGGTATACCCAGGGCTCGCTTAGTTATTTTCCTGAGCAACGTGTTGAGTTTGTTCCTCTCTGCTCTTTGCCATCTGTGCATAGCCGCCACGTAGTCAAAGTGGCAAAGCACAAAGGCGTTAATCAACCGTAGCAGATTGTCCTCTTTAAGGCCATGATGGCGGTTAGCCACCCTTCGGATGAGACGTACTGCGTTGTCCGTCTTGGTCGTGAGCTTGATTATTGTTTGCGCGTTAGAGCCAGTAGATTCGACCACCATGCCGAGTATTCTTATTGCGTCGACCCTAGGAATCTTGTCTCCCTTGCCCGTGCGAAGACAAATGGTGCTGTCAGACAGTGGTCTCCAGCCCATGGGCTTAGGACCTCTTCTTAAGGGGCGGTAGAGTAAAAGCTCTGACTTCTTAGCCGAACAGTTTAATCCCGTGGGTCGAAGATAGCCCTCCGTGACCTCGATGGCCTCCTGTAACGCACTCTCAACCTGTCCGTCGCTTCCTCCAACACACCAAATTGTAATGTCATCCACATAGATGGTATGCCTGATGCCCTCGACTCGTGAGAGTGTTCTGGAAAGGCCGATCATGGTCAGGTTAAACAAAGTGGGCGAGATCACCGAGCCCTGTGGAGTGCCCCTTGTTCCAAGCTCCACCTCTTCCGCGATCATGTCTCCTGCGCGGAGAGTCGCTCTTCTTCGGTGCAAAAATGACCTGACGTAATCATGGAATCTTACGCCCAGACCAAGCTCGGATATCGATTGCAGTATAAATTGATGGGCTATCTTATCGAAAGCCTTCTCCAAATCTAGTCCAAGGATGGCCCGAGTGTCCCGCGTGTCATTGTCGATTATCTGACTCTTGATGAGCTTCATGGCGTCCTGTGTGGACAGACCTGCCCTGAAGCCAATCATCGTGTGGGGGTAGAGTTCCTTGTGTTCGATGAACCTCGTGAGCCTGTTAAGTATGACATGTTCCGCGACCTTGCCTACGCAGGATGTGAGCGATATTGGTCGTAAGTTGTCCAGGCTTGATGATTTGCCAGGTTTGGGGATCAGTACTGTAAGTGCCCGCTTCCATGCTTCCGGGACCTTGCCTTCCTTCCATGTCTCGTTGATGACTTCTGTCAGATATTCTATCGAGTGATCGTCCAGGTTACGGAGGGTCCTATTTGTGATGCCGTCGGGACCAGGAGCAGACTTGCTATTAAGCTCATGCAGCGCCCTCCTAACCTCTTCCGTGCTGATGTCTGCATCCAGCTCGGAGTTGGGTGGCCCAAGGTAGTCTGCGTAGGCGACCGATGTCCCTTGCCGGGGACCAACGGGGAGGTACTTCTCCACCAGGCTCTGCAGGACTTCCTCCGTGGTCTTGGTTCGTGTGGCTGTATGCAGAAGCTTTGCCATCACATTCTGCTGGTTGGACCTTGTGTTGGTGTCGTCCAGAAGATGCTTTAAAAGATTCCAGTTTCGACCATTCCGCATTTGACCATCAACTGAGTTGCACACCTCGTCCCATTGTTGCTTTGAGAGGGTGTGGCAGTACTCCTCTGTGGTTCTATCGAGTTCAGCAATATTTTTGCGTAGTCTGCGATTTAGCCGTTGGCCCTTCCATCGATTGAGGAGTGACTGCTTAGCCTCTAGTAGATGGGCTAGGCGACTATCCATCTTTTCCACGGGAAGGTCCGTGCATATTTTGTGAGTGTTACTCTTGATATCTTCCCTGATCTGGTCCATCCACTGTTCAAGGCTCAGTCTGGTGGTTGGAGGTTGGCGCTCATTCCTTATCTTGCGGAACTTGTCCCAATCCGTGAAGAAGAACTCAATAAGTTGTGTTTAAATACCATCCTTCCTTCCAGCTACGACTTTCCCTGAGTAATAAAATTAAATCTAGAAGGCCGTGTTTTTGCAAACTGGACACCCTAGATACAAATGTAGATCTCGGAGGCTAAGTTCACTTGTTAACCACAGTGTGACGTTTATGCTCAGTAAGATTACTGGATGATATATTGAGCTGGGCCATGTTGTGCTGGTGTGAGTGGTGAGGGTGTTGCAGTTACACGGTAATTGAATCATACTTTGGAAGTGTCTAAACAAACTGTGATCCGTATCGTGAACAATAACCATCAGTAAGCTTATGGCCTCTTGTAACGCTGTTAGTTCGCCTTATGTTTGCTGTGATACGCCAGTGTCTTCCGTTTACTACAGCGCCCGTCCGAGCTGCCTTTGTTCTCGCCTGTCCGCGTTCGCTCGTGAAATACCTGGTAATGTGGCTTCGAATTATGGTGCGTGGAAGAATTTGTTTAAAATTGTGCTTTCGTGCGCTGGTGTTCATCGGCAATTCGACAGTGTTCGCGCCGGAAAGAGCGTCGTCGTGTGGTGCCTGCCCAACGAAGGAGCGTTTGCTGACCACATATTGAAGGTAAGCAGGTCTGACACTTGCGCTCATTCTCGCAGCTCATGTAGTAAGCTTTGTGCAACGACAACAGAACACTTTCGGAGCCTTTGTTTCCCATGTTGCTGTGCACATTTAGCAAACTGTTTCACGATGGCAGTTTCCTGGAAATGTATTCTTTCTAACCGTTTACTTGCTTTCTGCAGTGATGTGCTACCACCGCTGATTGTTGGGATTTAATGGGCAAATATTTGCGTAAACGCTGAAAGTTACTGCTGCCTCGTTAGTTTCTCGGCAAGAAATTCTTCCGTGGATATGTATTTCCGCAAGTTACGTGTGTAATGCATGTCGATGTGTCATGGGCATCGCGAGTTGGCACGCAATTGCGGTGTTTGACACTTGAGCAGATATTAGATTGTGGGAAGATTACTTTATTGATACAGTTCAGTTAGAAGTCTAGCTTCGCGAGAACCTGCCTGCATTGTTTCTGTTCTTCAATGTGCTCGCGTATTTATCTTCTATATTGTAAGGCAATTATAGACCGATATTACAACAGCGAAATTTCTTTTTAATGAAGGCAGGACAATCAGACGCTCGTTTTCATTAATATTGTCATCTGAAGAACAGAATGTCAGCTAGTGCGATTGTTGTCAAAGCATGTGGGTTGTAGCACTGCGTAAATAAGGGCTACGATTTGTTGCTATGCTTTCCGCTAGATGTTTGCCTCTTTTAACCCACTATCAACGGCTGGCTGTTCTAGTCAATAACGATGGCGGAATGTCAGTCAGACCACTGAGAAAAAGGAGTAGCAGATGAAAGGGCATCGCTACAAAATTGCGGTCTAGGTTTTACACCGTTCATAATCGATTTCTTTGATTCACTGCACATTTATGTTTTGGTGATAATTTCCCAGAGAGTGTGTAGCTCGCTGCTGGTTTTATTCCCGCCTGAATTTTACAATATAAGTGTAACCTCATGAGATATAACTGCGAGACATATGTACAAACAGGCACAGATTGATGTGCGAGTCCCTTTCCTTCAATTCCACATGACACTGTAAATCACACGTTTGAAGCTTCACATCGCAATAAATTAAATCTTTCTTACTGTTGAAGGTTATGCGGATTCTGAAGCCAAGCCGACAACCTGTAGAAACCTGCTGCACTGCTACATACTGGATCGCGCAATGATGCACTTGACCTCCATGCTTTTACAAGGTGAGTAAAAAAACTGTCGCTGCACTGTGTTGTAGGATATGCTTGTGTAATATGCAGTCATTTTACTGTGTACGTGTGCCATTTCCAGGATTTCTAGTAGCATATCACATGCACAATATCTTTTATTTATCTGAGGAGCCCTTAGTTTACGCAATGTAACTAATTAATTTCTTCTGAGACAAATATAAAAAGGGCCGAAGTGACTATGCAATATATACGCTATACAGACGGTGTATTATTCGAGCCAGATTGCTTTTTTAGGAACATCATTGAGGAGCATGAGGGTGTCTATGAGCCACGTGAGAGAAATAGAAGGCTTTGATTACCTGAATCATGTAGTCATTTCTCGCACTAATACCTGCACACCTGAATTCTTCCTTTCTCTCGGTCACAAACATACATTGCATACCATAGTTCACCTAAAGAATACCAGCTTGAAGACAGTTAAATTTGCTGATTTATTAGGTAGCTGCCAAATTCCTAGTGACAGTTTGAGTGCTCAATTTTTCAAGCAAACGACAAGCCATTAACCTTTTAATGTGGCAAATTCAATATGTGTCCCAAGAGCTCATGGGCATCAGGGTGGAAGCGGGTCTACTTTATGTGTCACAGAAATTTGATTTGGTGATAATGTGGTATAGAATGCTGCTGAATCATAAAAGTCAGCCCAGTAGAGTAGTTGCAAGCCCACCATGGCAGCACAGCTGAAAGCAGAGTATTCTCTGTTACATTGCATATTTTTCTCCATTTCGCTGCACTTGGTCAGTTGATAAGACAAACTTGTCCTATGCCGTCATTTATCTCAAATGTGGAGAATCTTTTTTGCCTTCTCTTCTTTATTACTTATCAACTGCCGAATACACAAGCTTCCCGTGACACGCAAACAATGCGGAGTACTGCCTAGAACTTATGCATGCATCTGTGGTTTGTGGTACCATACGCTTACCACCTCAGATTTTCGATACGTTACAAGGAGGCTTGCCTCACACTGGAGCCACACTGCACTTGGTGCAATTTCGAAACAGCCACTTTTTGATATAGTGTAATTATTTGTTGCACTCTAACTGAATTGAGGTTTTATAATGTGAATAATTCGCTCTCGATGGTTCTACGAAAAGGTTTTAACCACCTAAAGACATTGTTTAGCCAGAAAGCCTGCTAAGTAATGCTGTCACACAAAAGTTGTATAACAGTGCGGTATGTCTTAAGACTGATACATAACTAAATTTCTGGCCTTCAAGCCCTATATTTTTCAACAAATTTGTGTGTGCAACAAACATCTTGCTCTTTAACCACTATTCTTATGGTGACAGACTTCTGTCTGTTTAATGTAAACGGTCCAATCTGTGTTAATATGTCTGGTTAATTCCAATGCATTCTTGACTGCTGCTGCAATGATGGCGGCTTCAAGGCCAACTAGATGTCCCAGACTCAGCTGAAAGCATGGGCACAGTGGTTGTTTCTTTTGATGATGGTTGTATGTGTGACTTGGCAGTTTGGGTTTCAACTTGTGCTGGTTTTGATTGTGGTGGGTTAGACATTAAATGAGAGCTCATGGCATGTTCTGCACTGCACAGTGTGATCCTTTGACTGACATCATGTACAATAGTTTGTATTGGACTGCTGTCCGATTCGTTGAGCTTTTGGCCAGATTCTTATGGATAGAAACCTGCACACTGGGCTAGGCAATCATGCCATTGTGCTTATTAGCAACACAAGGTATACACAATAATATTGTCAGGCATACTAAGGCATGTGGGCTGGCGCTTTGTAGCACATTAGGAAAAGCACATCAATGATGGTATGGCATGGTAACGCTTTTCGCTTGCACCGCTGTGGTGTTATCAGATTAAGGTTGAAACAATGACATCTAAGCGTCCAGTGCCTGCACTTGCAATGCAGGTACTAGAGTATGCTAATCGCTGGCAGTGGAAGTTTCCAAAGCATTGATTACATACGAAGCGAGCCCGCCTCCCTTACGTGCTAGCATCACGCCCTCCTGTTACACACCACCACTGAATCTAATAGCCGCATGCAGTTGGAGGATCTCAACGCAACTGAAAACTTTTATAGGATGCAGCATTGATGGAAGGTGATTGCTTAATACAAACGTCGATTGTCTCCCACATTTTTCTCTATGACGAGCACGTGATGAAGTTTAATGCACTTTGTCTTAGATGAAACACCAATTAACTCGTCATTTTGCTCTTTAGAAAGCATAAGATTGCAATAATGTATTCACATGAAAATTATTGATCGTGTGTCCAATTTTGATAAAGCCTAAACAACTCGCCACGCGAATAACACCTTTTCCTGCTTGTGAAGCAGATGCTGCTACCATTCAGTTCGCTGTAGGCACACATACACAGCATGTTTGCCTCCCACCTTCTGTGGCATGCTGAAGGTAGTAAAGTGTTGTGCTAAAGGTTCAGTAGAATGCACACCTGCAGCCTTGAACTGACAATAAAGATGTGTAAGAACTACAAAAACATTGTGAAAATGCGAAAAATGCACAGGATTTTGTAACGCCTTTCCATTTGGCATTAGAATGAGTGCATGACTAACTGTTAACCACTGCGCCTTATGGCATAGACAGGAGTGTTGCGTGATAGGAGGCCTGTGATATTAGCAAGCTTTCCTGGTAAATACTGGTAAGTTTTTGCTCATGGCATAGTGAGGGCCTCGACTTTGGTAACCTCGATACTTGAGGTAGCACACAAAGGTCTATTGGTCAGTTGCCTACTCCTAAAGTTCATGTACTACTTAGCAGCTGCTGCAGTAACGATTAAAATAATGTGCGCGCAGTTTCATACCTGAGTGGACTGGCAGATAGCAGCGCAGTATGTTTCAAACAACAAATAGTTAAAAGCTTCTGTGTTGCCCTGATGTTTTTATGAGCTATTTTTGCCAGCTGCAAGTTTCATGAATATTTTTGAATAGGTGAAAAATATTGGCTTTTGTTTCGTTTTTCAGGTGCCCTGTGAGCTCTCATACAAGCACCGCATTCCAGAGGTCTGCTGCGAGCAGACGTGGCAGATTGAAGTAACATGCAGATAGTCCCATACACAACTCGTAATTTCAGACAAACCCTTACAAACTATACTCAGAACTTTCTTTTAAAAGTGTAAGCACTAATACAACCTGATCTTTCCATCCAAACATTACATTTTATATTAGTGAGAAAGACATAACTAGAACAACAGCAGCATTGCAGTGATGAACGTACAATGGTACTCTAAGTGTTATACTGAAATATTTTATGAAGGCCAATATTAGTTCGTAACTTGAGAACGAATTGGCATGAATTTCTGTGCCATAGCAGTGTTCCAATCCGTATGCTGCATCATGTAAGAAACAGTAGCCTTACAATGAAAACTATGCCAAACTTTAAAACTCAGAAAAAGTGCACAAATATAAAATGGGTACAGGGAGCTCTTCGTCTATGCATGTCTACATAAAATACAGGATTTAATCGTGGGGCCATATAAAGGACGCATAAAGGAGGGACACACGAAGGAAACATAAAAGCAGTGGCCAAATTTCAACATGGAGGGAAACACAAAGGCTGTTTCCTCATGCGAACTCCGGGAACGATGCAGCAAACATAAAGGACATAACCATTTTCATAAGGGTTGCAATGTAGCCGGATTCAAGGCCGAGAAGAACGGCCTTGACGCGAAGAAAGGGGGTAAACGAGAAGAAAGGGGGTTAACCGAGGGGCCCGATTTTTATTAGTCATATCACAAGAAACCAAGAAACACTGACACCAAGGACAACATAGGGGAAATTACTTGTGCTTAATAAATGAAATAAAGAAACGATAAATTAATGGAAAGTAAAGTGGATGAAAAAACGACTTACCGCAGGTGGGAACCAAACCCACAACGTTCGCATGTCACGTGCGCTGCTCTACCCCAATTCTCAGTGCGCTATAATCGCGCCCCGGAGAGATGCAAATTTTCCGCCTAAGGTCAGGGGGGGGGGGGGGGGGCTAAACAGTAAACCGGCGTCAGCATCACAAGGGCCACGCTTCTATGTTAGTACAAAATTGTATTCTTGATGTTGTGAAGCCAACGTAATAGAATGCCAGCTGGATCCCGAAGCTTAACCCCCCCGCCCCCCAAAAGGAAAAAAAATGGTACGTTCTTGAATGGGCGAATGTCAATGCAACAGCGAAATTTCTGAAGAGCGAAAATTGTCAGTAGGTATATTCATTTTGCCGTGAGTGCGCAAATCAAATAAGAATTGGCAACATGACGACTAGGATGAACAGTAACTTATTCTGTATCAATATCATCATCATCATCATCATCAGCCTAGTTACGCCCACTGCAGGGCAAAGGCCTCTCCCATACTTCTCCAACTACCCCGGTCATGTACTAATTGTGGCCATGTTGTCCCTGCAAACGTCTTAATGTCATCTGCCCACCTAGCTTTCTGCCGCCCCCTGCTACGCTTCCCTTCCCTTGGAATCCAGTCCGTAGCTCTTAGTGACCATCGGTTATCTTCCCTCCTCATTACATGTCCGGCCCATGCCCATTTCTTTTTCTTGATTTCAACTAAGATGTCGTTTACCCGCGTTTGTTGCCTCACCCAATCTGCTCTTTTCTTATCCCTTAGCGTTACACCCATCATTCTTCTTTCCATAGCTCGTTGCGTCGTCCTCAATTTCAGCAGAACCCTTTTCGTAAGCCTCCAGGTTTCTGCCCCATATGTGAGTACTGGTAACACACAGCTGTTGTAGACTTTCCTTTTGAGGGATAGTGGCAACCTACTGTTCACGATTTGAGAATGCCTGCCAAACGCACCCCAACCCATTCTTATTCTTCTGGTTATTTCAGTCTCATGATCCGGATCCGTGGTCACTACCTGCCCTAAGTAGATGTATTCCCTTACCACTTCCAGTGTTTCGCTACCTATCGTAAACTGCTGTTCTCTTCCGAGACTGTTAAACAGTACTTTAGTTTTCTGCAGATTAATTTTCAGACCCACCCTTCTGCTTTGCCTCTCCAGGTCAGTGAGCATGCATTGCAATTGGTCTCCTGAGTTACTAAGCAAGGCAATATCATCAGCGAATCGCAAGTTGCTAAGGTATTCTCCATCAACTTTTATCCCCAATTCTTCCCACTCCAGGCCTCTGAATACCTCCTGTAAACACGCTGTGAATAGCATTGGAGATGTCGTATCTCCCTGTCTGACGCATTTCTTTATAGGGATTTTGTTGCTTTCTTTGTGGAGGACTACGGTGACTGTGGAGCCGCTATAGATATCTTCCAGTATTTTTACATATGCCTCATCTACACCCTGATTCCGTAATGCCTCCATGACTGCTGAGGTTTCGACTGAATCAAACGCTTTCTCGTAATCAATGAAAGCTATATATAAGGGTTGGTTATATTCTGCACATTTCTCTATCACTTGATTGATAGTGTGAATATGGTCTATTGTTGAGTAGCCTTTACGGAATCCTGCCTGGTCCTTTGGTTGACAGAAGTCTAAGGTGTTCCTCATTCTATTTGCGATTACCTTAGTAAATACTTTGTAGGCAACGGATAGTAAGCTGGTCGGTCTATAATTTTTCAAGTCTTTGGCGTCCCCTTTCTTATGGATTAGGATTATGTTAGCGTTCTTCCAAGATTCCGGTACGCTCGAGGTTATGAGGCATTGCGTATACAGGGTGGCCAGTTTCTCTAGAACAATCTGACCACCATCCTTCAACAAATCTGCTGTTACCTGATCCTCCCCAGCTGCCTTCCCGCTTTGCATAGCTCCTAAGGCTTTCTTTACTTCTTCTGGCGTTACCTGTGGGATTTCGAATTCCTCTAGGCTATTCTCTCTTCCACTATCGTCGTGGGTGCCACTGGTACTGTATAAATCTCTATAGAACTCCTCAGCCACTTGAACTATCTCATCCATATTAGTAACGATATTGCCGGCTTTGTCTCTTAACGCACACATCTGATTCTTGCCTATTCCTAGTTTCTTCTTCACTGTTTTTAGGCTTCCTCCGTTCCTGAGAGCCTGTTCAATTCTATCCATATTATAGTTCCTGATGTCCGCTGTCTTACGCTTGTTGATTAACTTAGAAAGTTCTGCCAGTTCTATTCTAGCTGTAGGATTAGAGGCTTTCATACATTGGCGTTTCTTGATCAGATATTTCGTCTCCTGCGATACAAAAACAGCGCTTATTCTGCTCCCAATGGCGTCAGTGTAGACTTAATGGGAAAAAGAGGCTCAAGGTAGCAACCTAAACAGGAAGTTCAGTTCACTGAACGATCTTATATTAACGCGACAGCGTTAAGGAGCCCGTGTCGCAGAAAAGCCGGTGTCGTCGGCGTCAGTGGCGTTGGCCGTGAGCGATAAATCCAAGAAGGCACTTCATAAATCAAAAACATCTTGCAAGATGGGCTGGTGGGAATTGAACCAGGGTATCCGGAGTGTGAGACGGAGACGCTACCACTCAGCCACGAGTTCGTTCCTTCTAAACGGGACAAAATCGCCTCTAGTGAATGCGGTTCCCTTAGAAACATGCCGTAGAAAGTTATACTGCGGTGTATATCGGTAATTATGACCGTGTAACTTACAGAAGTCGCAGTTTAACGAGTAGCGAAGTACGTTTCCGCTACATTTCTTCTGCGCTCTGCGTACACGCAGAGCCATCTTGCGGCAAACACAGAAGACCCCCTCCTCGCAATGTACGGCGCTGCTCCGACACGTGGCGTGCTACTCGCCCCATGATCGCGTCCGCCTTCATGGCGTGTCGGGGCCCGGCTATCTGTGCTGATCGCGACGTTTGGCTGGGGTAGCGCGTTTGAGTAGGCGGTGCGAACAAGGTGCGATAACGCTATCGCGTTCCACTCTTGAAGGCGAAGCTTAAGCGTCCTCCAATTTTTGTGGCGTCCACTCAAAAGGTCCATCATCAGGTTGCAGTCGCGTCAGTGTACACTCCATATTAGCGAATAAAGACAGAAAATGGCTGAAATAAGAGCATAATCTACAAATACTGAAAAATAAACGTAGAGATGGTGGCAACTTGAAGGTTCTGACTACTTCAATTTTCCGCAGGCCGCGTCTGACTCCATGCTTGCTGTCGCGGTGGCCAAGAACGAGAGTCTGACGCTCATCGCATCGACATTTCTTGGAATTTAGAATTAAGCCAGCTTTCTGCACACAGCCTAAACCAGCTTAATGAGGTAATATGCTATGCAAACGAAAGGCCGATAGTGACAACCTACAGGTAAGTCACATCGCCCCCATTAGACTGCAAAGAATAGTGGCCACCCATGTCTACAGAAGGAGGCAATGCATTACAAAGCTTGAATTTGATCATTAAAGAAAACCATCTGGTGTTCGAAATGCACTCTTCTCTGTCGGCAAGGTCCACAGGTGTCTCGCAATGGCCTGATCGTAATCTAGCGACGAAACGCAGGAAGCAGACTGCAGGCAGTCTCTCTGGTCATTAATTCGCCGGAATGGCTACACTTGCTTCTTTGTGACTGGTTGAGCGCCCTGTAATCAACGCGATACCTCCAGGAGCGTTTTCCTTTCTTATACGCTAGGATAACTGGCGCTTACGGCAGGCTCGAGGACTGCATCACTTGCACTTGCTCATCATTTGCATCTGTTTCTTTTGCTCAAATATAATCATGCGTTCTGATGATGATACTCGGTAAGGACTCAGCGGAAAGGAATGTGAACCCGCCGCGGTTGCTCAGTGGCTATGGTGTTAGGCTGCTGAGCACGAGTTCGCGGAATTGAATCCCGGCCACGGCGGCCGTATTTCGATGGGGGCGAAATGCGAAAACACCCATATACTTAGATTTAGGTGCACGTTAAAGAACCCCAGGTGGTCGAAATTTCCGGAGTTCTCCACTACGGCTTGCCTCATAATCAGAAAGTGGTTTTGGCACGTAAAACCCCATAATTTTTTTTTTAATTTAAAGGAATGTGAACCGAAGTGAAGCATGGGGAAAAAAAAGTGAAACAAGGAAGTATCCAATAATAGCAGTTGTACCAAGGCACGACGTTCCCGTGAACAGATTCCTGACCATACACATATTTTCAGTCAACGGAGCAGGGAGGTTGCTCATTTGCGGAATTTGCATGGTTGCTCGTCACCGTAGCAGAAATGCACGTGGTGTTCTCGATAACGAGCTTTTTCTGCATGGGAAAAAATGTGCGCACGTCTGAAAAGTTCGCTGCCCTCAAAATGAGGCTCGATGGGTCCGGGTCGGAATACTACTTGCCACGAATATTTTATTTATTTATTTATTTACAATACTGCCAGTCTCTACTGAGACCATAGCAGGTGGGCACTGTATATATGTACATAAACAAAGAACACTGAAAACGTTTAGTATCAATACATGTATAACGTCAGTTTCGCACTTTAAACATAAACAATTTTCACTAAAGAATGTATACACCAAACACAAGTACATGCAAACTTTCAAAAAAGAAAAAAAAATGCCAATTGAGGTATTCTACGCTGCATACCCGACTACATACACAGGGCACAAGTACATGGTGGTTTGCACGATCAATAATAGCACTAGCAATTTTAACATGCTAAACAATTTTTTCAATTATTAATTCAAACTGAGACAGTGATTCTGTGTTAGTGGTGAGAGGCGATAACATATTCCATTCACGGATGGCAACAGGAAAAAAGGAATATTTAAACACATTATTATTACATTTATATTCTACTAAGGTGTTTGTGTGTTTGTGCCTGGTAGGTCGTGTTTGTGAATAAGAAATATAATTTGAAATGTCAATTTTGAAATAATCATGCAGAAGTTGATAAAGAAATTTCAAACGTGCCTGTTTCGCTCGTGCTTCGAGCGTAAGGAGCCCAGAAATTGCTAGAAGGTTAGAGGGAGAGTCTTCACGTCTAAATTTGTTATGGATAAATCGAATGGCCTTCCTTTGTATTGTTTCTATTTTCTTTATGTTAGTTTGGGTATGAGGAAAGCATACAGTGTTTCCGTATTCGAGGATCGGCCTAACGAATGTTTTGTATGCTAGGAGTTTTGTTGACAAGGGTGCGAGTTGAAGTGATCTGCGAAGGAAAAATAACTTTTGCATAGCAGATGAGGTAATGTGGTGAATATGCTCGTCCCACCTTAGGTCTGACGTTATTGTTAAGCCTAGATATTTATATTTTTGTACTTTAGTCAAAACTGTACCATTTATGGTGTAGCAAAAGTCTGAAGATTCTTTTTTCCTCGTTATAGTCATACATGCCGATTTTTTTACATTGATTATCATCTGCCAGTCTGAGCACCATTCTGTAATACTACTAAGTGATTTGTTAAGGGAGTAGTGATCTTGATCATTTTTAATTTCTCTATAAATGATACAGTCATCCGCGAATAACTTTATTTTACAGTCTATGTTAGTGGTTATATCATTAATATACACGAGAAATAACAAGGGCCCAAGCACGGAGCCCTGGGGTACTCCTGACGTAACTGATACTATGTCTGATGTTGTATGTTCGAAGATAACAAACTGACACCTATTAAACAAAAACCCACGAACCCAAGCAACAATTTCTGTGTCTCCGATAATGCTTTTTAGTTTATTTATTAGTTTGGTGTGACAAACACAATCAAACGCTTTAGAAAAATCAAGTAGGATTAGGTCCGTTTGGCCGTGATTGTCAATACCCAGCGCGAGACCGTGTATGACTTCTGTTAATTGAGTTATGGTCGATAAACCCCTGCGAAAGCCATGCTGGTTAGGGGACAGGATGCCTTAGTTTTCAAAAAAATAGTTAAATGTTTTAGAATTATATGTTCGAGTAGTTTGCATGCCGTACTTGTTAACGATATTGGTCTGAAATTTGATTCAACGGATTTATCTCCCGACTTGTAGATCGGAATAATTTTAGCTATTTTCCAATCTTTGGGTAGTTTTGATGTCGATAGGGATTTACGGAAAATAAGGCCGAGGTATCTGCTGCACCACTGTGCGTACCTTTTAAGAAATTGGTTGGGTATATTGTCCGGACCACATGCTTTTTTAGCGTCTAGGCCAAGAAGAAGGTTAAGAACACCAGCGTCTGTGATAACGAGTGGGTCGATAGTGGAAACAGTCCGTGGAACTAAGTCCGGCATGACGCCATTATCGTTGGTGAAGATCGAACGAAAGAATTGGTTATATCTGTTGGCTTTATCCACTTTTTCACTTGACGAGATCTGAGTTGTAAGTGTGTTTTTTTGGCGAAATTGGTTCCAGAATCTATGTGGATTGTTCTTTATAAAGCTGGGGAGTACAGTGTTGAAGTAATGGTGTTTCGCTTCTTTGGATTTCTGTTTGAAATTTTTTGCTGCAAGCGCTAGCCTAG
Source organism: Dermacentor andersoni (assembly GCF_023375885.2). NCBI lineage: Eukaryota > Metazoa > Arthropoda > Arachnida > Ixodida > Ixodidae > Dermacentor > Dermacentor andersoni. The sequence continues at coordinate 190,675,121 of NC_092817.1, read as the reverse complement.
GGGTCTTAGACAGAGTATTGCCTGTGGCCTTGCTAGCTTTGCGTAATCTTTTGAGTTGGCGTTTTGCATGTATTACTTCCCGAGTAATCCATGGGTTATTTTTCAAGAGTTTTTTCGATTTAACAGGAATAAAATGTGTTACGCAGTGGGACACTATGTCTTTAAAACGCATCCAGACAACATTTATATCAGTCAAAAGATCTGAGGCCAATGCTGCAAACTCTTGGAATTCGTGAGATAAATAGGTTTGTATGTGGGCGTCATCTGCTTTGTCGAAATTGATTATAGTTTGGGCTGCGGTTTCCACTGATATTTTGTTACCTAGTGGTAAGATACACATCGGAATATTGTGATCGGATATTCCTTCTATTACTTCTACTTTCACTTGTTCTAAGAGAAAGTTACTTAGTAAGATCAGGTCAAGTATACTCCGAGACTCGTTTTGCACCCTTGTGGGGTATTCCAAAATTTGGCGCAAGTTGAAATTTAACATCATATCGAGAAGGGCTTCTGAAGCCTTTGTTGTGTATTGCATGGTAGACCAGTTAAGGTCGGCAAGGTTAAAATCACCCATAAGAATAACACGACAATTTCGAGCATGTTGCTGCAAATATTCTTGTATGGCAATTATGCATTCGTGTCCACATACGGGGCTTCGATATAGGCAACCAATAACTATACTTGTGCCTTTAGTGTTAATCTTACAAAAGATTGCCTCAGCATCAGCTACCTCTGGAAGAAGGACCAGTGGGATTGATTTCTTTATTGCTAGCGCCACGCCTCCACCACGTGATTGCCTATCTTTGCGAACCAGTACGTAGTTTGGGGGAGTGACTTCATGACTTGAGACAGACAATGATAACCATGTTTCGGTGACTGCCACTATATCTGGTTCACGATCGAGCAATAAGTTTTCAAATGGCTGCACCTTATTTAAGATACTTCGAGCGTTGACGTTTAACAACGTTATTTTTTCTTGCGCTCGTATTGGCGTGTTGCCGGGCGGTTTACTTCGTTTTTTCCTTTTTGCACGTTCGCGTTCTTTCCTTGCTCCATTTTGTCGTGCTTCTTTATTTCTACCCTGTCATTCGTTTCGTCATCCCAGATGAAAACACGGTTGTTAATGAATAGTTTGTTGTACGCGAACGACACCTTGTCTTTATTTTCGCGGTTTGCCTGTGCACTGTTCCAGAGTTTCTTTCGGGTCTCTCTAACTTTTCGCGAAAAATCTTCCCCTATTGAGAGGTCTGATTTCTTTAGTTTAAAGCAGTTTTTTAGTCTGACACTTTTATCTCTTGCGTCTAGTAATTTAAATATCACTGGCCTCGTCTTGTTCGTTCCTCGTCTTCCTAAACGTTGTATGCGCTGAATGGCCACAGGTTCGAGTTCAAGGATTTTTGTGATTATTTCCTCATTTACGGCCTCTTCTAGCGCTTCGCTTGTTTCTTCTTCCATTTCTGGTAGGCCATAAGCAATTAAGTTTGACCTTCTGCTACGGTTTTCGATGTCCTCTATTTTTTCTTCAAGACTCTTAATTACCTTATTCATAGAAGCCATTTCTGTATGACACGCGGTCACTTCAGCTTCGAGTTTCGTTATGACGTCAAGCTTGCTCTCTATATCCGCTAGTCGCTTTTCTTTGATATCTTTAATGTCGGAAGCAATTTCGGTAAGTTGTTTGGCGATTTGCTCGAGGTCAGGGCCGGGGTTGCTTTCAATATCTCCGCCCATCAACAATAGCTTCTTAAAGTATGTCATGCACGATTCACACACAGCCATATACTGCCATGGGCACGGCAACACCAGCAAGAAACGGTCACTTGAACGGAGGCATTTTCCAAACCGTTTCCTCACCTGCAAAATGTAGACGACGGGCAATTTGTGAACCACATGTCGACGGTGCCACCGTGCCCAGTGAAAGGGGGTCCCTTGAGGAACGCATATATAGTCGCAGCTTGTGCAGACTGTGGGTGGCGCTCTACAGCAGATGGGTAGGCGCATGTGCCGGTAGGCGGATGCAGGTGATAGTCGAAGATCCGTGTCGGCAGCGTCGGTGCGTAGTCATTCCTTGCATGCCGGTCCAGCGCAGTCGCAGCGGTCCCGGTAGTTCCGAGTCGCACATCGCCTGCGTCGAGTAGCAGGCCGAAGACGAACTGCAAGATGTAGACGAACGGGCAATTTGTGAACCACATGTCGACGGTGCCACCGTGCCCAGTGACAGGGGGTCCCTTGAAGAACGCATATATAGTCGCAGCTTGTGCAGACTGTGGGTGGCGCTCTACAGCAGATGGGTAGGCGCATGTGCCGGTAGGCGGATGCAGGTGATAGTCGAAGATCCGTGTCGGCAGCGTCGGTGCGTAGTCATTCCTTGCATGCCGGTCCAGCGCAGTCGCAGCGGTCCCGGTAGTTCCGAGCCGCACATCGCCTGCGTCGAGTAGCAGGCCGAAGACGAACTGCAAAATGTAGACGAGCGGGCAATTTATGAACCACATGTCGACGGTGCCACCGTGCCCAGTGACAGGGGGTCCCTTGAGGAACGCATATATAGTCGCAGCTTGTGCAGACTGTGGGTGGCGCTCTACAGCAGATGGGTAGGCGCATGTGCCGGTAGGCGGATGCAGGTGATAGTCGAAGATCCGTGTCGGCAGCGTCGGTGCGTAGTCATTCCTTGCATGCCGGTCCAGCGCAGTCGCAGCGGTCCCGGTAGTTCCGAGTCGCACATCGCCTGCGTCGAGTAGCAGGCCGAAGACGAACTGCAAGATGTAGACGAACGGGCAATTTGTGAACCACATGTCGACGGTGCCACCGTGCCCAGTGACAGGGGGTCCCTTGAAGAACGCATATATAGTCGCAGCTTGTGCAGACTGTGGGTGGCGCTCTACAGCAGATGGGTAGGCGCATGTGCCGGTAGGCGGATGCAGGTGATAGTCGAAGATCCGTGTCGGCAGCGTCGGTGCGTAGTCATTCCTTGCATGCCGGTCCAGCGCAGTCGCAGCGGTCCCGGTAGTTCCGAGTCGCACATCGCCTGCGTCGAGTAGCAGGCCGAAGACGAACTGCAAGATGTAGACGAACGGGCAATTTGTGAACCACATGTCGACGGTGCCACCGTGCCCAGTGACAGGGGGTCCCTTGAAGAACGCATATATAGTCGCAGCTTGTGCAGACTGTGGGTGGCGCTCTACAGCAGATGGGTAGGCGCATGTGCCGGTAGGCGGATGCAGGTGATAGTCGAAGATCCGTGTCGGCAGCGTCGGTGCGTAGTCATTCCTTGCATGCCGGTCCAGCGCAGTCGCAGCGGTCCCGGTAGTTCTGAGCCGCACATCGCCTGCGTCGAGTAGCAGGCCGAAGACGAACTGCAAAATGTAGACGAACGGGCAATTTGTGAACCACATGTCGACGGTGCCACCGTGCCCAGAATATATATACTTTAGCGGTTATTTCGTTTTACAGCCTGAAATAATACAGAGAATGAAATACACTAGTATATATGCATGAAGAAAGAAATAAAGAAAGAAATGTTCCATGTATGCTTTCTTTTATACGGAGCCAGTCCCAACGCTTTAGGCCAGGCTGCAGAGAGCACCCGCCAAGATGCTCTGGGTTGATTGTTATGTACAGGTGAAAACCACGCGCTGCGCCAAAATCTTTCACATTGGGTCACCCCCCCCCTCCCCCATCCATCTAATGCAAAGAATTCTATGATCCATTACTGAAAAATTTAGCGGTGGCGTAGCGAAAACATGGTAGCGACAATGGCCGACAGCGCTAACAGTAAAACACGTAAAGCAATTCTCGGACTGTCGTCAAATTTCTCAGTGTGTTACAATATCCGGCGCCGTGTCTTTGCTATATCAAAAGCTAACATAACACTTTTGATGGTGTGCGGGTCACCGCTGTAGTCATCTTCTACCACGCGCTAACGATCCTTCAATACGGAATGGCACCGCTGCGCTCCGCGTATCCATTTCATGGCCAATTCCCCATAGTGGGTAGGAGCCACATACGTGGCAGGAATCAGCAGCACTGTCGACGCCAGATCATGAGTATTAAGTGAGGTGTACCACCACCATCATGTCTGAAGAGGAACGCTGCGCAAGTTTACAACGTGCACGACGGCATGTGATACCTAAGCAAAAAGGTTTCACCAAAGCGATTACACTGCTTTCACAATCCTACGCTTAAGCAGTCTTAACTCTCTGCCGAATATTTTGTGCAGCCGCTAACCTGTCTCGCAAGTCAAAGGATACGTGAGAGACGAGAAAAGGCTCGAGGCGACACATGTGGGTAACCTCGTTGCTGCGGCGACGGCGAGCGTCCACAGAATGGGCCGGCGCAATGCAGTAATTCACGGAAGACGTTTCTTCTGGGAAGGTGTATGGGCCCTCGCTGCAATGCACAGCCTTCTCGCAGAGGGCACGGCTTCAAATGGGAGCCTATAGAAGAACTGCGTCGCGTAGGCACAGAAAATGCCACACTTTGTTCTCGTCGCAGGAAAACTTTATATTTTCCTTGGCGGCGTGATTGTTCGCAATGGCGACACGAAATCAGCATTCAGCACATCACGACTTGAAAGAGGGCAGCGGACCTAACCCTGTTATTTGGTCCGGCGATAGAGCGTGTGCCCCAAGATCTGGCGTGCTTGATGCTACAGATAGATGAATATTATCAGTTGCACCGAAAGGGTCCGCAATATTTTTATAGATAAATAAATATGTGGGTTTTTTAATGGGCAAAACGTACTTAGGTGGACGAGAAGCACGACTTCGTGGTTATCTTTGGTTGACTTGCCCAATAGCGTCCGTCGGTGGACGAAGCTTCTTTAGGGGATAAATGTTGGTCCACCGACCTCGATAGTTGGGAAAGTAAACTAAATATAACCTCGAAGTAAGGCTTGTCATCCTTCCAGTATCTACATATATATAGGGCGCCCAAGCTATAACGCATCACGTTTTTTTTAAGAAAGACAGTGCATTCTATTGCTAAGATAACCAATTGCAAATTGTTCACAGTTCAGTGGACGAGCCACGAGTAATTGTTTTGCTTGTAGATGCTATACAATTTATTCATTATATGCAACTACCTACTTTTCAATTTCTGCTCTCAATGCCAAGTTTGAGTAACTGCCAAAAAATTGGGTTTAAGGTTGATAAGCAGCAATTCTAAAGCTTCTAATTTGTTCATAATACTGCACGCATTCACGTTTGCAATAGTTATTTCGTGCGATTGTTTGGTCAGCGAAGCCGTAACTCCCATGGTTTGGATATATTATGTATAAGTCTTTGAATATGTCTTTGTACGCTTTTATCTATCGAGAAGTTTAGTCACCCACTGCTCCTCTTCTTTCGCCACAGAATTAATAAACCTGCTTTTTTCCACTATCAGAATGCTTTATTGGATTATTGTGCGCGTGTTTTTGAGATTGCACGAACAATAAAGCTTTCTTGCCTAGCTTCATGTTGTAGATCGGTGGATGCGGGGGCGAGATTGCGTGTTAACTTTAAGGAAACAGTTGTGTAGACAGCAGTTCAGCGGGCTAAAATTACAATTGGCAAGGACCGACAAGAGTCATGGCTGCACGAAAGCAAAGAAGGCATTAAAATTATTTACAAATTTTCTACAACGAAAACGGGCCGTCCACGAAACGAAGCCGTGCTCGCTAGCATAAGGCGGACTTCACTATGACAGCAAAATTGAAAACGTCGTGGTGTATAGTCCATGCCTCCCCTTGTATATATATATATATATATATATATATATATATATATATATATATTGTTACGGTGAAGTGAAGGAAGAAGTTGAAGTGGACTAGAGAAAGACGAAGTCTGGCAGTTGCCTGAACGCCATATCCATCATTTGTAAATATACGTTATTGTACACTCGTGGGCCTGCTTTCTTCCCGCAACATTTTGGTGGAAGGTGCGGGGTACAACCACGGAACTTCGCAGCGGACGTCATCTACCTGCCGCTACAATGGCAAATCAACCGACACAAGCGACAACGCCTCGGCAGCCCGTGCCAACGGTCATCCTCACTCACCCATGGGACCCGGGAACATTTTGTAGCACGGACAACGCCGACGTCGAGGACTGGCTTACGATGTACGAGCGAGTGTGCGACAACAACAGGTTGGATCCTAGAATGATGCTTGCAAACGTAATATTTTATCTGAGGGGAACTGCGAAGTAATTATATGACACACATGAAGCTGACCTAACGAGCTGGGATGTCTGCAAAGAAAAAATGCGAGACCTGTTTGGCAGACCTGTCGGTCGTCAGCCGGCAGCAAAAAAAGAACTTGCGTGCCGCGCTCAGACGTCCACAGAATCCTATGTCGTGTACATAGAGGATGTGCTGGCCCTCAGTCGCAAGGCTGATGACAACATGACCGAGGCAGACAAGATTGGCCATATATTGAAAGGTATTGCAGACGATGCCTTCAATCTCTTTATGTGTAAGGATTGTGCCACTGTGGATGCAATTATTAAGGAGTGCCGGCGCATCGAACAAGCGAAGGGCCACCGCGTCACTCAAACTTTCGACCGATTGCCCAATACCGCCGCGACATCTTCTTGCGAAGTCCCGCCGTGGTTCCTTCAGCCCACAGGACCGGAAGAAGTAACGCGCATCGTTCGCCGTGAGCTTGAGGCCATGGCCCCGGCTCCAGTTCGTTCAGACTGTCGGGAAAGCGTACCCGCTATCTCCCTTATACAAGCGGTCGTTCGGGAGGGAATAGCAAGTTTGGGCATTCCACCTCTCTGCTCGGTCCGCCATACAAACACCTACCAAATTTCTCCGACCGCTCGCTCCCAGACGCAACGCTTTTCACCACTCCGTCGCAACCCAGCTGAATGGCGCACAGCGGATGATAAACCCATCTGTTTTAGTTGTTCCGGTATTGGACACATCGCCCGTCATTGCCGCAACCACTGGTCGTCGCCTCCTCGGTGGTCGTCTCCGAGTCACTACTGCCAAGTACCAGACAATCGTATTTTCTCGCCCTATACGCCGACTAGGAACCTCAACGCCGACAGTGCTCCACCAAGATCCAGCCGCTCCCCGTCTCCGCAGGTCGTAGGTCCCGTTCGCCTCTCGTTCACCGCTCTTCGTCCCCTTCTGCAACCGGTCGCTTCGCTTCGGTAAACTAGGCGGTGCAGCTCCCGCAGGTGAAGCTGCAACTCCGATCCGGCCCCCCCATTTCTGACTCAAATGTTCCTGATGCCTTGAACCTTGCATTTTGCTCAACGTTTACAAAAGAACCTGCCAATGAACTACCAGATTTACCATTTTTTGATTTTACACCAATGGAAGGTATTAATTTTAGGCCGGAAGGCATCGTTAAGGTAATAGATGGCCTGAAGTGCTCATCATCCTGTGGAACCGACGGAATTAATGCCAAAGTGTTAAAAAATACGAAGTATGTCTGTACTTCGATCCTCTGTATCATGTTTCAGCAATCACTTGACACAGGCATTGTTCCAAGAGACTGGAAAACAGGGAAGGTCATTCCAGTCTTCAAGAAAGGTGATCGGTCTTCCCCAGGTAACTACCGCCCCATTTCACTCACCAGCGTATGCTCCAAAATCATGGAACATGTCATTTACTCTCACGTTGCTAACTTCCTAACTTCAGTGAAGTTCTTTCACCCTAATCAACATGGCTTCAGGAAAGATCACTCATGCGAAACGCAGTTAGCTTTATTTATTCATGATATTCATTTAAACCTCGACTCTAACATTCCGACTGACGCCCTGTTTTTAGATTTCGAAAAGGCTTTCGATAAGGTTCCACATTCTCGCCTTATACTAAAATTATCACGCCTAAACATCCACCCACTTGTTCTTAACTGGATCCAGTGTTTTTTAACTAACCGAAAACAGTTTGTATATGCTAACAACCTTACATCTTCCGTTTCCTCCGTTCTATCTGGTGTACCTCAGGGCACTGTTCTTGGGCCACTCCTATTTTTAATCTACATTAATGACCTGCCATTCACTGTATCCTCTGCAATACGTCTTTTCGCTGATGATTGTGTCTTATACCGCCCTATCAATACCGTCGCAGACGTCTCTACTCTTCAGGAGGACCTCTTTCGTATTCAAGACTGGTGTGCTACATGGCTCATGTCCCTAAACGTTAGTAAGACTGTGCATATTTCATTCCATCGTCGACCTAACTACATTCCCCCTGCCTACAATATTAACAACTGCACTATATCTACTACCGACTCCTTCAAGTATTTAGGAATTCACCTATCCAAAGATTTGTCTTGGACAAATCACGTAAGCCACATAATTAATTCAGCTAACAAAATTCTTGGTTATCTTCGTCGTAATCTCTTCATGGCACAACCGCCCGTGAAATCAATTGCCTATAAAACGCTTGTGTGACCAAAACTTGAATATGCATGTGCTATCTTTGACCCTTACCAAACTAATCTCACTAAAGCCCTTGAAAGCGTTCAAAACCGCGCTGCTAGATTTATTCTTTCAGATTACTCATATCACACTAGCGTTTCATCACTAAAATCTAAACTAGACCTATCGCCTCTTGCCTCTCGTCGTCGCATCTCTCGCCTATGCCTGTATCACAGGTTTTTTTATTCCATACCTCGTGACAGCCAGATGGTTCAGCTGGCTCATCGTGTTCGTCGAACAGGCCATCCGAACTCCGTAATCCCACCACAAGCCCGCACCACTACGTTCCTGCAGTCATTCTTCGTCCGAACTGCCCGAGACTGGAATGGCCTTTCCAGACAAACTGCACTCATCCGCGATACAAGACGCTTTAGATCTGCCATTGAGTGTTCCGACTCATCTTTGTAATTTCCACATCATCAATCCCGCCTTTTACATGCTCACCCCTCATGTAATGTCCTATTTTGGACCCTTGAGGTATTAATAAATAATAATAAATAATAAATAACAAATCCTCTGCTGACCCTGCCTACATGTGGAAACCTACTGGACATTGAAGTTGATGGCGTTCCTGTTAGATCTCTCGTCGATACAGGAGCGCAGCTTTCAGTTATGAGCGCTGCTCTCCGCCGAAGGCTCAAAAAGGTTCTGACCCCCGCCGTACCGCGCACCGTGCGAGTCGCCGATGGGAGTACGTCACCTGTCCTTGGAATGTGCACAGCACGTGTGGCCATTGGGGACCATTATACCGTCGTTCTATTTATCGTCCTTGAACACTGTCCACACGACCTAATTCTCGGCCTCGACTTCCTTTCGAAACACTCTGCCCAAATTGACTGCTCCGCAGGTGTTGTACAGTTGGATCTGCCGCTTCCTGCCGACGCAACCACTTGTGCTCCACACCGCTTATGTTCTGCTGAATTTGCAAGGTTGTCTCCACAGGCGGCTACAAATGTCCTCCTGACGCCCTGTCCTCCGTACCTGATGGCGATTACGTCGTGTCGCCGCTTACTGACGTGGTTTTGTCGCGTAATATTGCCCTACCGAGCACCTTAATTCGGATCCGCGAAAACTGCGCTCGCGTGCCCATCCTCAATTTTGGGTTTTCGTCACATGTGTTGCCACACGGTATCGCCATAGCGCATATCACTCCTTTGGAAGAATTTCAGATTTCTTTTTTGACCTCTGAATCCTTCCTCAGTACGAACGGACCTTTGTCATCCACTCCTTCGTACTCGACGCCTGCGGACGATGTTTCTAAGATGATCGCCCCCAACCTTCCTTCCGAGCAAACAACAGCTCTTCGTCACCTCCTGTCATCTTATCGGGACATCATTGATTTGGACGACCGTCCACTTGGCCAGACATCTGTTCTCACGTATCGCATCAACACCGGTGACGCCAGCCCCATTCATAGGCGGCCATATCGTGTCTCCGCTACAGAAAGGGCCATGATACAGAAAGAAGTAGACAAGATGATAGACAAGGACATCATTGAACCTTCCAGTAGCTCGTGGGCATCACCGGTTGTCTTAGTAAAAAAAAAAGACAACTCGTGGCGCTTCTGCGTTGACTACTGTCACCTCAACTAGATAACAAAGAAGGATGTTTATCCCCTGCCTCGCATTGATGACGCTCTTGACTGCCTTCACAGATCGCAATACTTTTCATCAATTGACCTCCGCTCCGGCTATTGGCAGATTAGCGTCAATGAGATGGACCGCGAGAAAACCGCCTTCGTCACACCGGACGGTCTGTACCAATTTAAAGTCATGCCCTTTGGATTATGCAATGCGCCAGCTACATTCGAGCGCATGATGGACTCTCTCTTGCGCGGCTTGAAGTGGTCTACATGCCTGTGTTACCTCGACGATGTGATTGTGTTTTCGCCGAACTTTGAGAGCCACCTGCGGCGCCTCACAACCATACTCTCCGTGTTTCGCAGGGCTGGCCTTCAGCTAAACTCCTCCAAGTGCCATTTCGGTCGCCGTGAAATTAACATGCTTGGTCATCTCGTAAACGCCGCCGGAATCGAACCTGATCCACAGAAAGTTCATGCCGTGCGAAATTTTCCTGTACCTTGTTCAACGAACGATGTCCGTAGTTTTCTAGGCTTATGCTCTTATTTCCGGCGATTTGTGAAAAATTTTGCCGACATCGCTCACCCTCTCACTGACCTTCTTAAGGAAGACGCCTCTTTCTCGTGGGGACCACTACAGGAGAAAGCATTCTCTACCCTGATTGAGCGGCTTACAACTTCCCCGATTCTCTCACACTTTGACCCTTCTGCGCCCACTGAACTACGAACTGACGCGAGTGGTCATGGCATCGGCGCTGTCCTCGCTCAGCGTCAACAGGGCCAAGACCGTGTCATCGCTTACGCTAGCCGCCTTCTTTCCACGCCCGAGCGAAATTACTCCATTACTGAGAGAGAATGTCTCGCGCTCGTATGGGCGGTCGCGAAATTTCGACCGTACCTTTTCGGTCGGAGCTTCTGCGTTGTAACCGATCATCACGCCTTCTGCTGGCTATCCTCTTTGAAGGACCCAACTGGACGACTTGCACGTTGGGCATTGCGCCTACAAGAATATACATTTTCTATTATAAATAAGTCAGGGCGCCTACATAAAGACGCTGACTGCCTGTCCCGCAATCCCGTGGATCAACCGGACGATACCGATGCAGACTCGGACATCAGTGTTCTGTCCCTCTCCGGCTTCCTCCATATTGGCGACGAGCAGCGCAAGGATCCTGTTCTTCGAACACTTATGGAACACCTAAGCTCCTCGCCCAATGACCCGTCCCTTCGGATGTTCACCTTGCGCGATGGAACTTTATACCGTCGCAGCGTTCGTCCTGACGGCCCGGAGCTCCTCCTAGTCGTCCCCAAGCACCTTCGACTCGCCGTGCTCCAGCAACTTCATGACGCTCCTACTGCTGGGCATCTGGGCGTCACTCGTACTTACGACCACCTGCGGCGCCGCTTCTTCTGGCCCGGCATTTATCGCTCTGTGCGCCGTTATGTCGCTTCTTGCGACCTGTGTCAGCGCCGGAAGACGCCTGCTACGCCTCCCGCTGGTTTGCTTCAACCAATCGGTATCCACACAGAGCCCTTCTTCCATGTGGGCCTCGACCTCCTTGGCCCGTTTCCAATTTCCATCAAAGGAAACAAATGGATTGCTGTAGCAACCGATTATGCCACGAGATATGCCATCGCACGAGCGCTGCCAACCAGCTGCGCTACAGATGTGGCCGACTACTTACTAAAAGACGTCATCCTGCACCACGGCGCCCCTCGCCAGTTGCTGACGGATCGCGGCCCCTACTTTCTATCGAAGGTCGTCGATGATCTGCTCCGCTCCTGTTCTACAGAACATCAGATTGCTACCGCGTACCACCCTCAAACGAACGGCCTCACCGAGCGACTCAACCGCACACTCACTGAAATGCTCGCCATGTACGTTTCCAACGATCACCGCGACTGGGACGTCGCTTTACCATACGTCACTTTCGCATACAACTCGTCCCGTCACGACACTGCCGGATTTTCACCATTTTTCCTTTTGTATGGCCGCGACCCCACCTTGCCTTTTGACACGTTGCTACCTTCCGCAGTACAGTCACCCAGCACTGGTTACGCTCGCGATGCTATTGACTTAGCCGCCCAGGCCCGAGATGTCGCCCGTCATCGCCTCAAAGTCTCGCAAGCTTCTCAAAAGCGACGCTACAACCTTCGGCACCGAGACCACCATTTTTCATCTGGTTCCCTTGTCCTTCTCTGGACGCCTTCACGTCGCGTCGGCTTGTCGGAAAAACTACTGTCCCGTTTTTCTGGTCCGTACCAGATCTTACGCCAACTGTCCGACGTGACATACGAGATCGCCCCAGTCGGTCAGCCTTCAGTGCCTCCCAACATAACCAGCGATGTTGTTCACGTCACCAGGCTCAAGCCCTATGTCCCCCCATTAAGTGAGGCTGTATAACTTGCACCGGGACGGAGCTACCCCGCCGGGAGGGTGATGTTACGGTGAAGTGAACCAATAAGTTGAATTGGACTAGAGAAAGACGAAGTCTGGCAGTCGCCTGAACGCCATATCCATCATTTGTAAACATACGTTATCTTACACTCGTGGACCTGCTTTCTTCCCGCAACAATATATATTTGTAAATATATTCGGAATAAAGCACTACTTCAAGAGCGCACATGTGCAATAGCTGTCAGCGCCCGCAGAAACAGTACGCTCAATACACCGCGGAGGCCGTCTGCACTCGAATCCGGTTCGCTCGCAATTTTTCCACACCTGGCGCTTAGCCGGGAAAACGCCGTGCGGCCTACTCAACCTTACTCTAGTAAACTCTAGCCCAACTAAACAAACGAAGGGACATGTGTCGCTACCTAACGGTGCTGAACACTTTTAGAGCTCCGCTCTTAAGGGGGCACTCACCAGGTCTGGCCACTTTGAGCTGACAAGCGAAGAGCACACAATGCGCGCTAACGATCATGTTTGCAAAGAATTACAACGCTGCGCGCTGCGGAAAGGCCTGAAATTTCAATCCGAACGCCGTTTTTCCTTTTTCTCGAGGCGACCGCGCTCCAAGCCGGACAGTGACATAGTCGCGTCCCTACGCCTACGTAGTCGGGTCCGCAGTATGACGTCACTCGTGGTGACACGTGACTTCGACAATTATTCAAGGCAACATCTGTTATTTGTGGGACCTGTTGCTTAAGTTGACAAATTGAAGTTTTGAGACATAATAAAACACACAAACGGAATGTCTGCGCTTTTTTTTTTGTTTTGCTTCGCACCGAAGCAAGAGAGATGTATTTCCGCTTCGTCTGCTTGTACCCACGGTCTTGTAGTCACTTGCGCAGGTACCGAAACTATGCTATTTTCTACCGTGTTCCAACGCGTGATCGTGCTTTGCTATCCGCTTGTTCTGAGTCAGTATTGGTGTTGCATTGAATTGTACTGCCAAGCATGTGTCCTTGTGCAAAGCGCGCAAAATCGTGCGCTGTGCGAAACGAGATATCACAGCAGCTCGCGCGCAACGCCGTCAGCAAAAACGCGCCGCGCCGCAAGAAAAAAAAATGAAGGCGGGGCCCATGACGTAGGCGTCACGATCCTCGAGGTCCGGCATGGGAGAACGGAGGGTACGAATTTCGCTTGCGGAGGCTGGACGGGGCGAGTGGAGAGAATGTCTGGCTATGCAGTGGAGCTCGCCTTGTGAAATCACGGGTTCGCGGCACTGAAGTATTTATATCTCGGCTATTGATGAGCCAATTCGAAAACTTTTTGCGGCAGAACACTCCATAGATGGCGAGCAACAACGTCGAGCGTATAACCAAAATTTGCTATGGGGCCTGGTGAGGGGCCCATTAAGGCAGTGTCACAAGCTGAAACTGGAACGACGAAAATTTGTGCAGACGCATGCGCCGCAATGCTATTTTCAGAGGGCCCATTTCACAGGATTGCAATTTCAATAATGCGATGGTGCGGCGCTCAGAGCTGCTTGTTGACAGGTTTAGTGGCAAAACACCGCATAATTCTTTTAATGTAACGAATAAAACATGTACATTATAATATTAACCTGTCTTTGTTAGGAGCAACCAATACGCGTCTTTTGTAATTCAAGAACGCTTTGAAAGTTAAATTTGTTTTGGAGTGCGCAACGGCGGTTTCTGAAGTTCGGTGCGATAGGACACGGCGCACGTAACAGCTGTTCGCAGCTGTTTATTTAGCTCTTTGTGTTGTCTCATGCGCCTTCTATGTGCGCGTCGTTCTGCCTACGCTACAACAGCCTACACGATGACCTATCAACACGCCCATATAGCTATCCTCACCGCATATGCAGTATCTGGAATTCGGCCGCAGCAAAGTCTTTTTGTCAGCCCAACGAGATCCTCATGCTACCTGTGCTCAGTGTGAGCTTCTGGAGAAATTGTGTGTATTTTGCTCGTGATAGTACATAAGTGGTTCCTGCGTTTAGCCACATTCTTGTACCAAACGCCACAACAAGCACCAACCTGAAAGCCCACGTCTGCCTCTGAACGAAGCCTATAATGACCTGTGTGTGATTAGTGAACGTGGAATGAAAACCTTGTGAAATTCCACCTTAGCGCTAGCCTGGTTGATCCATCCCAGTGCGTCTACCGTGAATATAAGTCCGCGCATTTTTTGTGAATATATATAGGAGCCCTATCTAAATATTTCTAAAGGCACGAAAGCCGAGACAGACAGACAGACAGACAGACAGACAGACAGACAGACAGACAGACAGACAGACAGACAGACAGACAGACAGACAGACAGACAGACAGACAGACAGACAGACAGACAGACAGACAGACAGACAGACAGACAGACAGACAGACAGACAGACAGACAGACAGACAGACAGACAGACAGACAGACAGACAGACAGACAGACAGACAGACAGACAGACAGACAGACAGACAGACAGACAGACAGACAGACAGACAGACAGACAGACAGACAGACAGACAGACAGACAGACAGACAGACAGACAGACAGACAGACAGACAGACAGACAGACAGACAGACAGACAGACAGACAGACAGACAGACAGACAGACAGACAGACAGACAGACAGACAGACAGACAGACAGACAGACAGACAGACAGACAGACAGACAGACAGACAGACAGACAGACAGACAGACAGACAGACAGACAGACAGACAGACAGACAGACAGACAGACAGACAGACAGACAGACAGACAGACAGACAGACAGACAGACAGACAGACAGACAGACAGACAGACAGACAGACAGACAGACAGACAGACAGACAGACAGACAGACAGACAGACAGACAGACAGACAGACAGACAGACAGACAGACAGACAGACAGACAGACAGACAGACAGACAGACAGACAGACAGACAGACAGACAGACAGACAGACAGACAGACAGACAGACAGACAGACAGACAGACAGACAGACAGACAGACAGACAGCGAACTTTATTTAATCATGAGGAGCTCCTGTCAGGACCTCCTAACGGGAGGCCTTTGTAGCCGCTGGCCGCACCCACGTAGAGGACAGAACGCCGTGACGCTCCGCCCTTTCCTGGGCCCTCTGGATAGCCTGGGTTTGATTTTGGAGTACCGTGTTTCTGATGGCCTCCTCCCATTCGTCTTCGCTGGAGAGGAAGTCGTTAGGCAACGCGGGACATCGCCAGAGCATGTGAGCCATAGAACAAAACGTTTCACTGCAGTCGGGACAACTAGGGTCCACACCTGAGTACATCCTGCTGAGGAATCCCCGCGACGGGAAAGATCCCGTCTGCAACATTCTAAGAGTAGCTGACTGACATCTACTGAGCTTCTGGTGAGGCAGAGGATAAATTATCCGAACCAGTTAGTAATGTTTAATACTTTCATTAAATGTGAGGAGCGGATCGTTCTGCTCAGTCCCTTCTTGCCCCTCAGGAGCCTCCAGACCATCGCGGCGCGTGAGTTCTCACGCACGGTCGTGGGCCAGCTCGTTGAGGTTTGAGAAGCCCTCGAGAACGTTCCTCCCAATGTGTGCGAGGAACCACGTGATAAAATGAGAACCGAGGCAAGCCCTTTTCTCTAGAATAGAGGCCGCTTCTCGTGCGAGGTTACCCGATTCGAAATCTCTGATTGCGTCTCTCGAGTCGATGTAAATGTAGGAACGCTCTGGGCCACACAAGGCCAGCGCATCCACAATTTGCTCTCCTATACTCGCGGTGGCCGCTCTGACCGAGACCGAGGAGCGAAGCACCCCCTGTCCGTCTACAACCGACAACGCGAACACTCTCCTGTTCCCGTCCTGCGCCGCATCGACAAAGACCGTGGAGTCTCTGTCATCTCTAAATTTCCTCAATATGGCTCGTGCACGTGCTTTACGTCTGACCTCGTTGTGATGTGGATGCACGTTTCGCGGAAAAGGCCTCACCAGGTAGGTCGCCCTCGTTTCTCGTTTCAATGTTATGCGCCGGTCGTCCATTATCCTAGGAGCCATGCCAAACTCATCGAGAATTCGTCTGCCTGCTTTGGTCGACGATAGCCTAACCACTTGGGCAGTGACCTGTGCCTCTATGATCTCGTCTATACTATTGGGCATGCCGAGTTGATCTAGCCTGTCGGAGATCGTGGCAATAGGCAAGCCTAGCAGTGTCTTGATGCTCTTGCGCATGAGGGCCCTTAGTTTGGTCTCTTCCGTTTTTGTCTATACTAGAGCTGATGCCACATAGTTAATATCACTCGTGAGAAACGCATTCTACAGGTTGTCTTCACCTAACCCCTTTTTTGGGTTGGATACCCTAGTAATTAACCGCAACATATTCTCTGTCTTGGCTGTAACGTGGGTAATTGTTCGGGCATTACAGCCCCTCGCGTCTATGAGCAGGCCAAGGATCTTAACTGAGTCGACTTGAGGAATTTTCTGCCCATTATTCGCGTATAATACCACGGGTAGCTGGTTGAGGGGTGTCAGACCCCTAACCCCTTGCCTTGCGGGTCTGTAATGCAACAGCTCCGATTTACTCGTAGACAGCTTGAGACCCATGTCAGCGAGGTGCGCCTCCGTCTCGTCCAAGGCCGCTTGTAAAGCTTGCTCCATTTCAGGTAGGGAGCCCCCTGGGCACCAGAACGTGATGTCATCTGCGCAAAGTGCGTGACCTATGCCCTGGAGGCCGCCCAGCCTGTCTGATAGACCCTTGATGACTATATTGAAGAGCAGTGGCGATATGACTGATCCCTGAAGGGTACCCCGAGCCCCCATTCTGTACACGCTCTACCGAATCTGCCTCATCTTAATAGTAGCAGTTCTATTCATGAGAAAGGACCTGACAAAGGCCTGGAATTTGACTCCCAGGTCCGTACAGAGCGGTCCAGGTAACTGGAAGCATCGGCAAACGTTAATTGTTTTCTTCAAATCGTGCAGATTCCGGGGCCAATTCGCTGCTGGTCGTACATTCAAAAAACGACCAGCTGTTTCATCCGATCAACTATATCAGCCTTCATCTTCAAGATTGCCACCATGGTAGCTACCGACTGCGCCTGCGTCATGGAATGGCGCTGTGATCGTCAAATCATGGACGCCCCCTCCCATAAGCTATGAAAGGAGCTGTAACAAGTGCGAAATTCGTCAGTACGGAGCGGTCCAGGCAACTGGAAGCATCGGCAAACGTTAATCGTTTTCTTCAAATTGTGCAGGTAAATCAACTTGCATCTTTTCATAATAATCCACCAGAAGTGCCTGGATCACTCCATGACTGCTCTTTTAGCGCGTTTTTTTGACTGTCTGTCCAGTGCGAAGTGCCTTTGATAATGATGGACAAGCCACCGACTACAATTAAGGAATTGGCAAAGTTGCTTACTGATCTACCAGGCAAGGTTGACTCGCATGGATCTACTCTGAGAGATGAGATGCAACAGATAAGGGAATCCCTTCATTTCTTGAACTCTCACTTTGAAAGTTTCAAGGCAGCAATTGATGCTACGAAGAAAGAACAAGCGTTGCTAAAAAAAGAAAATAATGAACTACGAAGTAAGCCTGAAAGCACCCGCTATGATATGATCGAGCTGAAGCAATATACACGACAACAAAATTTGGAAATCAAGGGACTTCCCTTAAAACGAAACGAAAACCTCGTCGAAGTATTGACATCTGTTTGTCAAAAGCATGACATTTCTGTTAGTGAAACAGACTTTGATGTGATTCACCGTGTTCCCAGTAAAGATAAGGGTCGGCCAAATGTTGTAGTTAAGTGCATGTCTCGTTCTATTAAAGAACGCATAATTAAAGGTTTCAAAAAGAAAAAGATAAGCACTCAGGATTTTGGATACGATGGCTCAGCGAATGTGTACATTAACGAGCACCTCTGCCCCGAAATAAAAACACTATTGGGGAAAGCTATCACCAGGAAAAAGACAAACAACTGGAAATTTTTCTGGGTAGCAAACGGAAAAATTCTCGCCCGAAAGGCTGAGAATGCACGGATTGTCAATATTCGTAATGATAACGACCTATCGCCTATTTGTTAGTTTTTTGCATTAACATGGCTACCATAGTTCAGTCTGCTACTGACTTCCTGAACAGTTCCTCCTGTTACACTTTAATTCATTGTAATGAGCGTAGATTGCTCCAAAATATTGACAATTTTTGCTCTCTTCTGTCATTACGTAATTTCCCGTTTGATGTCATTGCTACCTCCAAAACATGGCTGCGTTCAGACGAACTGTACCATACACCCGGATATGCATTCTTCTCCACTCCTCGAAGTACGGGAACTAGGGGTGGAGGCGTTGCACTATTTGTGAGGTCTTCTATAACGTGCTCCGTCGTTAAAGAGTACTCTTACTCATACGCGAATGAATTCGATATGCTTGTTGTGAATTCTCATTGCTTCGTTGCAGCGGTAATTTATCGTGCTCCTAACAAGAACAAATCAGCTTTCATGCAACATTTTGAACATTTATTAGTTTATTTAACCAATTTAAATAAACGAATAATAATATGTGGAGACTTTATTATTGATGCTATAAAGGAACATGACAGCAATTATTTTAATCTTGTTAGATCATATGGGTTCCATAACGTCATTAAAACCCCAACACGTATAACTTCACTGACATCCACACTGATCGATCATATATTGTGCAACTTTAACACCAATTCAAGCTGGTGTAATGTTTATGATTCAGCTGTAACAGATCACTCTGCTGCTGCCATTTTTTTCATCGATCCACTCATTCTCAGGGCCATTCTCCTATTTCTCATCGAGTTAACTATCCAGTATTACGTGTATGCCTTTCCTCTTTAACTATAGATGCGGAGAAAAATTCAAATCAGCAATTTGACAGTTTCAGCAAAGCGTTGTGTGATGCATTAGCGCAATCGTCAAGCACCTTCGAAAAAAGATATTATAGCACTCCTATCTGGCCCTGGATGACGAAAGGACTGCTAAAATTAATTAAAGACTTTTGGCACACTAAAGTAAAGTCACATAGGGGTAACAAATATTATGAACGAAAATTTCGTACAGCTCGAAATGTAGTAACTAGCGCTATACGTATTTGTAAAAAGGAGTTTTACACAAATTTAATAATCCGTAATTCTGGTAATTCAAAAGCTACATGGCGCATTATCAACTCGGTATTTAAGCCATCGGTTACAGAATACACAATGCCAGACTTGAAAATCGTAGGAATATCTATGGAATCCTTAGTCTCGTCGTTTAACTCGTACTTCTGTATGATTGGGCACGCAATATCTAATAATGTACCTCTTCTTTCATCCATTACTTCCCCAGGAAGGACGACGAACACATTTAGTTTTGTGGACATTACAGCGGAGGAGACATTGTGTCCGTAGGTAACGGCATGCCATTCAAACATTCTACTGGTGACGATGGAATGTCCCCAGCGGCCTTAAAGCATTGTATTGATATACTGTGCATGCCAATAGAAAAAATATACAATCTCTCTCTCTATACTGCTACCTATCCAGATTTACTAAAGATCGCTAAGGTTATTCCAATTTACAAAGATGGGGACCATAACATATTAGAAAACTACCGTCCTATATCCGTCTTAAGTTGCTTAAACACCGTCTTTGAAAAACTTATCGCCCAACGAATCACTTCATTTCTTGAACGTGAATCCATTTCATCTTATTGCTAGCATGGTTTTCGAGCTAAAAGATCGACAAGCACAGCGGTATTAGCTCTGTCTGACTACATAAATTAAAACTTTAACAACAAAAGTGTCCTACGCATAATCCTAGATGTGAGAAAAGCGTTTGACACTGTGGATCATGACATACTGCTAAATAAGTTAGAATGCTATGGTTTTCAAGGTCCAACTCTTCAATTTTTCCGCAGCTATCTCAATAACAGAAAACAACTAGTTTCCATTGCAGATACCAAATCCGACGTTTCTGACATTGTTACAGGGGTCCCATAAGGCTCAGTACTAGGGCCAATATTTTTTTTTTTATTTGTAAACGATCTTCCTGATACCTTAGAAAACTTCTCTGCTGTGATGTATGCAGACGACACTGTTCTATTTTGTGCGCTAGACTCCTTGGACAAAACATTTCAAGTGGCTAATAATGAACTTCGGAGTGTTAACCAGTGGTTCGCGTCAAATAAGCTAACTCTGAATATCAAGAAAATTAAACATATTCTCTTTACTTCTTCGTGGAAAGCACCGCTAAACGACTGTCATTCGCTTTCTCTAAACCATAATATACTTGAGCGGGTGAGTTCAATTCTATACTTGGGTGTCACACTAGACGAGCATCTTCATTCAAAACCTCACATTGCATTGCTGTGTAAAAAGTTGAGCAAGGCTTGTTTTATGCTGTATAAATGCCGCTATTACTTCGACCCTGCCACTCTGAGAACAATTTACTTTAGCATATTCCATAGCCATCTCTCCTACTGTATTGCATCTTGGGGTAATACGTACGTTTCATATGTTGAACCTATCGTACTTCTTCAAAAAAGGGCCTTGTGATTTATGATTTTTTCGGACTACAATTCTAAATCAATGCCGCTGTTTCAAAGTTTAAATATACTGCCTTTTAATTTATTACTGAATCTTAAAACTATATTGCATACTCACAACAGCATAACCACTAACTGTCCTTTGTGTGTATCAAATTTTTTACAATCCAGAAGCAATACACGCAGAGCACTTAAGGGAAATTTTCTCTTGCCAAAAATGCATCATGTGTATGGAAGGCGAAGGTTAAGCAACACTGGAGCACTCCTATGGAACAGCTTACCAACAGAAGTAAGACAAGCAAAATGTTTTTCACTATCAGTGAAATCCTATTATCACTCATTACTATTATCTGCATAGTTTTCATCTGGATGGTGTACACATGTTTACCTTTTTCACTTGCAGTGTATAATTTACTAAATACAAATTCCTTTCTGTGGGTTTCTCGTAGCTAATACACGTACCCTGCCTTGTGTTTTAAATGAATGTTTATGTATATATGACTTACTTATACTTCTTCGTATTGATGTTAAGATTGTGAATAATAACTAGCATGGATCCCAACTAGCCTTGTGCTATGGATCCAGATGTCCTGTCTACATTTCCTGTGTACTTTCCTATTTCGAATAAACTTCAATTCAATTAAACTCAATTCAATCCCGGCAGTGGCCTGCAGAATGTATCTATGTAACACTGTGTCGAACGCCTTAGTGAGATCCAGGGTGAGAATCCCTCTCACGTCCCGGGTGCCGCTATCAAAGATTTGCTTCCTTAGCATTAGCATAACCTCCTGCGTCGATAGGCCAGGCCGAAAACTAACCATATTATGTGGGAAGAGGTCTCTGAGCTCTGTGTACCTGGAAACCCTGTTCAAGATCGCGTACTCAGCTACGTTGCCTATGCACGAGCTTAATGATATTGGCCTCATGTTGTCCAAATGAAGGGGTTTTCCTGGTTTAGGGATGAGTGTCACTATAGCCGACCTCCATCTGTCAGGCACCTGTCCTGTCTCCCATACCCTGTTGACCTCCTTAGTTAGTAGTTCCACTGCCTTATCGTCCAGGTTTCGTAATAGCCTGTTAGAAACTATATCCGGACCCGGAGCTGATCTGCTGTTTAAATTGTAGAGCACCGCCCTGATCTCCGATTCTGTGAAGGGCGCGTCCAGTTCCTCTACCGTCGCAAACTCGATTTGCGGATAATCCTCTTCCTGCGTCCGCCGTATAGGAATGTATCTATCCGCGATCGCATCCAAAAGTGACCCTTCAGTACCTCCTTCCTGTTTGTGCCAGTGTATGACTTTACTAAGTGTTTGCCTTTGGTTATGCATTGTCTGTGCGTCACCCAGGAGGTGCTTGAGGAGGTTCCACTTCCCTCCTGAGCGCATGGACCCGTCTACTGCCGCGCAGACCTCGTCCCATTGTAGCCTATTGAGCTCCGCGCAATATCTCTCGATCTCTCTATTAAGCTCCGCAACCGTTTTCTCAGCCTGCGATTTAACCTTTGTGTTTTCCACCTTATCAGAATTGACGATTTCGCCTCCAACAGGTGCGCTAGGTGCGGATCCATTCTTAGGGCCTCCGCTTCCGTTTGTACTACCTTAGTAGCCCTCTCGACATCCTCCGTTAGCGATTCGATGGTCTCGCCAAACGAGGAAAACGTGCTCGTTCGCTCCTTCCTAAGTTTCCTGAACTCCTCCCAATCCGTGACTCGAAATGCCCTGGCCGGTCGGGCGTACACCCTTAAAGTTACCGCTATATGAAGTGGTCACTGTCCAGGTTCTCCTGCTCATTGGCCCACGTTACGTTACCTACGTTCCTTACACATGCCCAATCAGGTGTTGTGTCTCGCTCAATTGACGTGCCCAGCCTAGTGGGGAACCCTGGATCCGTGATTACCGAAAACGCGAGATCACCCAGGATCCTCGTCAGGTTCTCTTCTTTTGCAGTCCGTCTGACGTAGCCCCATGTATGATGAGGGGCGTTAAAGTCCCCGGCAACTATCACAGGAGAGTGCTTGGCTATCGACGTCGCCTTCCTAAGCAGGGAGTTAAACGTCTGTCTCTGGTCCGACGGCGGGCTATAGACATCAAGCACAAAGACGCTCTGCTTAAGACGCCCGTGCGATATAACCTCTACGAAAAGGGCCTCCATCTTACCACATCTAGATTGAATTGGATGTTCAATAAAGGGTAGATTTTTTAATCGTCGTAGCCAGTCCTCTGCCGCCCTCGTTCCTGACCGACACAGTGTTGAAGCCAGAGAGGGTAGGGTCGTCACATAGTGTCTCCTGTAATAACAAAATCTGCGGTTTTTCCACGTACTTCGTGAAAAATTGCCGTAGCGGAGCCTTGCGCCTTTGAAAACTAGCGCAGTTCCACTGCCATATTACCAGCTCTTTGTGATCGCCCGCCTTGATGCTACATTAACTTGCCTTGCTCCACAGCCGGAGCAACCTCGGAGTGATCACTACCTTGCCTTGCGCTCGGACCTTAGCTTTGGCCTTAATCGCCGCCTTTTTTTCTAGTACCGTCACTCTTTGGACCAAAAGCATTACGCTTTCCTGATTTTCTCTGCTTATCTTAAGTAGTTCCTCCAGCATCTTTATTTGCTGGACCTCTCCCTCAGACGTTTCCGAGTCGCTCTCGTCGTTAGGAAGGAGGGCCTTACGCTTTGCTTTAGTGAGTCCTACGCTGGGTATATGTTTGATTACCTGTGGCGTCTGGTCGCTCGCGTCTATTTCAGTGGAATTTGGGTTGGCCTTGGCGGCTTCGAGTCGGTGTACCTCCGCTCTAAGCTCCTTAACTTTCTTTAGTAATGCATCCACGTGCGATGTACTACCATGCTCTGGCGAAGCCGACCGCGTTACCTCCGAGGGTCTCTGTAGCTCCTTCTTCCTCTTCCCTTTGACACGATCCGCCCAGGTAGGCTCCTCCTGGATCCTCACGCTGGACACCGAGCGCCCTCTTGATCTGGAGTGCTGCCCGATTGCACCGCGCTTCCGCGCAGCTGGCGTGCAAGAGCGGCTTCTTTCGGTGCTGCGCTCCTGCACAGCTGGCGTGCGCGAACGGCTCCTGCCGCCCGCCGTGATGCCGTCGGTTCCCCGGTTCAGCTGCTCGGCGCGTCGACGCCGCTGCCGCAGTCTTCAGCTGACGATATACGGAACTTGAAATTTGTCCCTAGACTCTTTGGCCGCTGTAGGGTGCGGGCCACTGCACAACGTGCACTTGGATCGCACTGGTGATCTTCCTCAGGTGATCGTTTGCCGCAGGTGCGACACCACTTGCTTCCCTGGTTGGGACACACGTCGGCCCGGGACATCATTTTTTTTTGAGCAGCTACAGTCGATTGTGTACAAACCTGTACGTGGCA
Organism: Dermacentor andersoni; assembly: GCF_023375885.2. NCBI lineage: Eukaryota > Metazoa > Arthropoda > Arachnida > Ixodida > Ixodidae > Dermacentor > Dermacentor andersoni. The sequence continues at coordinate 190,650,826 of NC_092817.1, read as the reverse complement.
TCATAGGATTCTAAATAACAAGCCTTTCGTCCACTTTGCTGTCCTGTGCCACGCCATGTTATTATACTGTGAACCTCTAACAAGAAGACCGTATGAATACGTGCTGTGCAGATTACAGGAACGTAGGCCGACGGCACGCGCATTTGCCGTGGGGTTTTTCCCCTTTCCGATCATCGTCGTACGCCGCTCACGCTTAGCCTGTTTTGAGGAAAGAAATACTATTATTATTTTATTAAATTTATTAGATGCTATAAATATTTCACTGTAATTTATAGCAATTACGCCGACTTCTGAAGCTAGTGAGTTATTTAACAAGTATCAGATCAACATTGTTACGACATTACAATAGGAGTCATTTCGAAGTAGAGTGCTCAGCCAAACAAAGAACAAAGGAAAGCCTCAATGTTCATTCCTATCTGGTATTCCTACACAGGCTATATTTGCAGAATTTTATGTGCGCTTGAACTGCCTGCAAATCAATGCTCAAAGCTCGAATAACTGATTCGTTTTCTTGCTGTTGAAAGGCTGCTTCAATGTCGATAGCAAGCTATAAGTATTCATTTCGAAAGTGTTAAGCAGTGACTGCATCTCTAAACTTGTTCCGTGAACACAGTTAAGTTTTCTTTCTCCCTCTCACTAACGGCCATGGAATGAAACTGTCCACTGTTCTAAGTTTCATAACTGCAAACATTCTGGAGTTTGTCGTGAGCATTTGTCCGCATCCTATGGCGTGCGCGGTTTGTATCAAGTTCTGATGTTACAATCGTAGTGTTGTGCGCATTTTTAAAAATAAGTTGCAACAAAGTAATTTATTGAACATCGTTTTCAAATGTACAAGATATGGCTACGCAGTAACGACCACATTAATAAGCAAAAAAATACAGATTCAGTGCACATGTTGGATTCTATGCGGAGTGAAGTTTTTGTCAAGTGGTCAATTAAATGCTGTTAAAGTAACTGCTTTATATGCAATTGCCCTTGTTTTCAACAATCCTACGTGTCATATTCTGCAAGGACTGTTTATACACCGAACGGGTCGCAACCTAGATGTGATGTAATGTTGATGAACAAGAAGAAAGGGGATAACCGAGGGAACCGATTTTTATTAATCAAAAGAAGCTAGCAAACAATGACACCAAGGGCAACATAGGGGACATTACTTGAACTTAGTAATTGAAATAAAGGAATGATAAATTAATAGAAATGAAAGTGGGTGAAAAAAAGCTTGCCGCAGGTGGGGAACAATCCCACGTCTTCGCATTACGCGTGCGATGCTCTACCAATTGAGCTGCCGCGGCGCCGTTCTCCAATCCACTTTCTTGGGTATTTATGCTTTACTACTGCAACTAAGTCTGTGAATTTCAGCCAGTGCCAACACTCACAAACCTTGGCGGCGTATGTGGAACATCCTTTCAGCCGTAGGCGTAACGAGCACGTGATTTTTGGGTGAAGCAGACTGAAAAATAAAACAAAAAAACATGAACGTACTCGTACTGTAGACCAAGACGATCATGAGGCGCACTAATAAATGAAAGTTTATTTACCATGCCGAGCAAATACTGGTTGACGAGCAATAATTTGAAGTTACACAGAAAGGAGAAGCAAGAACTGATGTGTGTCCGTACAGATCTCAACAGAAAACGCATCCATCTCTGAAAGCGTAAGAAACATAGACGCAGAAAAAAGGTAGGAGGGAGCATACCACAACGTGATTGAAGCCAACCTGGTGGCCCCACGCGTGATCGCTCGTCAAACTGTGCTGTTAGTTTTAGTGTTCACGCTCCGCAGGCGGAACCACGGTAGGGAAACCGAACAAGCGCGTACTGAAGCAAAACTACTGACATAGCTACTGCGAACCAAACGTAACAGCAAATCTCGGTTCGTACTCCGTCATTTCGACGCAAGACATCACGTGTTGGCCCGCCACTGTGGCTTCACGCAGCGTTCGCTTGCCAAAGCTGTCTGCGTGACGTAATCCTCCTTCCTATCTTTTCAGTTCCTCCATGGAACAGAGGCCATGCTGACACAAGATTATCCCAGCATATTGTTAACAGCCGCCATGCTGACACAAGATTTTCCCAGCATATTTAGATCCACAGCTTCCTAATGTCTCTAGGCAGCCGATCTGCACAGAATCGTAGCTTCTCCTTCTACTATGCACGCTCCCATTTCTCGACATCCTAGCGTGCATTGTAGAAGAAGCTAGCATTCTGCAGAGATCTGCTGACCGGCTGGCGAGGCAAATTACGGAAGCTGTAGATCTAACAACGCTGTGAGAATCTTGTGGCAGCATGTCCTCCATTAGAGAAGGATGCATTTCCTGTAAGAAAACAATGATTAGGTTGTGCTTCCCATTTTTGTGTGTGTTCGGTTTATTACTAGTCAGCCAGCATGTAGTCAGCTTGTATATTATAGTTTTGGTTGTGAGATCACCTCGGCTTTCTTGTTAGTCCTGTGTTTTCTCTGGTGCCGTTTGCAGCCAGGCTGTTCTTTATATTTAGACTGAAACAAGTAAATTTACAGGTCCTTATGATGCCTCTGTGTACCTTATCATTTTTTTTTATTTCGGCGTTGTTGCAGGAGCATATAGTGTGAAACAGAAAGAACAGGGTATGCTAACTTCTAACTCATTAAAAGGTTTATTGCGAACATGCAATGATTTATAAAGCTCATCAGAAAGTAGCACATCAAGAAATCCTAATAAATGCAAGTGATTGAAGAAACCAAATATAATCAAAAACAGGAAATAGAGAAAATGGAAGAGAGAGAAAAATAGAGTCCAGGGGAAGAAGCATTGTGATCACCAACGGCGCACGCGACTGCCTTCCATGAAACTCAAATTCTTTGTTCTGTTTTTTTTTCTAATGGAATAGAACTGGAAGGGTGTGCTTGCATAAGGAAGCTGTCAGTCTGTCTATTGGAAAAAGAATAGTGTTTCGTGAAAGGTGCTCTCCTGCACAATTGGCGGTTGTAATTTTTTTTCTTGAAGTTGGAATTTTTATTTGTATTTTCTTTCTCTGACGTTATTATTTATGTTTAGTTGCATCAAGCACGAATTTTTACCTGGCCTTTTTGCTTCCTTTCTATTTCATGTAAAATTTATAAAACGTCTCATTTTCACAATAAACATTAGTTGGAAGTTAGCCCTCATCCCTCTCTAGTGTCATCCGGTTCATAATGCTTCATGCTGTGCGCCCTTGCAACATTTGTGTGTGTGTGAGCATGCTCGCGCATAGATTTGGAGGTTAAATAGGCGCCTCGGGCGGGGGCATCATGTGCAGCCTTATTAATTCATTAAATACAATGCAATAGAAAGACAATAGATAAGAACGAAGTGAACGCACAGAGTGATTTATTCTTGTACCTTGTCTATCTGTTGCGCTGTAGTTAATAATGAACACATGCCAACACGTCCAGTTTTCTGTTCTCGTGTCGGGTCCATAAGACCGCTTGTGTCGTGGAATATCTGCATTACTATGTATCCTGTAAGTTAATTTCTTGGCCATGTGCTTTCAAGCCGCGTTTCAATCTCCCGATTTTCCTGATAATCTTGTGTGATGTGCCTGCCCTGACAGTTCAGGTGAATCCACACAGGCAGGCAGGATGTTGTAGACTGCAAATCTTAACTGCAAGTGCTGCTTTGATTGCTTTCAGTTCAGCTTCGGTGCTGGATGTTCTTGAAGGGTCCCGATTTGTATGGTATATTATTTTATGTGGTTTCGTACTACTGTTGCACCGATCTTCATGATTAGCAACCACCTCCGTGTCCTTGGCAGCTGCACAGTCTCCTGGCGTAATTGTTTACCCCTATTTGCATGATATGAGCCTGTTGTCTTTCAAGTTCAGGTGCTCCTGAAGTTTTGTTTCTGAATGTAGGAGTACTTGTCATTGCATCTCATATGCTAGCTGGCATAGTATGTTGCGACCTGTTTCTGACCTCTTGAGTCAAAGAATTTGTGCCGCAGGCTGCAACTCTACGCTAACAAGGTCCTTGTTTGTTTGCTCTTTCTCGTAGAGGAAATCTATCATGGTAAAGTTGGAAAGACATGCCAGTATCCGACGCATGCATTAATTACGTTTTCTTTTTTGTGTGCTGCTGGCAATTCATACCGTACAATACTTTGGGCAAAAGTACAGCATCTGGGATTTTCCATAGTATTTACTCGTCCAGGCCACCTGATTCCGAGATTATTCTTTTCACCAGATGCAGAACTTGCGTCCAGGATCGCATAATTGTTGCGGCATAAGCGTGTTGACTCTGCCGTCTTGGTCCGACTATAGCTGAGGATTTGGGGATGTTGACTTCCAGGTTTATTGTACAGATATGTGAAGCACAACATGCATTTTGGGGTAGTTCTTGATTCTAGTCTGATTTCCAACGTCAATGTAAGCTGACTTATCAGAAAGCTAGAGGCCAGAATTGCTAAGAAAGTCTAAAATTTTGTCGAGTGCTTGCTGCTACATTCTTGATTTCTGTGAAAGATAGCTTTCCCATAGACTATAGTACCCTATAGACTGTAGTACTTCTTGTAGTGTGCCTGTGTTAATGTGGGTACCCGCCGTGGTTGCTCAGTGGCTATGGTGTTGGGCTGCTGAGCACGAGGTCGCGGGATCGAATCCCGGCCACGGCGGCCGCATTTCGATGGGGGCGAAATGCGAAAACACCCGTGTGCTTAGATTTAGGTGCACGTTAAAGAACCCCAGGTGGTCAAAATTTCCGGAGTCCTCCACTACGGCGTGCCTCATAATCAGAAAGTGGTTTTGGCACGTAAAACCCCAAATATTATTATTATTATTGTGTTAATGTGGGTGGACCAAGTCTACCTCAAACTCTCATCTGCAATTTTCTGTCTTTCAAAAAGTTACAGTACAACTTAAGTGCTCTACCCCAAAATTTCTTGCTCATCGTTCCTCCTGTTACAGTAGCATGAGGTACTGTATTAAAAGCCTCTTAATTCTCTTCATTCTTGCATAAGCTGAATCACACAATGCCCTCTAATAATGTTACTGCTGCTTATGGTGCACTGATATCTGCCAGAATAGACAACTTTTGAAGAAAAGTTTTCTTTGTACTTTGTGCATGACGTAGTGTGAGCATGCATGTATTTTGACATTTTTACGTCTCCAATATCAGCTACCTGATAGAGTACTTATTATGCCTGATCACGCTTATATGTGCAGTGCAGTGGAACAATGCATATTGGGCAATGGAGGTTTACGAAGTATTGGGAAGGGTTTTACAATTGTGCCCTTTGATTTCTATCGGTATAAGTGTTGCTTCTTAGATTTTACATATGCATGTCCCCATTATGAAATAGCATTCGTAAGTTTAAGGGTTCAATAAACGATGAAATAAATTTCAGTGCAAAGGCTTTCTTTACCTATAACTGCCCCCCCCCCCCCTGGCAGGGGTGTCTGCGTCAGCAGGCGTTTGGTCTGTTGCGAGACCACGTACCGGAGCACACGAGGGTTGGGCCCTCCCGCGTGTAGCCGTGCCTGGCTGAGCCGTGTCCGGGCAAAAGAGGATCCTGGAGGTTTAGCCAATGCCAGGTATTTGGACATTTACGGCCCCTGGGTGGAGGCAACACACCTCTTTGGCCTACGCCAAGGAGGTGTGTTGGCCAGGAAGAAATCGCAGTCGCCTTTTCCTGTCCTCGTCTTCCATTTTCGTCTTTCTATCTCCCTTTTAATGTGTTTTAATGTGTTTCGTCTTTCTCTCTCCCTGTGTCTGCAGGTCTTACAGCGTCTCTTGTCTGGGCTCCACGGTGGGTGGCTGGCGTTGCTGCAGAACAATGTCCCTTTACATATGAAAAACTCATACCCTCCACTCCCTGATCGCCCTGAGAAACTAGGGCGCACCCAAGAAGTTTTCAACTTTTTTGACCGGAACATTGACAATTTTCTACGCTTTCATTTGATACACTCAGATAAAAAAGAAAAGACAGCGAGAATAATCTCACCTTTTCTGGTTGCAAAGACACTTACTGAAGCTTTTGGCCCAGGTTATAAAGTCTCCAAGTTGGCAAGCGGCGATCTCCTTTTAGAACTCCGCGAAGAGAAAAAGCAAGAAAAACTCTGTAATCTAGTATATTTCAGGAGTCTTTCAGTGAGGGTCACACCGCACCGCACAATGAACGCCACCCGCGGAGTTGTTTGTGATGCTGATCTCATGGAGCTTACTGAAGCTGAACTACTGGTGGCTGGAGCGATCAAAATGTGATCAATGACAAGACAATAAAGATGAAGCGCGATGGCAGGCACATTGAAACAAAGCACCTAATACTAACTTTCGCACTAAGTATACTACTTGAGACCATTCAGGCTGGGTACATAAATATCCGGGTCAGACCATGCATCCCCAATCCTCTCCGATGCTTTAAATGTCAATGATTCGCCCACAGTTCACATAACTGCCGAAGCCGCCAGAATTGCGCTACATGTAGTGCCCAAGAACACCCATCTGACAATTGCGAGAATGCTCCACACTGCGTGAACTGTGATAGGGAGCATGCCGCGTACTTGCGGTTCTGTCCATCATAGAAGAAAGAAAAAGAAATTGTAACAATCAAAGTTAAGGAAAACATATCGTTCAAAGAGGCACGCAGGCGGTTGGCATACCTGCCAAAGAACAGCTTTCCCGAAGGGGCGCGTCAGGCGGCTGTCCGACCCACACCCAGTGAGGCGGCAGTGACGCCATCCACCGCCCCGGCGGCTGCAGCCAGTGCTCTTACACTGCCCCAGCAGAAGACGCCATCTACATCTGGGATGGTGGCCTCAAAGGTTTCGTCTACGGAGACGGGGGCTTCACATAAAACGCAGCGCTCGCAAGAGCACCTGTCCACCGCCTCGGTAGAGGCCATGGACACCGCAATCAGCCAGACAGTGCCACCAGCGCTTAAGGAGCGGCGAGCCTCTCTCGACAGCTCTAAAAAAGACAAGACTCGCTTCACGGCGCCTGGAAACGGCCCGTGAGCTAATTCTCGTCTCTTAAACGCAAAGCATACAACACACTTACCATAATGGAGACACAAGTAGTACACTAGAATGTCAAAGTATTCTTCCACAATCTCGATCACATTAAAGAACTCGTACATAAATATAGTCCAAAGATGCTCTGCGTTAAAGAAACAAACACATCTCAAACATACGCAAACTAATTTTCTCCGACAGTGCGCTATTTTTCGCAAAGACCGCGATGACACGGTCGTGTCGTCTGGGGGTGTGGCTATCATAGTTGACAAAAGTATTGCGAGCCGGTAATGAAAACTGCATACGCCTCTGGAGGCGGTTGCTGTCCGAGCAGTGTTGTTTAAGAAGCTAGTCACTATTAGCTCTACATACATACTTCCGAATTACCAACTTCACAAAACAGAATTTCAAAACTATGTAGATGAACTTCCGTCGCCCTACACAGTTGTCGTCGACTTAAACGTACATAACACTTTGTGGGGAGACTCTCGTTGCGATTCGAGTGGTCGCCTAATTGAAAACTTTCTCTTTTCCTCAGGACCATGTATAATTATTAAGAAAGAGCCATAACAGCACATAACACGTACTCATCTATAGATTTAAGTATATGATCAAGTACACTAATTCCGTACCTTGAGTGGACCGTTCTGAAGAACAACTTTGGGAGCGACTACCTTCCAATTATTTTAAACCTAACGAAACGAGATGGACGCTCACCACATTTTCTGCGATGGAACGTGAACTCAGCCAATTGGGAACTGTTCCGAGAGCTGACGTACTTATGCGGAGATAACATTGCTGGTTTTAATCTAGACGACGCTATGGCATGTGTAACAAGTTTTGTTATTGATACTGCAACTAAATGCATCAAGCAAACTAACGGACTGGCAAGAAAACATCGCATCCCATGGTGGAAGAACGAGTGTCAAAAATCCCGACAAAAGGGAAATAAAGCCTGGAGATTGCTTTGAAATATTGCAACCACCGAAAACCTTAATAATTTCAAACAAGCCAAGTCACAAGGCAGGAGAACACGTCGACGTACAAAAAGAGAAAGTTAGGATAGGTACATCTCCAGAATAAATTGGTAAACTGATGAAACAAGAGTATGGTACAGGGTAAATAACTTAACAGGTCGGGAGTCACATCCCCTACCGTTAGGAAGTAGCCAAGGTGATAGCCTGGTAAATCAGGCGGATTCTCTAGATGAACACTTTCAATATATCTCGACTGCATCGCACTATGCAGAAACATTTCTAAGACTCAAAGAACGCGAGGAGTGGCATCCCCTAAACCGCAAAGGGTCATCGAGTGATGCTTCCAATTGCCCATTAGTTTGGCGGAACTTGAGGCGTTCCTCGCTTCTTGCAACAACTCAGCGCTAGGTGGCGATAGTACCACATACGAAATGATTACGCACTTACACCCTCAAACACTGGAAACACTCCTATGTCTTTTGAACACCATGTGGGCTGCGGGGTATATCCCATCGTCCTGGAAAGAAGCTGTAGTCATCCCCGTACTTAAACAAGACCCGGCCTTATACAGCAGCTACAGGCCAATAGCGCTAACAAGCTGTATGTGCAAAGTTTTTGAAAAAATGGTAAACCGGCGCTTAATCAGCTTGCTAGAATGTGACAACAAACTAGACCCCCTTCGATGTGGTTTCCGAGAGGGAAGATCGACAATAGAACACCTTGTCCGCATTGAGGCAAACATTAGAGATGCATTCATTCACAAGCAGTTTTTACTTTCAGTATTTCTAGACGTAGAGAAAGCGTACGACACGACGTGGCAATTCGGGATCCTCCACGATCTTTTTGCGATGAGCGTCCATGGGAATCTCTTAAACACAATTGAAAGCTATCTGTCTAACCACACTTTTCGCGTAATAGTTGGCAATGTTTTGTCTAAACCATTCACCGAAGAAACTGGTGTTCCGCAAGGGGACGTACTTACTTGCACACTGTTTATTGTAAAAATGAACAGCCTGAATACAGTCGTTCCACGCGCAATGATTTATTCCGTTTATGTTGATGATGTACAAGTAAATTTCAAGTCATGCAATATTACAATGTGCGAGCGAGAAGTACAGTTGGGATAAACAAATTGTCTAAATGGGCGGATAAGAACGGCTTCAAAATAAACACCCAAATAAGTACCTGCGTACTCTTCCAAAACAAGAGAGGGGTAGCACCACTGCCTAGTATTAAGATGAAGGGAGACCAACTCTCTGTGAGCAGCCAACATAAATTCCTGGGAATCACTTTAGACTCAAAGCTCACGTTTATTCCCCATATGCAAAATCTGAAAATAAAATGCCTGAAAACAATGAACTTTCTCAACCTTCTGTCACGCACTACATGGGGTAGTGATCGAAAGTGCCTTCTGAACTTATATGACAGTCTTGTCCGCTCCCAGTCTTTGATTACGGAGCAATAATTTGTAATTCTGCAACACCATGCAAGTGCATTAAAAATCCTAGACCCCGTCCACCACCTAGGTATCCGTCTCGCGGCCGGTGTTTTCAGTACAAGTTCAATCCAGAGCCTCTACGTAGAGTCAAACCCATGGTTACAGTGGTACACACAAGTGGCACAAGGTGCAGTATGATATGCGACGACGACCGATTGCATAAAGCAAGAGCCGCATCGAGCACTTAGGTGGTGAAAGGCGGGTCCATGCGTGAATCCCGTCATGCAGCTTGATGCTATCCGTAGCAAGGGAGCCTGTGTGCGCTTGATTGACTCTCAATATTCCTGCAAAAATCTTCCACTACATTCCTGCCTTTCTCTTATAACGTATTTATTCCTCTTCCGCTACCTCTCTGTCGTCTTGACGTAAAAGCGCCAGGACTTTGAATGGCAAGCAATGTGCAGTAAATACACGTAGGCCTCGCACGGCCCTCCATTTATTTATTTATTTATTTATTTATTTATTTATTTATTTATTTATTTATTTATAAATAAATAATTCTAAGGCGAAGTATACATACCGCAGCTTGTCGTAGGAGTCCCAGTTGTTGAAAGTCGCGATTCGTTCGTAGGTCTCCAGCCAGGATTCCGGGTCTTCAGTAGCTGCTCCGTGGAAGGTCTGTGGGTCCCGAGGTTGTTGCAGGATAACGGGTTACGCTGGGGCAGCCATTGGGGTTGTCATGGCCCCGATCGTCTTTGCCGTTTGGCTAGAAGTCCGTGGTGTGGGGGCAGTCCTTGCAGTCTGCGGCTAGCATGCTGGTCTTGGGCGATGTCGGTTTTGTCCTCGGGCTTCGGGCTTGGATCGCGGCTTTGGGGAGGTGTTCGGTACATGAACGCACAAGCACCTCTACAAGATCCTTTACCGAGTTTCGACGCGAGAACGCGAAGCTGTAAGACAACAAGTGTACGAAATGCTGCGCGACGACATCATCCAGCCGTCGAAAAGCCCGTGGGCATCTCCTGTTGTACTGGTGAAGAAAAAGGACGGAGCCCCACGTTTCTGCGTCGATTATCGTCGTGTGAACAAGATCACGAAGAAGTACGTATACCCTCTCCCATGGATAGACGATGCATTCGATCGGCTCTGCAACGCTAAATACTTCTCGTCGATAGACCTCAAGTCTGGCTATTGGCAGATAGAAGTCGTCGAAAGAGATCGCGAAAAGACCGCTTTCATCACCCCAGACGGCCTCTACTAGTTCGAGGTTACGCCATTTGGACTGTGCTTTGCGCCTGCAACGTTGCAGCGCGTGATGGACATGGTTTTACCAAGATTGAAGAGGCACCCCTGTCTCGTTTACATGGATGACGTCGTTGTTTTCGCCGAAAATTTCGACGATCCCCTTAGGCGGCTCGCAACAGTACTAGAGGCCATCAGGTCATCAGGGCTCACTCTGAAGCCGGAAAAAATGCCGCTTTGTTTACGATGAGCTTCTGTTCCTAGGCCACGTCATCAGCAAATCTGGAGTACGCCCCGACCCGCAGAAAACAGCTGCCATCGCAAAGTTCCCGCCGCCCATCGACAAGAAGGCAGTGCGTAGATTCCTTGGAACGTGAGCCTACTACAGGCGCTTTGTCAAGGACTTTTCACGCATCGCTGAGCCGCTAGCGCAACTAACCAAATCTGATGTCGAGTTCAAGAGGCAAACGCCACAGGCGGACGCATTTCAAGAACTAAAACGACGCATGCGGTCGCCGCCGGTACTTCCACATTTCAATGAAGACGCCGATATCGAAATCCACACTGACGCCAGTAGCCCGGGCCTTGGTGCCGTCTTAATCCAGAAGAAAGACGGACACGAATGGGTGATATCTTACGCTAGCTGGTGGCTGTCGAAAGCGGAAGGCAATTATTCTATGACCGAAAAGGAATGCCTCGCCATCATTACGGCTACCGCAAAATTCCGCCCTTACCTATATGGGAGGCCATTCAAAGTGGTCAGCGACAATCACGCGTTGTGTTGGCCAGCTAACTTAAAGGACCCTTAAGGACGGCTGGCACGGTGGAGCCTCAGACTACAAGAATACAACATCACTGTAACCTACAAGTCCGGACGAAAACACTCAGATGCCGATTGCCTATCACGTGCCCCCACTGACCCGCCACCGCAAGATGACGAGGATGACGCCTTCCTTGGAATGATAAGCGCGGAAGACTTCGCTGAACAATAGCCAGCAGACCCGGAGCTAAAAAGCCTCGTCGAGTATTTGGAAGGGCACGCCGACGTTGTCTCTAGGAAACTTAAGCGCGGATTGTCTTCGTTCGCGCTTCAAAACAACCTACTCGTAAAGAACTTTTCACCAGTTCGCGTCAACTACCTTCTTGTTGTTCCGTCGGTGCTGCGTCGAGAAGTACTGCGCGCCCTACATGACGATCCGGCCGCTGGGCCCCTCGGTTTTTCCCGGACGCTATCGAGGATACAAGAAAGATATTATTGGTCACGCCTAACCGCCGATGTCACCCATTACGTCAAGACGTACCGAGACTGTCAGCGGCGCAAGACACCACCGACAAGGCCAGCGGGATTACTACAGCCAATCAAGCCTCCTTACCGACCTTTTCAGCAGATCGAAATGGGCTTGTTAGGACTGTTGCCGACATCAACTTCCGGAAATTAGTGGATCGTCGTGGCGACAGAATATCTCACCCGCTTCGCTGCCCTTATGAAAATGACTGTTGAAAAGTTGTTGGCATATTGTTGACGAATTGTTGACTCAATAGCCTTTCAACAATACCTCAACAATTATTGAAACCACAGGCAATAGTTCAAGAGTAAAATTGTTGGGCAGTTCACAACAAAAAAGTCGTTGACTAAATTCTGTTGGTATATTGTTGAATAGTATTGAGTATTATTGAGCCATTGTTGAGCAGTTTTCAACAATAAAGTCATTGACTAAATTCTCTTGATATATTGTTGAATAGTATTGAGTATTATTGAGCCATTGTTGAGTAGTTTCCAACAATAAAGTCGTTGACTAAATTCTGTTGATATATTGTTGAATAGTATTGAGTATTATTGAGCCAATATTGAGTAATTTTCAACAATGAAGTCGTTGACTAATTTCTCTTGACATATTGTTGAATAGTATTGACTATTGAACCATTGTTGAGTAGTTTCCAACAATAAAGTCGTTGACTAAATGCTGTTAACTTATTGTTGAATAAAATTGAGTCACGAGCAATATTGAGTTTCGAAGTACATGTGAAAAACACACGCACATATATATGTGTGCGTCTTTTGCACATATATGTTGCTTTACTGATCACTTGATCACCATTGCATATATACAGGGTGTTGTTTCACGTTACTTGAACCATATACGTATATACACGTGTTTCAGCTAACTTTACTCAGAGTTTAAAAATATGCCGATGCACCATAAGACGATGCGACCAAATGCATGTTGCTCACTCTTGTACGTGTCACGCTATTCTTGTATTTTTCCCAAGTAGTTAATTAGTCAAGAAAATTAGCCATTCTGAAGGAACAAAGTTAGGCGAAAAATTCTAATTAGAAAGCTCTAGAGCACTTTGCAAAACGTCCTATTAGGCAATTTCTCACTTTCTATCTATTAAGTGTTAGTGTTTTTCAGCTTACTGCGGATGCCCGTGAAATAGAAAAAATATCACCTGACATATCCGCTTGCGCGCCGTGCTTGCAGCGCTCCCAAACGAGCATACCATCGAGCAGGGTGTGTTGCCGCTTAAAAGGCGACAGGGCAGTGACGAAGGCGTTGGCTGTGGTATTGACGCCAGCGACGTGCTTCCCTCGCTGCGGTTCATGATGGCGATAAGCAGACGGGTGTTCACACCGGTTAAATGGCATGTTTTCGTTTGTGCGCAGAAGGCTTAGGAGCAGTGCAATCACGACTCGCAGGCGGGCATATGTCACGTGGTGCTTTTTCTATTTCGCGAGCATCCGCAGTAAGCTGAAAAACAATAATACTTAACAGATAGAAAGACAGAAACTGTTTATTCGGACGTGTTGCCAACAGCTCTGCAACTTTCTAATTGGAATTTCTTTCCTAACTTCCTTGCTTCAGAAGTTGGTTAATTATGCTTGCCTAATTAGCTAATTAAGCAAAAATACACAAATAGCGCGACACGCTACATACCAAAGGGAGCAACATGCATTTAGTCGCGTCGTCATAGAGTTTACACTCGGCCTAAAGTTAGCAGAAACACCCTGCATATATATATATATATATATATATATATATATATATATATATATATATATATATATATATATATATATATATATATATATATATATATATATATATATATGTATATGTATATATATATATATATATATATGCAGTTTCAGAAGACAAACGTCCCTACAACCGATGATTGGACGCATCCTGCATTTCCATTGGCGTCCATTATAAGGGGCCAGTGCCCTGGCTGTGTGTTAGGAAACGGCATTGCATGCTTCCATGTTAAATATGATCAAGGTGGCGGAGAACGTTAACAAAATTCAAGTCTGGGGTTTGACGTGCCAAAACCACGCTTTGATTATGAGCCGCACCGTAGTAAGAAACGCCATATTTATTTTTGCCATCTGGGGTCCTTTAACCTGCACCGAACGCACAGTACACGGTAGTTTTTGCATTTCACCCCAATCGAATTGCAGCCGCCGCGGCCGGCATTAGATCCCAAGCACTCGGGTTAGTAGAGCAACAGCTCAGCCACTATGCCACCACGGTGGGTGCGGCGGAGAAAGGAGTGAACATCGTTTTTACAGAGTGCGTTTCGCTTACCCGTTAGCGCGCTATACAGAACGAAACGAAAAGCTTGGCCGATATGTACGACATGGTGCTCATATTTCACATGGAGGCCAAATTCTTTTCTGTGACCTAGACGGGGTGCTGGCGAATGTGTTCGGAATCTGCTCGGCCACCAAGCACAATCTGCGCTGCTATACGTTCTCGGTGACAAATCGCACAGCGCAGGAGCACACGCACAAATGTTTAAAGAATGGGACGACAGACCGCCCGCAGTTTGCCATGACGTCGAAATAAGAAGCACAAACTGCGACGTTTCTGTACTTTTCTGGTCAATAGTTCAGTTCGCATGGTTGCGGCACGCATTACTTTTTTTTTTTTAAATCCAAACGACGAAAACTTTGCGCGCACAAATTAGCGCGGCGTTTGTGACGTTTGAATTTGGCGCCTTTTCCCGCGCATGCCATTAGCTCCGGCCGGTGCACAGCGTTACTGCGCTAAAGAAAGTAGTTCATCAAAAAAGCGAAGCAAAAAACTTTCATACACTTGCAAATCGCCACAATTGTTCAGTAACAACATGAGATCACATAATTTGTTATCCAATGGTACAATTTATGATAATATAAGCGTGTATTTGTATGAGTGTACATGTATGATTGCGCGTTTGCGATGTTGCTGCTTGGCGCATTCCGGCGAGTTCGTGCACGCCGTTAGCTTGAGAGTTTCCTGCGTTTTCTGTGTTCTTTGTGTGCTTCGCTGTGACATCTTTGGAATATTCCTGCGTGTTGCTCGCTTTTTATGGACTTGTTGCCTCGAAGATCGCCATGATCGCCTCCGACTCAGCGACATCAAGGGTGAGTGAGTGTTTCGAATTCCCCTTGTTCGTGCATTGCGACGCGGTGAACGGAAGCGGGGAAATGATTTCAGCGCTTGTGCGTGTCTTCCGCGCGCGTCTTTTCTAGTTTTCATTCCTAGTACTATCCTTCCGTTGCGAGAATGCGTTGTACAGCACTAGATTTGTGGTAGATAACGTGGAGTTTTGTCCTGGTTTAACTTTACACTCCGCTTGTGGTGACGTAAGGCAGCTATGTGGTGCCACCTAAAACAGGGCATGTTGTACGCCATGATTTCTGATACGGTGTTCGAGCACCGATTGAGTTAGCCTTATTAATGAGCGCAAAACAATGCGACGTGAAACCATCCGATCTGTACTGTAATCGAAGATATTTCGTTTGCGCCACGCTAGTACAAGGCGTGTGAGCGAGCTTTCAGCAAAAGGGGGGGGGGGGGGTGCGGTGGGATTGGAGAAAGTGTATTCTGTTGCGCTGTTCCCTTCAGGATCGAGTGACTCCGCGGTGCTTCAAGGCCACTATCTGACACGCCGTGCGGCCGATGTTCGCGCGATCGGAAAACACAGAGGAGGCTGTCGCGCAATAACAATAAAGAATTTCAAGGGTGTACATGCGATACGTGAGATACAATAGGGTTGATGCCAGAGTGCTGCGAAATCATCGACTTATACGCCTTGCCAACCGCGTGCGTTTTGTTTTCCCCCAGGTCGCGCGCATTCAACTTTATTTTTTCATCTCCTTTCGTCGCCATCGAGTGCTTCGCCCAAACGGCTTCGCGTAGGCGCTCTTTGCATTCACGGAAAGGCAGATTTCATGGCACTCCAGGTCCTACAACATTCAAAATAATGTAATTTCGTGAAATTGCAGCTTTTCGCACTTCAGTAACTGATTTAACAATAGTTTCAAAATCAGTAAAGGAACGAGATGCCTGGCATATCTGCGTTGTCGTCCCACTGTGTTTCGAGGCGGCATGTATACGTTATCGGCAACATAAACATCAATAATTAGCATTGTTTCTTGTGACTATAGAAGTAGCTAGTTATGTCGAAAAGCAATTTTTGCTTTGAATCAGAGCACTATAGAGTGAACAGATTGAAAGGGGAGCGCATCGTTGTGAAATAAATCACGACGCTTTGCCACAAGCTTGGAATAATGCTTTGTCGAAAGAGCAGTTCTGTGAAATTCTTTCTTTGAGAGTAAGCAAAACTTCAGTAGCATCAGGTAGACGGGGAGTAAAAGAATGTAACACTGGTTTTATATGAAGGAGCTGCCTTTAATATGTGGCCATAACAGTTAAGTAGATGCGTGGAAATAATGGTTAAAGTAACTAGAGGAATGTGAAATAAATTTTTTGACAAGCTCACACTGCCATTGGCAAGAGCGGCCACACTTTAGTGTATTCAATGACTAGTCATTTGTATCCGTCCATTTATGTCAGCCTAATGGTCCATGTAGCTCTTTTGATTGTCGCTTTTGCTGCATCGTGGCTTCACGTTTTAATAGTGACATCTTTTTTCAGATTCAAAATGAGCTGGGAGAGGCCCCAGCTGGAACGGTATAATTGAATTCTTTGGCCATCCATTCTGTAGCGTCACGATGATCAAATACAGTGATACCGTGAAAATGTATTGCAGGAAGCAGAAAAAACAACAACATTGCTGATGCAACTACAACGCATTTGCTCCAGTGATCAATTGGTGCAGAGTGCCTTCATTAGGAGACATGGTGCCTTTAAGCACTCAGCTTAAAGACTTTGCAACTGCACCGGGACTGGGAGTGAATTTCATTGTCACTTGTGAACATATTAAACGCGGAATGTGCCGTTTTCAGTGTATATGCCTGATATGAGAGGGGCGTTCAGAAACTTAGTGTGGACATTAGTGCACACTAAGTTTCTGAACGCCCCTCTAACTAACTAGAGTGCACATCTTTCTAGTTTTACCAGAACGAAGGTATTATGACCTACGTCATACAGCAGTGCACAGCTAGAGGTATCAAACCAGAACAGCAGCACCCTTTGAGAAAGTTGGCTGAAGAACAAGCAGCGATCGGGGCTTTCTGCATTTCAAGGGCCAAATTCCAAAAAGATTGATGCCGAGCTGGACGGTGTGAAGTGCCGGTCACCACATGCTGTAGCCAGCATGGCATTTTTAATCTCCTTGGCATTATGTCTCGTTAAGATACAGAAATTGCATCACTGCTCATAAAGAAATTGGAAATTGGGAGGTTGAGGGGAAGTGGAAGGGCTCCCCTCTGGAGCAGCCAGTGCATGCCCTTTGCTATACTGATAATCCTACCTTAATGAGAACCAGTGATGCATGTTAACCTATTACGCAGCCAAGTGCATTCCTTGTTTTGTATTAAGGGGACACTAATGACACCTTAAATGAATTTAAAATAAAGCATCGTCTTAAATAACTACTTCTGTAACTTTCTTGGTAGTTGTTTGATTATTAGAGAAAATAAAGCTCAAAGTTCAATTTTCTGAGTATCGCCCCAAAATCTTTGTGCTGACACCTCATTGTCACATCATGGATTCCAAGTATTTTTTCAAACTTGGGCTGTATTGGTTCTGTAAAAGTTCCTGACGCTTTTTATTTTGGGTTTTTGGAATACGATGAAGAACATCTTTATTTGTAAAAAAAATTGCTACACCTCAACAGACATCATCAAAATCCATGACGTCACAGCAAGCGGGTGTGGTAACTTCAAGGCAGCACTGCCACCAATCTTTCCTCTTGCTGCTTTTACAGTTTACTCAGCCTCTTGTCACGGTATGAGTGAATCTCTTGAATTGTAGGAAGGTCATGTACAGATACATCTAAAATAATTTTTCTCTTTAGTGCTTTCATGCCGTAGTTGCTTAGGGGTGTTGGCACAGCTCCGCTAAGCACGAGGTCACAGGATCAAACAGCCGCATTTTGATGGAGGTGAAATACAAAACTGCCCAGGTATCTTGCAGCCTGATTTGGTAAAAATTAGTCCAGAGTTCCCCACTAAGGCGTGCCTAAACATCAGATTATCGTTTTGGCACTTAATACGCCAGAATTTAATTAATTTAATTTTGCTTTAGTGCACCTTTAAGCTGTAGAATTCATGATGTTTGCAAAAACTCATGCTCAAAGTATTCTCCATAAAGATTAAATAAAGAGTAGATATAAGTGTCTATTTATATTTTGAATTGTGGTGATACATGATGACTATTAGAACGGTGGTACGAGACAGACAGAATTGTAATACAATGTATGACGGCACGATGATGCACATCGAGGAAATGACTGAGTTTCCCTAGAGGTCCCTGACGTGGACATCAACTGACTGTCCACAAACTTCTGAGTTCACTCCGTGATCTTGTGCAGCCTGTGCTTTGCGAGTCGATTAATTTAATTGAGGTGGTGGTTGGCACATACTGTCCTTGCAGCTTATGTACATTTCATACAGTGGAGTGGAATCTCGCATATTACTTCTGCAGCACAGCAAGCTAACGTGACGTGTAGTGGTAATCTTAGTAATGATCGACAATCATGTCCCTCTTTGAGCTCCTAATGCTGCTTGCCAACACAAGCAGCAGCAGTTGCCCAAGATAGCGGGAAGGAGATTCATTGAAAAGTGGCATATGCCCAGGGTCGCATACCCAGTCACCCAAGCTGTTCCAACGGTTGATTTTGAACTCTTCCCTTAACATAGCAGCCCAATCTCCCCATTAGACCATGGACTACCTATTGACACAATTGGATGGGAAAATAGAGACAAACACCTGAAAATATGAAGTATCCTAAAAATGGTAATCACAATAAATAGTACTAGATGTGCATTAGCGCAAGCTCTTGGGCCAGTTGGTGCGTGATGAACTTGAAAAAGGGGGGTACCAGCAAAACAAAGGACGCGCACACACGTAAAAGGCGTTAGACAGGGACGGACGCTGGTCCGTCCCAACGTCCGTCCGTGTCTAATGCCGTTTCCTTGTGTGCGTGTCATTTGTGTTTCGCTGGTACTCCCCTTTTTCAAGTACTATATGTTTGGATACTTTGGCTTATTATTCTTGTTTGTGCTGGATTGTTTTTCTGAAACATGTGGCGTCCAGACAGCATAAGAAGCTTGTAAGAAGTCAAGTTTAGCAATCTAGATTTGCAACAGGTACTTTTGTAATTTATTTACAGTAGGGCTGTTGTGTGAATGTGCTTGAAATGCTTAAAACTGTTTTGCTAACATTTACTTAAACATGCAGGTTCACATAGGTTGAAGGAGTGCACATTGAGAAGGTTATCCTGGCACAGTTTACCATGGCCTGCCATGGTAGACCAGGAAAGTTTGCAAGGGCCTTGCTTCACCATGTGTTCACAGAGGAGGAGCTCATGGGCCATTTGGGCTTTGGAAATAACACCAAGGGGCAAAAAAGGCTCTTGACCCCACCAGGGTCAGTGCTGTTATAGGCAAGTACCATATATCCTGTCTGGTTGCATTTTTACATTCACATTTTTTTCTAAAATTATGAACTTGCCATTGGCATAACAAACGACTTTCAAGTAGCCCATGTGTGCAATTGTATGCGACAATAGCCTACTATTTGGATTGACTGTTCGTACGATCTTAAGTGCGTAATGCCGCCATACTCAAATGCTTCTAAAATTTAAAAGCTGCCTTCACTGCTGAAAGTTTTTAGAGGCTCCACCACATAAAATGAGCTGCATTTGCGCATTAGCAGTGTTACTTGGCTGTCATTGCAAGGAATAGTTGTCTGTGAAGCACGCTCCAAATCTATTGGCATGGAGGACATGTTAGCCTGAAAAGTTATTCTAATACGCGAATTGCGGAGAAGGTATGCTCTAGTGTGGTTACTGCTCAGCTCGAGCAGGAGCATGTTCACCAAATTGCAGAAGTTAAAACAGCTCTCCAGGTTCTGAGATGTGAAACAGTAGTTTCACCAATTTTAACAGACCACATTGAATTAAGGTTGCTCCTATATTGAAGGAGGTCCATGTGATGCCAGACAGCAGCCTTTTAGCAGAGGGAACCTGAGTGGTGTGGCAATTTTCTTTTGGTTGTTTCAATCAAAGAAACAACAGGGACAGAGTTGCAAGCATTGCTGTCAACAGTACTACGTTTAGTGGGCGCTTACTCATTCTAAGCACTTAACCTATGACTCGTATTTATTAACGCACACTTTATCACTTTGTATTCTAAGATATGAAAAAAATATTTATGTGTATTCTAAGATATGAAAAAAATATTTATGTGGCTTTTCCCCATATACTTCAAAAAATTGAGAATAGGCTCTTGGGGCCTAATGTATAAAGCTTCTTACAGACCATCGGACATGTCCACTACTCCCATTCTGAAATTGTTAGAATTGATTCCTGCTTCCTTACTTCACCTACCTGTTAACAGGGTTATTATGAACCATTGCCAAGTAGATTATGGGCTTAAATTAATCAAAAAGATGAATGGGCTTTTCTGTCACTCTTGTTTAGCCCGTTGAGGATCACATTTTGGGGAGAAATATGCCTCTCTAATTTAGGAGTTATGTATTTTTTGTGGTGTGCAAACGCTCAAAACTTTCGAATTGAATAGTGTCCTATTCAATTTAGTCTTTGAATGGTCACTGTTTGTAAATGCGAGTATTCTAATATTTCGAAACACCAATAAAACATGAAATTTGAGCCAAAGTACGGTAAATTCTCGCCTCCAATAACATAGTGTAGACATAAAACGTAACAACTTCTAATAGCAGACCAGGCTACGTTACTTCAGTAGCTGTACTTTAGAGGCTGTACAGCAATCATTTATGCTTACTGAAGAGTCCTGTGCATGTGACGAAACTTTCTGCTGCTCCATTTGTGCTTTTAATAAACAGCTTTTCATAACATAACAATGACAGAAACTTGCTAACTTTAATAATACTAGGATGTGAGCCTCATCTTACATTAATTGTGATATCAGCTGTTCATTATTCAGAAACTATCCATTATTTGATTTGCTTCTAGTATTATTCGGTTCAGCCTCAAAAATCACTTTTTGCGCACCCTTAATATTTTTATTGCAGATTTAAGTTCTTCAGAGTGACATTCCGAGAAAATAAACTGGTAAATAATATTTTTAAATAACAATAAAGTGGCAATACCATTTCAGTATTTGCAGTTTTACATGTTTTATTTTTTTATGCAGGATAAAGCAGCATAATTTTTTTGTGTAATGAAACTTACAAAAAACTTGTGGCAACACTCCCAAATTACTGCAATGACAGACACCAAGGAGCTAGGTGAAAAATCAGTTTTGGAGAAACGCAAGGAGCAACAGCACTATAAGAATATTTTCTAGAAGTCTCAGAAGGTTGCAGCACCTCCAGTGGGATGCTAGGCAACACTTTGTTCTGAAAAGGCAAATTTTTTTCAGAACGTTCCATCACAGCCACAGATGTACGGCAGTGAACCCTAAAAGGGTTAAAGAAGTCAGTCCTATCGCATATGGCTCTTAAAAGACGGCATTTCTTCGTCTCTGTCACATTCTGCATGTGTCATGCTAAGCAGCTTGGTGCAATACACGGAATCCTCATTAGAACAGTAATTGAGTCGTCGAGGCAGAAAACATACTTCACTATAAGCAGTGTCTTCTTTAATGTAGAAAGTCTTAAGTCATTGTAAGGCGAGAAGTACATTCCGATTGCATGTGAACTCAGGAAACCTAACATCAAATGAAGCTACACTCAGTTGTAGTGACATGACAGTATCGTATTTGGAGCATGGAAAAGCACAGTGAAGTGCAGCAAATTTTAATTATGAAAGTTACAAGAAATAATTTTAGTTGTCAGTTCAGGTTTATTTATGAATGACATGAATTTGTTTCACCATTTCGTTTCTCAGCAAGCAAAGCTCACATCTTTGACATTGAGGATATTCATAAAGTTATTTTGCTACAGTGTTTTGTTCCTCTTTGCCCTTTCCTGCATTTGACACTTAGTGGAGTCCTGTGCCGCACTGAATAAATCTAAATGGTCATGCTGTAAAGCTGTACCCGTGGAAAGTTGGACTAAAGCAACACAAATACATAAATCAATTTCGTTATAACGAGGGCAGATTGCATGCCATTCTTTTGCATTTGAAGGTGCTTTTTAAAACTTGTTCTGGCTTCTTGTTTTTGCAGGCTTCACGTGTCGCAAATTGCCTGGTACCAACATGCCCTATGTAAAGAACTGTGGCCTCGCTTCTCGCATGGGACCAATAACCTCTCAAGAGCCCAAGTTGGACAGCTCAAACCAAAACACAAGTGTTGTGCTTTTGTAACTCTCGACATTTTTATGTTCTGTGTTAGTCTCCTGAAGGGCCCAATTTGGATTTCTCAAATGAGCTTACAAATGTTGTGCCTTTCTATGCCTTCACATTTTTATGTTAATTTTATTTATGTTAATTATGCTAGTCTCCTGAGAGGTCCACATTGGATTGCTCAATCCAGAATACAAGTGCTGTGCTTTGTTATAGTTCACTACATTTTTATGTTAGTTTTTGGTATGGTTCTAGTAAGGAAAGTGTTTCCTTATTAGTATATTTTTTAAGTATCTTAAGCCATTTCATGCCAAACCACCCAAGTTTGTCAAGAACTGTTCCATTATGGCAAACCATTTCAAGTTTGCTTGATTTTGAGTAGGTACAATGAGAAAATTTGCCTTCGTACATACACTTGAGTCGTTCTAGGGCAACCAACCAACGTTCTTTTGACCATCACAGATATAGTTGAAGCTCCAAACTCTTGCTCCCCATTTATTTTCCTTCGCAAAAATTTTTTTGAACTTTGGCAAAAATTTATTGTTCTTGCCCAGCTAAGCTAGAAGGCACTGATACACGTTTCTTCTGAAAGGGAAATTGTATGATCCAAATATTCAGATGGTGTTCATGTCAAGAGACTGAAGTGGTGTGAGTGCCAAAATTTGCAAAGTTTGAATTTTCTTCTAACATAGGGAAATACAGAAGGCACAAAATAAATATAAAATCAGACTGGTTGACTTGGGATAGCTGCAAAATATTTCAAGCCTTAGAGGTTCAGATGATCAGCTAAAAAACTGTAAAGTTCAAATTTTTTGCAAGAAGCTTCGTGTTGAAGGTAAAAAAATTAGCTTTGGTGGTTGGCACAAAAGTATATGTCGCCCATCGTTACACAGCCCTACATGTCTGCTATACATGTGACAAGTAACAAAAAGGTATTATTGTTTAAGTGCGATAAATTATTTTTTATAATGTTGATTTGTGGATCACACATACAGCATAAATATAGCATAAATATATGAAGCCATGTCATCTAGTAAGGAAATATTGTTAATATAATTAGCCACAAGAACTATTCAACAAACTGACTGCCTTTTTTATCATTGCGAAGGCAGGTGACGTCTAGCGCTGCAGCTGCAGTCTCAATTCGTATTTTTTTAACATGAACACAAGAAGTGGTTGCCAATGGTGTCTGACCACATCAGACTAAACATGGCACATATGACTTATAGATGAGCATGTTCCGGCTCTAAAACAGTGGTAGCAAACAACACCACAAGAATTTGTTCGTACTCATGTAGGTTTTCAGTCCTAATTATGAAGGTGTTTTCTACTTGCATCGTCATTGGGCTTCAGGGAGCAGGGCACAAAGTGTCCTGCTCCCTCTATCTTGCATTGCACTGCGACATGCCCTTTTAAAGGCTTTGTATAAACAATATCAGTGCTCTTTCTGGATTTACTGTCTACATAATAGCTGATATTTCTTTTTGTAAACTGCACGAACCATATCTTTTAGCACTGCAGGATTCCCTCACGTATTTAATACGTACGAGGTCTGTTAGAAAAGTATTTGACCTTTTTTTACGAACACCTGATGAATATGTAACAAGTGCATTTTCATCAGCCGCCCTTGAACCTTTGTGCGCATGCACGAATTTTTTCCTGCCTGCCAATAGCGTGACTTGCTGGGACGCAGCATTTGAATGAGGTAGTACACAGTGCTCTCGTCGGTTTTTTATTGCAAGGAAAATGGCGGAGTGACTGGAGCAGTGCTACTGCATCAAATTTTGCCAGAAACTGGGCGACAGCCAAGTGGAAACCATTCCGAACATTCAGACTGCTTTTGGTGACTATGCTATGAGCAGCACACAGATTAAGGAGTGGTACAACCAGTTTAAAGATGGCCACGCATCGGTGGAGAGCGAGCCATGCTCCAGTCGGCCATCAACATGCCGAAATGACCAGGTCATTGCCGAAGTGAACCCCGTGGTGATGCGGGACTGTCGTGTGACTATCCAAGAAATTGTGGTAGAGGTGGGCATCAGCACATTTTATCCACATTCCATTATCACTGAAGATTTGGCCATGAAGAGAGTTGCACCGAAATTCGTTCCCAAACTGCTCATGATGGAGCTAAAGCAACTTCGTGTTGAAGTCTCACAGACATGCTGGATTCCACAAACAGTGACCCCAACTTCATGAACACCATAATCAATGGTGACAAGTCTTGGGGGTATGTTTACGACCCGGAAACCAAATCCCAGTCATTACAGTGGAAGCATTACACGTCACTAACCAAAGACCGCTAAGTGCGCATCAACGTTAAAGTGTTGCTGACTGCTTTCTTTGACTTCCGCAGTGTGGTACACCACGGGTACACACCACAGGGTCAAACAATCACTAAAGACTACTACAGGAATGTCCTCCATGGCCTCTGTGATGCTGTGTGGCGCAAGATACCGAAGTTGTCAACAGGAAATTGGCGCATCCATGACGACAATGCTTTTCTCGCACTTGATTCAGACTTTTTTGGCGAATAACCAGACTCCTGTAGTTCGACAGGCTCCTTACTCTCCTGATGTTGCCCCCTGCGACTTCTGGCTGTTTCCCAAAATCAAGAGGCCATTGAAAGAAGCGCGATTTCAGACAAGAGAAGACATTATGGCTGCAACGACAGCTGAGCTAAACTCCGTTCTGAAAGAGGCCTTCTCGGAATGCTTCTAACAATGGCAGCACTGCTGGGAGAAGTGACTGGAGTCCCAAGGAGACTACTTTGAGGGTGATTAGGTTTCCAACGCTCCAGTTATGCCAGTTTTTTTTTCTTCAGCCAAAGGTCAGATACTTTTCTAACAGACCTTGTATTGATAGTTTATGTGCAATGGCTGTATGGTTTACCTGGCCCACACCAAACACAAGCCTCGTTGCGTTAGAGCATGTGGCCCTTGGCAATAAAATGCAGACCCTAACACCGCTTCTCTGTCATCTGTGTGGAGACAAAGCCAGCTTTGTCGTGTGCATTCCCAGCCGGCAAGCTGTGCGCACATCCGAGAAAAGTCCGTGCTGACAAAATTTCAAAAAAGAATTTCTCGCATTTAAAAATAATGCCTTCTTTAACTTCACACATGCATAGTAGACATGTAGAGCTATCCAATAATGTATCACATATTTTTTGGCCAACTACGAAAGCTGTTTTTTCCTTCAACATGAAGCTTCTTGCAAAAGATTAGAATTTGTTTTTTTTTACAGGCGATCAGCTGAACCTTCAAAGCTGCACATATTTTTTTGCTATACTATGTCACTTGGGCTACCATTCTGTATTTAAGTTCTGTCCTGTGAATTTTTCGTTACGAAAAAAAATCTAACGGATTGCAATTTGACTCATTTTTGCCGGTGCCAAAAGCAATTGAAGTATTCAAATATTTGAAAAATTGGCTATTTTGGCAGTTGCATCACTTCACCGTATTTGCACGCACACCATTTGAAGGCCTCGATCAATACAATGTGCATTTGAAAAAGAATGTTGATTGATGTCCTCTAGCTCAGCTGAGCAGGAAAACTAAACTGTCACCAAAATGCTACAAAATATCTGGCAAAAATTAATAAAAGTGGGCAACGAGTTTTGAACTCTAGTAAACACATGGCAATGTTTCAGCTATATGTGTGGTGTCAAAAAACACTGGTCGATTCGGCATGGAATCGCACACCTGCAAGTGCATCTGCGCCATTGTCAGAGTTCAGTAAAAACTGCATTTTACATAGCTTTGTAAACATGGTTTATTGCTATCTAAAATACATGAGTAAAAATTATTAGGTATAAGTCGGCTTAAATTTAAAATGCAACAAAAAATCTCCGGTCATGGCAATGATGTGCCTTTCATGTTTGCATGAAACCATATGTTTTTCTGAATTCTTTCGTTATTTTTTGTGACAGTGAATAAAATTGAACTCACAAAAGGAGTAACTTTGTTTTATTCCAGCACATCACTAATAGTTTTTTTTTTCATATAAAAATCTGAAGTAGTTAATATGAATAAGTCACTTGATATGGAATGACCTGCGCAGGAACGTTATCATGGCAGAAAACGCAACTGTATCATGCAACAGCAATGCAGCATAATAAACTGCTCCCATAAGCATCACTTATTGTGATTGCCATATTTCCGAAGTATGTAAGGTTTACTGAAATTGGCACACACTATTCAACCAACAAATAAGGATTGTACAGTGGTCCTTTTTCAGTTTTACAGATTTTTTTAAAGTTGTCTGTGCCAGGTAGCATAATTTTTCTTCTTGAGCTGGATTATTCAGAGGTGGACATTACTAGCACAAGAAATGGAAACATTATACTGATTCTCATAAATTTATTAATTCACTTAAACATCACGGCACATATTTCAGTTTGCAAATTGTAGCCAGTGAGGTTGAAAGACATATTCACTTGAAATTAATTTCCAGGGTGTTACCAGTTGCGAGATTTTTTCATAAATGTGAGAGAAATACATGGGCATTCCGGTTACTTTTGTGCTTCAATGCATAACAGTACGTTTTGTTAACAAAAAAGTGCTACAGCAGTGCATTTCTACAGCCAGTTTGATGGCATGTGTCTCGTTACTGGTGTCATTCTGGAAGTTCGTTCTTAGTGCATACACCTTGTAAAATTACCGTCTACAATTCGTAAAAACTTTATTAGGAACTGAGTTTTTCTTAATCAGCTGACTATGGTGTCTTGATTTCTCATGCAAGTAATGTTTGGCACTCTGTATCTAGAATTATGTTAGCTGCAACAGTCCGTGTTTAATAAATTCCATGAAACTTAAAGATAACCACCCTGCATATCAGGTCTCATTTGAGTGCAGTGGGCTCAAGCAAATCGTGCCATGGTAATAGTACCACTGGCTCCCTAATAGAGAAAGCAAGTACCTTTTTCAGTGTTCTTATTGACAGTCATGTCAGTCTGCTTCTACATTTATTTATTGAGGTATTTATTTTTTTAAATTTATTTCTTTTGGGAAATGTGTTTTACTTGAAGGCCACACATACTACACCTTCAGTATTCAATTTCGTTATGGTGTCAAGCTGCAGGAAGTTTGTACTGTGCAATAGTTTTAAGTTTCTGATGTTCTCAAACTACAAATGGTTGTACATTTACACAGATGTTTGGTTACAAATAAACAGTTCACCTAGAAAAATGGTTTTTGTCTGCAGCAGTTCAGCACTCTTAGTTTTGTGGAGGACCATTCACTCTGACAATTGAAAAAAGTGGCATAATAGTACTGCTAGCAGTTTTGCAATACGTCTTATTACAGCCAATCTAGGAGCATGTTTTGAGCCCAGGGTGACAGAGGCCTGCGATACAAAACGGCTGTATTTAAATTTTATCCCTATCCTCTCACAGCAAACATACCAACGTGACATCAAAGGTAATTATATGCAACATAGCTCAGCAGTATCTTAAGGTAAGTGCAGGTTTAAACTGCTAAATACCCAGTGGGGCATAAAGGGATTTCAACATAATTTGTGTTGATGTTCAACAGATCTGCAACAATTCTTCCATGGGCTTTCAATATTGACGAACAACACATTTCAACAATACGTCAATGGGCTTTCAATTTTGAGACTGAACACATCTTCAACAATGCTTCAATGGGCTTTCAACATTGACAAACAACACATTGCAACAATACCTCAATGGGCTTTCAATTTTGAGCTTCAACAATGCTTCAATGGGCTTTCAACATTGACAAACAACACATTTCAACAATACGTCAATTGGGTTTCAACATTGACAAACAACACATCTTCAACAATGCTTCAATGGGCTTTCAGCATTGAAGTACACCATAGTTTCAACGATATGCCAATGATCTTTCAAATTGAGAGGCCACAATGATGTTTCTGGTGAATGTCGCGGGCCAATTATCAACACTTGTCAACAATTTCCTCAATGATGTTTCAACAATTCCTCGATGATCTTTCAAGGTCATTTGTTGACGTTGAACAATGATACGTCAATAACCTTTCAACAATTTTTTTTGTAAGGGTGAAACTAAAGCTCTACCGAAAGGCAGAGCAGCCGAAGTTGCGAAATTTTTCGTCGAGAGCATCCTGCTGCGACATGGTGCTCCAGAAGTCCTCATCACCGACAGAGGAACGGCATTTACAGCAGAGCTCACCCAAGCGATTCTGCAATACAGCCAGACAAGCCACAGGAGGACAACTGCCTACCACCCGCAGTCGAATGGTCTCACGGAGTGCCTGAACAAGACAATCGCCGACATGCTAGCAATGTACGTCCACGTCGAGCAGAAGACGTGGGACGCGGTCCTGCCGTATGTAACCTTTGCTTACAACACGGCTGTGCAAGAAACAACACAGATCACGCCATTTAGGCTGGTTTACGGCAGGAACCCGACGACGACGCTGGACGCCATGCCGCCCCACGTGACGGACGAAGATAATGTTGACGTCGCTACCTATCTCCAGCGCTCCGAAGAAGCCTGACAGCTCGCGCGCCTACGGATCAAGAACCAACAAAGGACCGATAGCCGACACTACAACCTCCCACGACGCTTCGTCGAGTATCAGCCCGGCGTCCGTTTTTGGATTTGGACCGCAATACGCCGACGAGGACTGAGTGAGAAACTATTGCGACGCTATTTCGGACCCGACAAGGTCATTCGACGTATTGGCGCACTGGACTATGAGGTTGTGCCAGACGGGATTTCGCATTCACAGCGGCGCCGCGCACGATCTGAAGTGGTCCATGTGGTGCGTCTGAAACCCTTTTACGGAAGCTGACGAACTTCCTTATTTTGTTGTGTTTTTTGCTATGGGCGTTTTTCTTTATTAATTTCGTTTGTAGGCAGCATCGGGTGGATGCTTTTTAAGAGGGGGGCATTGACACGTGTACTTGTTTATCTTCATCGGGCGACATGTTTCACCGTGTAATAAATGTTATCGCACAGCGCAGGACGCGCCTTCATGTATCGGAAGTTTCTGGAATGTTATCGATGCTTCCATCCGCTGTCTGTGACCGAACCTTATGTGATCTTATTGCATGTGTGCGCGACGCGAATAGTGTAGAACTTTGTGGAAGGCGCGCGGGTCCCAGCGATTACTCTGGAACATTGGACGACTGATGCATAAAAGCCGACGCGCTTGACCCGCTGATCAGATTTCCGACGATCGCCGACTGTGCTCGCCGCTGTCGCCGTTCTTTGAGTGTAGCCTATTTTCGAGGGCACAAGTTCGCCCAATAAAACGCTAGTTTCCTCTTTCTCAGTTTGGCTGCTTTCTTCACAGTCACTACCACGTGACAATACGTAAGTGTCGAAACCATTATTTCAAGCTGTTGGTGTTGCATAGGGATGTGCGAATATTTGCAACTTTGTAGTTTTGTACCGAATAGTGCCCTATTCGATTTGGTCGTCAATTTTTGTAATTGTGAATATTTTTTTCACAGCTTTCGGGTATTTCAAAATGGCAACCGCACCCACATAAACATTAAATTGGAGAAAAGTATGGTAAATGTTCACGACGAAAGGAATACTATAGCCATGAAACATGAGAAATTGCGTAGTTGAGCAGGCTAGGTCACTCAGGTGGGCACACTTTACAGGCTCTACAGTGGTCATTTGCATCCTCTGAAGAACCCTGTGCATGCGAATAAAGTACTTGTTTGCTCGTAATGCAATTTGTTTTTTCAATTACAATAATTAATAAGGCACTATATGATGACAGAAACTTTCTAACTTCAAAAATACTGGGATGTAAACATCAGTTTGTATTAAGAGTATGGCTATTCATTTTTGTGAAATTATTCGATTCAATTTGCTTCTGGCATTATTCTATTCGGTTCCAATAATTCCTGTTTGTTCACCTATATTGCATCTTTTTGTGCTATATTTCACATGTGCATTGCAGACAATGTGCACTCGGAGCATATTAAATGTAATTATAGAAAATTTCCCAGTGGGCTAGTTGCTTCGACATAACACTGCTGTGCAAAGTGACGAAGGGACAGGACTTAAGAGAGAAAAACAATGCACGACACCCGAGTGCAAATTAACAACTGTTTTAGTTTTCGGAAAAAAAGACCTTCATATAGCCTACTCGCACGTGCAGGAATGCTCTTCCCAGTCGAGCCATGTCATCTATTGTGAGTAATTAAGCTAATCTCTTTGCTGAGTGATATAGATGGCACATGATGATGATGATGATGATGATGACGATGATGATGAATCCTCAATAAATGGCACAAACGCACTATGGGGGATAGGCCACGAATCGGGTGGTAATATGATTGAATGAATAAAAGAATTTGGTTAAAAAATAACTAACACAAAAAGTGAAATAAATATATAATCCAAGATGAAAAATAAACTGTGAATACACGAGTAAAACTAGTGATAAATACTATAGTAAACCTTACGTTGATAGGAATACTAAACAAAGAATAATAATTAAAAAATACATAGACTTAAACTTGGGTAAGCTAAATTTTTGAATAAAAATGCTAGAAGGATTTAAACTGTGTATATGTGCTTTTATATTTTTGAATTTCGTAGACTGAAGTAGAAGTAAATCAATTGTGGAAACTAAGAACTATTAACAAGGCATTCTTTTTGTGCCACATAGAAAATTATAAATGGCTAGGCATACGTTCCTGTGGCTGTATCCCAATACTGTTGCTCCAAGGGAGAGAATAGTAGTGCTGTTTAAAGGCAATCCTAAATTTTGAAGTGGGATTTCTAAACATAGTTTTCGATGAACAGAAAATCACCGACAGGATGATAAAAATGATCTATAGATTCCGGTTCATTGCAGAGGTAGCATAGAGGGGATACCGCCAGACCACACCTGTGCAAGTAAAAATTAAGTGTTGGAATAGGGCAACGCAGCCTAGTAAATGAAACTTCGAATTTCCGGTTAGGATACCATTTCCGGTTCCAAGAATAATTTAGGCGCGAAAAATCTGTACATTTTGCTAATGACAGGGCTTTTTTGTCTTCGCTCCAAGAAAATTGTCTATATCTGGCTGCAGTGACGTGCGCCGTTGCCGGCAGCACAGATAGCACAGGGCCTGTTAAAGAAGCTCGGGCCAAGGAATCGGCTATTTCATTTATATGAATATCTCTGTGGCCTCGGACCCATACCATATGAGCTAAATTTAAATGAGGCGGAGCTAATCAATAAAACGTGTTCAATGTTGTCGATTTTGTAGACGCAGTAAGTGCGCTGCATACAGATAGAGAATCTGTGACGATAATAACTCTTGTAGTATCAACGGGTAATTTCCTCAAGGCAAAAACTATTGCCAGAAGTGCGGCATGAAAAATTGATGTGTAATCTGGTAGGCGAAGTGAAAAAGACCAATCGAGAGATGGTGAGTAGATACCCTCGCCTGCCTTCTCTTCACACGAAGAAGCATCAGTCGCTATTACATTTATTTTGAAACGGGCCAAATATTCTTGTAAACGGTCATTCAAATATGTTGTGGGCAGAAATTTTGCATTGTTAGGAAAAATGTCTGCAAATTCAATTTTGAGCGATCCTGTAGCGCTATGAAGCGGAATTATTTCTCTAAGGCTAGCATTTAAAGGTGTTAATTGTACTTGCACAAATACAACTTGTGGGGTATGCAAACGTGACGACGTGTTCTCAAAAAATGGATTGGGTTCACTAATAAATGCATATTGTCCCCGTCGTAGCGAAGATTCATAAGCTCTTAAGTAGGTTTGAACCGTAAGCATGCGGAATCGCGTGTGAAGTGTAGGTAGGCGCGCTTCCTGGTATAATACATTATTAGCAATGAATTTAGGGAGACCTAAACATAGTTGAAGAGCTTCGCTTTCTAACAGAATAAGGGGCCTTAATTTATATTTTGCACTTCCAGAGAATAAAACACAGCCAAATTCTAGAATCGGTCGTATATACATACGATAAATCATAATTAGTGTGCCACTTCGCATACCAGAACGTCGGTTACTAATTCTACGTAGTAGACTTACGGCTCGTGTCCCCTTCGTTCTAATATTCTCTATGTCAGAACGCTAGTTAAGTTTTCCGTCATATATGATACCCAAGTATTTCAGTGACTCTACCTGCGGAATGGTTGTCTGTTCATATACTAATGATAACTGTACCGGCCCGGAAAGCGGAAAAATAAGGACTGCACTTTTGTTTACGTTTAGTGATAGATGCAGATCGTGAAGCCACGTTTGTAGAGTACAGAGGTACATTTGCAAAGACAGGTGAAGAGAATTGATGTCTCTAGGAGTCGCGAAATATGCAATGTCATCGGCATAGATATACAGATTTACATCCTGGTGCAGCGGAACTGAACTCATCAATAGGTTAAATAGCACAGGAGACAGAACAGCCCCCTGGGGCACCTCTCTTGTCTGATCGAACTGCCTTAAAGAAAAACCGTTTTGAAAACAATGAAATTTTCTGTTTCTTAGAAATTCAAAAATCCATGCCGTTATATATCTAGGAAAATTGTAGGACTGTAATCTCTTCAGCAGTAGAGAGTACTCAACGCTGTCGTAAGCTTTTGCGACGTTAAGAGTCACTAAAGCACTAACTTCTTTTCTATGTTGAGCAAGTTGGATGCGGCTTCCTAAATCTACATGCGCACACCAAACGGACAGACCGAGCCGGAAACCTATTTGGCATGGGCTCAATAACGAATTTTGAGATATATCATCCATCACACGATCACATAAAACTCTTTCAATTAGTTTTACCATATTTGACGTAAGAGATATAGGCCTAATGTTGTCAAGATTGTAGCCGGCTCCTTGTTTTTTAAGCAACGGAATAATTTTGGCTGTCCTCCATTCTTGTGGAATCCATGAATTTTGTAGAGAATAATTTACCGTATTCAGAATGTCGTCAGGAGACATTTCAAACAATAATTTTAGCATGGCATCGGAAATGCCGTCAGGACCTGGAGCTGATGCGGGCAGAGACCCAAGGACATTAGACAGTTCTGACATTGTGACTTCCACAAAGTCATCGGCGATGAGGGGCCTCAGTTGCCCATTCGGCAAACGTGATGATCAGAGCTGAGCTAAGCCCTTTCCTATGAATTCTAATGAAGCAGATATCTCGCGTGGTGAAAGAATTATTGATTCAGTATTCGGTCGTGTCGGTATGAATTTTCTGTATCGCAGGAATCTGAACAGAGCTTTTTTGTTGCTGGGCTTAGAGAGGAAGTCATGATGTTTTTCGTCATATTCGCATTTGGCATTCGATACTGTTCTCTTGAACACAGCAGCTGTGAATTTATGATCACTCCAGTTACTCGCACACTGATTGTAAAGTAATTTCTTCCATGCGGCTTTTCGTCTTCTATAATCCCGCGTGCAATCCGAATTTCACCAAGGAGAGGTAGTACCTTTGGTTATGTTAACATTAAATTGCGACTTTTTAAAGAAACTTTTTAATACAGCGCAAAGCCGCATGGCTTTGATGTCATTGGGTATCGCTTTCTGGGAGTTGAGGACCGTTTTCAAGACACTCTGAAATTTCTGGTAGTTGACAAAAGTCCGCGTCGGAGACTCCAGGGGAATAACAGGACAGACAATATCGAACCTAATAGGTAGATGGTCACTAGTTGAGGCTGAGTCAACAGTAGACCAGGAAGCTACGGCAATTCCTGAGCTGACAAATGTAAGACCCAATGCTGATTTAGGAAGGCCCTGAATAAAGGTAGCTGAATTCGTGTGCAAGCAACAAAAGTTTTGACTAATTGCCCACTCCGACAATTGCTTTCCACATGAGTCCGTTCTGAAACCCCAAGACACATGATGGGAATTAAAGTCTCCGGCTAACACAATTTCTTTCCTACAAGATTTGACAACGGTATCGGGGAAACGAGTATCACGCACGCCTGTGGGAAAATATGTATTAACTAATGAAAATGGGGAACAACCAGGAATAGTTACATCTATTGCTAGTATCTCACACTCTTTAGACATATACTGATAGGAAATTTTTACTTTGTGGCATATTTTAGTTGTTATCAAGAAAGCAAGTCCTCCGCCTCTCGATGGACGGTCCAATCGAAATAAACGATAATTTTTCTATGAAAATATTGGGCGTAGGAAAGCCGAGTTTCCTGCAAAAGAATAATGTCGGGAGAAAGTTGTGAACAAAAATATATTAAATCGGTAGCTGCTGAAATAATGGAACGAGAGTTCCACTGTAATACCTTTACATAACCTATGATGAATTAATGCCTACTTTAGAGACCGCTTGCTCTAAAATACTGCCTTTTAGAAAATCTTTCTTCGAGATCTGTCTTTACCCTACTTCGTGAGTTTTGATTCAGGGACAGAGCTGGAAGAGTTAGAATTAGAATCTGACTTGGAAAGACCATCTTTCACAAACTTCTTGTTTTTTGAGTGCGGCACAGAGACCGACGAGTTATCGTTAGGTGATCTTGCGCGTTTGAGCGTCGGGGGGTCCATTTCTACATCCTGGTTGTTTTCCGACACTGATCCAGACAAGCAGCCGTTGTCGGTCTGCTGAGTAGAAGTTGAATGACTCGCATTGTTTGCGTCTTCTACGTTAACTGATAAGGGATCCATTAACTGTTGAGCATTCGATGTTAGAGTCTGTGAAAGAATCTGCGAGCTAGCATTAGAACTCGTTAAAGGACTGAACAGCTGAATCATTTGTGAAGTCAGCACTTGAGCTAGCGTCTCTGACAAGTTTAATGTTAATTGTTCCATTGCTTTTTACAACACTTTTTCGACCGCTGTCGCAATAGAATCGGAAAGGGCTTAGTCTGCAACCATTTGCTGACGGGCTGTCACTCCTGCATATCCCCTAGGTCTCCCCTGAACCTCAACAATAGCATCATGGCATGAGCAGCGTCTCCTTTCAATGACATCTATAATTTGCATTTCCTGTGATCTTGCAGGGCAGTTCGAGTAGTTATCGGGGTGACCACCACCACAGAGACAACATTTCTCTTCTGATGAAGAACAATCACTAAAATTGTGGTTGTCTCCACAAGTACGGCAGCGGGGTGCAGATCTGCAGCCCCTAACGCTGTGACCAAATCGCCAACACTTGTTGCATTGTAGAATGCGTGGAGCCAGAGCTTCTACCTTGTAAATTAGGGGCCAGACTTTAATTTCTGTTGGCCGCATCGTCCCATTACATGTAGTTATAACCGACTCTGTTGGTACCTTTTTATTGTCAGTTACTCGACTACACCAGTAAATGGATATGACTCCAGCCACCGAGAACATGCCTAAAATCTCGTCAGGGGTTAAAGTAACGTCTACCCCTCGCACAATGCCTCTAGAGCATGCGAGATGTGGCGGTACGAAACAGCTCACCGGATGTAGAGCGAAGGTGGCACAACTCAGTAGTTCTTTCACACAGGTCTGGTCTGGTGAGCAGCATAGTATACCCCCTTTGCCGAATTGGCGGACCTCTGTGATCTAGCGGAAGAGCGGTGAGGCCTTCTGCAATTCGCCCTGAATCGTCTTTGGATTTTTTATATTGATCGTTCCGCCGTCGGTGGGCACCATGGCCACAGGAACATTGCCGGCTCTACTGCGAAGAAAAAACTCCAGCGGCAGCTCATGAGGAGCTACCGAGGGTGACAACGGGGAAGCCCCGTAGCCCAGTGATGATACAGACATCAAGCAAGGCTAACACAAAACCACATAAAGAAAAGGAGTAACGGAAAATTACAAGCTGGGCAAAGAGAATACCACCCGATACTTGACCTACGCCCCCAAAGCAGGAGAAGCCAGAAACGAGGAACTCGTTTCCTAAACGCAGAGCTAGATCGAACGCCGAACAGGGATCCGGTAGCTCAAATCTGCAGCGAGCAGCACATGGGGTCATCTTGATGTTGAAGGCTTCCTTGACTTCTTTTTCTTTAGTTACTACATTTCAGCAAGATCAGATCCCCATCCTGTGCAAGATATGGCATGAAGCGCAATATATGGCAAGGTCTCCGGGCGCTTGTATCAGACTGCAGTTGTATCGGTGTTCGCACACTCAATCATTTACGCACCTGTCTGCTTCACCCACGTAATCAGCCCCATGTGTCAAAGGTATCTTGTAGACCACGTCTGTCGTGCATTCAATCAATCCTTTAACGTGGTTTATAGTGCATGCAATCAGGGTATTCCTATCGCTGGTTTCCCTTTAGCTTTTGTCGTGCTGTGAGGACCACTCTTTCGCTCATTTAACCGAGCGAATGAGTTCAGCAAATGATGAGAGCGAACGCAGCATGGAGTGGGAGATAAAAAAAAGTGGAACTGAGAAGAGGCACGAGGAGGAAAGCGGAGAGGAAGGTGCAGCAGAACCATGAGGGAGTAAGCAGAGGAATGTTTGTCGAAAGCGTGCAAATCAAAGCGAAGTGCAGTGACGGCAGCTGCTAGATGGTGCCAGAGTAGCACGCAATGTCTGGGAGGTTTGTTGGCGGTGGCTTTTGTGAATCACGCCCACACGTCACCCATGCGCTGGCTCACGCGATCTCCTAGATTAGCAAGGCAGTGGCGCCACACTTCGCTCCCTTTGCAACATGCCAGGCGAGACTGGTTGTCCACACCAGCGAAATGACAACACGTGTGGAACTGCACTCAAATTTCGTATTAGGGAGTACCGTAATTGTCTGTGATTTCTTTCTGTCAGTTGCATGTGCTATAAAGTAATAAACATTGCAGAAGCATCGCTGGTCGCTTATGCTCTTATGCATCTCAATATAGGTATTGTATCAAAGCAGATTCCTTGCTTTGTACTCGTTTCTTTCCAAAGCTGTCTCTGCACATTTTACACTTTGTGAAGAGGGGAGGCTAGGGAACAGCTTAGAAGTTGTATCACAGCAGACACCGAGCAGACGGCACAGAGCAATGAACACATCTTGAGGGGCATTCAACCCTCCTATTAGCCAAGGAGCCCAGTAGCTTCTCCAGTGCTGCAAGGAACTACTGAGATGGAGTACAGCTCACAAAACACATTGTATTCAATCACACATTGAACACAATTATTTATTTTGTGCTAGGTGTTATCTGCTGTAATGCAAGCTATGCAAATGCTCCTTATGCAATTTTTTGCACGTGTGACGACACAGCAAAGCACCTTCTCTGCCACAGCCCAACTGTCGCATATCTGTACACGTGTACATGTGTGATAGCGTTTCCCTTTCTGTCACGCGGGCTATATTGCAATCACATCACCCTCCCCCACTATGTGTATATAATCGGTGGCCGCCCAGCTGTGGTGTGCTTTTTGTCCTTATATTAGTTGGCTGTCAGTCTGCCACATTAAGTTGCTGCCATGCAATAAAACATGCTTCAAGTTCACTCTGCCTCTTCGTTCACGGAAGCCCTGGAACACGACACCAACCTTTCACGCTAACAATGTGTTCTGTGAGCTTTACTCCATCTCAGTAGTTCCTTGCAGCACTGGAGAAGCTGCTGAGCTCCTTACCTAATAGAAAGGCTGAATGCCCCTCAAGATGTGTTCCTTGCCCTGCGCCGTCTGCTCGGTGTCTGCTTTCTATCCTGTCAGTACATGCTCCATGGTTGGAGGATTGACGCAAGAATTGTTTTGATGCCATAACCATAAGCATTGCTTAATTGCATGCGACATAGGAGCTTCGCTTCGCCTGTACACTTTCCCTTCATTTACCTTGCAGCCACCTTAATGAACATCAAGGATGAATGCCCTCATAAATGTTCACTTGTGGAACAGCGTCTGCTCGGCGCCTACTTGCTGGAATGAAAGCAATTTAGGAAATAATCTAAAGCCCTATTTTACTGACTGCAGCATTTATCGTGGGTGCGAAGAGGGTGATGCGACAGAAAGCCTGTGTGCAAATACAAGGTAATGTACTAGGGTGCTGATCAAACGCTTTATAGTTGGATTGTGTAAAACCCCAATTACACACAGGAATGACATGAAACTGGTCATAACTTAAAGCAACGGTTCATGGGATACAGATATATGGGCACACAAACATGACGCTCAATGGAAGTTTGACTTGAAATGATAGTCACTTTTCAGATAGAAGTGACATGATGACATAGTGGTAATCAATGCCTGTTATTTTTTTATTCCCAGAATGATCAGTTGTATAATACCTGCACCTAGATACAATAACGCATTCCGAATCGCAGATATCACATCCCATCTGCCCTATGCAACTTTGCCACATCAAATGGGAAACGCATTAATATAATCAGTTACGGATTAGGCCAAAGTGTTTTGGTGTTTCTTGCAGTTTTGTCTTTCACGAGTACTTGTGTAATGTGAAAAATAATACCCTGATGTTCTAAATGTTATGTATACTATATGACAATTCTATTCTTTTTCTGTGATCAGAGGAGGCTTTTGTGGGAATGGGAAGTTTATAAATGGGAAGCTTTTTAACAACGAATATGATGACAAGCCGTCGAAAGGTTAGCAGGCTAGCACGGTGAGGAAAGTATCTTTTAGCCACATTGGTACAAAACTTTCCCATGGGCTTTTTTTTATTCATAAACACACATCCCTTGATCTAGCAGATTTATCTTTTATGCGACAAGTCTGTGTTGTTTTCCTTGCAACAAGTCCTTTTGCATGTGCCCGCAAAACTTTGGTCCTTCATTAAGTTTATTTTTTCTACAACTTTCATGTTTTTTGGTAACAATTTATTGTGAATTTTTGGAAGCTCTTCATACAGCAGCCCTAATTTCTTGGAAAGCTTTTTTGCAACGAGGCTCTAAAGTTGTTGTTAGACTATTCAAGTAGTTTCTTTAATATAACAATTAGTAGCCTTGAATTTAAAACACCCTTTGTCCCCAATAGTTAGCTATCTTTTGCATTATTTGGTTAAGAGGTAGTACCTAAATCTATGGAAATAAATATTGCTACTACAAGTACCTACGTCGTCGTGTCACTATTCAATATTTGATGCTTACAATTTTTGTTCAAGTTGTGTTTGAAAAAAATTTACATTCGCCCCCCTGTATTTCTTATACATTGCACAAAGATACGCCCAAGCCATATTTGTGCCTTCTGAAGTCTTATTTTACTGCACATAATAGTGGCAAAAAGCAGCTTTTCAGAGAGAACTTGATTTTGTTGTTTTGTGTATTCTGTTCTTCTGACATAAGTGTAGTGAATCGACAACTATATCGCACACAAATACACTGCCTCTCAATGGAACAGACATTTATTTGATACACACAAATTTGCACCCTGTTCATCTAGATTTCAAAATTGTGCTGATTGTGGCCAGCCTCTAGTACCTATATAAGCATGTCTGCGATGTGGTCTGAGGGTACACGTACAGTGCAACTGCGAAGCTAGTTATAGATCTCACAGCAATGCACCAAGTAAGGTTGTTGCTTAATTGTTATAAAGAAAGACAGCTTCAGCTAGGCTGTAAGGGCAACAAAAATGATTTGTGCAATTCGCCAAATATACAAACAGAATATAATATGACTACATGCCATGTGCTAAGTATTGCAAGTGATTAAGAGAATGATATAAGGGCTGTTGGCCTAATCAGGCCTATTTGTTGCGTTAAAACATAGGCTGTGAAGTTAACTTCAACATGTCTAAGTTGTCAACACGTCAAAGTATGTACGAATTTGGGGGAGGTGGCAGTGAGACTCCCTGGGGAAGCAATACGTCAGTTGTACTAATGGTATGGCTTCACTATATCATTTCATCATTGTTTGTTTAGAAATATGACGGTGGGTTAGAACCTATGAAATGCCACAACATCAAGGCTGAACATCCATCCTTCTCAGAGGCTTAAGCAATGATAAACAGTTATGCTTCAAAGAATATTTTGGTAACAAATAAATGCCATGTTCATTTCAGTGGAATGAAAAGAGGTGATTGAGCACAGCCATGCTATGGTAGCATGCGCGAAGGAACAAAGGAGAGCCTGGGGGCTGATATATGTGAATAGAGTGAACAACTAGCTGTGACTTGCAAGGTTATCTTACTCCACAGAGGATGCTGCAGTAAGGTTTGTGCAACTGTAAGCAATACGAGAACGAGTGAAAGATTACTTATAATATATGGATTTGTATGGCAGATGAGAATGCGCACCCAATTTGCCACTACGCATCTTTTATATTTTATATTCAGCACAGAGTGCGGGTCACTATGGCTTCTTAACCGCAAATTTCTGCATTCCGTTTCGCAGTGCTTATGGGGCTATCTGCATTGATTTGACTACTTAAGTGATTGGATAATAGAACGTGTCCGCATTGCAGATTTACACAGAACATATTATGAATTCGTCACAAAGCTCTACCCAAGAAACTGTCTGTTGGTTATGAAAAAAAATGGCAATAAACATTCCCTTACTTCCTTGTGCTGCCATGCACACGGTGCTAATGAACTAATGTCTACAATGCAGACATTCTCTGCTTTCATTAGAGGTAGGTACAAGTTACACTGACACAATGATCATGCATTCATTTCCTGCAAGCTACTGCATGTAATTGGTGTTACAGCAGGCATGGCAACTGTTCTTCCCTACCGGTGTCTTGTGCACCATATGAGTGAGCATATCATTTCATTGTCGTGTACCTGTTTAAGCTGTTACTGATTAAGAAAGGCAAATATAAAACGACTGACTACGTCAATGATTTCACATGCAAGATCACTGCACTCGTTTCAAAGCTTATTAGAGAGTTTTAGATTAAGGGGGATGCAATCGCTGGGGCCCCAAGTACTACGGGGCCTCAACGCTTGCGCCCCCTTAATCTAGATCTCTATAGTCGCTTGATAATCTTGGTTTGCTTTGAGATGAAGTACAGTTACTGCGCACCTGTTTGTTAGCCTATGCACTTTTTAATGTGGCAGTGCATTAGCTAGCTAGGTTGCCACTACATGAATGCGACATCTGGGCCATGCCTAACGCAATCAAATAAGATTACTTTTCAATAGTTTACTGACTGCGCATGCTTCTTTGTTATCTAGGGAAAAGAATAAAAAGAGAATGCATGCATAAATGATGTTGACAGCAGCAAACGGTCTCAAGGCAATCATCCTTGATTGTCACCATTGCTGAGAGAGCATGCATGTGTGTATTCACTTTGAGCACAGGCTGTACATTGTTTAAATGCTGGCAGAGGTATGGATAAATCGTGAAGGGGCAGTAGGTTGGCCACCCAGGCCTTTATGCGCGAGCCTTGCTGCTTTGTGTGCCCCCGTAGACCTCTGTCATCTCTTAAGACATGAATGACATAACACTGCTTCTATTTGCAGTGACATTTTTAGCACCAAAAAGAAATGGAAACATTACATGAATTAATGCCTATATGGGGTGTCTTTTCAGCAATATGAATAATTATTTTTTCATGCAAACATTCTTCTATTGAAAACATATCTGACAAGCATCTCTTCCTGAAGAAGTAACTATGATATGTACATATTACTTTTATGTCTGTCATAATTGTAATCATTTGCTTAAGACTTACCGGTGGGCTAGTTGGTTAGTCATGACTTAATATGGCAGTGCACTTTGAAACAATGACGTCACATAGTCACGTCGCGTGCGTCGCACAGCGCTCCTGTACGTTCATTCGGTGTTACATCACTGTTTCGAAGTACCGATGCCATATTACATCATGTAACCAATTGTAGCCTCGCTATTGACAGCTACTAAAAAGACCTCAGCAGCAAAGTGCAACTGAATAAACAAGTCATTATTGATGATTCACACGCGTGCTCGGTGATGAAGTGACTTGTCAATAAACACAGCTGTATTCCGTGATAATAGAACCATCTGTATCAGATTATGTTAATAGAGAACGCTGCGGGCGCTTCAGCGTGCTACACTGTTGCTGCGACAGATCCCTTGCTCATTGGCTTAGATACACCTTTGCGCTCGTGTATGCGCATTCTTGGAAGCTGTTACGCACAGGGTCTGGCCTCATTCGTAAAAGGAATGCGCATCGGTTTGTGGCAGAAAACAGACCAAGTTTATTTTTTACAAGAGACGCAGACGAGAGCCGCATGTGTTCGAGGGGGCAAACTCTCGGTCCCTGTCCAGTGGCCGGCACGCTGGGGGTAATGGAGAATTCTTTAACTCGACTCGGGGTGGGGTCGCTTCCTGTTTCGTCCGCACTGGTGCTTTGTCCAGCCAAGGAGCAGTGGTGCGTCGCTTGTACGCAACACTATCCTCCCTTAGATGGAGTCGTCGTAGTGATTCGGAGGGCGTCATTCCCGCTGCGGGCGTGATCTGCAGTCGTGTTTGCGACGGTCTCAGGGGCAGTACCAATCTCTGGTTTGGTCACCGATGATTACGAAGGCTCCAGCGTTCCTGAGAGAGTGGCCTCTGACGACGTGGAGTTACCTGCTTTTATCCCAAGCATAAATGGGAGCGGGACAATGCT
The DNA here is from genome assembly GCF_023375885.2 of Dermacentor andersoni. Classification (NCBI taxonomy): domain Eukaryota; kingdom Metazoa; phylum Arthropoda; class Arachnida; order Ixodida; family Ixodidae; genus Dermacentor; species Dermacentor andersoni. The sequence continues at coordinate 190,608,167 of NC_092817.1, read as the reverse complement.
CGCGGTTACTGTACAACCCTTACCCTGTGTCGCCCAATCTTCTGTGGGGTGTCTCAAAGCAGCGGGCTTGATGTGGTCACATTGTCATCGCACTAACTTGTTAGGGCTTTTAATGAGCCACGATGTGTGGCCTAGCTTTTCCAAAACCGTTCCCTCCATCCAGATCAGATTCCCTCCGAAGTTTCAAAAGAAAACTGGTTTGTCCGACAGCGAGTACTTTCGACTTCGTGTCCCTGTTGCAGTTGGTATGGATTCTTTTTGCGTGGGGCTGAATGCACGTGAGAGCTGTATCCAGCTGACGCCAGAACACAAGTGCAGCTGCCATTTCACCCGTTGATGTGCGGATGGTGGTGTGTTGCTGTAGCAAAAACTGGGCCAGCCTACACACGAATGTTCCTTTGTTTTCGGCTAATGCTCATTTTGTTTCAAAAACCATCCTTTCTGCTTGGCCATTCGTTGTAGGATGATACGGTGCACTTGTTACATGGGTCACACCATTCTTCTTTAGGAAGCTCTCAACTTCTACTGAAACGAAGGATGGCCCGTTATCAATCACAAGCTTTTTGGGGAGCCCAAAAGCTGCGAAAAGGTTCCGGAGTTCCTCAATCAATGTGGCAGACTGTGTATTGCGCATGGAGCGCACTTCGAACCATTTGCTGTAGGCGTCCACAACAATTAGCCAGCATTCTGCCTTCTACGGGACCAACGAAGTCTGCGTGAACTCTGTCTCAAGGCGTACTTGCGCGTTCCCATTAGGGAAATGGTGCCCTTTGGTGTTGACAACAAGTTGCACAGTTTCTAGTGAGCCGTTCGATATCTGCGTCAATGCCTGGCCACGAAAAGTACCTTCGTGCGCATGCCTTCATCGCCACAATTATGTGGTGGTTTCCAGGTGCGAGTTTAAGAAGTTATAACGCCTTTGTTGGAGTTACCATCAGGGAGCCTCTAACAAGGCACCCTTCCTGCGCTGAAAGCTCAGCCTTCAGTTTCCTGCACGATGAAAACTATTTATTTGGCAGTTTATGAACTTCACCGTTTGAGACAGCCTCCAGCACTTGCGACAAAACTGAGTCCTCTCGAGTCATTCGTGCTAGTCGACGCGGTGAAAGCTCGAAGCTGGGCTTGGTAGCCAACATGAACACGTCTCCCGGGGGATAAGGCTCATCAACGTGTGCCGGTAGTGGAAGTCAGCTTAGAGTGTCCGCATTTTGGTGCAGTAGGCCAGGCCAGTACAGCAACTTGTAATCGTACGCTTCTAGTTTAAGGCACGATCGCGTCATCCTTTATGAAAAGACTCGGGGTACTTGCTTTGTTTCACTCACAATTCCAATCAATGCCTGGCGATCTGTTATTATGGCCACATGCCGGCCAGCTATGTACTTATGAAAATGACTGATGCCGTAGATTACTGCTACACTTTCTTTCTTGAGCTGGAAGTAGCTCTTTTCGCCACTTCCCAGTGTTCATGAACTGAATGCAATGGACGCCTCTCGGAAAATAGCATCTTCCCTAGCGAGGATGACATTAACGCCGTACGGCGATGCGTCCACGGACAAAAGAAGGGGCTTCGTCTCGTCGTAGTGAGCGAGCGCTGTAGATGCACGGATCATCTCCTTAAGCGCCTCGAAATTGGCTTGATGTTTGCTCTTCCACTTCCAGGGCGTGTTTTTCTCTAGGAGCCTATACAATTCCACCACAACCATCGCTCTGTTCCTCAAGAAGCAGTCGTCAAATGAAATAAAGCCCAGAAAAGCCCTTAGGGATGTCTTCTCAGATGATTTGGTTGCTTGAAGTGCCGCATTAACCTTTTCTCGGTGTTACGAACACCATTGCTGTCAATTGGATGCCCCAGAAACTCAACTGATGTAATTCCGAACCTGAATTTTTCTTTCTTTAGGCGTAAGCGTTTCTCAGTTAGCCTCGACAGAACCTGATTCAGACACTGTGCGTGCTCATTTGCACTATTCCCGTTGACAATGATGTCGTCAAGGTGAACACTCACCCCTGGAATTCCAGGTATCTTTGCCTCCCTCACGCACTGGAAGATAGCTGATGCAGCGAAAATTCAGAACGGGAGGCATTCCACCCCGAATAGTCGTTTTGTGGTGGTCACTGTGAGCAGTGCTGCAGTGAACTGTATACAGGTATACCTGTATAGCTTCCAATGTCTTCCTTGAAGACATCTGGGTGTCATCCCAGGACTTCTGTAATGTCTAGTGCTGGCTCTCCAACGTGGTTGATCCCCTTCACCAGAATGTGAAGTGCCAAAAACCAATCGCATCCTAGGAGGTTGCACCCAGTACCCTTCATAACCAACAACGGCAGCAGGTAGTCCTTGAACTCAACCTCACACGAACTTGTGCGGAGCCCAGGACGTGTAATTCTTTACCTGATCATGTGCGCAAATTGAGCGGCTCGCATGAAAGCCACGCAGTGTTTTCTTCCACATTTTGTAGTCCGTGTCCTCGCTTATCAGGGAGCATGCCGTACCAGTGTCCATCTCAAATTGGACTGGCCTTCCCTCCATTGTCAAGTCCACCAGGAACTTGGGGCAGTGTGTACGTACACTCACTGTGTGCAGCTTGCGGCAGGATTTGCTAACAGGTGGTGGGTTGGCACTGTGTGCCCGTAGCTGCTAGTTGTCGGAACGTGGTTCCGTGTTTTTCTTTTGCTTTGAGATGCAGGCATGCTCGTTGTGACCTTCCTTGGAGCAGAAACGGCACTCGGCTGTCTTGAATTTGCACGTTTCAGGGTCATACAAGTCGTCGCATCGATAGAAATGTCGCGCTGACGTACGCCTTCCTTCTGGCTTGATTTGCGACGTCCTGTTAATTTCCCCGAGTTTGCCACTCCCTTGATATCTCGCTGATGCCTTGGCGCACTTTCCGCTGACAGGACTAAGCCCGCAGCGCGTTGAAATGTCAGGCTTTTTCTGCGAACAGTCTATGTGGAAGATGTTTATCCCAGACGCTGTGGACGAACCTGTCCCGGAGCATCACATCTTGGGGCGACATAGTTGGGTTCGCTGCTGAAGTCGTCGTTTGGGTGTCAGGTGATGTCGTCGATATTGTAGCCGAAGGCAGCGCTCCGAAGTTGCAGTCGGCTGTCAAGGTTCCGAGGGCCTGATCCTACTCGTCTGGCCGTTGGTCGTGTCTTTGAAACACGTACCGGCTGTAAAGCTCAGATGTCCTGGTGTCGAAGTGCCGCCCGAGAAGTGTCACTAAATCATAGAAGTTGACTTCTCTCGGGATCTGCGGCGCTATCAGCGCGCACACACAGATGATGTGATGATGAAGCCGTACCGTACCTTCAGTTTGTCCGCAACCGCTGCTTGTTCACCTTCCCAAGTGATATTTTCACTCTCCCACCCTCCCGCGCTGTATGCGAGCTGCGAGAGTGGACAGTGGCAAGGCTGTTATTCACTGGTTTCACGACTGCGTCGGTTCTACCCCCCATATTCTGCCTCCTCTCCCCCTTCTTTCTAAAATTATATATATATATATATATATATACGTATATGAGTTGCTAACCAAGGCGATTCGCTGAAGATATTGCTTTGCTTAGTAACCCAGGGGACCACTTTCAATTCATCCTCACTGACATGGAGAGGCAAAGCAGAAGGGTGGGTGTAAAAATGAATCTGCAGAAAACTAAAGTAATGTTTAACAGTCTCGGAAGAGAACAGCAGTTTACGATAGGTAGCGAGGCACTCGAAGTGGTAAGGGAATACATCTACTTAGGGCAGGTAGTGACCGCGGATCCCGATCATGAGACTGAAATGATCAGAAGAATAGGAATGGGCTGGGGTGCGTTTGGCAGGCATTCTCAGATCATCAACAGCAGGTTGCCATTATACCTCAAGAGAAAAGTGTATGACAGCTGTGTCTACCAGTACTGACGTACGGGGCGGAAACCTGGAGGCTTACGAAAATGGTTCTACTCAAATTGAGGACGACGCAACAAGCTATGGAAAGAAGGATGATGGGTGTAACGTTAAGGGATAAGAAAAGAGCAGATTGCGTGAGGCAACATACGCGAGTTAATGACATCTGAGCTAAAATCAAGAAAAAGAAATGGACATGGGCAGGGCATGTAATGAGGAGGGAAGATAACCGATGGTCTTTAAGGGTTACGGACTGGATTCCAAGGGAAGGCAAGCGTAGCAGGGGGCGGCAGAAAGTTAGGTGGGCGGATGAGATTAAGATTGCAGGGTCAACATGGCCACAATTAGCACATGACTGGGGTAGTTGGAGAAGTATGGGAGGGGCCTTTACCTTGCAGTGGGCGTAACCAGGCTGGTGATATACATATACATATATATACATATATATATATATATATATATATATATATATATATATATATATATATATAGTTGACACATGAACGTATGCACCGCACAGTGCCTGTTATTAGGCAAATAATTATTCGCACAAGGACAGCCCGCAGTGAGAAACGTTAGAATGCTGCTCCTGCTTCAGAACAGGCATGCCTCTAGATGTGGCACCATGTTACATGACCCTGTCTTGCTTGCATCTCTTTACTGAAAATTATTGCCCCAACGTGTACGGTTCCCGTCATCTCGGGGCTAAAGGCCAGACGAGTCAACTGCTTCTTCATTGGGCGACGTCACAAACTCAAAGAGCTTTTAGGCCCAGCAAAAGCTGTTGCGGCTCTTTCAGCAAGAATAAATGTTTACAAAATAAAGAAGCTCCATTTTTTATGGTTTAAAAAAAGTATGCTTGCATGACCTTGGGATGTGAGTTTGTGTTATACAAGGAAAGTCAAGCACACATGCACTTCCCTGTTGTTTGCATGCAGAGCTTACATATGACGGTGCTTTCGTCTGGTTCGCCTACGACAGCTTCGCGCCGACGGCGAACGGGTGACACGCCATGACACTTTTACTCTCAGCAGTGCTAGCGCATGCCCATGCATGCTGTTGCTCATTCTCCACGTTATGCGGAGCAGTTTATATCCGGAACGCCTTATAGCCTGAAGCAAGAAACGAAACCCCCTTCGACTTTTCCATAGTAGCTCCGGCTGTCGCTGCCTTGCATGCCGCGTCGCGAGGTGGTTCAGACGTGTAGACACATGGCAGGAATTCGGCACAAAGGAAAGTTGACGCGAGAAACTCATTTGGACATTTCCATCGCGCCGCTACAATTCCCTCCGGAGATCCCTCCGCGTAGCCACAATACCCTCTCGACTACTGTATTTATCCGTGAACCCACACAAAAACGTTGCGGAACTGTAGCGCTTACCCTTGTACTAACTGGCAATAGTCCAGAGACGACGTACATAGAATGCTACGAATGAGGAAGGGAGAGGAGTGTGAAAATTGGTAGAACCGACGCAGTCAAGAAACGAGTGAATAACAGCCTTGTCACTTTTTGCACGTTGCGCGCATATGTAGGGGAGAAAGGAGTGAGAAGTACGAGACCGCAAGGAAACGCTGCTGCTAGATCCACAGATGTTACAGAGAAACTACTTCACCTGTCGTCTCTGTTGCGAAAAAAGCCGGTTTTGTAGGGCTCTGTAAGGACTTTGGGCGCATCAAAAAGATTACTCGCAAGGATGTTTACCCACTACCACGAATGGACGACGCCATTGATAGCCTACAAGGAGCACAATTCTTTTGATTTATTGATCTGCGCTAGTGTATTAACAGGTACCTATAGCGGACGACGATCGACTGAAGACAGCTTTTGTCACACTTTAACAGCTTGTTCGAATTTAACGTCATGCGGCTTGGACTTTTTTATGCGCCTGCAACTTTTGAGTGCACGGTGGATACCATTCTGGGCAACTGCAAATGGCATATACATGCATGTGCTATCATGACGACGTCGTTATTTTCGCTCCCGACTTCCCCACGTACCTTCAACGCTTCCGGCGTGTTTTGACATGCTTGCGAAACGCGAGCCTACCACTAAATTTAAAGACGTGCCGATTTGCAGCGTGGCAACTGACAATTTTAGTTTACGTCATCTCCAAGGATGGAATTCTCCCGGATCCAATCAATCTCCGGGCCGTTGCCGAGTTCCCTAGACATACATCCTCCAAAGAGCTGCGCAGTTGCGTATGTCCGTGTTCCTACTTTAGGCACTTAATTAGAAACTTCGTTCCCATCATATCGGTCCTGACGAAGCACCTTGGAAGAAGCGGGCCCCTTACTTTGTGGTCGTCAGAGTGCTACGAAATGTTCGCAATCCTGCGCTGTTGGCTGAGCTCGCCTCCAGTTTTCCGTGACTACGACCCGACGGCTCCGACAGAGGTGCACACTGAGGCCAGCGGTATTGGCCGCGACGCAGTTTGCGCAGCGTAAAACGGGTCTTCTGAATACGCAGTGGCTTATGCAAGTCACACGCTTACGAATGCCGGGGGCAACTACACCGTGACGGAAAAGGAATGTTTGGCGATAATCTGGGCTCTTACTATAAGTTCCGGCCATATTCATATGGCCACCCATTTGACGACGTCGCGGACCACCACGCACTTTGTTGGTTGTCGGCGCTTAAGGACCCCTCAGGCCGGCTTGCAAGTTGGGCACTTCGCCTGCCGGACTAAAATACTCGCGTGCTCTGCCATAGCGGCCGCCAGCACTCTAACACTGACACCCCCTCGCGTTCTCCCTTGCTCGACGACAATGCCCGCTGCTCCGTAACACGGCTTCCTGTTTCTTCTATCGACCTTCTCACCATCGCTTCCGAAAAGCGCAAGGACCACTGCATCGCCTCGCTGATTGACTTGCTATCTGCTGCTTCGCCGCAACCAACCACTTGCGCGTTGCTTCAAGCCCACCATTTCGCCACTCGCGACGACCTGGTCTACCGACGCAAATACACCGCCGGTGGCCGCCAGTGGTTGCTATAGTGTTACCCCGCATTCTGCATTATGAAATATTCTCGTCATTCCTCTCTGATCCACAGTGTGCACACTCGAGAGTATTCCAAACTTACCAGCGCATTAGATAGCCCTACTACTGCCGCGGGATGTACAGCTATGTTCAGAAGTTTGTTCAGTCATGACCCGATCGTCAGCGCCGGAAATGTTCACCGTGTCTCTCGCCAGCCCGTCTGCACGGTTACCTTGCCGTACCCGGCCGTTGGACGCGTCGGCATTGACTTGTGTGGGCCACTTCCTTTGACATCTGCTGATAACCGCTGAGCCATCGTGACTGTTGGCCACATTACATGATACGCCGAAACTGCCGCCTTTCCAGCGGCTGCAGTAAGCGATGTTGCCTCCTTCCTACTTAGCCGATTCATACTTCGTAATGGTCCACCACAGGAGTTGTTCATCGATCGCGAACGTGTATTGTCGAAAGTCATCAAAGCCATGCTCAGAGAATGCCGCGTTGTGCACTGGACAACTACTACTTATCATCCGCGGAATAATGGCCGCCGAGAAAGCTGTAACCGCTCGCTTGGCAGCATGCTCGCAATGTACGTAGCCTCCGACCACGCAAATTTAGATGCCATTCTGCCCTTCGCGAGCTACGCCTACAATACCGCCACTGAGAGCATCACTAGCTTTTCAACATTTTCCTTATTGTACGGCCGGCACGCGTCGCACACAATCGACACGATCATTCCGTACAAGCCGGATGCATATGAGTGTGCGCCTATTTCTGCCACAGCCAGACATACAAAAGAGTGTCGTGATCCCGCGCAGGCCTTTGCTTGAAATGACCAAGAGTGCCAGAAGACCGTTGGCGGTGACACCACTTCTGCGCCCACGATACTCCCTGGAGCGCTTGTGTGGCTTTCGGTCCCTTCCACTGCAGCTGGTCTATAGTCGAACTTACTGTCCAAGTATGAACACTGTCGTCGAACGCACGTCTCTGCTGAACTACGGGATCGAGCACGTTGAAGCGTCTTCGGACATGCGCCGTCGTGGACGAAACATTGTCAACGTCGACCAACTCAAGACCTGCTCATAGTGACAAGCGGATGTGCCAGTGGGTGGCTTCTTTGTCGTTTCCCGGGGGCAATTGTAGACTAGGAGTGGAACAATATAGTGGGTCGTCCTCTCCAGCGCTTTTGCTCCTGAATGCCGCTCGCGCTCGGAGTCCGTGCGCTGCCTAGACTGTCGCCGCTGCGCTGCTCCTAGTACTATTCAATAAACACCTTAACAAGGCAAATGAAATTTATGGTACGTTACGGTACTCTTCTAGTACCTGTTAAAAAACGAAAGGTAGATTTGCCTAGCGGACAACTGATGTAACGCATGCGGAGGCAAACTTCGTTAAAGCACAGCAGCGTCTAGATGACAATAGGGGAGTGGCCACCCTTCAAATAGACACTCCTGTGCCATACCGTGTTAATTTTGCGGCAATAGCACTGCTCGAGCCCGCGGATTCGATCCTGATCGTGGCAACCGCATTAATACCGTGGAGAAATGCAAAAACGATGGCGTAATCAGGTTTAGGTGCACGTTAAGGGCTACCAAGTGACCAAATTAAAACGGAGTCCCCCACTGCCGCGTATGTGATATTGAGATTGTGGGCTTGGAACGTAAGGCCCCATGATTTAATTGAAGGTAAACACTCCTGACCCGATGCGTTGCGCCGTGTCAGACAATGCGTGTGCTAACCTTCTCGCAGGCTATCAGCACTTGCGTAGAAAAACACCTCAAGCAAACACGTCTCGCGGTGTGTTCTGTGTACTACGTAGACAAACACAGGAGGTGCACGCACGTGACATTTACTGACTAGCATGACTCGCCCCGCTAGTAGTGCACTAAACGCTGATGAACTTAAGCATTCTCCGCGACCTCCGCCAATTATCGTCAATCATCACAAGCAGCACAGAAAACTTCGCTTAACTCGACTCCCACAGTGGATACGATCGAGATGATGTCTCGTATGTCCCACTGTTATCCTAAATATGTACCTTAACCCATTTTTTTCGTGTTCTTGTAGTAATAGTTCTGCCCGAAGTTTCACAAGAACATTAATGCTCATTTGAACCGCATGATCGCATGAATGTTTGCAGGAAAACTTTGCACACAGATGGAGAGATTTATTATAAACTTTATTAACAATGTTGCGCCTCTTTTTTGTGGAGGCACCTATTAGCGTCGTATACTCGTACTATAGTTGAAGTAGCGCAAGTAAGGTTGAAGAATGTTTCGCAGCAGTACGAATTTCTCAGCTGCCCTTGTCTTTTGAGGGTTTCATCGTAATCGCGGCGCACCCAAAGCTCACAACGAAGCTTTGCGCAGCTCCAGTTGCCGGAGACGTGGCCGCTTCTAGGACGGCTGTTGCTTTCAGAGGCTACGTTCCCAGAACTTTTGCAGTCGTCTGCGCACAAAGAAAATCGTGCTTTATGTGAACACCGTAGTCCATAGCATTAAGATGTGCCTAATGTATGCGATTAATCTTGGGCAGTACAAGGCAATAATAATTTCTTAAGATATTGTATGCTTGATTACACAGCTACACGAAAAGGGTTATTGTTCGAAGAATACAGGAGGTATTTATAAAGTTCGTATTCTCGGGACCACACTTTAGGATAACCGTAGAGGATAGGAATCAAAATGAGCGCACGTTTCTCTAGTCTCAGCGGAATATCAAGATTATCTTCTACGTATTTCCACGGAATGACAGTTGGTCATCAAAGCAAAAAATGGCAACGTTCATCATGAAACTAAGTTGAAGTGCGAGCACTGATCCCGTTTCTGTATTTTAAGAGACACAATGGCAAGGAAGTTTATGCCGAGTTGGCGGTGAGGTGCGGTGATAATGCTCCAGCCGATGACGCTATATTGAAATGACACAGAATATTTCAATGCAGTCGAAGAAGGCTGGACGACTTGGAGCAAAGTGGACATCCGTCGCTCAGTGGTGAACTACAAATTGCTACGTGAGTGAAGACACTAGGGCAGGCTGACTGGTGGATAACTTTTGAACAAATAGTTCAAGCAGCTTGTTAAAGTGAGCGCGGGCTCCGATTACACTCCCACCAAATCCTCCTCGCCTAATCTTGGTTCCTTCATGAATATATTATAAATTTTCTGAACGTCCATCATATTCATAAGGTAGAGTGGCGTGCAGCACAACATGTAGTGCCGAGAATAACGCACATTTTTTTCTTAATAGTACCTTATGAGCAGGTGCACGATAAGAGATAAAATAACAAAGCGACAAACAAAAAAGTGCAGCTTTTAATTGGTTCCTCCGCCGTTTATAGAGCGCCGAGGTATTTCCTGCACATGACACTTGATACCGAGAATTTATGGTATTTTTCTATTCCTCTTTATTCACACATCTTCACGACATTCCCATCAATTGTGGCAAAAGGAGGCAACCACTCCATGCCTTCTGACAATGGTCAACACCCCGTGTAGTAAAATAAGCGGCTGAGAAACACTAAAATATAATAAACAATACCATATATAACATAATTTAATAAGCAGGATACCATTACAGGTAAACAATAATCTAGACGAAAGATGTATAACAGAAATACAATGGGGTGACATGCACAAACTAATACAGGGGATCTGATTTCGCGTAATTAAGATTAGGATAAACATCCACAGGAATACAATAAATATACTTATTACTATTATAAACAAGATGATAGAGTCAGTCGCATAGTAAACTTAAGCAAAAAATACACATGGAAGAAAATAGCAGGTAACGTGGTCACACGAGGAAGCACGTACATGATTCTATTACCCGCTTTACAGTAGACCTTAGAGCACTGGTTGTTGACAACCGGGATCAAAATGTAGTCGAACTTTTTTCTTCGTGTGGGAATCTTTTCCATACGCTTGAGGCACGTTTAGCAAGAGAGGATAGTTATGCCATAAGTCTGTCTGGTAATCAATTGAATGAGTTCGGTACGCTGTTTGAGGTCACACAGAAATTATAATGTAACACGTAGGTCATGCTGCAGATTATGAGACTGCAGACTAAATTATGTGCAGTACTGCTTAATTGTGTGGTATATATAGATTCCCGAAGGCTGTGTATAACGTTGTGGAAAATGCAAGCTGTGAAAAGTCGCAGAAAAGTCACTTCCATGAGTCGGGCGTTCCCAGAAAATATGAAATTGTCCTGTGCATCGCAACCAGGCGATCGCAATCTGTATTGCTATATGTTGCCTATAGTAGGGTACAGTAATCGAGATGAGAGTGGGCATATAAAATGTGTAGTTGCTTTTTGAAAGCTATAGAAAGCATTTTCTTTAAGCGATTTATCCTACCATTCGAACGAGCTACCATGATTTTAAGATAGGTTACGGGATCACTTTAGCTTAAATCGCTGCTAACCTACACTCCCAAAAAGCTGCGTAAATGTGCGCGCAGAATTTTTATACCACCATAAAGTAACTTTACATTATGATTAACAGCTTTATTTTTCGCATATTAAACCATGAATTGTTTCTTTTATTGTTTAATTTGAATTTGTTTGAAGATAACGGAAGTACTACACTCCTTAAGCCATGTATTAGAACTCTGTTCAGGTAATTTGAGAAATGAATGAGAAAAAGAAACACAATAGTGTCACTAGCAGATGCTATAATGCTAGATGTTAAAGGGATATTTAATAAATTATAAATATATATAGAGATATCAGAATGGGTTCTTGCGGTATGCCGTACATTATTGTGCCAACGTCATAGCGGAAGTCGTGCAGCTTTGTATACAGCACTCTGTTCGTCGAGCAACCTTGTATGAGTGGTTCAGCTACACCGCGAATTCCATAAGCCTGACGTTTAAGCAGAATCTTGTATTTAACGGAATCAAATGCTTTGCAGAAACATAAAAAAATGCATATGCAGAAAGTGATCCGCAATATGAATACGCCAAGTAGACAGAAGCGGTGTGTAGCGTTAAAAATATTAGAGCGATGGTGTCTGTTTCATGTCAATCGCCACTAGATGGCGCAGCATGTCTAGAGGAAAGCGTGAGAGAGGAGCCCCATAGAGTTTCTCATTAGGACACGTAGAAGAAAATCTGACGCCACTGTCTATGGGAGTTTCCTAAGGGACGCTGTGCTGTCATGGGAATGACGGTATATGTGTCTGCGAGTTTTGTGCTGGCTGGTGTTGTAAAAGGCTTCTTCTTAAACATGGATATGGCTACACAATTAACGCGCTCTTAAAGTAAAATCTTCATAAAAGGTTCTCATGCACGCATATGACATCTTCCAGTGAAATTTACTCACTTACAATGTACAACCAAGCGAAGAAGAGCAAGAACAGACGACGAACTGTTTCATAGCGAACGCAAATCTTGTCGTCTGTACTCCAATTTCACTGGCCCACTGATGCTTTTTACGTTTCATATAATTCTACATGTAAAAAGAAGTCCTCATAATTAAACAAAACATGCTTTTATGTAATAATAATACTAAAGCAGCTTTGTACGTGCTGTTTTAGTAGAAAATGAATCATCCTGACACACGGAATGGTGCTTGTCAGCTGCGTCCTCAAGGTCTCCTGGCTCTCCGAGCAGGATGCCAATCCAAAGTCGCTATTTGTCGGCATTCCCATGCATACAACGGCGCAGCAGCGCCGGTTTTCTCCGTATAGAAACTCTATGTTTCTAGATTTCTCATAGAAACTCTATGAGGAGCCCGCCTGCAGTACACGCCGAATACATGACACCACTCTACGTGTGTCTTTCGGTGAGGCGTCTTACTGTTTCCATACCTCACTCAAAGAAACTTCTTATGGGTAACGATGATGTATCGGCATCGGCAGTGAAAAAGGGCGGCAACAAATAGCCGCCCAGCCTGCTTGAGTTAATAAGGTATGCTATAGCTGCTTTTCATTCTAGAATTTTGTATACATCTCCTCAATCTTTTTTCCTCTGCCTTAACATTTCCAATCTACCTTGTTCTTCTACCTATTGCTGTAACGGACTCGGTCGTATGAATGTGTTTCCTGCTTTCTTTTTACCAATACTCTAAACGTCGCTTGCTTACCTCGACGGCTGACCGGTTGATGCTTCTGTACACTTTAAATTAAAGCGATTCTAGAAGGTTTACGTTACGTGAACGCTTCACTGGGTGTGTCGTGTGCCCCTTTTCTTTGTCCCGTTGGGACACCGTTCACTCAGCGATGTGTTCGCACCAACAAGTCCAGCGAGCTAGTATTCTGAAGCACACTTAGTGAACCCCTTCGCATTTAATTAGGATGTGCTGAGTTGTCTGCGCATTTTGCTGCAGCACTCACACGCCTCGAATTGCTCCGAATATTTGCTCCTTTATGCTTTTGTCCTTAGGCAACCAGAAGAAGCTTCAAATAGGAAAGCACTGCCCTTTGTGTTATTGTACAGATTTGTCTTTTAATTGCTTTCTTCTCATTCTCGTCAATCTCTATGCCATTTTTTTTCATACTTTACGTCCAATTCACTGTCTCTGTGTCGCTCACTTTCCTTTTAGTGACTCCTGGTCGTCTATTTACACTTTCAATTACCCTGTACTTGGTTGCCCACATTCTTGACCACTTCCTCCATTCTGTGTGCTTTCAGTCAGAGGTGCTTATGCGCTTTAGCCGCCATTTATTTAATCCTTGTTACTCAGCCTTTCTTCCAAACTCCTTTTCCTCTGCGCTTCTCTGACATATAAAGCTCGATACATTTCACCCTGCACTCCCTCATTTGTAGTTTTACCGTGGATCCCAAAGCGAAGCGGCGTACCAATCATTGGTTAAGTTTCCATCCAGGCAACGTATCCCATTTTAGGCTCAGAATTGCATTTGCGAACGTCAGTGCTGGCACCCTTACTCTTTTCCAGATTCCACGCACCACGTCAAATTTATTGTGGCCCCACAGGGCTCTATGTTTAGTTACGCGTCCATTCGTCTTCCCCTTTATCTTCAAATTATCTTGGGGGGTGCTGGAGTCAATCTTTCCTTCGTTTATGAATACACCGAGGTACTTATGTTGCTTGACAACGGGTATAAGTTGCTGTTGAATGGACACCACGTAATTACTCATCTGTTAACGAATTATCAGACTTCCATATTTCTCTGCGCTAAGTTAAGCCCTAGATTTGTCGCTGTTTGGCACACATATTGGCAAGCATCTGTAAACCTTTCGCATTGTCTGCTAGTAGCGCTATGTCGTCCGCATACATCTGTCCTCGATCCTACTCTCGCACCATATGTCCATTGCTAATGTAGGACAAATCAAACCCTAAAACACTGTTTTTCCGTCGTCTTTCTATCCTCTTGGGAAAAAGCGTGAACAACAATAGAACCAGTGGGCATTCTTGCTACAGTCAATAAGGAAATTTACACCACTACATTAAACGTTTGGCTTTCCTATATATTTAGTGCTTGGTTGTCTCTATATATGTCCATCAGTAACGCCACGAAATCATCACCTATGACTTCGTGCTTGAGAATAACCCATAACAATTTCATGCCTGTGCTCTCCTACGCTCCCTTAATATCTATAAATGCTGCACATAAAGGCAAATTCTGAGCCAATAAAATCTCTATGCATTCAGTTAGTACAAACATACTGTGCTGTATGGGTGTGCCGTGTCTGAACCCCTTCTGTAGTTCCCCCACTACATCATATTTCTCCAGAAACTTCGACAGCTTTAATTTTATGGCTTGCATTGCCATTCTATACAGGGCTATAATCTTTAAGCTTTTATAGAATTTTGAAATATCGCTTGTTGCAGATAGCGTAGTTGCTATCCTTGAGTTCGCTAATTCGAACAAGCAGCTTGAGAAGCCGAAACACATATTGAAATAAATAACAAATATGGTTCAGGAACTTCTTCAGTAATTGCTTCATGGCACATATAGCAATTTACTAATTGTAGCCGGTGATCTTGCAAGACGTGTCAACTTGAAATGAACTTCCAGAATGACACCAGTTTCGAGATCTTATTTCCCTAAATGTGGAACGAAGAACATGAGCCTTCCGGTTTCTTTTATGCTTTAATATATAAAGGAGCGTGTTGTTAAAAAAACTGGAACAGTGCATTTTTACGGCAAGTTCGATGGTGCTACCTCCTAACTGGAGTCGTTCTGGAAATTCATACCAAGCGGATACGCCTTGCAAACTCATCGGCTACAATTCATGAATTGCAAGATGTGCCGTAAATGAATTACTTCGAAGAATTATTTGTGCGTTTCCGTTGATTATTTCAATAAGTGTTTGACGTTATCGTGGAAGGAATGTCCACCTTTCTCAGTAACCCACCTCAAGCACTAGAATGCAGTTGTCTGCAAGAGGCTATTTTGTAAATTCTATAAAACTTAAAAATGATCACTCTCTATTCACCAACGTTGCTGTAACTGTTCTGTACGAGCTCATCTCATCCTCATCGCCGAGACTAATTATGTGATTAGGCGCGATGCAAAAAATAATCTGAGTATCTCCAAGCGGCGGCAAACAACATTACCTTGGTTATGTCCAGCTACATGGAATTTGCATGTTTTGAAGCTTGGCTCAACTTACGTGGGACACGACGACGCAATGCTACCGTTCGTATGTAACCTCGCACAAAGCGTGAAGTTTAGATACTTGCCACAGCAGAAAATTCACTGCCGCTCAGAGATTGTGTGATCTCCTTAACAACGCACCTACATACACGCTGCCACATAACGTCGTGCGCGCGTATAACAGGAAGAACACAGCTGACAGATTTGCAGTGTCATCAACGAGTGTCTTTTGCATGTGCGAAGTCCTAAGCGTCATGTGGAAGTGCGAAAGGCGATCCTTATATTCCACGAGGATTTACAGTGAACAGAGCCTTTATGAATTTGACCCATGCCTTCATTACTTACCAATAAAAGCACCTGGTACATGTACAACGGAACAATTTTCAGTTAAGTACAGGAAGAACCAGGCTGGTGCTGACAGAGAAAAGCCAGAGGTTGCTGCGCACAAAGAACGTACAACAGAATGACCAAATGAGACTTCGTACATTTAGTTACGTAAAGGCGCCGTCATACTTAATACGAACCTAGAAGAGACATTTATAACGGTCTGCGGACACAGGCTGTTTCTTTTTTTTATATACTTCTGTTGGCCGTACTACTTATACTTCAGAGGTATATGCATGTGTACCTATTTCTGTAGGTCAACATCGCGAAAAACTATAGTTGAGTAAGTATAAAATAGAAATACAAATTGCGTTTTGGATAGTGAGGCCATATTAGCATGTTGCTTACCGAAAATGATATTTTCAATAACATTAAAAAAATGTTCAATTGAAGAATAGGCGAGGGATACATCCCCTAACTTGTTCCAATGCGCTACTTCGGCTGGAAATGAACGACACTTATGACAGTTAATGTGACTTAGGTCTTATTTGACTATTTTACAGAGACGCGTGAGTAGTGAATGCTATAGAAGGTGGCGTAGGTAATGATATTTATTCTCCCAAGTGGACATAGTAGACCTCATAGATCGATACCAACCTTGTAAGCACTCTACGATGGACGATTGACTTTAACTTAGCTTAAATGGCTAACACTGGCCCGCCGTTCCGAACACATGGAGCAGACAGCTTACTGTATTATTCGTTCTAAATTATCAGTTAAGTATTTCAGATACGGGCTTCAAAATATATCAGTGTATTTTCGTATGGGGGTCTCGTAAAATATTTGTAAACTTTCAAGTTACCCTTGGGTGTTGTTCCACGAAGTTTTCTTGTCAGTAGTGACATTTAGCTTGAGCTTAACGACAAATTTCAGTTCTGGACAGCTAATTAGTGATCTATATATCACGCAGTCAACTGCAACAATCGCGCACGCAGTGTTAGAGGAACACAGCATTGGATGCCATCTATATAAATCGAAAATAATATGGACGCCAAAACTTCCCTGTGGAAAACCCCAAAAAAGATTCAATTTCTCGGAGATGCCAGAGCTCACAGTCACGGCTTGTTTACTAATGATAACATAACATGAAATCCAGGATAGAGCATTCTTATGAATACTGTGAGCACGAAGTTTTTAAATGAATGAATGTGAGCAACAACACCAAAGGCATTGGAGATGTATAAAACATAGCATCAGTTTGACCTGTACTATCAAACTCTTTAGCGATGTCATGCGTTAATTCTGCTAGTTGCATTGCGGTTGACAAACCAGACCTGAACCTATGTTCTTTACTGCAAGAGAAGATCGTTCTGTACCACGCCAGCAGCTCTGACTTTGTAAATTGCGTGCCCCAAAATCTTGCAGCAAGTGCTAGTGAGTCCCACTGGCCTGTATTTGTTCGTGTCTGACTTGGAACCAGATTTTTTTATTGGCAGCAGATTTGCACAGCGCCAATTGTCAAGGGTAGCCAGCGTCTGCACAGATACCATGAAACATTTGTTCAAGTATTTCAAGACCCGCGTGTATCTGTGGAAAACATTCATGGGGCCGCAACATTAATATAGGGACGGATTACCAGCGAAGCTATTCAGGCTGCATACATATGAGCTACATCCATTCCGAAACCGTACATCTTACAATAAAGCTGTGTACCTCTAGCCCCCGTAGACATCCCCCATATGTGTTCCCAGGGGGCTCACATTGAGGACTTTGGCCCAGGGTGCCCTGGCCGGCTCACGTTTGTATACGGCCCGTGTTTAGGAATGCGGGGGGCCGATCCTGAACATAGTACAATACCGCGCCGACATGCGATGGAGGTGAAGCCGGCTTCAAGAATGCTGCCAACTTCCAAGTGAGTTTATTTAACATCTTGGGTCCCAATACAAGCACATAAGTTCGGCGTTGCATTAGGAATATATATATATATATATATATATATATATATATATATATATATATATATATATATAGAGAGAGAGAGAGAGAGAGAGAGAGAGAGACCAAATTTATGCCGTCAGGCTCTTTATGCAGCGAGGGCTGCTTCACCAAGGCACACATCTGTGATTCTGAGTATGTACAGATGAGAAGAAGAAGCGCAAGAACAATGCTCACTAATTTCATCGCGCGTACTGCCGGCCAGCCAGGCCTCGACTTAGCAGGAAGGAAACGCCGAACGAATCGTTTGAGGCGTGAAACAGGAACGATCTCCAAACCGTGGTAACGTCGGTCCGAAGAATCCTCAACGGGAGCAACACGATCGTTCGCTGGCTATGTTTGTTTAATAATATTATAGAGTCCTAGGAAGCGTGATTCGAATTTCACATACAAACTGGGTGTACGAATGGGCGTGTAATTGAGCAATTCCCCTCCAGGACGAAAGTAGACGTCTCGACAAAAGATGTCGTAATGTTGCTTGCGATCTAGCTGACTTACCTCTAGCTGATTTACGTTGGCGATATTTCTCAAGTCTCGAGACGAATTGTTCAGGTATACTGGCCAAGGTGTCAGTTGGGGCGTTTAAGAAAGCGGCGTCGATGGTAAATGAAGGCGAACGGCCGTAAATGAGGTAGAAAGGTAAGTAATTCATAGTTCGCTGGAAAGCGGTGTTGTAAGCAAACGCAAGAAAAGATAAAGGGCTGTCCTAGTTGTGGTTTGGCGATGAAATCATTGATATCATATCCGTTAGTCTGCGATGAAATCGCCCTGTTAAGCCATTTGTTAGAAGGCGGTATGTTGATGTCGTCTTATGAACTGTGCCACAACCTGTGAGTAATTCTTCGATTCTACTGGACATGAAAGTCGTGCCGCGATCACTCGACAGTACACGATGTGCCCCATGAAGCTGCACAATGGCGTCCAGAAAAAAATCGGCACCGTTCAAGTCCGAACTCAAGCGTAGAGGAGTGGTTTCTGAATACCGTGCGAGATGGTCGCCAGCTGCCATGATTTACCAATGACCTGCTGAACTTATTTGCAGAGGCCCGACCAGGTCTATCCCAACAATGGCAAAAGGTGTCTCGGGAAGGGCTGTGAAAGGTAGAAGGCCAGCAAGAGGTGAAGGAGGTCGTTTCCGCCACTGACCCTCGATGCAAGAGGTGACGTGCTTGGCGACAAACGTAAACATGCCTCACCGAAAGAAACGGCTCCTAACGCGATTCTAAATTTTCTGGAAACCTAATGGGTCGTAGTGAAAGGCTTCAAGAGGCTTCAAGGGGTTGTGTGAGAAGAAAAGATGGAAAAAGACGTACCCAGTGGTATCCGTTGGTGTCGTAAATGTTGCGGTGCAGCACATCGTTTTGTAGTTTAAATAGTCTTAATGGTCGAAGTAATTCGGCCTTCGCTGTAGGAGCGGTTCCGCACAGGCGGTGGATAATGCGGCTGCAGTGTGAATCAGAACGTTGACCCTAGGGGAATTGAACAACGCGATTGCATGGTTGCGTGGGAGTAACTGCTAGCGGTCATAGCGTAAGTGGAGAAATAGCCGCATCAACAAGTGGCGAGCAATGGAGAGACGTGCTCTAAGATAATAATGGCAGGGAGCAGCCAGACAAAGCGTCATCATCCTGATGTTTTTTGCAGAGTTGTACACACTGTCAAAATCGTAATCTTGCAATTGGGGCACCAACCGACCAAGGCCTCCAGACAAATTATTCAATGACGACAGCCAGCATTGAGTGGACGCGGCAGTGGCAACAGCATCATGGCTCACCTCCCGCCTTTTGGCACTTCGCAGGCACTCCTGGCATCCTTTCTTCTGTGGTCGGTGCTTGCCTCTGATGACTTAGCTGACCGTTCCAAATATGCTGCACCACCAGACGAACCCGCCGGCCATCACTTCCCAGACAACCACCCCCTAATGAACCCATCCAGACTGCCCTGCCCAATCTACTGCGCATTTACGTCATCAACGGTGACGTCAACCCCTGGTGCCTACTTAAACTCCCGGCCGTTCGACAGTCTTCAGTAGGCGCGGGAGTGGCAACAGCATCATGGCTCACCTCCCGCCTTTTGGCACTTCGCAGGTGTGTAAGCGTTTTTCCCTGTACGCTAGAAAAAGCGATGATCTCTGCCTGCTGCTACTTCCATGCCCACACGTGCTTTGCGATACTATTTGCGAATGTTTCCATATGTCTGTGTTATTACTTTGCTGTGGCGACATCGAAACTAATCCTGGGCCTACCACGCGTTCAGAGTATCTTCTTGATACACAGACGTTACCTGATGAACCCTCGGAACAAATGGCCGTTCTCTTCCAGCTTCTAAAAGACGTTCAATTGCGATCGGTTCAATCCTCAAAGCATGAGACAGAATTGGTTGCTGATGGTAAAGCAATCAAAGCCAGCCAAAAAAATATTGAAAGCAAGATTGGCTGCATCCAAGAAAGACTGGATGCTCTTGAAGATAAAGCTAATTCACTAGACCAGCTTAAGGAACACGTCACAGGTCTCCAGAAATCTGTAGCGACGTGCAACACTCAGCTTGTTTCTTTGCAATCTGGGTTCAACGACCTAGAGGACAGATCGCGAAGAAACAATTTAATTTTTCATGGCATCCCTGATTCTCGTGAATCATGGAAAGAATCTGAGGCCCACATCATTAACGCGCTAGCAACTATTATCGGCAGTCTACCCGACATGGCAATTGAACGCGCCCATCGTCTCGGTTCCTATTCACCTGATAAATGCCGCCCCATTATAGCGAAATTCAGCAACTGCAAAGTAAAGGAAAAGGTGCTTTCCGCGCGTAAGCTCCTAAAAGATAAAGACATCACGATCTGTGATGACTACTCACCTGCCACCCGCCATATCCGAAGTAAACTGATTTCCTTTGCAAAACAGTTACCGGGCAAACCCCTGTTTCATCTTCGATACAACAAATTAGTCGTAAACAAGAAGCAGTACACGTACGATCCCGCTACAGACAGCGTGACAGAGTGCACGTCACAACACACGCGTGCTAACACCGAACCGCGTACCGCGCCACCTAATCATCCATAGGAAAGCGCGAGGGGCAGTGGAAGTCATTTATATCCCGTGTCTGTCCTTTTCACTAACATTCGAAGCATCAAGAACAAACGCGACTCATTCACTTCCACAGTCGACACGTTTAACCCAGATATTATTGCACTTGCCGAAACTTGGCTGCACCCACATATTAGAGACCACGAAATCTTCTCTACCGCACATGGCTTCTCAGTTTATCGCTACGACCGTACGTTGCGTAAAGGTGGTGGTGTTCTTCTGGCAATTAATAAACACCTACACTCTCAACCCATTACTATTGCTACTAACTTGGAGATAGTCTGGGCAATTATCGAAATAAACTACGTAAAAGTTATAATGGGCGTATGTTATCGCGCTCCTACTGGCGTTGCCTCCTTTGCTAACGAATTACAAGACACAATCAATATCGTCGTAACACGCTTTCCTTCCTTCCCCTGTTTCTACTGGGTGACTTCAACATTCCAAACATAGTCTGGCATAGTGAACCTATCGTGATACACCCGTTCTCCGCGTTAGCAAAAGATTTTCTTGACTTGTGCGCACTGTGCTCTTTCAATCAACTGATAACCCAGTCCACCAGAATCACACCACAAGTCGCTAACACCCCTGACCTTTTGTTAACAACACGACCCGATTTTATTTCGAACATTACTTACTTACCATCCTTAAACGATCACTCCCTTATCCATTTCAACATCAACATTTCACGTCCGAAATCAGAAAAAAAAAAATCAGGACAATTCACGACTATAAGAAAGCTGACTTTGAATCAATTAACAACGAGCTCTGTATATTCCTTGATACTTTCCTGACTGATTTCGATAACCGCAGTGCTCAATTGAACTGGAATATGTTTGTTACTAAAATTCGTGAATTAACAGGAAAATTTATCCCTACCTACACTCTTTCCTGTAATGATAACGCTCTCTGGTACAACACCCACATTAAGCGCCTTTCAAACAAAAAGAAACGTTCGTACAGACTAGCAAAAACATCTGGAAACGCTCAAAGATGGGCAGCTTACAAACGCGCTAAATATACCTACATAACAGCGCTTAAACAAGCTAAAGATAACTTTTTAAATAACACATTGCCTTCCATGCTAACTACTGATACGAAAACGTTCTGGCGCACTATTAACCCAAAACATGACGACACCATAACCCTTGTTGATAGCACCGATACCGCAATTCCCCATGCCGATTGCGCATCTGTATTAAATGACGTTTTTGCGAGTAACTTTTCTAAACACGCTCATGTAACACGCCCAACTACACTATCTTACGACTACGCCGCAATGCACCTTTTAAAAATCGAACCCGTTGGCATAGAAAAAATAATCGCCTCATTGAAAATCTCATCCGCTCCTGGCTGTGACTTGATTAACGCTAAGTTTCTAAAAAAACACTAGCACATATTGTTTCATTCTTGCAAAGATTTTCCAGCAATCACTTGACAAAGGTTCACTGCCTGCTGATTGGAAGGTGGGAAAGGTGATTCCACTCTACAAAACAGGTACTAAACATTCCCCACTGAACTATCTGCCTATTTTCTTAACCAGTATACCATGCAAAATTATCGAGCATGTTCTGTCTTCTCATATTGCCAACTTCTTAGAAGAAAACTCCTTCTTTTCTGAGTTTCAACACGGCTTCCGCAAAACATATTCATGTGACACCCAACTAGTATTATTCACGCATAAACTAAACCTATTGCTTGACCACTCCTCAGTTGCAGATCTAATTTTTTTGGACTTCGCAAAAGCGTTCGATAAAGTGTGCCACAGCTTATTAATCTACAAACTGCAACAACTAAACCTTGACCCTAAAATTCTGTACTGGCTTGAGGTTTTCCTTACTAACCGTTCACAGTTCGTTTCAGCTAACGAAGTAACATCTAATCTGAGTCCTGTTTATTCAGGAGTACCACAAGGCTCCGTGCTTGGACCCCTCCTATTTCTCACATATATTAACGACTTACCTTCCTGTGTTTCATCTCAAATTCACCTATTTGCTGACGACTGCGTAATTTACACCGAAATAACTCGCGACGAGGATGTTACCAGGCTTTAAGCCGGCCTTAACGCCGTTTCAGCATGGTGCAATTCATGGTTAATGGAAATAAACGTTAACAAGTGTAAATTCATGCGTGTATCTCGAACTACCAGTGAACCACCTGTGTACTTCCTTAATAACGCTCCATTAGAATTGGTAACAACTTACAAGTACCTTGGCCTTCACATCACCTCTGATCCTACTTGGAATACCCACATCGCCCATATAATAAATAACGCTAACAGAATGGTAGGTTACTTACGACGCAACTTTTCCAAAGCACCTTCCTCCTTAAAATTAATCCTCTATAAAACTCTAATACGACCTAAACTTGAGTATGCTGCTTCAATCTGGGATCCAGGTCAAGTAAACCTAATACACTCACTGGAAATGGTTCAGAGTAACTCTACTCGTTCATTCTAACGATAACAGAACCGCGAGTATCAGTGCCATGAAATCTAGTCTTGACCTACCGTCCTTGTCATTACGTAGAAAATTGTTCCGTTTGTGCCTTTTTCATAAATTATTTCATCACCCGCTGCTACCCAACAAACTTATTTCTCCGCCTCCGTATGTATCACCCAGACTAGACCATATTCATAAGGTCGGCATTTCATTTTGCAGATCCAACGCTTTTTTTCAGTCATTTGCACCACACACTTCCAATGAGTGGAATCACCTCCCCACCTCGATAGCCACTATCGCAGATAACCAATTATTCAAGAATGCCATAGCTAGCACTGTATAACTAGGAACCTTTTTTTTTCATATTGTTCAACCTGTACTCACAAATGCCTTAGCTAACATTGTATATCTAGTTGCCATTTGTTAAATAGTTTTGTTTATACTTATTTATATACATAATTTCTGCACAAGTAACTCCTGTTTGTTGAATTCACCCATTTTGCTTGTAACCACTCCCCCTATAATGCCGTAATGGCCCTGAGGGTATGACAAATAAATAAATAAATAAATATATAAGGTGTGATCGTCGGTGGTGACAGTGAAGTGGCGTCCCTAAAGATATGGTCGAAATTTTCGGATGGCCCAAACTACTGCGAGCATTCCTGCTCAGTTATCGAGTGGTTCTGTTCGGCAGCCGTTAATACGCGACTGGCACAAGCAACAAACCTAGAGAAGCAACAAATCTCTTCTCTCGTGAAGTCACGCTGTAGAGGAGGACAGCACCGAT
This sequence comes from Dermacentor andersoni, assembly GCF_023375885.2. Taxonomy (NCBI): domain Eukaryota; kingdom Metazoa; phylum Arthropoda; class Arachnida; order Ixodida; family Ixodidae; genus Dermacentor; species Dermacentor andersoni. The sequence continues at coordinate 190,584,112 of NC_092817.1, read as the reverse complement.
CCCATGGCCACTAGCCTCATGTGCAAACAAGCTGGTGCGTTCTGTGGTTTAGTGTCACGCGCGTCGGAGGTGCCGGTGTGGCTGCAGTAGCCGTTGTGCTGACGGCGCCTGCGCTCGTGGCCTTCGCTTCTGAGGTTTAGCATCGCGCGCGTCGGGGATGCTAGTGCTGGTGCAGCAGCAATTGTAATGGCAGCATCTGCGCACGTGGCCTTCACTTTAGTGGTATAGTTTCCCTGTCGTCAGAAGTACCGGCATGACTGCAGCAGCGGTTATGGTGACGGTGCCTGTGCACGTGGCCTTCGCATTTGTGGTTAGTGTCACGCGCGTCAGAGTTGGTGGCTCGGCTGCAGCAGTGGTTGTGGTGACGGTGCCTGCGCACGTGGCCTTCGCATCTGTGGTTAGTGTCACGCGCGTCAGAGTTGGTGGCTCGGCTGCAGCAGTGGTTGTGGTGACGGTGCCTGTGCACGTGGCCTTCGCATCTGTGGTTAGTGTCACGCGCGTCAGAGTTGGTGGCTAGGCTGCAGCAGTGGTTGTGGTGACGGTGCCTGTGCACGTGGCCTTCGCATCTGTGGTTAGTGTCACGCGCGTCAGAGTTGGTGGCTCGGCTGCAGCAGTGGTTGTGGTGACGGTGCCTGTGCACGTGGCCTTCGATCTTTGGTTAGTGTCACGCGAGTCAGAGTTGCCGGCGCGGCTGCAGCAGCGGTTGTCGTGACGGCTCCTCTACAAGTGACCCTCGCTTCTGTAGTTTAGCGTCACAGGTATCGGAGGTGACGGCCTGGCTACAGCAGCGGCTGTGGTAATGGCGCTTGTGCACATGGCCATCGCTTCAGTGGCACGGCGTCACGCGCGTCGGAGGTAGCGGCGTGGCTACAGCAGCGGTTGTGGTGACGGTGCCTGTGTATATGTCCCTCAGTTGTGTGGTTAGTGCCACGCGCGTCGGAGTTGCCGGTGCTGCTGCAGCAGCGGTTGTGGTGATGGTGCCTGTGCACGCGGCCTTCGCATCTGCGGTTAGTCACGCGCGTCGCAGATGCCAGCGCGGCTGCAGCCGCAGTTGTGGTGACGGCTCCTGTGAAACTGTCCCCCGCTTCTGTGGTTTAGCGTCACGCGCGTCGGAGTTGCCGGCGCGGCTGCAGCAGCGGTTGTGGTGACGGCGCCTGTGCACGTGGCCTTCGCATTCTGGCAGTGGCAGTGGGTAGGCCGGTACGTTGTCTAAATCTGCTGGGAACTTTTTGCGTGTTGATTGTGTACACTTGCTGACTTATGTAGCAAACACTCATGTTAGCGTACTCTGTCACTGCTACTGCCACGCTGGTTCTTGTGCATTTTTTATGTTCGAAGTGCTCCGAGCTCTTGTCAGTTGCCCTTCCGAGAAGTTTTTTCCTCTGTACCAGATAACCGTGCTCTTAAATAGCAATGAGCGATCTCAGCGATGCAACCTGTGAGCACTGCAAGGGAGATGTGTCATCTGATGCTCGGCACATAGTGTGCTGTGAATGCTCAGGCCTTTTCCATTTGAGCTCTTGCTCCGGAGTCTCAGAGAAAACTTTTAAGTCGCAAGGCGAGGACTATAAGAAAACGTGGAAATGTGCACAGTGCCGAAAATCTGAGCCAAATGTTTCCCGTCCCAAAGGCGCTGAAGATACTTCTGTTGCTGCCCTGCTTCTTGAGATGAATAGAAAACTTGACGAGCTGCTTCCCTTGGAAATGGCGGTTAATAACCCAGAGGCATCGGTCAAGCTAATATCTGACAAATACGATCCCATCCTTGTTGACGTAACCAGGCATGTAGGCGAGATTATTTGTCTTACCGCTAAGGTTTCAAAGCTTGAAAGAACAGTTGGCTCTGGTGCCGAACTGCAGCGCATTGCTTCTTTTGTAAATGACATTGAGTATCAGAGCAGAAAGCTGAACCTCGAAGTTCATGGTGTTAAGCGCGTTCCAGGCGAATGCCTGCTTACAGAAATAAACGCTATCGCATCCAAACTCAAGTTAGACATGCTAAGTGATTTCATTTCATTTCATTTTTATTCCTTAAAGACCCCGTAACGGGGTATTACATAAGGGGTCACGCGCGTCGGCGGATCAATCGGTTTCGGCAATCCACAGGCTGCCAGCTAGAGTGAATGAAATTGCTGGTGTCTTGATACATTTTGCGAATCCCTCGGTTCGAGATAAGTGGTTAGATAAAAGAAAATCGTTCCCTACTCTTCAACCTGGCCTACATGGGATGGAAAGCTTGACAACATATAACAGCGCTCTACTTAAGAAGGCTAAGGAATGGGCGAAAGCGAATGACTTCCGCTTCGTCTGGCACCGTGGTGGCAAGATCGTCACTAGAAAGGAAGAAGGAGATAGCGCCCACGTGGTAAAGAATGCCGCTTGTCTAAACAGTCCGAAATGACGAGTCACTCTGCATATCGTCAGTTTCCCATGTCAAGTGGAGATTGGGTATCGCCTACAGAATTACTTGCCTTCATCGGTTCGGAACACTGGCTATCCACCAAATGTTTTCATTTAAACCTGAGTCTGCTCGAAACAAACATAACGTGCTAGATGTGTTCTTTGGTAGCATTAATATTAAATTTGATTTCGTTATGTTATCTAAAGCATGGTACAACCACAGTTCTCTTGTTTGGCATCTACCTGGCTATCAATGTTTCAACCGATTGAGGACCACCTCTCGTGGCGGTGGTGTTAGCTTACTTGTTCGTGACAATAGTAATGTCTACTATATCGAAGAATTCTCATCTGTCGTGTCACAGATGATTACGAAGTCCTATCCTTTCTCAGCGGCAGAAATGTTTACTTGGTGTTTTATCGTCCACCTGGAGGCAATATTCCAGGTTTCTTTAGTTTTCTCGAACATTTATTCTCATATGTCTCCACGTATAAGTATGGCGTTATCTGGGGTGGTGACTTTAACATTGATCTCCTAGCTGACACGTGCTTAACTCGGGAATTTCATATCTTGTCTTAGTCGCATGGTTTCTCAAACGTTATCTCTGTTACAACACGAGTAACGTATGCACCGTCCACTTGCCTGGATTTGTTTATCACCAGAGCTTCAACGGTTATCATAAAAGCCGGCGTCCTTTCGTGCAGCCTGAGCGACCATATGCCCGTTTTCTTCTGTCTCAAACGGTACCCCAAAAGAAAGGACAGCATCTTTTCCCCATCCAAGGGATTACACCAAACCGCCTAGAAACGTTTCGCAGACAGATTCAGTTACTCGACTGGAGCGATGTATATGCCACACAATGTGCCCAATCGGCATATGACGAATTTCTGCGTATTTTGAGCACGTGTTACCAAGAAAACGTTCCTCTGCGAACTAGACGCAAACGGTCTTCGCACATTGGCAAACCATGGATCACGGACAACCTCCTTCGCAAAATAAAGATTAAAAACATGCTCTATAGCAAGTTTGTGAAGTCGCGTAATATAACCGATCTACACGTATTTAACCGCTACCGCAATAAGCTAACAAATGAGCTTCGGAAAGCCAAGACCTCTTATGAATGTGAATAATTCCTCTCTTGTAAAAATGATAGTCACAATGCACGGAAAAAACTAAATGTTATGCTAAATTGAGCGTCGTCGTCTCATGCAAATATTGAAATTTTTAAAGATGGCATTAGCATCCCGGATGAAGTGCTTCCCAATTGTTTTAATAATTTTTTTGTTAATGCAGTTGGTTTATGTGTAAATAGGAATGCCGCCCGCCATGTTCATGTCAGACGCCCCTATAGCATTTTCTTATATCCTACTACTGAATCTGAGCTAGTCCATTTATTTTCTGAGTTACGTGATACCACAACTTGTGACATTGATGACGTACAGATTACATCTCTAGAGCATGTCTTAGATATTATATCGCCTGTTTTGGCATATATTTACAACCTCTGCCTGACATATGGGGTATTTCCTGCCAAAATGCAGACAGCTAAAGTACTTGCACTGTTTAAAAAAAGGCAATAACACTATGATACCTAATTACAGACCCATTTCTATTCTTCCAGTATTTTAAAAAGAACTTGAAAAAAATAATATTTCGTCGCATTTTACATTGCCTCGAAAAACACTACCTCTTCACTGACTGCCAATATGCTTTCCGAAAGGGACGGTCAACTCAGCTCGCGTTACTAGCACAAAAGAAATTAATGTTATGAAATTTTTAAAACAAGGAGCTCACGCTCGAGGTTCTTATCGACTTCAGTAAGGCGTTTGACTCTATTAACCATGAACTTTTGTTAAAGAAGCTACAGTACTACGGTATTCGCGGTATTGCTTTGCATATAGTGAAATCTTATTTACACCAGCGGAATCAACTCGTTGAAGTTAATGACATCTGCTCCCAGTTCAAGGAAGTAACAGTTGGTGTTCCCCAAGGGAACATATTGGGCCCCCTTGTTTTCAATATGTACTTAAATGACGTTGTTCTTGTCGATAGTGAACCTAAATACGTAATCTATGCAGATGATACTACGGTGCTTTTTTAATCGAACAAAATCGCAAGCCCCGTTTCAACCGCAAACTCTGTTCTTGCAAAAATAGAGAGATTCTCACAGGATAATGGCTTAAAAATTAACACTGACAAAACAAAAGTTGTTTGATTTCAACCAAACAATAAAAGTGTGAACTTAGAGACTGACATTATATTAGGTTCTTCAAGAATTGAGCTTGTTCGGTCTGCGAAGACACTAGGTGTGTTTTTTTGCCAGCAATATGTTATGTACTGATCACATCGACTTCCTTGGAGGAAAACTTGCGCAAGTCGCTGGGGCGCTCTTCAGTTTAAGACCGCTGCCACGTAAGGTCAAACTTATTCTGTACAACGGTTTCTTCCTGAGTCACGTACACTACAGTTGTCTCGTGGGGAGTACGACGTCTGCTACAAACATCAACCGGTTATTCTTGCTTCAAAAAAGGTAACACGTAGCATCTGTAGACGCTCACACTGCACCTCTATGCAAACAGTTAAAATTACTCCCACTGCATTCTCTGTTAGAGTTCAGGCTGTTAATAGCCTATCGTAAAGAAGTATAACAAAGCCAGTCATACATCACGTCGCATGCGCAATTAATTAGAAACACAACAGAATACAGTACACGGTCACCTGAACAGTGGTATGTGCCGCATCCCCGCACTAACTATGCTCTTCAAATGTTACACCATCGCTTACCACGCCTATTAAACACGCTTAAACGTAATAACAAAGATGTCACTTCTTGCACTACGTCACGTTTATATGAGTATTTCAGCGATATTTAAACACGACCTCATTTCTTGTTCGTGACTGTTTCTGAAGAAGGCTGTTGTTACACACATCCATTTGATATTAGCCTTTGTCAACGGCAGAATCATGTCTTATTCTTTTCATACAATGTTTACTTGGTTAATGGTTCCATCACTGCTTTCGTTGCTCTAGTGTAGACTGTGCATTGCGTGGTTCTCTTTCTCATTGCATTTCTGTTTTCTGGCGTAATGTATAAACCAACTTGTCGTTTTTTTCTGGTTATGTATTGGTTTTGTCGGTCCAGATCAGTGCCTGTGCCTGCTCCTGCTACCGCCAGAGCAGGTTTAAGCCCCGTCAAGTTGCTGCGAGCAACTTTTTTCTTAAATCCTCCATAAATTGTGTCCTTATGGAAATAAAGGCATTGTATTAAAATTAAAGGCATTGTATCTGTGGTTAGTGTCGCGCGCGTTGGATTTGGCGGCGCGGCTGCAGCAGTGGTTATAGTGACGGTGCCTGTGCACGTGGCCTTCGCATCTGTGCTTAGTGTCACGCGCGTCGGAGTTGCCGGCACGGCTGCAGCAGTGGTTGTCGAGATGGCTCATGTGCAAGCGGCCCTCGCTTCTGCGCTTTAGCGTCACGCACGTCCGAGGTGCCGGCATTGCTACAGCAGTTGTTGTGGTGACGGCGTCTGTGCCTGTGGCCCTCGCTTCTGTGGTTACGCGTGTAGGTGCATCGGAGGTGCCGGCCTGGCTGGAGCAGCGGCTGTGGTGATGGCGCTTGTGCACATGGCCTTCGCTTCAGTCTTACGGCGTCACGAGCGTCGGAGGTACCTGCGCTGCTGCAGCAGCGGTTGTGGTGACGGCACATGTGCAAGTGGCCCTCGCTTCTGTGGTTTAGCGTCACGCGCATCCGTGATGACGACGGGGCTGCAGCAGCGGCTGTGGTGACGGCCCCTGGGCGCGGGGAATTTGCTACTGTGGTTGAGTGTCACGCGCGTCGGAAATTCTGTGGTGGCTGCAGCAGCGGTTGTTGTTACAGCGCCTGTGCACGTGGCCTCTTCTGTGGTTTAGCGTCACGCTCGTCGGAAGTGCCGGCATGGCTGCAGCAGCGGCTGTGGTGAGAGCGCCTGCTCACGTGGCCTTCGCATCTGTGATTAGTTTCACGTCCGTTGGAAGTGCGGGCGCGGCTGCAGCAGCGGTTGTGATGACGGCGCTTGTGCACATGGACCTCGCTTCTATCGTATAGTGTCCCGCTCGTCGGAAGTGCCGGCATGGTGGCAGCAGCAGTTGTGGTGAGAGCGCCTGCTCACCTAGCCTTCGCATCTGTGATTAGTTTCACGTCCGTTGGAAGTGTGGGCGGGGCTGTAGCAGCGGTTGTGATGACGGCGCTTGTGCACATGGCCCTCGCTTCTGTCGTACAGTGTCCCGCTCGTCGGAAGTGCCGGCATGGTGGCAGCAGCAGTTGTGGTGAGAGCGCCTGCTCACGTGGCCTTCGCATCTGTGATTAGTTTCACGTCCGTTGGAAGTGCGGGCGGGGCTGCAGCAGCGGTTGTGATGACGGCGCTTGTGCACATGGCCCTCGCTTCTGTCGTATAGTGTCCCGCTCGTCGGAAGTGCCGGCATGGTGGCAGCAGCAGTTGTGGTGAGAGCGCCTGCTCACGTGGCCTTCGCATCTGTGATTAGTTTCACATCCGTTGGAAGTGCGGGCGGGGCTGCAGCAGCGGTTGTGATGACGGCGCTTGTGCACATGGCCCTCGCTTCTGTCGTATAGCGTCCCGCTCGTCGGAAGTGCCGGCATGGTGGCAGCAGCAGTTGTGGTGACAGCGCCTGCTCACGTGGCCTTCGCATCTGTGATTAGTTTCACGTCCGTTGGAAGTGCGGGCGGGGCTGCAGCAGCGGTTGTGATGACGGCGCTTGTGCACATGGCCCTCGCTGCTGTCGTATAGTGTCCCGCTCGTCGGAAGTGCCGGCATGGTGGCAGCAGCAGTTGTGGTGAGAACGCCTGCTCACGTGGCCTTCGCATCTGTGATTAGTTTCACGTCCGTTGGAAGTGCGGGCGGGGCTGTAGCAGCGGTTGTGATGACGGCGCTTGTGCACATGGCCCTCGCTTCTGTCGTATAGTGTCCCGCTCGTCGGAAGTGCCGGCATGGTGGCAGCAGCAGTTGTGGTGAGAGCGCCTGCTCACGTGGCCTTCGCATCTGTGATTAGTTTCACGTCCGTTGGAAGTGCGGGCGGGGCTGTAGCAGCGGTTGTGATGACGGCGCTTGTGCACATGGCCCTCGCTTCTGTCGTATAGTGTCCCGCTCGTCGGAAGTGCCGGCATGGTGGCAGCAGCAGTTGTGGTGAGAGCGCCTGCTCACGTGGCCTTCGCATCTGTGATTAGTTTCACGTCCGTTGCAAGTGCGGGCGGGGCTGCAGCAGCGGTTGTGATGACGGCGCTTGTGCACATGGCCCTCGCTTCTGTCGTATAGTGTCCCGCTCGTCGGAAGTGCCGGCATGGTGGCAGCAGCAGTTGTGGTGAGAACGCCTGCTCACGTGGCCTTCGCATCTGTGATTAGTTTCACGTCCGTTGGAAGTGTGGGCGGGGCTGTAGCAGCGGTTGTGATGACGGCGCTTGTGCACATGGCCCTCGCTTCTGTCGTATAGTGTCCCGCTCGTCGGAAGTGCCGGCATGGTGGCAGCAGCAGTTGTGGTGAGAGCGCCTGCTCACGTGGCCTTCGCATCTGTGATTAGTTTCACATCCGTTGGAAGTGCGGGCGGGGCTGCAGCAGCGGTTGTGATGACGGCGCTTGTGCACATGGCCCTCGCTTCTGTCGTATAGTGTCCCGCTCGTCGGAAGTGCCGGCATGGTGGCAGCAGCAGTTGTGGTGACAGCGCCTGCTCACGTGGCCTTCGCATCTGTGATTAGTTTCAGGTCCGTTGGAAGTGCGGGCGGGGCTGCAGCAGCGGTTGTGATGACGGCGCTTGTGCACATGGCCCTCGCTTCTGTCGTATAGTGTCCCGCTCGTCGGAAGTGCCGGCATGGCGGCAGCAGCAGTTGTGGTGAGAGCGCCGGCTCACGTGGCCTTCGCATCTATGATTAGTTTCACGTTCGGCGGAAGTGCCGGCGGGGCTGCAGCAGCAGTTGTGGTGAGAGCGCCTGCTCACGTGGCCTTCGCATCTGTGATTAGTTTCACGTCCGTTGGAAGTGCGGGCGGTGCTGCAGCAGCGGTTGTGATGACGGCGCTTGTGCACATGGCCCTCGCTTCTGTCGTATAGTGTCCCGCTCGTCGGAAGTGCCGGCATGGCGGCAGCAGCAGTTGTGGTGAAAGCGCCTGCTCACGTGGCCTTCGCATCTGTGATTAGTTTGACGTCCGTTGGAAGTGCGGGCGGGGTTGCAGCAGCGGTTGTGATGACGGCGCTTGTGCACATGGCCCTCGCTTCTGTCGTATATTGTCCCGCTCTTCGGAAGTGCCGGCATGGCGGCAGCAGCAGTTGTGGTGAGAGCGCCGGCTCACGTGGCCTTCGCATCTGTGATTAGTTTCACGTTCGGCGGAAGTGCCGGCGGGGCTGCAGCAGCAGTTGTGGTGAGAGCGCCTGCTCACGTGGCCTTCGCATCTGATTAGTTTCACGTTCGGCGGAAGTGCCGGCGGGGCTGCAGCAGCAGTTGTGGTGAGAGCGCCTGCTCACGTGGCCTTCGCATCTGTGATTAGTTTCACGTCCGTTGGAAGTGCGGGCGGTGCTGCAGCAGCGGTTGTGATGACGGCGCTTGTATACATGGCCCTCGCTTCTGTCGTATAGTGTCCCGCTCGTCGGAAGTGCCGGCATGGCGGCAGCAGCAGTTGTGGTGAAAGCGCCTGCTCACGTGGCCTTCGCATCTGTGATTAGTTTCACGTCCGTTGGAAGTGCGGGCGGGGCTGCAGCAGCGGTTGTGATGACGGCGCTTGTGCACATGGCCCTCGCTTCTGTCGTATAGTGTCCCGCTGGTCGAAAGTGCCGGCATGGTGGCAGCAGCAGTTGTGGTGAGAGCGCCTGCTCACGTGGCCTTCGCATCTGTGATTAGTTTCACGTCCGTTGGAAGTGCGGGCGGGGCTGCAGCAGCGGTTGTGATGACGGCGCTTGTGCACATGGCCCTCGCTTCTGTCGTATAGTGTCCCGCTCGTCGGAAGTGCCGGCATGGTGGCAGCAGCAGTTGTGGTGACAGCGTCTGCTCACGTGGCCTTCGCATCTGTGATTAGTTTCACGTCCGTTGGAAGTGCGGGCGGGGCTGCAGCAGCGGTTGTGATGACGGCGCTTGTGCACATGGGCCTCGCTTCTGTCGTATAGTGTCCCGCTCGTCGGAAGTGCCGGCATGGTGGCAGCAGCAGTTGTGGTGAGAACGCCTGCTCACGTGGCCTTCGCATCTGTGATTAGTTTCACGTCCGTTGGAAGTGCGGGCGGGGCTGTAGCAGCGGTTGTGATGACGGCGCTTGTGCACATGGCCCTCGCTTCTGTCGTATAGTGTCCCGCTCGTCGGAAGTGCCGGCATGGTGGCAGCAGCAGTTGTGGTGACAGCGTCTGCTCACGTGGCCTTCGCATCTGTGATTAGTTTCACGTCCGTTGGAAGTGCGGGCGGGGCTGCAGCAGCGGTTGTGATGACGGCGCTTGTGCACATGGCCCTCGCTTCTGTCGTATAGTGTCCCGCTCGTCGGAAGTGCCGGCATGGCGGCAGCAGCAGTTGTGGTGAGAGCGCCGGCTCACGTGGCCTTCGCATCTATGATTAGTTTCACGTTCGGCGGAAGTGCCGGCGGGGCTGCAGCAGCAGTTGTGGTGAGAGCGCCTGCTCACGTGGCCTTCGCATCTGTGATTAGTTTCACGTCCGTTGGAAGTGCGGGCGGTGCTGCAGCAGCGGTTGTGATGACGGCGCTTGTGCACATGGCCCTCGCTTCTGTCGTATAGTGTCCCGCTCGTCGGAAGTGCCGGCATGGCGGCAGCAGCAGTTGTGGTGAGAGCGCCGGCTCACGTGGCCTTCGCATCTGTGATTAGTTTCACGTCCGTTGGAAGTGCGGGCGGGGCTGCAGCAGCGGTTGTGATGATGGCGCTTGTGCACATGGCCCTCGCTTCTGTCGTATAGTGTCCCGCTCGTCGGAAGTGCCGGCATGGTGGCAGCAGCAGTTGTGGTGACAGCGTCTGCTCACGTGGCCTTCGCATCTGTGATTAGTTTCACGTCCGTTGGAAGTGCGGGCGGGGCTGCAGCAGCGGTTGTGATGACGGCGCTTGTGCACATGGCCCTCGCTTCTGTCGTATAGTGTCCCGCTCGTCGGAAGTGCCGGCATGGTGGCAGCAGCAGTTGTGGTGAGAGCGCCTGCTCACGTGGCCTTCGCATCTGTGATTAGTTTCACGTCCGTTGGAAGTGCGGGCGGGGCTGCAGCAGCGGTTGTGATGACGGCGCTTGTGCACATGGCCCTCGCTTCTGTCGTATAGTGTCCCGCTCGTCGGAAGTGCCGGCATGGTGGCAGCAGCAGTTGTGGTGAGAACGCCTGCTCACGTGGCCTTCGCATCTGTGATTAGTTTCACGTCCGTTGGAAGTGTGGGCGGGGCTGTAGCAGCGGTTGTGATGACGGCGCTTGTGCACATGGCCCTCGCTTCTGTCGTATAGTGTCCCGCTCGTCGGAAGTGCCGGCATGGTGGCAGCAGCAGTTGTGGTGAGAGCGCCTGCTCACGTGGCCTTCGCATCTGTGATTAGTTTCACATCCGTTGGAAGTGCGGGCGGGGCTGCAGCAGCGGTTGTGATGACGGCGCTTGTGCACATGGCCCTCGCTTCTGTCGTATAGTGTCCCGCTCGTCGGAAGTGCCGGCATGGTGGCAGCAGCAGTTGTGGTGACAGCGCCTGCTCACGTGGCCTTCGCATCTGTGATTAGTTTCACGTCCGTTGGAAGTGCGGGCGGGGCTGCAGCAGCGGTTGTGATGACGGCGCTTGTGCACATGGCCCTCGCTGCTGTCGTATAGTGTCCCGCTCGTCGGAAGTGCCGGCATGGTGGCAGCAGCAGTTGTGGTGAGAACGCCTGCTCACGTGGCCTTCGCATCTGTGATTAGTTTCACGTCCGTTGGAAGTGCGGGCGGGGCTGTAGCAGCGGTTGTGATGACGGCGCTTGTGCACATGGCCCTCGCTTCTGTCGTATAGTGTCCCGCTCGTCGGAAGTGCCGGCATGGTGGCAGCAGCAGTTGTGGTGAGAGCGCCTGCTCACGTGGCCTTCGCATCTGTGATTAGTTTCACGTCCGTTGGAAGTGCGGGCGGGGCTGTAGCAGCGGTTGTGATGACGGCGCTTGTGCACATGGCCCTCGCTTCTGTCGTATAGTGTCCCGCTCGTCGGAAGTGCCGGCATGGTGGCAGCAGCAGTTGTGGTGAGAGCGCCTGCTCACGTGGCCTTCGCATCTGTGATTAGTTTCACGTCCGTTGCAAGTGCGGGCGGGGCTGCAGCAGCGGTTGTGATGACGGCGCTTGTGCACATGGCCCTCGCTTCTGTCGTATAGTGTCCCGCTCGTCGGAAGTGCCGGCATGGTGGCAGCAGCAGTTGTGGTGAGAACGCCTGCTCACGTGGCCTTCGCATCTGTGATTAGTTTCACGTCCGTTGGAAGTGTGGGCGGGGCTGTAGCAGCGGTTGTGATGACGGCGCTTGTGCACATGGCCCTCGCTTCTGTCGTATAGTGTCCCGCTCGTCGGAAGTGCCGGCATGGTGGCAGCAGCAGTTGTGGTGAGAGCGCCTGCTCACGTGGCCTTCGCATCTGTGATTAGTTTCACATCCGTTGGAAGTGCGGGCGGGGCTGCAGCAGCGGTTGTGATGACGGCGCTTGTGCACATGGCCCTCGCTTCTGTCGTATAGTGTCCCGCTCGTCGGAAGTGCCGGCATGGTGGCAGCAGCAGTTGTGGTGACAGCGCCTGCTCACGTGGCCTTCGCATCTGTGATTAGTTTCAGGTCCGTTGGAAGTGCGGGCGGGGCTGCAGCAGCGGTTGTGATGACGGCGCTTGTGCACATGGCCCTCGCTTCTGTCGTATAGTGTCCCGCTCGTCGGAAGTGCCGGCATGGCGGCAGCAGCAGTTGTGGTGAGAGCGCCGGCTCACGTGGCCTTCGCATCTATGATTAGTTTCACGTTCGGCGGAAGTGCCGGCGGGGCTGCAGCAGCAGTTGTGGTGAGAGCGCCTGCTCACGTGGCCTTCGCATCTGTGATTAGTTTCACGTCCGTTGGAAGTGCGGGCGGTGCTGCAGCAGCGGTTGTGATGACGGCGCTTGTGCACATGGCCCTCGCTTCTGTCGTATAGTGTCCCGCTCGTCGGAAGTGCCGGCATGGCGGCAGCAGCAGTTGTGGTGAAAGCGCCTGCTCACGTGGCCTTCGCATCTGTGATTAGTTTGACGTCCGTTGGAAGTGCGGGCGGGGTTGCAGCAGCGGTTGTGATGACGGCGCTTGTGCACATGGCCCTCGCTGCTGTCGTATAGTGTCCCGCTCGTCGGAAGTGCCGGCATGGTGGCAGCAGCAGTTGTGGTGACAGCGCCTGCTCACGTGGCCTTCGCATCTGTGATTAGTTTCACGTCCGTTGGATGTGCGGGCGGTGCTGCAGCAGCGGTTGTGATGACGGCGCTTGTGCACATGGCCCTCGCTTCTGTCGTATAGTGTCCCGCTCGTCGGAAGTGCCGGCATGGCGGCAGCAGCAGTTGTGGTGAAAGCGCCTGCTCACGTGGCCTTCGCATCTGTGATTAGTTTGACGTCCGTTGGAAGTGCGGGCGGGGCTGCAGCAGCGGTTGTGATGACGGCGCTTGTGCACATGGCCCTCGCTTCTGTCGTATAGTGTCCCGCTCTTCGGAAGTGCCGGCATGGCGGCAGCAGCAGTTGTGGTGAGAGCGCCGGCTCACGTGGCCTTCGCATCTGTGATTAGTTTCACGTTCGGCGGAAGTGCCGGCGGGGCTGCAGCAGCAGTTGTGGTGAGAGCGCCTGCTCACGTGGCCTTCGCATCTGATTAGTTTCACGTTCGGCGGAAGTGCCGGCGGGGCTGCAGCAGCAGTTGTGGTGAGAGCGCCTGCTCACGTGGCCTTCGCATCTGTGATTAGTTTCACGTCCGTTGGAAGTGCGGGCGGTGCTGCAGCAGCGGTTGTGATGACGGCGCTTGTGCACATGGCCCTCGCTTCTGTCGTATAGTGTCCCGCTCGTCGGAAGTGCCGGCACGGCTGCAGCAGCAATTGTGGTGAGAGCGCCGGCTCACGTGGCCTTCGCATCTATGATTAGTTTCACGTTCGGCGGAAGTGCCGGCGGGGCTGCAGCAGCAGTTGTGGTGAGAGCGCCTGCTCACGTGGCCTTCGCATCTGTGATTAGTTTGACGTCCGTTGGAAGTGCGGGCGGGGCTGCAGCAGCGGTTGTGATGACGGCGCTTGTGCACATGGCCCTCGCTTCTGTCGTATAGTGTCCCGCTCTTCGGAAGTGCCGGCATGGCGGCAGCAGCAGTTGTGGTGAGAGCGCCGGCTCACGTGGCCTTCGCATCTGTGATTAGTTTCACGTTCGGCGGAAGTGCCGGCGGGGCTGCAGCAGCAGTTGTGGTGAGAGCGCCTGCTCACGTGGCCTTCGCATCTGATTAGTTTCACGTTCGGCGGAAGTGCCGGCGGGGCTGCAGCAGCAGTTGTGGTGAGAGCGCCTGCTCACGTGGCCTTCGCATCTGTGATTAGTTTCACGTCCGTTGGAAGTGCGGGCGGGGCTGCAGCAGCGGTTGTGATGACGGCGCTTGTGCACATGGCCCTCGCTTCTGTCGTATAGTGTCCAGCTCGTCGGAAGTGCCGGCATGGCGGCAGCAGCAGTTGTGGTGAGAGCGCCGGCTCACGTGGCCTTCGCATCTATGATTAGTTTCACGTTCGGCGGAAGTGCCGGCGGGGCTGCAGCAGCAGTTGTGGTGAGAGCGCCTGCTCACGTGGCCTTCGCATCTGTGATTAGTTTCACGTCCGTTGGAAGTGCGGGCGGTGCTGCAGCAGCGGTTGTGATGACGGCGCTTGTGCACATGGCCCTCGCTTCTGTCGTATAGTGTCCAGCTCGTCGGAAGTGCCGGCATGGCGGCAGCAGCAGTTGTGGTGAGAGCGCCGGCTCACGTGGCCTTCGCATCTGTGATTAGTTTCACGTTCGGCGCAAGTGCCGGCGGGGCTGTAGCAGCGGTTGTGATGACGGCCCAAAGAAGAGAGCCGCCATAGCAAACTTCCTGCAGCCCATCAACAAGAAGGCAGTGCTCGGATTCCTTGGCATTCCAATATCTATGCTCGCAATCATATAACTCTGGCATTCTTCCGCTAGATTGGAAAACAGGAAAAATCGTTGCCATACATAAATCTGGTGACACTCATAATCCTTTTAATTATAGACCCATTTTTCTTACCTCAGTACCTTGTAAAATTATGGAACATGTTATTTACACGCATCTCATTAACTTCCTTGACGACAATAATTTCTTTACTCCTCACCAGCATGGGTTTAGAAAAAAATTCTCTTGCGAAACACAGCTTCGGACATTTGCAAACGATTTACACTCTAACCTTGACGCAGGCTTCACGACGGACTGCATATTTTTGGATTTCACTGAGGCATTTGACAAGGTGTGTCATGCTCTGCTCTTACACAAACTAAGCATTTTAAACATTGACCCTACACTACTTAATTGGATCTGTAGCTTTCTTACATCGCGCGTTCACTTTGTTTCTGGTAATGAATCTAATTCCTCTTTAGCCTCTGTCGGCTCAGGCATCCCTCAAGGATCTGTCCTGGGCCCACTTTTGTTTTTTATATACATCAATAACTTACCTACTACTAATATTTCATCAAAGCTATGTTTATTTGCAAACGATTGTGTGATATACGGCAAAATTTCCAATGACTGATGTAACAGCTCTGCAGACTGACTTCAATAAAATAGCTGATTGGTGCAGCACGTGGATAATGCAACTTAACATTAAGAAGTGCAAAACTATGAGGGTTTCTCGTACTAATTCTAGTTCTCCTAATTATTCTCTCACTAATATATCACTCGAATGTGTGACCTCGTATCGTTATTTAGGAGTGACCATAACTAACAATTTGTCTTGGAAATCGCATATTGATATTATAGTGTCCAAAGCTAACCGCACTTTGGGGTACCTGCGCCGAAGTTTTTCTCGCGCACCATCATCATTTAAACAATTACTGTATACCACTTACGTTCGCTCGCAACTTGAGTATGCTTCATCAATATGGGATCCCTGGCATTCAACACTAATACAGACGCTGGGATCTATACAAAACCGCTCAGCCCGTTTCATTTGAAATAACTTCAATCGGACAGCAAACGTGACACACATGAAATTGTTATTAAACTTGTCTCTCTTATCAGACCGCCGAAAACACTCACGCATTTCTCTTTTTCACAAAATCTATTATCATAACACCTTTTTACACTCTTTCGATCAGGCCAGCACCTTCATTTCTTCCCGCCGTGATCATAATGAGAAAGTTAGCATATCGCATTTCAATACTATCATGGGCGCGAATTCATTCTTACCGATGACTGGCAAAGACTGGAACAGCTTATCCCCTTCATTAACAGGTTAATTAATCCACTTATTTTTAGAAACGCACTTGAAAACGAACTTTTGTAATATACTTACCATTTGTCTTGCCTATGTGTATGTACCTTTCTCTATAGCAGCGTTTTCATTACCATCATGATCAAAAAGTTAGCAATGCATTTCGTAAATCTACTGCATATAGTATGTTTTTCGAACCTCTTTACCATTGTGTACATCACATTTGTATTTGTATCTTTTGTGCCCCTGTTTGTTATCATCGGATGTCAACTGAAAATTTGGAATTATTACTGCTGTTATTTATTTTGTTTGAGTTACTTTTACCGATGTTTACTTTCTATTCTCTTAGCCCCTCCCCTCTACAATGTACTATGTACCTTGAGGGTAAAATAAATGAAATGAAATGAAATGAAATGAAATATGTGCCTACTACAAGCGCTTTGTCAAGGACTTTTACGCATCGCTGAGCCGTTGACACATGTAACGAAATGTTATGTGCAGTTGAAGTGGGAAACGACGCAGGCCGACGCATTTCAAGAACTCAAATAACGCATGCAGTCGCCACCGGTACTTGCGGGCTTTGATGAGTACGCCGATACAGAAATCCATACTGACACTAGTAGCCCAGGCCTCAGGGCCGTTCTAGTCTAGAGGAAAAACTGACTTGAACGGGTGATAGCTTCCGCTGGCTGGTCGCTCTCAAAAGCAGAAGGCAATTATTCTACGACCGAAGAGGATGCCTCGTCATCGTTTTGGCTACAGGAAAGTTTCGCCCTTATCTATATGGCAGACCATTCGAAGCCGTCAATGACCATAACGGGTTGTGTTGACTAGCGAATTTAAAGCATCCTTCAGGACGGCTGGTGCCGTGGAGCCTCAGACTACAAGAATGCGACATCACTGTAACCTTCAAGTTCGGGCGAAAGCACTCTGATGACCATTGCCCATCACGCACCCCCAATGACCCACCGCCACAAGATGATGGAGATGACGACGCTTTCCTTGGAATAATAAGCGCGGAAGACTTCCTGAACAGCAACGAGCAGACCCGAAGCTAAAAAGCCTCGTCGAGTATTTGGAAGGGCGTTGTCCCTAAGGCTTTTAGGCGAGGCTTGTCTTCGTTCTCGCTTCAAAGTAGCCTACAAGTAAAGAACTTCTCGGGAGTGCGCACCAATTACCTTCTTGTTGTTCTCTTAACGCTGCGTCCCGAAGTACTGCACGCCTTGCAGGACGGTCCGACCACTAGGCACTTCGAATTCTCACGGACGCTATCGAGGATACAGGAAATGTTTTACTGGCCGCACCCTATCGCCGACGTTGCCCATTACTTCAAGACATGCCGAGACTGTCAGCGGCGCAAGAACACCACCGTCAAGGCCAGCGGGATTACTACAGCCGATCGAGCCTCCTTGCCGACCATTTCAGCAGATCGGGACGGACTTGTTGGGACCGTTTATGACGTCAACAACCGGAATTAGGTGGATCATCGTGGCGACAAAATACGTCACCCGCTTCGCTGAAACGAAATGTCTGGCGAAAGGTAAGTAGTCGAAGTGGTGAAATTCTTTGTCGAGAACATCCTGGTACGGCATTGTGCCCCAGAAATCGTCATCACAGACGCAGGAACGGCGTTTACAGCGTAGCTCACCCAAGCCATTCTGCAGCACAGTCCGACAAGGCATAGGAGGACAACTGCCTACCACCCACAGACGAATGGTCTTACGGAGCGCTTGAATAAGACCCTCGCCGACATGCTAGCAATGTACTTCGACGTCGAACACAAGACCTGGGATACCGTCCTGTCTTACGTAAGCTTCGCTTACAACACGGCGGTGCAAGAAACAACACAGATCACGCCGTTGTAGCTGGTTTACGGTAGGAACCCGACGACAACTCTCGACGCCATGCTGCCGCACGTCAACGACGAAGAGAATTTTGACGTCGCCACCTATCTCCAGCGTGCCGATGTAGCCCGACTGCTCACCCACCTAGAGATGAAGAACCAGCAGCGTACGGACAGCCAACAATACAACCTCCGACGACGGTACGTCGAGTACCAGCCCGGCGACCATGTTTGGGTTTGGACCCCGATACGCCGATGAGGACTCGGTGAGAAACAATTGCGACGCTATTTCGGACCCTAAAAGATAATCCGACGTATTGGCGAAGTGGACTATGAGGTCGTGCCAGATGACATTTCGCATTCACACCAGCGCCGCGCGCGAACTGAAGTAGTCCACGTGGTGCATCTAAAGCCCTTTTACGCTCGCTGACGAACTTCCTTATTTTGTTGTTTTTTCGCTACACGTTTTTTCGCGTATTACTGTCGTTTCTTCGCAGCATCGGGTCGATGCTTTTTAAGAGGGGATATTCTCGCTGCAGCAACATCTGAGGCTAGGCTACGGATCATTTGGGTTGATATCACGCCGTATAGGAAGCTCAATTTTAAAGCTAGGTTTAATTTATTCTCAAATAGCACAGAATTCCCTAGGAACATTGCGGTAGGAAGTGAGATTCGCTGAGGCTATGGTACAGGAAGCTGCTTCAATCTATGAGTTTCGACTTCGCGACATTTTATGAACACATCCAGGACAGCTAAGGTCGCGCCGGAATCAGCCCAGATGGATGGTTTATCACGATTCAACAGGCACGAGTGTTTCTCATAAAAGTGGCCGACTCTTAGTCGTTAGATGATCACCTCTGTTCATTATATTTATTTATTTATTCAATACTGTCAATCCCGTCAGGGATCGTAACAGAAAGGGCATTCAAAAAAGTACAGTGACATACAAACATGACAATAATGACGGTTTGGAAATACACATTAATACACAGAATAAACTTATACATCAGTAGCAGTAAGAAAATATACAATCAGGTTCACGCTGCAAGATTTGGGTTGGACAGATAAATGTGTTAAAATGCAAAACAAAGGTAGTAACCATGTGATACTGACAGTGAACAAAATAATTACTGAGATGTGAGTAGATCGTTTTCAACAAGCGTGATAAAAGCAGTTAGTGAGGAACTATTAACAGAGCCCACGTTCAAAGCGTTCCAATCGCGTATAGTCTGTGGAAAGAATGAGTACCTGAAAGTGTCAGTGCGGAATGAATACTCGTTTAGTGTGTGTGGGGGGTTATGACGTGTTTTCCTCGTTTGAGATTTCGTTATGTATCGTGAGGTATCCAGATTTAATTGATTATTTATGAGTTGGTAAATGGTTTTAAGGCGCGCTAGTTTTGCTCTGTTTTGGAGGGTTAGCATCCCGGCTTGTTTGAGTAGCTCTGTCGGTGAGTCTGCTAGCCTATGTTTGTTAAATATGTATCTGAGCGCCTTTCTCTGAACGCCTTCAAGTTTTTTGATCAGCTTGTTAGTGAAAGGAAACCAAACTACGTTTGCATACTCTAGTACCGGTCTGACAAATGTTTTATATGCTAGTAACTTTATATCAGATGGTGCTAGTCTGAGGCGTCTATTAATGAAAAATAACTGTTTTAGTGCGGTTGCCGTGACTTTGTTAACGTGAGCATCCCATCTGAGGTCAGAGGTTAGTAATATGCCTAAGTATTTGTATTCACAGACAGAAACGAGAGGGATGCTGTTTAGTGTGTACTGAAAGAGTGATCTATGTTTTTTCCTAGTTACAGATAATACAACAGATTTATTAACGTTAATAGTCATCTGCCAATCTTCACACCATTTGGTTACTGATGCTATGGCGTTATTTAAAGCTATATGGTCGGCGACAGAGTTCAAATGGGCGACAATATTCCTAACTGCAGCCTAATCACATCCAGCTTATTGGTCGTTTCTTTGTGACATAAGCGCTGCAATAACTCCTAATCTGTCTCCGTAAGGAAGACTTCAAGTCTATGGCAGGAACACCCATATAGACGTAAACATTGTAACCAGGCTTTTCTAATCTTTTGATGTGGCACTTTTGTCTGCCAGTATATTGGCCGCTACACCTCTATGCCCAGATGGCCATTACATTGCGACACCGTTTTTAGAGACATATATTGTACTGTCACGGTTCCGGGTGCACGAGACATCGCCTACAAAAATGACCTTAGACAGTCTATAGAAAGTCTATAGACTTTTTATGGACGACGTTGCCTTTCTATAGACTTCGACTTTTGTTGACACAGTCTATAGACTGTCTATAGACGAAAGGCGATAAAGTTTCGATTTCTCTTTGTCTAATCGCTGATAATAGACGGTCTATAGAAAAAAGTCGATATGGTGTAAATTTTTTGTCTCCTTCCCCTCTATAGACTACCTATAGACGAAAGTCGACACACGCTGTTTATTTTTGTCCATTATTTGTCTATTATCGACGAACGTCGATAAGGTTTCTATTTTTGTCTATTCGCTGTCTATAGATGGTCAATAGAAAAAAGTCGATACGGTCTTTGTTTCTTTTTTGCCTACTTCCCCTCTATAGTCTACCTACAGGCGAAAGTCGATACAGTCTCTATGTATTTTTGTCTAATATTTGTCTATAGACTTTCTATATACGCAAGTCAATAAGGTTTCTACTTTTTGCCTATTCGCAGTCTATACATGGTCTATAGAAAGAAGTCGTTAAGGTGTTTGTTTCTTTTTTGTCTACTTTGCCTGTATGGGCTACCTATAGACAAAAGTCGATACAGTCCCTTTATTATTGCTCATTGGTCTTTAGACTGTCTATAGACGAGAGTCGATAAGGTGTATATGTCTTGTCTGTTCCTAGTCTACGTAGTTCTTCACAACCAAGCACATGCAC
The DNA here is from genome assembly GCF_023375885.2 of Dermacentor andersoni. Classification (NCBI taxonomy): domain Eukaryota; kingdom Metazoa; phylum Arthropoda; class Arachnida; order Ixodida; family Ixodidae; genus Dermacentor; species Dermacentor andersoni. The sequence goes on along the minus strand of NC_092817.1, from coordinate 190,563,562 downwards.
ACACACACGCACACACACACACACACACACACACACACACACACACACACACACACACACACACACACACACACACACACACACACACACACACACACACACACACACACACACTCACACACACACACATATATATATATATATATATTTTGTCACGAGTATATAACTATTTACACGTTGGATTTACAAATCGTATATACACAGCTGCCAAGAATCCCGAGAGGGTGATGATGATGATGATGATGGCCTCATGTTATGGCTCATACCCACACTGGGGGATTGGCCAAGAATTGAGTGCTGAAAGGTTCACCTATTCTTTTGAAGTGCTATTTATTCGATGCGGATATATATATATATATATATATATATATATATATATATATATAACGAAAGAGAGATAGAGGGGCTCTTGCCACTTCGTCCTCTTCACCGTCGACGACCTTGTCCTCTTTTTCCACCGTAACGTGACCGCCGGCAGAAAAAGCACTGTCCCGGTGCTTCAGACGGGGCCGTCGGTATGGACATAGTAAGGTTGAAGCCGAGAGACGTGTACCACGTCAGGTGATGTGGAACCGGGTGGCATGTCTGAGGTCACGGCGATTATCTCGTAAGTGACATTGGTCACTTGACGTAGAACATGGTAAGGGTTTTTGTAGCACGGAAGAAGTTTCTCGTAGAGCCCCACTCGGCGGCAAGGGGACCAAAGTAGCATGAGAGAACCTGGTGAAAAATATGTGTCATGACGGCGGCGATTGTAATCGTGCCGTTGAGATTCCTGCAATGCCAACAGACGAGTACGGGCAAGCTGGCGCGCATGGTCAGCGTGGGTGATGGCGTCGCGGCCATACTCGGTCCTCGAATACTCTATCGAGGGGAGTGAAGTGTCCAATGGCAAAACAGGGTCACGACCGAAGAGTAAGTAAAAGGGGGAATACCCTGCAGTATCGTGCCGTGATAAATTATAAGCGAACGTGACATCAGGGAGAGCCACATCCCAGTCCTTGTGGTCGGGTGAAACGTATTTCGAGAGCATGTCTGTAATGGTCCGATTAAGTCGCTCAGTAAGGCCGTTGGTCTGGGGATGATCGGATGTAGCCAGTTTGTGCTTGGTAGAAAATGAGTGTAGTATATCGGCGATGACTTGGGAGAGGATAGTGCGGTCGCGGTAAGTAAGGAGCTTTCGTGGGGCGCCATGTACTTAAATGATATCGCGGAGAAGAATATCTGCGACGTCAGTTGCGCAGTCGTGGGAAGTGCTCGAGTGATGGCATAGGGCGTCGCGTAATGAGTATCGACAGCGATCCACCTGTTCCCAGAGCTCGACTCGGGGTAGGGGCCAAGGATATCCAAACCCACGTGAAAGAAAGGCTCATGTGGAATATCGATCGGCTGTAAGTACCCGGCAGGAACCGTTGCTGGCTTTTTACGATGTTGACAGGGCTTGCAAGCAGATACCTAGCGCCGTACAGATCGAGTGAGGCCGGGCCAGTAGAAGCGGCGGCGCACGCGGTCGTAAGTGTGAGCAAACCCAAGGTTTCCCACAGGAGGCGTCACGAAGCTCCTGAAGCACGGTGGAGCGGAGGTGTTGAGGAACGACAAGGAGGAGGGGAGGACCATCAGGATGAAAACTGCGTCGGTACACTATCCCGTCGTTGAGGACGAAGCACTGTAATTATGGATCAGTAGAAAGAGATTCCATGCGGTCACTGAGGGTCCTCAAATTAGCGTCATGGCGTTGCTCGTTGGCCATGTCCAAAAACAGGGAAACGGAAAGAACGCTTGCGGAAGTGTCCATGTAGGTGTTGGCGGGTGTGTGTACAGGATAGCGGGACAAGTGGTCGGCGTCCTTGTGTAGGCGATCAGACCTATATACCACCGAATAGGAATACTGCTGAAGCCGCAGAGCCCATCGTCCAAGCCTCCCTGTGCGATCTTTTAAGGACGAAAGCCAACAGAGGGTGTGGTGGTCCGTTACAATAGAAAAGGGCCTGGCGTATAAATAGGGGTGGAATTTCACCACTGCCCACACAACGGCCAAGCATTCGCGCTCGCTAATAGAGTAGTTCCGCTCCACCGGCGACAAAAGACGGTTAGCGTACGCGATGACACGTTCATGGCCGTGCTGAACTTGTGCCAAGACGGCATCGACTCCGTGGCCACTGGCATCTGTGCGCACCTCTGTAGAGCTTAAGTAGCAAAGCGTCCTAAAATCGGTGGGTTGTTGAGCATGGTGGTAAGGGGAGAAAAGGCTGTGGCTTGAGAGGGTCCTCATGAAAATGGCACACTTTTCTTCAAGAGATCTGTGAGAGGGCGTGCTATGGCGGCAAAATCTTTAACAAAGCGGCGGAAGTAAGAGCAAAGGCCCACGAAACTTCGGGCATCTTTTACGGACCGTGGAACAGGGAACTCTTTCACGGCGCGAATTTTCTCTGGGTCCGGTCGGGTGCCAGTCGCAATGACGACATGTCCAAGAACAAAAATCTCACGGTGGCCGAAGTTACATTTCTTGGAGTTGAGTTGTAGACCGGCCTTGCGAAAAACGGCAAGTACAGCTGAAGGGCGCTCAATGTGGGTGCTGAATGAGGACGAGAACGCAATAACATCATTTAGGTAGCACAGACAACTCGACCACTTGAATCCTTGGAGTAATGAGTCCATCATACGCTCAAAGGTAGCCGGAGCGTTGCATAGCCCAAAAGGCATAATTTCGAAGTGGTAAAGACCATCAGGCGTTATAAAGGCGGTCTTTACACCATCGAGATCATCGACAGCGATTTGCCAATATCCGGACCGCAGGTTCATCGACGAAAAGGCAATGGGCCCCGTATAGGCTATCAAGGGCGTCATCAATACGAGGTAGTGGGTAGAGGTCCTTCTTCGTGAGGCGGTTGAGGTGGCGGTAATCGACGGAGCATCTCCATGAGCGTTCCTTCTTTTTGACCAGCACGACAGGGGACGCCCAGGGACTTGACGATGGTTCGATTATGTCTTTCGCTAGCGTCTTGTCTGCTTACGTTTTGATGACGTGACGCTCCGAAGCTGAGACTCGGTAGGGTCGCCGATAGATGGGTCGATTATCGCCTGTATGGATACGATGCTTGACGAGTGACGTCTGGCCTAAGGGTCGGTTGTTCAAGGCGAATATATCCTTGTAGGAAAACAATAGACTGCAGAGCTGTTCAGTCTCCCTAGGAGTGAGGTTCGGGGCAATCATTTTCTTAATGGCGTTGTCAGTACATTTGTCAGACCGGAAAGGCTCACAGGAAGCGCCGACGGCAAAAGTCTTAACGCATCTAACTTATAAAGCAGTGATTGTAGCCAGGGTGATATCTTTAGGCAGAATTCGCTTAGCGAGCCCGAAGTTCACCACAGGGAGATACGTGCGATTGTCTGTGACCTTCAGGATTGTATGCGGGACAGTAACGTTTTGGGTGAGAAAGATGGCACTTATGGGAGCGGAGATGTAATCACATCGGGCACAGGCGTAGAAGGCAACATTTCGATGTATGTCAGCACCTGTGGTGGAACGTGAATAAAATCAGTCGGTCATAGGCGAATCTCGTGAGGTGTCGGAGGAACGTCCACTAGAGGCAGCTCAAGACGCATAGTACTTGAGGAACTGTCGATGAGCGCTGAATGGGCAGAGAGGAAGTCTAGCCCTAGTACGAGGTCGTGGAGGCATTGGTCAAGCACAGTGAAAAGGACTACAGTATGGCGGCTGGAAATGCTCACACGTTCAGTACATATTCTGACCACAGTCACCGTGCTACCGTCGGCGATTCGTACGAACCGAGTAACGGCAGGCGTAACAATTTTCTTTAAATAGCGGCGTAGGCGAATGGTCATAATGGATATGTGTGCTCCTATATCTATGAGCGCTGTGACGGGTGTGCCATTAACTTGGACGTCAAAAAGGCTTTGTCTTGTTAAACAGCGTCAAAGGAGGATTTTGCGGCTAATCCGGCATTGCAGTCCCACCTCCAGGTGCCACATTGCCTAGTTTTCCTGCTGGTACGGTCCTGGGTAAGTCGGCGAGGGCGAGCGGTGAAGCTGGGGCGAACGTGGCTGGCGACGTTGAGGTGAGGGCGAGCGTGCATAGCGGCGAGTCGAGGTAGTGACGTCGGAAGCGTCGTAGAAGCGACGGGGTGAGGAACTTCGTGGCGAACTCGAATTCCGGAAGGTGTTTCGAGGAGGGGACGGCCAATGGCTCCGCCAGTGATGGGAAACGTGACCAATTCAGCTGTAGCAGAAACAGATCGGCCTGTCGTTAAGTGTACGCCAGTCCGATGGATTCCTGGTAGTGTAGGGATAACGGACACGGTGAAGTTGACTGCGATAGGATCGAGTCATAGGAGCAAGGTGGGTGCCAGGGTGACTCAAGGAGCAAGCACTGGGAAGACCCATATTAGCGATTTCCTGGCGAACAACGGACTGGATCAGCGATATCGCCTCAGCAGTGTTGTTCCAAGACGTCTGTTGAGGCGAGGCAGGAAACGCTGAGTCGAGTTCGTGGCGTACAATTCTAGTCACGTTTTCGCTTGGAGATGGCGAGCTAGATTGGTCGGTGGGGTCGGTACAGGAAAAGGTCACTGCAGTATTTGGAAGCCGTGTAAACTGGTTGCATGTACGGCGACTCCTCACCTGCTCGAAAGGGTGGCATTCCTTCATGATGGCGTCGACAGTCGAGAAACTTCTAAAAACCAGGAGGTTGAATGCGTCGTCGGTGATGCCTTTGATAATGTGTCCAACCTTCTCTGCCTCTGGGATGGACGTGTCAATTTTATGACAGATGGCTACAACGTCCTGAATGCAGGAGACATACGACTCGGTAGCAGTTTGCTCACGCGTGACGAGTTGGTACTTGGCGGCTAGTTGTCGACTGGTCGGATAACCAAAAACGTCGGACAGCCTTTCTTTGAACAAGTCTCAGCTGGTCAGCTCCTCCTCATGTGTGTAAAACCACGTTCGTGGTGTTCCGTCGAGGTAGAACACCACATTGGCCAGCATTGTGGTCGGATCCCACCTGCTCACCTTGGTGACGCGCTCATACATCTTCAACCATTCTTCCAGGTCAACACCATCGAGGCCGGTGAACTTGCTGGGGTCTGGCGGCTGAGGTATGGCAACGTACTGGGTATGCGTAGTCGGCATTCCAGCTGCAGATGCGGTGCCTTCCATTCGACGCATCGTCCCAGGCTGGGTGAGACGTCCGCTGCCGGGCTCCGTGGCGAAGACGCGTACCCCGCACGTCCACCAAAATGTCACGAGTGTAAAACTATTTACACGTTGTATTTACAAAGCGTATATACACACCTGCAAAGAATCCCGAGAGGCTCTTGCCACTTCGTCCTCTTCACCGTCGACGACCTTGTCCTCTTCTTCCACCGTAACCATACATATATATATATATATATATATACATATGTATATATATATATATATATATATATATATATATATATATATATATATATATATATATATATATATATATATATGTATATATATATATATATACATCATCTCGCCGTCAGCAGTCCACAAGTATGGGGTGTCTTTGTGAAGGAGAGACGTGAGGGGAGAGGCAAGCTGTGCGAAAGTCTTGATAAAGTGCGGAAATATGAGCAAATGCCCCAAACACTTCGCAGATCTTTCACCGTTTGTGGCTGTTGGAAGTCGCGAAGCGCTGCTATCTCTTGAGGGTCTGGTCGTATGCCGTCTTTGTCGACCAGAAAGCCTAGTACGAGGGCTTGACGCTCATCGAAATGACATTTCTTCGAGCTTAAAATAAGGCCAGCTTGCTGGATACAATCAAGAACGATCGACAGGCGCTGATTATGCTCGTGAAATGTCCGGCCCTAGATAATGACGTCGTCTAAACAGCACATGCAAATTTCCCATTTGAGTCCGCGGAGCACCGTTTCCATAAATCGCTCGAATGTCGCTGGAGCGTTGCATAAGCCAAAGGGGATAACGTTGAACTTAAAAAGACCGTCAGGTGTCAGGAAGGCTGTCTTCTCCTTGTCTGAGGGGTGCATGGGAATTCGCCAATATCCTGACCGCAAATCAACAGAAGAGAAATACGACGCGGAGTTGAGGCAGTCGACGGCGTCATCTATTCGTGGTAGGGGGTACACGTCTTTCTTTGTGACGGTGTTTAGGCGGCGATAGTCCACACACAATCTTCATGAGTTGTCTTTTTTCTTGACTAGGATTACAGGAGCAGCCCAAGGGCTACATGATTCCTGGATCACTCCTTTCTGTAACATTTCTTCGACCTGCTCGGCAATGACTTTTCTCTCTGAAGGTTAAACGCGGTAGGGCTTCTGACGAATTGGCGTTGCTTGCCCTGTATGGATGCGGTGTTGCATACGAGACGCCGGTGGTGTATGGGATGCTCGTTGGCTTTGAGCAAAATCAAACACTGTGGCGTAGCGAGCGAGCACAGCTTCCAGCAGACACTGCTCACTAGAACACAGCGACTTGTTAATCATGCGCTTAAAGTCAGCAGAATTATGATGGTTGGAATCGGGGTTGGATTTTTTTTCGACGCTTGTTCATTAAAACTTGCCAGTTTAAGTCCTAGCGGCAATGTTATGGATTGGGTTGAAACGTTCACTGTCCACAAACGAGTACAACCATCAGTGGTGACAACGAGGGAGCGAGGGACTATCGCATTTTTCTTGAGCGCATGGTTATAATCGGGCTCGGCTAAACCACAACAAGAACCTGTACGAGGGCGAGAAGTATTGACAGGTACAAACATTGCAGTCTTAGGGGGCAAACACACATCTTGTGACGCGGAGAGAACGTCGGCGGCATCACTGGTGCTATCTGTCATTGAAGTTCGCACGTCGCGGTGAAGAGATATCGCTCCACTTCCACAATCCAAAGTTGCCCCCCACTCACGCAAGAAATCAATTCCTAAAGTAATGTCATGCGTTGTACGTGCAAGCACAGTAAATTCACTTCTAAATGTCTGCTCCCCTATCTTAACTGAAACAGAACAGACCCCAAGTGGGCGTAACATTTCCCCGCCAACTCCACGAAAGGTAGCGTTCCGATCCCAAGAAAACATAACTTTCGGTCCAAGACGATTTTTGAAGGACAGGCTCATAACAGAAACTGCCTCCCCAGTGTCAACTAAAGCAAAAGCACTCACATTGCCAACTAAAACACACACTTTGTTTTCAAACAATTTTACACAAGGGGGTCTTGATGAAGATGAACATATTGCGGCCTCACCCCCGTCGGTCGCACCAGCTAGTTTCCCAGCGGCGGCGGTGATGACGAGCGACGACGAGGTGATGGAGAGCGTCGTTGTCGTGTCGGTGGTGGTGTGAGGCTGCGATCGGAAACGGGGGAGTCACTGCGGTTCGCGCGTCCCTGCTGCAGCCGCTGGAAGGAACTGGGATATGGCCAGGGCTCGTCAGCGGGCACGCGGGCTGTGTAGGAATTAAACCGTGGAGCACGCTGCTGGCGGCGGTGGCAATACCTAGCAATGTGTCCGGCCACACCGCAGCTGTAGCAAATGTGGGAGTCGCGGCTTCTAGCGGGTGACACCGGTGACATGGGTGTCATGGGTAGAAACGTACTCTCAGGCTGGTTGTAGGAGGGAAGAAGAGCCCGCGGAACAAATCGTTGTGGTGCATCTTGTCGACGTTTCAGACTTGTCGGTTGCGGTGGAAAGTTGCTGCTCTCCGTACGATCAGCATAGGTCCTGCGAGGTTCTCGGAAACTCTGGGGTGCCCAGATGGACGGTGGCACACGAGAACGATGATCAAATGCGCACTGATGGCACGTATGAGCATCGTCAACAACTTTAAGGCGTTCAAGCTCTTCTTTAACCACTTGCCGAATCACCGAGGAGATGTCGTCGTGGGTCGGGACGGACACACTTGCAATAGTAGCAACATTGTCCAATCGTCCAAACTTTGGCCCAATCATCATTTTCAGCGCTTCAAACACGCGGCAGTGTTTCGTCAGATCAGACGGAGTACGAAGATCTTCCTTCGTTATAAGAAAATTATAAACATCTTCAGCGATTCCTTTAAGCAGATGGCCTACTTTGTCTTCGTCTGTCATGGTAGCGCTGACGATTCCGTATAATTTCAGAACAGCCTCTATGTACGTTGTACACGTTTCGCCAGGTAATTGAGCTCGTCGGGAAAGCGTCTGCTCAGCCTTATTTTTCTTAGAGATTGGGTCCCCGAAGCACTTGGTGAATTCTTCTACAAAATTATCCCAGCTCGTTAGAACGCTCTCGTGGTCTTCATACCAGAGGAGCGCGGTTCCAGCGAGAAAAAAAAAACCACGTTATCGAGCTGCTTCGTAGTGCTCCAGTGGTTGTGGCGACTCACTCTGTTGTAGTGTTTGAGCCAGTCGTCGACGTCTTCGTTGGCCTTCCCCGAAAAGGTGGGTGGCTCTCGCAGCGGTGTCCAGTAGCCAGCCTGACCTGCTTGATTGCTGTCTGGTGCGCCGCAGGTGGGGTCGTCATTGCCTTCTCCGGAATCGGCCATGTCAGCTGCTTGTGGTCGTAAACCGGCCGAGCGTCTACTCCGTCGGACAGTTGGTAGAGCTGGGTCGTCCAGGATCGTCCAAGATTTACCCAGCACCTCCACCAAAGATGTTACGAATGATGTTTATTTAAAGGGTGAAACGGTGAAACGAGGTTCCAGAGGGAAGCTACAGGCCAGGCCCAGCCGGCGCAGAGTACCGCGAGATCACGCGCGCACACTCTACTTCTTCTTTCTCTGCCTCGGCCGCGCAGTCCTGCGACATTATATATATATATATATATATATATATATATATATATATATATATATATTTATATATATATATATATATATATATATATATATATATATATATATATATATATATATATATATATATATATATATATATATAGGTGTGTGTGTATGTATATGTATATTGCTCCGCGACCTGCCGCTCGAGGCACATTGCGTGTAATCGCGGGCTCCTTCACGCTCGCGAAAACACTTCTATTGAGCACGTGTTCTGCAACAAAAAGCTGCATCGGGAGGTTCTCATGTTGCTCTACAATATTATCATTGAGAATTTTCATCTAACTATAACTGAGAAATTACTCAACACTAATTATCTAATCAGAGGGAATGCAGAAAAGTATTCTGAGTATCTCCGAGTTACGGCAAACAACATTACATTTGTTCTCTCCAGCTACGTAGCTTTTTCATATATTAAAGTTTGGCTGAAATTAAGTCAAACATCCCGTATACTCCTTTGCAATTCGAATTATTTTCCACGGTTTCCCATATCACTGCCGGTGAAGGCCATAGGGTGAGACGTCACCAAAGTTCATGTTAACTTGTGCGAACAGCCCGTATATCGATTGTGGTAAGGCGTGAGCTCAAATAGAAAACAGCCGATACTGTAAAATTCTTATTGCTTCAGGTTCACATGCCGTCTATAGATTGACAATAGACAAAATTCGTTAATCTCGGCCCAACCCATGTACGCTGTAAGCAAGCGGAGGTGCCGGTGGATAATACGGAGCTGCGTTTGATATAAGCCACTGAAATTGTATACTGCTGTGATTGCTGTAGAGCCTATTTGTAGACTTTCGTATACATATGGTGTGTACCTCCGCATTTGTTGACCACATGATATGATCTGCGTAGTCGCTCTCGGTAATCTGAGCATGACTGTCATAGCATGACTTTTGTGACAGTAAAATGAAGAAAGCGAAATTCCGATCCAATCGTGATAATAGCTGTTATGCACGCTAACTTTAGCTACAAGTGGATTCCAAACAGGCATCAAGCTAACAGCCCAGAGACTCGTAATGTTTGTAGCTGACAACTAGGTCTTTGTGAGTGTGCGATGAACCGATGTCGCGTATGTGATGTGCGCGTTTTGTATCATCCGATTCTCAGATACCTTTCACATAGTCCTGATATCTCGACTGCATCACTAACATCAGGTGGTTTTTTGTTCTCTGATATCCTGCACTGTAAGTTCATCAAACTTTCTCATTCACTTAATATATGTGGCAAATTTTCTGAGCCCATCCAGATATCGCAGGTGTGCCTGCGCGGCCATGCAATGAGTGCGTCATTGCTGTACTGATTGCTTGGACCTATCTTCGGAACGGAAAATTTGCACGAACATTTTTCGGTACGCTGGCAGATATGCTACAAATTCACTGTATTACTCATCGTCGCTGGCGATAATGCAAGCACCTGAAGGGCCCTGTAACGGCTTTTACAAACAGCGCATTCATCCATGTGTGCGTTCCAGTTTCATACGATAGCCCACAGCGTTTGTAATACTTTCCAGAGCATTTCCTTTATCCATGAAAAAAAAAGAACAATGGAGAAGAAAAGCAACCCGTTCCGCTCTCATGGCGCGCAGAGAGAGAGAGAGAAAAAAATAAAAGAGGAAAGGCGCTCAGACTCCTCGGAGCTCGGACGCCCTCGGCGCGCGGAGCTCCTGCGCATGCGCAATGGCAGTGCGCCATCTCTCCGCGTCAATTTGAATTCTCAACGAGTGCGCCAGGCACGTAAAGGCTTGTATCGGTATGCGGTGTCTGCCTGAGCCTTGGTGCCTGTGCATGCGCATCTTCTTTGTGGCATCACACGTCAACTACAATGAACGGTAAGTTTTAGCAAAGGTGTTTCCCGTCAATAGCTCACGATTAGGTGAGCGCATTTCGACGCGCGAACCGGCTGCATGCATGCGGCGCAGGCGACTCGGGCATAGTATCGGTTTGTCGTTTTCATGATTTCATAATGCGCTCTTGTTATCGCTTCTACTATGCGGAATGTTTCATGGCAAGCGATCGCTCACGCTTGTTGATTTTAGCGCCATAGTTGATGTGCTTAAAAAAGAAAGTACATCATGCTTTACCTTCATAAGGAGCTTCCACTAAGCGGATTGCGTGCGTTGAGCAGCCAGTGCGGTAGATCTCATTTCGTGGCGCTCGATCCGGTCGCGATGAATGCTGCGCCGCATGTGTAATTAAACTATCGTGAAACGCTTTACGTATATATTTCTAACTTGTCTTAGCAGGAAGAATTTTCAAACAGCGACGTGTAGTTGAATGAATGCTAGCGTAGTCGTATGAAAGGCTTTGTTTGCGTAGTATGCATCAGCAGTGTGTACGCTGCCGTTTTCGTATAGTTTAAAAGTAGCAGTATTTTTAAGATTCCTGGCAATCAATCCAAATAATTTTGGGAAGTTACCGCAAGCAAAACACGAGACTTGAAGAAATATCTAGATTCACCCAATCTAAATATATGCAGCGACAAAAAGATTTTGGAGCATGAAACCTGCGATAAGCTCAGTCACTTGCAACTTTGCAACTTAACCGCAAAGTTTAGAGAACAATAAATTAGTCGCTCGAGGAAGCACCTTTACACGTTTCAAACTAAATGCATTGCGTTTGACGATAGTTGGAAGATGTCTTTTTTTTTTTTGCCTCTTTCATGAACAGTTTAGCGGCACAAGTTATCTTTCGGGCTATTTGAAAAACGTTAAGCACCTTTCGATGCTTCGGCGTTATGCAGGTAACGGGCTGTTAATCACTAGGCAGCTGCTGGTGCAGATTTGCATTGTGCCAATCGTGCATGGTATGAAGCCGTTGTGGTGCGTAATAACTGTTCCGCTTTTATTACTGTTGGACTTAGTGCCGTGGTCTTGGACAGACTGTAGACTACATGCGCTGTACAAATGAAAAAAAGAGCCATATAATTCATTTGGTGGTCTTAGGAGATAACGCACAGATTATTCAAATAATTTAGTGGTCATTGCACTTGTTCTACCCTTAACAACATACCTAATAGATCGTAACATGTTTTAGCTTATAAATAACCTTATCGATACGCCCCCATTCATGTGCATTCTACTGAAAGTGTGGCATATGTATTCATCTCGAAGTATGATAAAAGAGACCTTGCAGACTGTTGTAATTGGAAATAAATTACAATTCTTAACGTGATTGTTCACAACGGCAGTCACTATGCTTAGCATGTTCGTTCGGCACGGGCATATTGCATTAACACCCGACACAGTCCAGCCAGGTAGTTTTGTTTCAGCAATTATTATTATTGGAATCATTTGGGATTCTTTCATGTCTTTTATATTTATAAGTACACTGTGTGTCACATGAACCTGTATTTAAACGAAACGTACCGTTGCTGGCAACGGCGACCATTGCGCTGGTGTAATTGCTCATCATACGGTAACATAACGAAACATCATAATGGTACCGATTCATATTGTCATGTAGTCCATAGTCAGAGGTAAACAAAGGTAACTAGAGACATAAGTGATGAGAGCAAATTATATAAGAAACTACTATTGAACCGTGAAATTAACTCATTGAATAGTTTTCCCTCACATTGTTGCATTTGCTTTACGTGTGTGTCTCTCTTTCCTGGCCTTTCGTGCTGGCCTCGTGTGGCCATCAATTACGAACTTGCTCAAGCCCTTGTCAGCTTCATTGAACAAGGGATTCAATTCAGTTGAATCTAATACTGCATGTCAAGTGATTGACATGTTATTCGTGTTATCTAAATACTACGGACTTGCAGTACTTGGCAAGCATTAAACCACAATATTTTTTTTATTGCACTTAAGCTGCGGGCGTCATAGATTGCCAGGAAATTTTCATGACAACAGCCAGGGAAGGCTTGGAAAAAGATCGGAGAATTTTAATATGACCACATAGGTATGCTGTCTTGTTATATGTCGAACAAAATTTCCTAGAGAATCTCTCTATCAAATATATTTTTAAAACATTTCACCTCATAAAAAGTTGAGAAAGATTGGTCGCATTCATTCAAAAAAATGAGTCAAGCATACTGACATGCCAGTCCTTGCTGAATCTGTTTTAGCTGTTGCGTTAACTAAAGTCCTGAATCTCGACACCCTAGAAAAAATGTTTCATCCTTGAGAGCACCTTAAATAATTTACTGTGATAGCATTACTCGAACTATAGTTTCAGTTTTGTTTCCAAGGAGGTGCATATCTGTCGTGCCATGACACAAAATGCTGCCGTGGTATTTCGGGTGCTCATGTGGTATACTTAACTTGCAAACGTGTTAGTATGCCGAAGAGGCCTCATTACCTGTAAGAAACTAAGTGACCATATCAATACAATGAATACATCGGCCTTCTGTTGAAGTTATGGCCAATGACCCATTCATTTAAGAGTATGAGAAAGACATTTATATGTGTATTAAGGAAAATAAATTACAATCTTTTGCATGAGACTGTCAATACTCCAATCGCTCTTCTAAGCATATCCCTCTGCACGGGCATATTTATTTACCAGCCAAAAAATGCACAGATATCAAACTCGGTAACCTTGTTTCAGCAATTGATATAGAGATCCTTTGGGATAATTACAATGATATGTCAGAGATGAACTTGTCTTAAAAGCAACATACTGTTGCTATAGCACCACCAGCAGTTGGGACTGTTCAATTGTTCATCCTACCATAAAATGAAACATTGAACAATAGTACTGATTTGTATTCAAAAGCAGCCATTACTCATACTTAAACTGCATTGAACATTGACTTAAATGGCTTGAGTAAATATATGAATCGGCCTAATGAACCTACAAAGAATATACAATTGTTATTTTTGCCTCACATTTTTCATCTACTTATTTGCAGCATACACTTGCAGCATGTTTGGAACATATGACGCGAAGGTCAAGGCTGGCCTGGCGGCCTTGCTTGCCAAGGGGAAGTAGGCTGTAAATTCTGTAAATCAGCAAATAGTCTTTTTCGATCATTTAAGAAAATTAATATATCGTGTAATAAAAAGAGTTAATTCAATGGTAATTCAATGCCGGTGCACTTGTTTTCCATTTTGCTTGCATGATTCAGCACTAGGGTAATTGGTTAAATTTTGTTTTTGTTTCTGCAACATATTAGAGTGCAGCTGGTTCAGAAGCATTATTAAGCTATAGGCATTAATGCATAAGTGTAGATGAGAAGCAACACGTGAAGATACATATTATACATTAAAACTTTTTTGCCGCAATATGTAAACAAAAATGTAAAGTACCTTGTAGATAGCAGATAGCTAGCAGATTTCGTGCAAACGGATGAATTGCATGCAACTGTAATATTTCTTAAATGTGCTCGCGCACAAATACTCAGGCAGTCTTGCGTAAAGATTGACGGCTACATGCATTTGAGATTTTTCAACTGCTTCTGTCTGCATGCATGATTTTTTATGTATAGTTGCCTGGATATGTTCTCATATGCATGCTGGATGCAGTACATATTTGCAGACATTTCCGGTAGACTGCTGAATAACAACCACAGCAGCGAGTGCTTATATATGGTCGAAACGTATTTGGCAAAATGTATGGTTTAGATAGGTAGCATATAGGGTGTCGATTCCGGCTATTTTTGCCAATCTGAGCAATGAAAATACAAGTTGAAAAAAAAAACACGGTGCAAGACATACTATTATAGAAAGACCTACAGATCAGACCTCTGACGGCTGAAGACCATAAATCTTAAATTCGGATCTTACTGCATCGTCTTTTCTTACATTATTCTTCGTTGACCAGCTTCCCTGAATATATGTTAGCTTGGACACCCTGTATTAACAATAATCAACAAATAGTGTAAGGCGAAAGTCTATGGATTAGCTTTAGACGGATCTGCAGGAATTGTCTACAGACAGTCTATGGAGTTACGACCTTACACTTCTTGTAGACTAGTCTAAAAATGTGAGTCTATAGACATTCTATAAACTGTCTATAGACTAATGAAAATTCATGTTTCTAGACAAATGTCTGCAGAATGTCTATAGAGAAAAGTGTATAGGAATATACAGTTCTACTTTTGTAGACTAAAGTCTATAGCATGTCTATAGACAAATGTCTATAGACATTTGCGTGTAGACATTTTGTAGACTTCCGTCCACAAAAGTAAAACTTTATATATCTCTATTTTTTAGACTGGTCTATGGGATGTCTATAGACAAACGTCTATAGATATTCTATGGAAAATTGCCTATAGACATTTTATAGATTTCTGTCTACAAAAGTAAAACTGCTGTATAAAGTTCTATTTTGTAGACTGAAGTCTATAAAATGTCTATAAGCAAATGTCTTTAGATTATCTATAGACATTCCATAGACTTCAGTCTACAAAAGTAGAACTGTATAAGCCTATGCACTTTTGTCTATAGACATTCTGCAGACATTTGTCTGCAAACGTGAATTTTCATTAGTCTAAACAGTCTATAGAGTGTCTGCAGACTCAGACATTTTATAGACAAGCCCATAAAAAGTGCATGGCCATAAGTCTATAGACTGTGTGCAGACTAGTCTAAAGAAATGTCTATAGACAGTCTATAGACATTTCTCCACAGACAGTCTGTAGATATTTATCTATAGACTTTCTATAGACTTCAGTCTACAAAAGTTGAACTGTATAAGCCTATACACTTTTGTCTATAGACATTCTGCAGGCATTTGTCTGCAAACGTGTTTTCAATAATCCATAGAAAGTCTATAACCAGTCTACAAACCCAGACTTTTTATAGACTAGTTGATAAAAAGTGTATGGCCATAAGTCTATAGACTGTCAATAGACTACCCTAAAGAAATGTCTCTAGACAGTCTGTAGACTTCATAGACAAATGTCTATAGGCTGTCTATAAATTTCTATATAAATTTCTGTAAGGGATGAATACAGACAAAAACACCGAAAACACGTTTCTAATATTTGCACAGTATAGACAAATGCACATCAAATTTAAATAATTCCAGATAACCGGTTACACTTTGAGATTGGTCTCTCCCCTTCCCGCTAATACATTTCACGAGTTCTTCAACCGTCCAGTTTTCATTCCTAGCTAAGTGACATAATAAGTCAAGTGTGTTGGGGAGCTTACATGCTTGCTTTGGTGTAGTCCTTTCGTAGTGCTCGGTGGACCACTAGCATTTCTGCTGAGGGTTTGTTTCCACAGAGTAGGCTGGCTTGTTGAGCGCTGCCGCCTGCGAAGGCGAGGTTGTCCTCACAGAGTAGGATGGGGCCGTTGTCCTAGGACTAGCCTTTGCTGAAGACCACGAGCACAGCCGCGGGGCGTTGATCATTAAGCCAGGTGGTCTTCGGTACCGACACCACCGGTTCACCACCTTTCCGCCAAGTCTTCGAGCGCCCCTCTTGCTTCTTCTCTTCTAGCGGTGTTCAACCGCTCTACACCTCGCTCCTTTCTGTCCGCGTAAGCATTCCTCCTATTCCTTCTTCTCTTCCTTCTTTTTTCCTCCAGATGCGCCCGCTGTTCTCTTTTTTTTTGTTCACGGCCGCGCTGTCTACGCTAATTTCCCGTATTTTCAGGTTGGTGCTATATATTTGTGTTTCTCTACTTCAGCTCGTGACAATACGCCCTCATTCAGTTTTTTTTCTCAAGACAAACTGCTTGTGAATTTTTTTGAAAGACTTCATAATCATGATTCTAGTCATCACCATGAGCACCACACCGAGCACATCACTTTCATATGGCCCTTGCACTTCTAGAGCTTTTAAAAAGTAGCATTCTGCAGGTTCCACTCCACATGTACAATATGGCTCCCATCTACTTTTGACATATTTCTTGTTCACCTAAATGTTTGTACGGATGACCTGATAATTTTCTTTGCCATTAAATTCCACATACTTGATGCACATGTGCATAGTTATCACACTACATAATATAATTCAGATCTCTTGTATCATATCTGCCTTTCGCTGTCGGCCCGCGTAACAAACATGTTCACTCAAAGCACTTCGCACTACTGTCTTCGTATTAGGCTACTAAAGCAATCCCCTCCCACGTTACGTCTACCTTTTTTATATTCTACGTGGAAGCTCTATTCCTTCGACTTAAACTCGAACGCATCAGCCTTCTCTTTCTGAAATTGGCTTTCGTTAGATATTGTAAAGGTTGGTGGTCCTTTTTCACACGAAGATGTCGACCGTAAAGATATAGTATGTGCAATTTTTTCACTGCCCATACCACCGGCAGGCACTCCTCGATAGTCGAACATTTCCTTTCCGCTTCACTTAATATTTTACTAGCGTAGCATACCGGGGCATTATTCCATCTTCCTTTTGTATCGAAAGTGATCCGAGTGCCTTACAAGTTGCATCTGTACGCAGGACAAACTACTTTCCCATATTTGGTGCTAACAGCACAGTAGGTTCTGATATGCGTTGTTTGAGAACAGCGGATGCGTCTTCGTGCGCTGCTACCCAGCTTACAGTGTTAGCTGCTTCTTTTTGTCAGTTCTACTAACGGGTCCCCGAGGGCCACGTAATTAGGAATGAATTCCCTCTAGTATCCCGTTAAACCCAAAATTACTCGACCTTTTTTTTTGGTAGTTCGCACGCTGCACCGCAGGTATTTCATTCATAACCTTACAGGATCCAAGTGCTAGACAGTCGATGGAGCTCCAACCGCGATGAGTTCCCTGAACTAGGCGCTGCCAATGGATGCACCGCCAACTCAAGTAACGCCTCCAGTAGCACCGCAAGAAGTAACAGACCCATGTCAAGATCAAGATCGCGATCGCGTTCCCGAAAACGCCTGAATTACGCTGAAGTGGCCGGCAGCTCAGGCAGTGCCAGCGTCGGATCGGCAGAAGCGGTAGCCGTAACAGCCCTCGCGAGCAAGCTACAAAATCCACGGAGCCTCATAGACAGACTATTCCAAAGATGCAAAGAATACGAACATGGAAGCAAGCAAGCATTTACAGCGCTAACCACGGAGGCAGTTGATTCCGCGTTCAAAGCTAGAGTTCGAAAGCACCTCCAGGCTTTCGAGGACGTCTTCACAAAGAACATCCTTGCCCTGATTGAAAACATCACCAAGCCTATCGTCGAGAAGATTGCGACACTTAACACCCAAGTCACCACCCTCGCAAATCAAGTCACCGCTCTCACAAGCCAGGTTACCGGCCTAACAGCCCAGGTCAACAATTTTATAGCACACACGAAGAACAATTATGTCACCAAGTCCTACCTCGACAGCCTTCTCAACACGACCGAGCAGGGTAGAAAGAAGGCTCACACGAACAGTCGCAATGCCTCCCGCTCGATCTCACCCAACCATGAAGCTGCCTGTGAAGCAGAAGTGCCACATGATGGCGACACCTAAAACCACAACAAAGAGCCCGCAAAGTACTCTGCGCATCTCACAATGGAACTGTCGATCCTTCCGTCCCCAGTATGCAAACCTACAAGAACTCGTCAAACTGCACCACCCTGATGTAATTGCCCTACATGAAACCAATACCCGCAACGTCCGACTTCAAGGATACACCGCTCATGCACAAACTCAACGCACAGCCATCCTTACCAAGAAAACTCTCACAACGCAGGAACACGAAATAGAAGACATCTCCATCGAGCACACCCTAGTGGAGATTATACCAGACAGAAAAACGCAGCAAAGCCTCTTTATCGCCAGCATATACAGCCCTCCTCGTGATCAACTTCCGGAATTCGACCACTTTGTCCGTGAACTCAGGAAACACACGAAAGGCCATCAAGTTGTCATAATGGGAGATTTCAACGCCCCACATACAGCATGGGCTTATCCAAACACCACCAAGAAGGGAGCGCGAGTGCACGACACTGCTCAACAACACATACTGACACTCTGGAACGACCCACTGCAGGCCACGAGAGTCGGGAACAGTGTTTCCAGGGACACCAACCCGGACCTTACATTCACAGCTAACGCCCACTGGGCCGAGTGGAGTTGACTCTCGGAGACGCTCGGAAGCGACCACGACATTATCCAACTTGACATCGCGCATAACCGGAAACCAACCAGGACTGGAGTTGCTCGACTAACAGACTGGAAGTCCTTCAGAGACAACCTCAGCGGCAACACAACAATCAACGACATCGACCGATGGCTCAAGGGCCTTCTCATCACCGCAGAAAACCACACCAAGAGCATCCAACTAAGCACCAACACCCCCGCAGCCGACCCGCATCTCCTTCATCTCTGGCAGGCCAAAAGAAGTCTCCTGAAAAGGTGGAAGAGACAAAACCTCAATAGAAAACTTAAGCAACGAATCGCCCTTCTCACCATACAGGCCCAAGATTACGCGGAGCAACTTAGCAGGCAAAATTGGCTCACCTTTTGTGACAGCATACAAAAGACACTCAACACCAAGAAAACCT
The DNA here is from genome assembly GCF_023375885.2 of Dermacentor andersoni. Lineage (NCBI taxonomy): Eukaryota > Metazoa > Arthropoda > Arachnida > Ixodida > Ixodidae > Dermacentor > Dermacentor andersoni. The sequence continues at coordinate 190,544,369 of NC_092817.1, read as the reverse complement.
GGCATCTCCTACGCGCTCTCTTAGCTACCGATCGCAGCAAAACGCAACAGAGGCAAGATCTGCGCAGACTGATCCACAATCATGCTGGATCTGAGCATGATCTCCTTCGTGAGCTTCAGAAAAAACTTAGCAGTGACAAGCCCACTTCATCAGCGAGCGGAAAGACGTACGATGGTGCACCAAACCCAGATCTCGATCGATCATTCACCCAGGCAGAGCTCCACGCAGCATTAGACAAACTCACTAGAAACACCAGGCCCGGCACGGACAGAATAACTAATAAGCTCCTACGCAACCTCCCGCAATCTGCCACTACAGCACTGCTAGAGTACTACAACGACTGCTGGCAAAAAGGGGACCTACCAGCAGCCTGGAAGCATTCGGAGGTCACCATGATCCCCAAACCCAACAAACCCCATCTCATCGAAAACCTACGTCCCATTTCCCTCACATCTTGCGTGGGCAAACTCCTCGAGCACATGGTGCATGACCGGTTAACAACATACCTCGAGGACAACGGACACTTGCCGCACACCACGTTTGGATTCCGACAGCATCTGTCCACGCAGGACTTAGTCCTGCTCCTCAAAGATGACTTGCTTGATTACCTCGATCAAAGACGCCAATCATCAATCCTGGCAATCGACGTAAAGGGCGCATTCAACAACGTGAGCCACGAAGCCATTCTCCGCAACCTCGAAGATACAGGCTGCGGAGCCTGGATCTATAACTACATCAGCAGCTTTTTGACACACCGAACAGCAACAGTAGGCGTCTGCAACCTCCGCAGCGATGAATTTCGGCTACCCAACAAAGGAACCCCACAAGGATCAGTTATTTCACCCCTCCTTTTCAATATCGCAATGATCAAGCTACCGAAACAACTGAACGCCATCCCAAACCTCTGCCATGCGTTTTACGCCGACGACGTCACGCTCTGGACCAAAGCACCTACTACTGAACAACCAGAACGCAATCTACATGAAGCCATCGATACTATCGAAAGATACCTCCGATACTGCGGTCTCCAATGCGCACCCGAAAAGTCGGAGCGTCTCGTCCTGAGAGCACGGACACGAGGAAGACCACCTAACTATATCGAACCCGATCCTAGCGTCTCGCTCAACGGAACCAAGATCCCTATAGTAGGCTCTCTTCGCTTACTCGGACTTCACATCCGCAAGGACGGATCAGGGGCGGCCACTCTCCCGCGTCTCCAACGCAGACTGTCACAAGTTACGCACCTCGCCAAGAGGATCACAAACCAAAGAAGCGGACTTAAGGAGCACGACACACTAAGCATAATTCAAGCTCTCCTAACTAGCCGTATCACCTACGGAACTCCCTACTTGACGGTCAAGCCGGCAGAAATCAAGAAACTCAATGTTGTCATTCGAAAGGCAATCAAAGTAGCCTTGACCCTCCCACCCATGGCATCGACGGAGAAACTCTTCAAGCTCGGCTTCCACAAAACGTGGGAAGAGCGTGTCGAGGCTCATAAGATCAGCCAAATAGAGCGGCTCAAGCTCACACCCACCGGACGTGCAGTTTTGCGCTACCTCAACTACAGTGAAAGCTTCATTGCAGACACAGACCAGGAAGCAAGAATCCCACCTGCAGTCCGGGACTGTATCAGCGTTGCAAGTATACCGCGCAATATGCATCCAACTTATCATAAGGAGCGTCGGCAAAGCAGAATCCGCGCACTCAGCAAGAAATACGGGAGAGAGCAAGAGCCTCCGAGACTGAAGAGGAAGCGGCAATCGCTCTGGCAATGACAACTTGCCCTGAAGTAGCAGTAATACTAACAAACTCCCAAGCAGCAGCGCGCAACTATCAAAAAGGACGCGTATCAGAAACCGCGCTCAAAATACTAAGAAATCACATCGCACGCGCCCCGCTCCCCCACACCCACATCAACTGGGTCCCAGGCCATCAGGGCATGACAGGAAATCAGGCGGCACACGCCGCTGCCCGCGAGCATACCAGCCGGGCTTTCCTGCCATCCCACACTAGGCCGCCCACCAACGTTCATGACATCACCCTGAAATACTCGGAGCTTCTGCAACACCACCGACTCAGCAGAAGAACGTACGCTTCACCACACAAGAATCTGAGCAAAGAGGAAGAAGTCATCCTGTGCCGCCTACAGACCAACACCTACGTGCACGGAATAATCATGCACAGACTATCCTACGCAGTACTCGTACACATGCTCACAGTGCGACGTTTCAGACACCCTGCAACATATGGCCCAGGATTGCCCACTGCGTGACAAAGCCGCAGACCCTACCTCACAAGCTCCACGAGACGACTCCAAAGAAAGCCGCCCCATAGAAGCAATAAAAGAGCGCCCCAACTCACCTCAGATCCATACAACTGAAACCTGGGAGGCCAAGCTTTCCTCCGATGACCTGGACGACCAACGCAGTCTAGTCGCCCGGGCCAAGGAGGCAGCCCAAGCCAGAGGGTTCTTGGAATAAGGAATCCTTCCACCTAGGGTGAACCGGGTTCTGACTTGGTTTACCCTTTCGGAAAATAAAGGTTTAGTTCTCTCTCTTTCTTTTCCTCTGTTGCAATATGCCTCCTTCCTAACTTATGTCCAAGGAACGAAACTGTTTCGAAGCGCATTTCGCACGTAGTGGGTATGACTTTCAGTCGTGCATTCCTCATTTTATGGAACAACGCTTAAGAAGTAGCCAAGTGCTCTGGCCAGTTTCCGGTGCTATTAGAATGTGATGAATAGAATGTGTTGTTTCACATTAGGGCAATCCCTGTAGGATTTTCGTCAACTTTTTTTAACAACGTGGCTACCGTTTTTAGTCCAAAGAGCATGAACCTTAACTGAAAAAGCCCCTTGGAACATGAAAACATTGTCTTCTCTTTTGAAGAGTTCTCCATTCAGATTTGCGAATATCCTTTTGCTAAACCTAGTTTGGAGAAAAACATATTGTTGGGTACCTTAGCCAACACCACATCTGCTCTAGGGATGTGTTCTCCATCCGCTACTAATACACTGTGCAGTAGCCTGAAATCCACACATACCCGGTTTGAACCGTCTCGCCTTTTACAACTATTAGTCACGCTCAAGTTGTCACAACACTACTCATGACGTAAGAAGTTGTTCAGTTGTTCACCCTTCAGACCTGCATTTTTGACACATTAGATAACTTGTCTAAATCCTTGGCTTGCACTGACTCTAAGTCGGTCTCTAATGGTGACGCGGGAGGGGGGAGGACATGCCGAAGAATTAAGAATTGAAGATAGATGGTTCATCACCAGTCAACAGGCACGAGTGTTTGTCATAAATGTGGCCGACTCTAAGTCGTTATATTATGACCTCTGTTCATTGTATTCTTCAAATGGGTGTCAATGTTTCTAACCGCAGCCTAATCGCATGCAGCTTATTGGACATTTCAGTGTGACATAGGCGCTGCCAATAGCTCGTAAGTTGTCTCCGTAGGAAAGCCTTCACGTCTATGGCAGGAACAGCTATATTGACGTAACCATTGTAACCAGGCTTTTGTAATCATTGATGTGGTGGTTTGGTCTGTCAGTATATTGGCCACAGTACCTGTATACCCAGGTGGGCAGTATACAGTACACCCCTGTTAGACATAGACACTACACACATGAGTATATAAAGGCCATTGAGCACAGGATATTTGTGTTTAATAAACAACATTACAGATATACAAAACCTTAAGCAGCCCGTGAATATAATACCTTTATGTATGTTTGTTTACTTGGTGCCTTTGAGAGCCGACGATACTGCATACGGCTCAGCCGCCAGTATAGTCATAGCCGCATGAAGTTCATATGGTCCAGAAAATAATTCAGCAAGTGATGCATAAGAGACACCGGCAGGTACTTTGACGTTTCAGTGTAATCATAAGGGTACGGTTACGTGCTTGGAGTTCGAGGAAGCGCATTCCAATGCGCATCTCCGGAACCTGCTTTGTCACCTCTACAAACCAAGTGTCGAATTCTAACAACTGCCAATTCCATAGCGGCAACGGCTTCGTGGGGGTCATCAAACAATGCTGAAAGACTAGTACGCTCATTTCCTTGTCAAGATTCCTTACAAGCAGTGAAGGCTCCTTTGGTGTAGGTCGGTTATGATAGAGTTTAGCAGAGGCTATATGATTTATATTTGAGCAAGACGGGTGTTTAGCCTTTGCATGCACTCCAAGAAAATATGTAAAGCTTGAATACAATCGGTCTAGATAAAAAGATAACTCATTTGAATGGGTTAAGGCTGTCTTGAACGTCCTGCGAAGGCAGCGGTCGCAATGCGGATATCTAAAAGATGAACATGTCTCGCATTTTTAACCCATTTGGTATTATGGAATTATAGATTGTAGACGAATGCATTGACAGTAATGGTTTTGTATGGTTTCAAAACTATTCCTGCGCTTCTGTAGGCAACTATTTAGAACTTCTATCGTTTTTACTTCACGTACGCATGCACTCAATAGATTGCAAAAGCTTACCTTCAGAAGAAAAGAATTTTTATCGGATCAGGCGTAGCACGTATTCTGTGATGTGCTTCTGGCCTACTTAGAAGAATTTCAGGTTTATTTGTAAGAGAATGGAGTATAAAAAGTAGTTAGTTGCGTCGATGCAGGTTATTTGCTTTAGCGAGGTTTCAGATGCGATGCATACGCAGGCTCTTAATATTTTCGGCTTGTTTAGGGACGGCCGCAAGCCTGTTGAACTGACGTCTGAGCTACTCACTAACAGCGCTCTTAAATTCCTTGACGCCAAGTTAGTTTTTCACTCGGAGCATACATGTTGGTTTTACAAACCTCGTAGCAATAAGCTAGTTATTTCTTACGCTTCCGCGCATTCCAAGGTTGTAAAAAAATGATAATTTTTTTTATACAATGCTGTCTGGAATTCCTGTCCTTATCAGATGGAAGCTAGTTTTCTTTACGAATCCAAGCATTTCACAAAAGTAGGGTAACCTTTGCATGTACAGTGTTCCGTTGCAGAACCTTTCAGAAAGGTGCGTGCGCCAAGTGATTGTCATGTGGGTCGATTCATTTATAAAAAAGTGGCTGCCATACCGTAAATTCATAAGATGCTGCATAATGTCAAGGAAATTGCAGATTACTGCAAAGATAAACTTGTGTTCTCCGCACTTCAGAAGATTATAAAGCTGTGCAATGAAAGAAAATGTCGTGACGCGCAGCACACGTGTAACAAAAAGCACAAAATGCTATCCGTCGTCACTCAATTACCTCCTCGTTGTTCCCTCAGTACTGCGTCCAGATGTACCACATGCCCTACATGATGATTCGACCGCGGGGCACCTCGGATTCTCCGGACGCTATCGAGGATACAGAAAGTTATTATTGGCCGCGCCTGACTGCCGACGTCGCCCGTTACGTCAAGGCATGTCAAGACAGTCAGCGACGCAAGACACCACCAACAAGGTCAGCGAGATTACTACAGCCGATCAAGCCTCGTTGTCGACCATTTCACCAGATAAGGATGGATTTGTTGAGACCACTTCCGACGTCAACATTTGTAAATAAGTGGATTGTCGTGGCTGCCTACTATGTTGCCCGCTGCGCCGAAACGAATGGTCTGCCAAACTGTAGTGCGGCCAAAGTCGCTAAATTCTTCGTCCAGAATATCCTACGTCAATATGGTGTCCCAAAAGCCCACTTCACCGACAGAGGAACGGCCTTTACAGCATAGGCAACCCACGCCATTCTGAAATGCCGCCAGACTAGCTGCAGGAGAAGAACTGCCTAACACCTGCTCACGAATGATCTGGAGAAGCGGCTGAACAAGACCCTCGCCGGCATGCTGGCAATGTACATCGACGTCGAGCACAAGATGTGGGATGCCGTTCTGCCGTGCGTAACTTACCTTTGCTTACAACAAGACAGTGCAAGAAACAACGCAGGTAACGCCTTTCAAGCTGGTTTACCGAATGAAACCGGCAACGACTCTCGATGCCATGCACCGACGAAGAGAATCTCAACGTTGGTGGCTAGCTCCAGCGCTCCAAAAAAGCCCGACAGCTCGCGCGCCTGTGCATGAAGAACCAGCGGAGGACTGACCGCCGGCACTACAAACTTCGATAACGCTACATGGAAAACCAACCAGGCGATCCTGTTTTAGTCTGGACCCCGATACGTCGTAGAGGTCTTAGAAGCGTTTACGCCGCTATTTAGGACTCTACCAGATCATCCGACGTATAGGTGCACTGGACTATGAGGTCGCGCCAGACGACATTTGTGCACTACACTGGCGCCGCTCACGACCCAGAAATAGTCCATGTTGAGCACCTTAAGCCTTTCGACCAACGCTATTAAATTTTGGGGATTTGTTTGTTTCTTGCTTTGTTACGTTTACTTTACTAAGTGTTATCTTGTTTTTCGCTCTCCTGCTATGTGTGTAACTGCAGGATGATCCCTTGTAAGAAGGTGGCATTGACACGTGTACTTGTTTACCTTTCTCAGGTGGCCGTATTTCACCGCGGCTAACAAACGTTAAGCGTTTGTTAGCCGTATCGGCTATTTCTCGTATGTTATCCCTGGTGTTATGCGTTGTCTGTTGTCACCGAATCTTGCGTAATCTGATTGTATGAGCAAAGCGATTTGCGTAGTACTTTTTGAAGGACACGCGGGCACCAGAGATCACTCTGGAACCTTCGGCAAATCGTGTATAAAAGCTGACGGGCTTGAACCGCAGATCAGATTTTCGACAATCGCCAATGTGCTCGCCGCAATCGTTGTACATTGCCATTTTTTTTTTCATTTCTGCTTTGGAGGGGCACAGCATTGCCCCCCAGAAGTTAGTTTTATCATTGACAGTTTTGCTACTGTGTCCCTGACCATCACTAATAAATGTAAACACGGGTCACCGAAAATAAAGCTTGTCGTTGGAAGTTGGCGCTTGTCCGTCCTCTCGTTTCTTCTGTCCTTGTGTGTACCTGCGCTGCACTTCACCATTACGTTACAACAAGCCCAAACAGCCACATTACTATTTAGCTAACATCTATGAAGGACTTAATAGGGTGTGTTTTTGTAAGATAGTTCCGAATGTTTTATCTGCGTATTGAGAGAGAATAGAAATCATAGTTGCACGTACCTTGCTTATTTCACGTACACGCCCAAAAGTGACTATTTGTTTGGCAGTGACCTATAGATTGCAAGTTTTGCGCTCATACTGTTTGTCGTTTCATTTTGTTCAAAATGATACGTTCCGTATTAGCTTTTGAATATTTCCAGAAAATTCTAACAGTTGGGACTATTTCACAATCTTCCAGGTTGAGAATTCACTCGTTGATATTGCCATCATACACATACTTGTTAAATTTTATGGAGGAGTGGGGGGAGAAGCACATCAATTCAGGCATGCACTTACTTTGTTGTATGGTCGAACGTATGTTGGTGTATTTCTGCGGCTCACTACTGGCTGTGGTCGATGATATGGTTTCATCGTCGTAGTCGTACTCATCCTGTTCATCATTTTCCTTGTAAAATGTCATATTAATTAGTGCGCTAGCCCTGAAAAATAAAGGGCCCATTTAGCTTACTTCACTAGAATTAGGGCGATAATCGTTGACACGCGACAATGCTTGCTTCGCAATATTAGGCAACATCGAACTCTCAGAACCACTAGATGTGGCATTTCAGATGAATATGGGTCCCTCTTTCGCGAACAAGCAATTAAATTTTTCTTCAACAAAGTCAACTCTAAATGATCGTGAGCATACGATCTGATGTATATCTTTTTACCCTCTTTCCTAGAAGAGATCTTATGACCTCTTGAAATACGAAACTGGAGACAGGAGTCCCAAGAACTTGTTCATATTTTATTAACGGTATAAAATATAAAAAATCGCTTTAACATATACCAATGAGAAGCCCAACATTTAAAAATCCTATAATGTAGTACCAATATGATCAGTTTTATGGGATTGAAAGAGACAGCGTGCTTAAGGACAAACACACAATTCTGCGGCATCGTAGGACCCGTGACAGCTGCAATGACTAAGAAAATTTATAAAATAAAATTATGGGGTTTTACTTGCCAAAAGCACTTGCTAATCATGAGGCGCGCCGTAGTGGGAGACCCCGGAAATTCGCACCACCTGGGGTTCTGTAACGTGCACCTAAATCTAAGTACACGGGTATTTTAGCATTTCGCTCCCATCGAAACGCGGCTGCCGTGGCCATGGTACAAACTAAGAGAGGCGTTGTATTTTTGATAAATACGCAGCAGGCAAACGGCGACGGAATTTGCGTCATGCATTCTGGCAGTTTTCGCATGACTCCGCATCGCTTAAACGTCCGTGTGAAAACTTCATGAAGTACTGTTTTAATACTTGATACATTGGAGAATACACAATACACGAGGCTTATTTAGCAAGTAAGCGCGTTTGGTCCTCGTATATATATATATATATATATATATATATATATATATATATATATATTTGTCAGCAACTATTTCTGTGGTCGGTTGTAGGTTAGTACAAGCCTACTTCACTTTTTTGCATAACCACTGTTAACTTCTAAAGATTTTTCGTACAGGTACACCAGTTTCTTCACCCCCTTTGCATAGAAGTTCGCGGCCTCCAAATTGTACCAGTTAACAACGGTGGCTTGAGTTTCTCGTTGTCTTCCAACCATTATCCCCCAAACCACTATTTCAAGTGCAAGATGTGGGAATAATGACTTGGTGAAAGGTCAGAACTGTAAGATGTGTGATCAAAAAGTTCCCAACGAAAATCTTGAATATTCTCTTTGTGTCGGGCAGCGATAGAACGACGGGCGTTGTCTAGGAGGATGACTATTTCGCACTACAGTTTCACGCACCCTCAATTTTTGATCGCACGTCTCAGTTTGGTGACCGTTTCGCAGTGCACATCAGCTGTAACTGAGGCCCCACGTTCCATGAAATGAGACAAAAGGATTTCTCTTTCCGTTCCAGAAAATGGTAGCCATCATTTTCCGATTCAAGTAAGGCGATTGATTGCATATTTTTCGGTTTTGGCGAAGGCGAGTGGCACTACTGCAATGATTGTTTTCTTTCTGCACAGGCGTAGGATATACAAGTCGCGTCGCCTGCAACAATGTCCGAAAACAACTCACCTCCATGTTGTCGCTAGCGGTCCAAAAATGCTCTTCAGCTTCATAGGCTTTGCAGTTTGAGTTGGTCGGTAAGCATCTTTGGTACCCACCTTGCACATGGTTTGCGATATCTCATTTTTCAGTTAGAATCCCGCGAATTGCAATGCATCCAAAAAGAAGAAATTTATCAGCCAGACCGCTAAATGTCAGTAGTCCATTTAATCGCACTTGCCGTCCACTTATTGAACAGTTTCATTGATCTAGATGCTGGGCCTGCCACTCTCCTCTTCATCGTGCACATTTGTGGTATCATTTTTGAAGACTCGACACCATTTTCTGGCCCTTCCTTCACTCATCGCGATAGCTGTGCTATAAACTAGGCACAATTTCCCATGATTTTGAGAAGCTGAGGACCCTTTCACATGAAAAAAATTGAATTACAGCTCCTACTTCACAACAGACCGGAGCAAATATTTTCGCGTACATTGTCGCCTGCATTTCCGGACAAGTTGATGACGACTGGGCCAATACAATACCTTCAATAACTTCGCGAAGAATTGACTCAGGGCGCTGCACGTATAAAACGTTATTTTGAAGTTTAAATATTTAAATATAAGCAATGGGCCCTTGCTGTCTGAATAACCCTCGTACAACGAAGAACATCCTTGTGAAAGTTCTCTGTTGTAGATTGCTTCGTATAGCATGGAGATGATGATTAGGAATTGGCCGGATATCAGTGGTGTTACACGGGCGAGAGTTCAATGAGGGTCGCTTCATTCATTGTGGTTTCGTAGCGTCGCAAAATCTGCCACGTTTCTTTATATTTTTTGATTGATTGTTCTGTTAATCTTGTCATTGACGATATAGTGCGTTCTCATACAAGAGGTAAGTGCACTTATTGAAACTCATTCGCTCGTGTGGTAGCAAGGCTAAATTTCATAAGGCACATTCGCTGCATTGCTATGTCAGCTGTATAGCCTTTGTAACCTGTGGGTCCTGCTTGCGATCAATAAATGCAGAAAAGAGGCAATAAGAGAAGGCTTTCAGTTAAGAAATGATATTGGGCGCGCTAAGTTACCGCGGTCCGAACTGAATGCCCCGCCCTCGACTGCTTTCGGCTGTCGCGCCCGAGAGCACTCGAGTGCGGAACGCAGCTTAGCAGCGACTTTTACTTGCCAGAAGGGAAAGCGGGAAGGAGAGACGAGAACCAAGCCACGTCCGCGTTTCTATTCATTTTGCCCTTGTACTTCATGTCAACTGGTACTGCTATATAATGAAGCTCCACCTCAGGAGGCCACTATTCTTTGATGTCCCGGTTTGCAGCAACACCAAGGGACAATTTGGCACCCCCGTTATATCGTGCTGAAATTCCCGAATGGCCAACACAATACAAGCACACTCTTTTTCCGATGCACCGTATGCTTACTTACCAGACCTCAGTTTTCGGCTCATATAGAGCCCGCGATGTTCGTTACCATCGTCACCTCTCTGGCAGAGAGTGGCATCTAGTCCTCCACTGGGCCGTGAATTCTCGATCAAAATCGGGAGCTCGCAATGACCTAAGGCTAGTAAGTGCAGCCTTCTGGCTTAGGAAGACAGCTTCCTTTCTCTTTATCCCAGACGGCATTTTTCGATCCTGTCCCGCGGGGGAATGAGTCACGGAACTTGTCAAAGTTGAATAATCGCAGATGTAATAAATATAATACCCACTGAGCCCGAAAAATGGTGGCCTACGTAGTCCACGGTCGCCCTTGCGAGACAACACCTTTCAGCCTTTACGGGCAGCCAAGCTTGACGAAACGGCTGCGCATCGCTCTAAGATCCACCAAATTGTTTACCTCATGAGTCAGAAATGATTGTGATGTCGTCTAAGCAGGGCACGTTAAATGCTTCACAGCCCTTTAAAACGCTATCTATGAGGCGTGAAAAAAAAGGGAGCATTTTTGAGTTCTAAGCTCCTCACAGTCAGCAGACAGCTGTTGGTGGGACGAATCATGCGTATCTGCTGTCTCACTCCGTGAGCGGTAGTTGCCAACACCCTCGAGTAGGGTCTAGCATAGTCACATAGGCTGCTCGACTCATCTATTCCACCATCTCCTCAATATTTGCAATTGGTTAAACTTTATCCATGGTGACACCATTAAATTTTCGGTAGTCTAATACGCGCCCTGTGTATTTAGCCGGAACTAGCTCCAAGATCATAGGTGACGCCTATTTGCTCTCGGGGGGCTTCATTACTCCTAATCAGAACATGCGCTTCACTTCCCTGTCAAGGAGTTCTCTCTGCCTTGGAGAGAATCGATAACACCTTGATTGCACTGGCTTCTCGGACGTCAGCTCAATATCGTGCTCAGTCAAATCAGTTTTACCCGGGCCTGTCGGCGAAGCATTCATCAAACTGTGCTAACATTTCGTCGAGATCAGACAACTGGGCTTTCTTTAGCTCCTTTTTCTGCTCACTCCTCCTCAGGTGTTCTTGAGCCCTAGTTCCCCCACCAGTTGGACAAACCATGTTGTCCTCCATCTCTTTGGGAAGCTTTAGGGTCTTATTCACTGCAATCTCTCTTTACACGTAAGGTTTCATTCAGTTACAATGATAAATGCGCAGCCCTTTGCGTTTCCTTGGGATTATCACGATATAGTTGGTGTGAGAGCGTCACAACCACATCAGCTGGCCCATCCAACTGTACTTCAATCCTGCTTTGACTTGAGGCTCTTAGGAACATTACCTTGTCACCGATACGGAACTTCCTCTGAAAGCGGTCCTATCATAGTTGATTTTGGAACGAGCCTGAACTGACTTTCTGCTGGCCTCCACAAGTTCTTTAGCGTTATGCAGACGCTCCAGGAGATTCAAGGGAAACTCCACCCTAGTAGGGTCTCCTCCGCGCCCTTCCCACGTTTCCCGCACCATTCGAAAATGTGAGCGCAGCGGCCTCCCGTAAACCCACAGGAGGGGCTGAAACCAGGGGACTCGAATGAAACCGACCGCAAAGTGAAAAGCGCGGCTGATCCACATGCGTCCCATTTGCGCTTATTTTCATAACACAACCTCCTAAATACGCGCTTTTGAACTGAATCCCACCTTTCTACGGTGTTGCTCTGTGGATGAGGAATTGACCTGAGCACTATTTTTATGCCGCATCGCCCTAGAAATGACGTGGTGGACACGCTGCCTTGATCAATTTGGATCTCGGAAGGAATTTCAATTCCTGAAAAGTTCAGCAACAGCGAATCCACAAGACTATCCGACGTCACCTCACGCAGCGCTAGTGCCTGTGGAAACTTCGTGGTGGGACATAAAATAGAATGTACCGGTACCCTGTCTAAGTCACATGAAGTGGCCCAACTACATCTCTCACTAACCGCTCAAACGGCTAGGTAGTAATCGGTACTAACACTATTGGTGATTACCACTTATGCTGCGCATTTCCGTCCCTCTGGCATGTGTGGCGTGCGCGCACAAATTTCTCCACGTCCTTGAAATATTTAGTTCAATAAGGCTCTTATAACAGCATCTGCTTTTGTTTTTCTGGTTCCAGGATGACAGGACCACGAACTGCATGAGAAAGCGGCAACACGTCTGGGCGATACTTCTGGGGCACGACTAGATTATCTCGCCCAACTCCGCGCTTATCCTTGTATAAGCGATACAGCACACCACTTCTAAACTGGAACGAAATCTTATTCCTTGCTGGAGCACTCGTTCGCTGGCGCTTTCTCATCTCCTGAATGGTGGGGTCCTCCACCTGCTCAGTAGCTAACTCTTCTCTATTCTCACTTAGGAGTGTAGTGAAACTATATGATACTGGCGGTAATAGCGCATTCTCAAGGAAATTCTCATTCTGCGGCTCGCGAGACTGATCCTCCGGCTGTCTGGTCCAGGGTGTCTCGTTATTGCGGTGGCCTGCATTGAGTTCATATGTTTCCGTCACAGTCTCATCGGATGGTTCCTCCATAGTACAACTTTCAGAAGGGAGTTGAGTGGCCAATTGTCGCGCCTTTGAAGGAAATAAGTCTTGTACAACTCGGTCACCAAAAATAATGCCCCTGTCTCACGATAGCACATCTAATCTGTGTGAGAATAAGTACGGATCGCATTTAGAGAGCTTTCATGAAAAGGCAGCTTTGGTTGTTAGCCTACCGAAAGGACCCTTGGTGGCCAGTGTCGCGATTGGCAGCTCCCGCTACCTGGTGGATTCATGCGCATTGCCCTGAGTAGTCGGATGGTGGCACATGCAATGGATTGACAACATTCAATGTTGCCGCCAAGTAACGCAGTGCTCTGCGCGGTTTCCCGTTTACTACCAGGTCATGCATGTAAGGCTCCAACAACTTGTTGGTTTTTTTCGCAGTCATTGACATATGAAAATGCAACCTTTTCTTTTGTGCAGTTTACTGCTATGTTACATGACTCATTGCATTTCTAGCAAATGAACGGCTTCCTAGACTCAAAAGCGTTCTTTGCCTTTTGTGCGTTGGTCACATTTTCACTCATTTCACTCTATTCATTGCTTTCATTTTGACCTGAAGGGACCCTTTCCTCACTCAACTTGAGGGATCGAAGCGGGCTTCACATAAAGGTCATTCGCACCTGTTTTCGAATTGTAGACCCTATCAACTCCTAGGCTGCTGCTAAGCTGTCAGCGCGATGCGTACACGTCAACGAGTTCGACCGCTTTCGTTGCAGAAGCTACGTTATCCAGGTTCTGTAACCAATTCCTTCCCTGCTGTAGGAGACACTTGTAAAACTTCTCTAACATAATCCTCTGCATTACAGCGTCCCTGTCACTGTAGGACTCAGTGCCTCTTAACCATCCGGTTAAGTTTACTCTTAAATTGTAACTCAGAAACTCAGGATAGCTCTCGTCTCTCGACTTCGTGGCGCCCCAATACCTTTGTCTGAACACTTCTGCCTTATGTCTATACTTTCTCAGAAGGCAAGCCTTGATCTTATAGCCGTCCGCGTCCTCCTTGCTGAGCAGCGCAACAGCCTCTGCGCCTCTCAGGACAGAACCGTCAGTAGCCTCTGAGACCATGTGCCTCGCACAAGCGACAATTTACCTCACGTTCGTTCAAAATATGCATATGGCTACATGTACCCACACGTTTTGAACTTTGTGTCCTTGCTGAGAAGAGGTATCGCTTGCTGGGTCCAATTGCCCGGGACCTACCACTCAAGTTCCAACTCGCGGAGCTCAGTCACGCGCTCAAGCCTTTTTGCGTCATGCTTCGGTCTTTTTTTCTCCCTTTGCCGCTCTTGCTGTTGTCTGAGCTGCTCTTCCTTTTTTATTCGATGAGCCTCCATGCTTCCCTGAAATTCTCATCACTGGCCCCCAAATCAATGACTGTCTGTCTGATCATGCGTTTTCGTGCCAAGCCCTTTGTGTCAATCCCCAATCCTCGTACAACAGCAACAGGTCCGGCTTCAGTACCCTCTGCAACTCCATGATGCTTGCGAGTGCCGGCTGCTTCCAAAGCAACAAATCTAAAGTACCCATCATCTAGGCTTTCAGCAACGTTATCCACCACTTCTAAAATTTAACCCTCTTTTAGAACGTGGTTTACATCAAAGGAAAACCCAAGCGCACGCTAACACGTGATAGATGTCTCGAGACAGCTGCTCTCTCGCCGATCAACCGTTGCAACCGCTTGTACCTTCATATGTCATCACTGATCACCAGTTGTTGCGGTGGTAGGTTATGTCTCGAACCCTGCTCCCAATGATAGCGTGGCGGAAGCTTCGGGTTGAAGAAATCAGAAGCTCGGAAGTTGGGAAATTGGAAAACAACAAATTTACTGGCACTTGTTCAAAACTTATTTACATTAATAAATTAGAAAAACACGAAAAAGTCAAGAGCTTAGCAACGAGCGTCTGGATGAACCTTGTTTCAATGACCCAGAGCAGCTTGTTTTCTCTCCGCATTGTGACTATAACACCACTATTTTAACCCTCCCTTCTGGCGGTAGCCAATTGCACACAGGTCAAAAACCACCAGGGCGACAGACAATCAAGAAACACAAACGCAACTGTTGCAGACCGAATACCCGGCCGGCGGCCCCACCTAGTTCCAGCGGGTACAAAGGTGGAGAGAGGGTCTGGCCGTGGCAATGGCAGAGATCCGTTACTCCCAACTGGTCTTCTCCGCTGCTTCTCAGTATAGGGCAGGCACCAGTTCGGGGCGGCTTCCTTAGACATAAAGACAATGAGATGACAATTTTATGATGACGACGACATGACAACGGTATTAAGGCAACCGGATGAAGAAACGGGAATAGAGACTATTGCACAACAAAGACCGCATGACGAAAACGGTATGACAACGGATTCACAATAGCGCCGGTGTGACGACGGCGCAGTGACGACGATGGCATGACCATGGCGATATAATCACTATTCAATGATGAAAGCCTGACTATAACAAAATAACGAACAAGGAATAACGCCGATGGACCCACGAAGGTGGTATGGCGAAGACAGCATAGCGACAATGTGAGGATGCTACTGAAGTCATTGTGATATTGATACAACAGCGTGACGAGAATGGCATAACGACGTCGGCATGACGAGAGTCGTATGTCAAAGTTAAAATGATGACGGGAGAAGGACCGCGACGACATCCCGATGATAGTATGGCAATGAATGCATGAAGAAGACTGCTTGTCGGCGATGCGTGATGACGATGGCATGGCAACGGCTGAAGACAATGGGATGACGACAAATGTATGGTGTCAATGACGAGACGACGAGTATTGTATCGCGAAAGCTGTTTGACAAGGATAAGCGGGACCACGATGGCATGGCAAGAGTCGGATGACGAAAGTGAAGTGACGAGGATGACAGAACTACGACGGCATTACGACGACGGTCTACCAAAAGAGGCCTGATACGGAATGTCTTACGATGACGGCATGAAAATGGCAGCATAACCACGATTGAATGACGACAGTTTGGTTACATACGCTGGTTAACAAACATTCACGTCTATGGAAAGACGAAAGCGGTATGACGACAACGGCATAATGACAGCGGGATGACGTGGCTAAGTGATGATAGAATAGAATGATAGAAAGGGATAACGGCATGACAACGACTGTGTGACGACCATGACATGATGGCAACGGCATGGCCAGAGTCGGATGTCAAATATGGAATGACGACGATCCAAGGACCACGATGATCTCACGACCCGAAACACATACCTAGTGGCCTACGCTATTAGAAAACTCCGGTCACTGGGTCGTACTAGAAGGCGAGACGACGACAGCATGACGAGAGTCAAATAACAAATCTGGAATGACCATGGTGTCGGAAGCAAATGTTTTTTCGTTCTGGTTTTACTTTCGTTCCAGTGCAAAATGTTTCGTTCTGTTTCTGCTGCGCAACGAAAAAAAATCATGAACGATGCACCTCTGCGGACGTGGATGACCAGCAAAGCTGTGTAGGACAAGACAAAGAGGCGACACAAAAATTCGAACAAAGGTACAACCACCTTTATGGTCTTGATGGGTGGTCATCGTGACGAAAGGCGCGCACGCACGTTTACTTTTTCATACATTACAGACAGACAGACAGACAGACAGACAGAGAGACAGACAGACAGACAGACAGACAGACAGACAGACAGACAGACAGACAGACAGACAGACAGACAGACAGACAGGCAGACAGACAGACAGACAGACCGCGACCGACCAACCGAGCATGCCTGAAGTAGGCAAACAATTGCATTCGCATTAAAATAAGATAGTTTACCTATATAAAGGTTACATAATTGTGATGTAGACACCAGCCATGTAGCAGCAGACACCAGCCGCGGTATGGAGTTCTTACTTCCCAAGCACTGAGACTTATGAAATGTTGCAGTAATAACGTGAGCTATACGTGTTTTCAAGCTAGATAACTCGGGTTATCCTTGTTTGAGTTTTAATGCGAGAGCATTACTTTACTCATCGTGCGATCCAGCCGTGCTAAGAAAGCCGTGGAAGAACAGCCGTGGCCTAAAGACGGCACCGACCCTGCCTTCATCAGAAAGCCGTGGCAGACAATTGGCACACAAATTACGGCATCTTCATCTAACAAAAAAGCCGCAGTTTTGCCCGAAAGGCGAAGTACAGATTGCGATAGCAAGTTAGTAGATATCTGTATTGTATCAGACGCGCATGCGCTCTATGCATGTGCGCTGGCCAGCATGTTATCTGTAACACGTGGCTGTTATCATACAGCCGCCGGTACACTATATATGTTGGGAAGCAATCCCGAATAAACGTTCTTCTGGTTGCTTTCACGCTACGTGTTCATTGTTGGACGCCGGAACAAGGTGTCAGAAATGGTATTGCCCTCACGTATGCAGTAACACGCTGGTGGAAGGGGCGTTGCTGTGCACTGGCACGATGGATTTAGTGAAGCCACCGCAGCCGCTGGTGCTGTCCGGTAGCACCGTGAAGAACTGGAGCCTCTTCAAGCAGCGGTTCGAGCTGTTCCTGCAGGCCACGGAGCAGCCGAAAGAAACACGGACGCCGGAGAGGACCGTGGCCGGATAGGACGCCCGAGGTATTTAACAATTTTTTGTTCTCGGAGAACGAAAACAAGGAAGATTATGAAACAGTTACAAAGAAGTTTGAGGAGTACTGCAAGCAGCAGCAGAACGAAGTGTACGAACGGTATGTCTTCCGCTCAAGAACGCAAGTTGAGGGCGAACCTTTCGAACATTTTTCACGGGACTTGAAGAGACTTGCACGAAGTTGCAATTTTGGAAGCCTAAGTGACTCCCTGCTCAGGAACCAGATTGTCTTCGGAACAAAGAATGCGAAGTTGCCCGAAAAGATGCTGAAAGTTAAGGACCTTACGTTACTGAAGGCGGAGGAAATTCACAAAGCAGAAGAGGTATGCGCCGAGCAAAAAAATGTATGGGCTCAAACGGAGAAGCAAGTAGCACAAATCAAAACGCGGCAGCAGGGCAAATGTACAGCTTGTGAACAATCTGTAGAAGGTTCGAAGCATGACGAGGCTCAAAGAGAACAGGAAGTGGCTCAGATCAAGGCACGCAGCCAGTTCAAGTGTTCGAAGTGTAACCGCTTCCACGAACGTGTCAGATGCCCAGCATTCGGCAAAACATGCTTTCGGTGCCGTGACGTTGACCACTTCTCGGCCTGTTGCAGAAAAGGTTCTCAAGTGAGCGAAGTACGTGACGAGTAGGAAGGATTCGAAATCCTCGACGTCAGCACAGGCAACCGAGCCGATTGGGTTGTCCACGCGAGAGTGGCTTCCCAACTAGCGTCTGTGAATGTAGACACAGGCTCGCAAGCGAATTTGTTGCCTTACTCCGTTTTCGAAAGATTCAAAGCGAAGTCTGCTTTAAGAGCAAGCCCCTCCGCTCATACACCGGCGACGTTATAAAGCACATCGGGGCCGATGCGCTGCAATTGGCTGTGAACGACGAAAGTGGGAATTTCGACTTCTTCCTTTTAAAGAAGAGCAGCCAAGCCATACTTGGGCTGTCTGCAAGCGAAGCGTTAGGACTAGTGTCTCGTTCTGTCAACGCTGCGCACACGAACAGCACTCGCCAACAGGTCAAGGAATTTTCCGAGCTGTTTCAGGGCATCGGCTGTCTAGCACGCCAGTACCACATAGTTCTGCGGGACTATGCAGCACCGGTAGTCCAGCTGGTGCGACGGGTGCCCTTGGTGTTGCTCGAGCCCCTGCGAGAAGAGCTAGATCGAATGGAACGCGCTGGAATCGTGGCCAAAGTCAGCGAACCGACGGACTGGGTGAGCCCGTTTGTTGCAGCACTCAAAAAGGATGGGAAACTGCGCATATGCATTGACCCGAGGCGAATTAACGAGTGCCTAAAGCGAGAGCATTATCAAATGCCGCGACGAGAAGACATTGAGGCTGAGCTTGCCGGTGCCGCTTTTTTTCTCTGGCATCGACGCGTACTCGGGCTTCCATCAAGTCCCCTTAGATGAGGCTACGTCAAAGGTGTGCACAATTGGAACGCCTTTTGGACGCTACCGTTTCTTGAGACTTCCCTTCGGCATTGCTTCGGCGCCTGAAGTTTTCCAGAGAACTATGAATGAAATATTTGACCATGCTCCAGGGGTGCAAATCTATATCGATGACATACTGATATGGGGGAGCACAGGGGAAGAGCACGATACTCGCCTCCGCACAGTCTTGCAACTAGCTAAAAAGGCCGGCCTAACGCTCAACGCGGGAAAATGCAAATTCGGTCTGACCGAAATTGACTTCTTGGGTGATGTCATAAACAAAGACGGAATAAGACCTAACCCCGCAATGATCGCACCATTAAGTTAAATGCCTCAGCCAAAGGACAACTCCGGCGTTCACAGAATGCTTGGGGTCCTGAACTATTTCGGAAAATACATGCCGCATCTGCCGGAAAGGACGACGCTTCTACGACGCCTCATTAAAAAAGACAACGTTTCTGAATGGTCAGAAAACCACTCCAAAGAATGGCAAGCTGTCTACGACACATTGAGCAGTCCACCTTTGCTAGCCATTTTCGATCCTCCTAGGGAGACGCAGGTTGTTGCAGATGCTTCCAAAAATGGCATTGGTTCTGCCCTTCTTCAGAATTATGCTGGTAGTCTGCAGCCGGTCGCCTATGCATCACGCACAATGACTGAGGCTGAACAAAGATACGCGCAAATAGAGAAAGCAACGTTGGCCATTACTTTCGGTTGTGAGAAATTTTTTCATTTCGTTTACGGCCGGAAGTTTGTAATTGAGACCGACCACAGACCACTGTTGGCAATTGCTTTGAAAGCCATTGGCAACATGCCACCAAGACTTCAACGGTTCTTTCTGCGCTTGCAAAGGTACGATTACGTTCTTCACTTTGTCCCAGGCAAACAACTGTTCCTGGCCCATATGCTATCAAGATCATCGTCGGCCGTTCCAAGCGACAAAGATGACTTCGTTGATGACATTGACGTACATGCAGTGAGCATGACGCCGTTGCTGGTAAGCAAGAAAATGTTTGATCGACTGGCAGAAGCGACGGCCGCGGACCCAGACTTGCAGACAACGTTGCGGCAACTAAGGAATGGAGAAGTAATCGAAGGGTGGATCATTCGGTCCTGAGTTATCGGAAGTCAAGGGCATTGTTACGAAGGGGACCAAAGTCGGCATCCCAAAGGCTATGAGAGCTGAAATACTCGGTCGCATTCATGACGGTAACTTAGGCATAAATAAGTGCAAAGCGAGAGCCCGTCACTTGGTTTTTTGACCACGACTGAATACGGACATCGAAAACATGGTCAAGAACTGTTCTGTTTGTCAAAAATATGCGTACAAGCAACAGACCGAACCAGTGGTGCTTAGGCCAATCCCAGACCATGCATGGTACAGGGCAGGTGTTGACATTTTTATGTACGGCGAAAACTCCTACCTGTGCATGTTTGACGCGTTTTCAAACTTTCCTGAAGTCCAAAAGCTAATCGACACCACGACGTGCACTGTCATTACTACAGTCAGCTTAATTTTTGCAAGGTATGGAATTCCGTTGGAAGTCTGCACCGACAACGGTCCCCAGTTTTCATCTCATCAATTTGCTTTGTTTGCATCCAGATACGAGTTCAAGCATGTGACGTCGAGTCCGAGATTCCCACGGTCCAATGGCCTCGCCGAGAAAGGAGTCCAAAATTGAGAAAAGAATAATGAAGAAGACTGGCGAGCTGAACGAGGACTTCTGGTTGGGTCTACTCGGCTATCGCTCGACTACACTAGCCGATGGCCGGTCCCGTGGAGAACTCCTCCAAGGCAGGAAGTTACGCACTTGGTTACCAGACTTCGTGTCATGCTCAAGTCAACTGACGTCTCGGCGCCAACCACGCAGCCAAAGGCCATACAAAGGGGAAAATCTGCCAGCACTCAAGAAAGATGCAGTTGTACCAGTACGAGGGGATGCAGGGGACTGCAAAGCTCGAGTCATGGACCAGGTGGCCCCAAGGTCTTATCGCGTCCTTATTGAGGACAGCAAGGTGCTTCGACGCAACCGACAACATCTTCTAGCCACACGTGAGCCATTCCGGCGTGACTTAACGGAAGATGACTCTGAGAGTGAAGACATTTCCCAGGAAAACGCAGGAGCACCACAGCCTATAACACAGCCCAAACACAAACGCTGGAGTATCGCAGCCTAGAACCCAGCCCACCCAATATGTGCCAAGGCGGTCCACCCGATAAAAGCGACAGCCCAGTCGTCTTCCCTACGACCAGGATTTCCACCAAGTGTCCCGTATTGTGCTCGCAGACTTTTAAATATTGCACTGAGGGCGATTTATTGTATCAGACGCACATGCGCTCTATGGATGTGCCCTGGCCAGCATGCTATCTGTAACACGTGGCTGTTATCATACAGCCGCCGGTACACTATATACGCTGGGAAGCAATCCCGAAAAAACGTTCTTCTTCTGGTTGCTTTCACGCTACGTGTTCATTATTGGACGCCGGAACAATATCCACTTTCCTTTCGAAATGATTTTCTGCATAATTTGCAGCATGCTGAATGCACAGTATGTTGTATTTCGGCTCTTTTGTACGAGTACATTTAATCTTGGCGGTAAAATGTAAATATATTACGCAGAACATTAAAAATTTTACGGAAAGCACGATCATTTTCTATTTCAATCAAGCTTTCCCTAGAAGTGTCGGTTATCTCTATTAGGCAAAAAAAATTCAGTGCCACTCCATTCTGGAAAGCTGGATGACCAGCGAAACTGCATGTGTGGGCCCCTTAAGAGGAAGCTCTAGCTCGGGCACAACTCTGACGCGGCCTATTGAAATTCATGTAAAATGCAATGACGTTTTTCTAAGATAACTGCTGGACCAATCCTAATGAAATTTGTTGCACCTGAGAGAGAGCTATATTCTAGTGACTGTTTGTAGCGGGATTTCGAGTCAGGGCCTGAATTTTGTAAAAGGAATTTTCAGAAATTCGAAAGTTCAAAAATTATAGGAGTACAAAGTTTACTGTAGCAAGCATGTGACGCCCCCTCAGTCATAATGTTCGTTCGCCGCCAGGCTCGGTGGCCTGCTAAGCTCGGCAGGCAACATTGGTCACTACACCGCAATAAACACCGACGAGCACGGCTACTCCGCCGTCAATCATCGTACAGCACCACTATGCTGCGGAGTGTCCGTCTAATGGTGGGTGCTTCGAGCCCTCTCTTGTTCACGAACCCGGGTGGATCGTGACACTGGCGACGAGTACCCACGGATCGTCTCACGCCCCCGCGAGCGGCGAAACACCGCCCCCCATTGCTGCCGCCATGTCGCTGTACGGAAGGCTTGAACCGTTCGAGGGAGATGGGTCCGCCTGGCAAATTTACGAGGAAGCAAGTCCACATGTTCTTCCGGGCAAACGACACACCCGAGGCCAAACAGGGGGACATTTTCCTGGCCAGCTCCGGGATCCGCGTCTTCAGCCTCTTGCTCGACCTTCTCAAGCCTGCCACGCCGCACGTTAAAACGCTGGGTGAGCTGCTCGCCATACTGCGCTCGTATTTCGACCCAGCACCGTCCACGCTAATGGAGCGTTTCCGCTTCAACAACCGGAGCCGCCGGCAAGGAGAGACCCTCGGGCAGTGCGTTGGTGCGCTACGAGGATTACCGAGTGCCTGCGTTTTCGGGGACCATCTGGACTCGCTGCTCCGGGACCGTTTCGTCTGTGGCATCAACAACCCCGCCATGCAGACGCGACTCCAGGAAGTTCCCGACCACTCGCTGGACGACGCAGTGAAGGCAGCGCTGGCAATGGAAGCTACCGCCAAGGACGCCGCCGAGATTTCCCGTGCGAAAGGCTCGCCGTCAGCGGAAGCGGCGGTCAACGAGTTGGCGACAAAAGCACAGTACCTGCGGTCGGTATGGTGGTGCTTCTCAAGCACAATGCTTTACGTGCGGGAAAACTGGGCACCTGGCGCGTGTATGCCCTAGAGGGAGGACGAACAGCAAACAGCAGCAGCAGCCTGTTTCAATCCCAGGTACCACACAAGCCCGCGGCCAGGGTAGTCTTCGCAAGCGTACGCGATGGGGGCGTGCGGCAGCAGGCTCAAGTTCTTCCATGGCCAGGCTCCACGTCGTGTCCAAGAACCCGCAGATTTTCCACATGTGGCACCCAGGCATTGTACCGTCGTCTGTGCCGCCGTACATGCTGATGGTCGAAATCTGCGGGCACCCCATTTGCATGGAGCTGCACACAGGGTCAGTGTAGGCCGGGAAACTCTTCAAGCGTACTTTCCCCGGGGTGTCCGTCGAGGCTTCGGGCGTGATGCTGCACAGCTACTCCGGGCAACTCTCCCAGGTCCAGGGTCAGGCACAGATCAGCGTTCGCTTTGGCGACAGTGAGGCAACCCTTCCCCTTTACATAACGAAGGGGTCGTCGCCGACGCTGCTGGGCCGAAACTGGATTCATGCACTTAGCGTTTGTCTGCCAGAGTACCAGGAAGCCAGCGTGCATGTGGCGAAAGACGTACCCAGCCTTCTGACCGAGTTCAAGTCCCTCTTCCAGCCAGGTGCGGGTGCATTTGCCGGCACGACGGCTGGCATCTATGTACCTGAGGAAGCCCGGAAGCCCGGCCACGTTTTTTCAAGTCTCGCCCACTGCCATTCAGCCTGAAGGACGGGGTCACCCAGGAGCTGCATCCGTTACAGCGAGAGGGCATCCTGGTACTTGTCAAGACATCGGAATGGGCAGCTCCCATCGTACCAGTCCTCAAGTGAGACGGGAGTGCCAGGATCTGCGGGGATTTCAAGGTTATCATCAACACCGTTGCTACCATCGAGAAGTACCTGCAGCCCCTGATTGAAGATCACTGGTCAGCATTGTCCGGTGGACAGAAGTTTACCAAGCTCGACCTCAGAGATGCTTACCGAGGCCCACCCTGGTCTGCAGGACACGTGGTGTCTCCTCCCAGCACTTCATCGCTGCTCGTCCGCATACCAGACGGGGCTATGTGGCACAGACACACCGGGAGGCATCCTGGTGCTCCAGGATGCCTCCCGGAAGTATGTCACAATATAGACAACTTTGGGGCTCTTTTAGTACAAACGCTTACCGTTTGGCGTGGCCTTGGCCCCAGCCATATTCCAGAGAGATGGACAACCTCTTCAGGGGCGTGAGGTACGTGGCAGTGTACGTGGACGACATCCTGGTTACTGCCAGCGACGACGGAGACCACCTGCAGAACCTGCACAACATCCTGGCATTACTGCAGGACGCCGGCCTCAAGCTCAAGCTCGAAAAGTGCGTTTTCCTAGCCCCCAGCATTGAGTACTTGGGACATGTCATTTCCCAGGCAGGCCTAGCCCCGGCTCCCCGCAAAGTTGATGCTGTGATCAAGGCACCTAGGCCCCAGAACAAAAAGGAGCTTCAGAGCTACCTCGGCCTCACCAACTTCTACAGGAGTTTTCTGCCGAACCTGTCGGAGCATCTACAGCTGCTCCATCTTCTGCTTCGAGATGGTCAGCAATGGGTCTGGAAGAAGGAGCGGGACCGGGAATTCCAGCTCAGGAAGGAGCTAATCACCAAGGCTCTAGTGCTGGTGCACTTTGATCATGCTAAGCCTGCCGTCCTTACTGTAGATGCGTCGCCGTACGGCGTTGGAGTCGTCCTGGCGCGCCGGGACAAAGATGGCCAGGAACGTCCTGTATCGTTTGCTTCTCGACGGCTTCATGCTGCAAAGCAATGTTACAGCCAGCTGGACTAGGAAGGTTTGGCCCTCATGTTCTGGGTCTAACGCTTCCATCAGTATCCGTGGGGCCGGAAGTTCGAGGCATTCACGGACAACAAGCCGCTGTTGGGGCTGCTCTGGCCTGACAAGGCAGTTCCTGTGCAGGCATCACCTCGAGTGGTACATTGGGCCTTGAGGCTGGCAGCTTACAATTACCATCTGGTTTACCATCCGGGAAAGCACCTGGGACCTGCTGATGCCCTGAGTCGCCTGCCGCTGCCAGAGTTGCCTGATGCTGTGCCAGAACCTGCTCAAGTGTTCATGCTGGAACACGCGTACCCGGAGGTGCTCTCCAGATCTGCGGTATGTCAAGCGACCAGCCGGGACCCAGTCCTGTCTCAGGTGGTCAAGGTGGTGTCCCGTGGAGAGGAACTGGTACGACAGGCCTATAGCCACAAGGCCGCTGAGCTGAGCGTGCAGCGGGGCTGCCTACTGTGGGGTTCTGGGGTGGTGATCCCACAAAGTCTCCGGTCCAGGGTCCTGCAGTTGCAGCACGCAGGTCATCCTGGCTTACAAAAGACCATGATGGTGGCCCAGTCCCATGTTTTATGGCCTGGCCTGGACCAGCACATCGCTCACTTGATGCAGAGCTGTGGAATCTACCAGGAGCATCAGCGAGCCTCGCGTCATATGGAAGTCGCCCCCTGGCCGTTCCCACTGAGACCCTGGTCCCGCCTACATGTGGATTTTGGGGGACACTTCAAGGGTCGTTACTTCCTGGTGGTTGCGGACGCCTTTTCGAAGTGGGTGGAGGTCCTCCCTGTCACCACTTCATCAGCAGGCGCAACCATTGGAGCGCTACGACAGGTCTTCGCCGCCCAGGGGTTGCCGGATGTCATCTTGTCCGACAATGATCCTGCTTTCGCCAGCCCAGAGTACCTGGCCTGGCTGACGAAGAGCGGTACCCGCCGGATGATGCTTCCGCTGTACCACCCTGCTTCGAATGGTGCAGCCGAGCGGGTGGAGCAAACCATCAAAGACAAGCTCAAGAAGAGCCAGACTGGGCATTTCCGGGCGCAGATTGCCCGGATAGATCTGTACCAGACCACGCCCCACGATCTAAATGGCCGTGCCCCCTGTGAGCTCCAGCTGGGTCGGATGGTCAAGACACCCTTGGACGTCTTGCATCCGGACCTCCGATCCACCGTGCTCTTGAAGCAGCTGAAGCAGAAGCTGGCTGCTGACCAAGGGTGCCGTCGCGGCCCTTTGCCAGAGTAGGGAGCTCCAGTTATCGCCAGGAACTTCCGTCCTGGCCCACCCTGGTCTGCAGGACACGTGGTGTCTCCTCCCAGCACTTCATCGTTGCTCGTCCACATACCAGACGGGGCTATGTGGCACAGACACGCCGACCATGTCAGGCCTCGCCTCTGGACCTAGTCAGCACCCTCGACTGCCACTTTAGAGTTCCAGCCCGCAGGAGAACTAGCGGCAGCACCAGTCGCTTCCAGCGGAGCACCACTCACCTCGGAGGCTGCAATTGTTGCCATTGGTGCGGCACCCGTTGGACCGGTGCCGAGCCCGGCACCACTCACAAGGCCGACCACTACGGACCCTCCGGATGGAGCGAGGCTGGCTCAGGCAGCACCCGGCATTGCCACACCCGACCCGTCAACACTGGTGCCAAGGCGGTGTACTCGACGGCGTAGGCCACCGGACCGTTACTTGCCTGGATAGCAGGCACCGTCGACCCTGGTAGGGTGGAGGCAGAGCCTCGTATTTTGAACATGGACGTTTCTTTTATTAAGCAAACAAACTGGGGGTAAGGGGGTGTAGCACGCATGTTACGCCCCCTCAGGCATAATGTTCGTTCGCCGCCAGGCTCGGTGGCCTGCTAAGCTCGGCAGGCAACATTCGTCACCGCACCGCAATAAACACCGATGAGCACGGCTGCTCGGTGGTCGGTCACCGTTCAGCACCACCACGCTGCGGAATGTCCGTCTAACGGAGGGTGCCTCAAGCCCTCCCTTGTTCCCGAACCCGGGTGGATCGTGACATTTACAAATTAATAGCTCTGCATCAAGAACAGATATCGTGGTTCTGTAAATGGCATCGAATATGTCATTCAATGCGGACAAATCTGATATGTCCATTTATAGGTTACGTAATTTGTTACGTTGTGTACACGGGGTCTGCTAAAGCTGCATTTTATTATTGCTAAATTTTTTTAGCATTCATTAGTAACATATCAATTTTGTCCGCTTTAGATGTACTATCAGATGCAATTCACAGAATTGTGATATCATTTTTCATTATTGACTTACAGAGTTGTAAATTTGATAGCTTCGTCATCTTAAAATATTATATTTCTGCCAATCTTTAGTAAAAAATTGACAACCTCAATAAAAATTCAAAACCAACCGTCTCTACACTTTACGTTTGTGATTTAAATGCAATAAACCTAATCAAATTTGGTGCAGTGGTTTCCGAAGAAAACGAATTCTGCTTTTACATTTATTTAGATAGGAGCACCCGAGCTAAAGCTTCCTCTTAATGGGTGAACTGTCTAATTCTGCGCGTCAAACGCCGTATGCACATAAATTCAAGGCGAAGGGCGAGTAGTGGCTCCTTGCTCTTCCACGATGTTGAGCTTCGGAAGATGATGAGGCGCCGGGTAGTATACATACGCATGTATTGTTGCGAAATGCCACAGCGCACCGTGTACTAACGAATGCAGTCACGTTAAACAGACAAACGTTTCACCGCACTCCGAGTGCAAACACTGCTTCACCGTAGCCAAGGCGACCATATGTTGGTCGACGTCCCGCATTGCATTGATGGTTGAGAGGTCGCTCTAAATCCTCAAGCGAACATACACAACGCAGGTCACAGAAAATTGGTTTCTAACAAGCTCCCTCTGATACCTGCCCGTTGCTCCGGTGAAACGTTCCAAGTTTGCGGGATTGGGGCCACACGGTCGTTTCGCATTATTTCTGCTTCGCAGTACTGGCGGGCAGCATGCTTACGGGACCGCCATCATGGGAGAGCAGAAGGAAAGGACAAACGCAAGCGCTTGGAACGCCGACAAAGCGAGGGCGGTGCGAACATAGACGTGGCCGATGCGGCTCAAACTGCAGTATCTGTTCTTATGAGCCTAATATGTGATACGAGTTCTAATTGGACGCAAAGTACTAAGCTTATTTTTGCAAGTTGGCAGTGTGCATAAAGCCTGCTTCATCTCCGCCGCGTCTCAGCCCGGTACTGCATTATCTTCGGGATTGGCCTTCTTATGGGAGAGAAATTCTCAATCTGCACTGCTTGGTACGTGCGCGCAATTTCTCAAGAGCCTAGTCATATTGGCGGGGAGGAGTTACGGAGTCTATCGGAAGCGCCTCGCTGGCATAGTATGAGGGATCGGGCGGCGCGCTCCTGATAGGTTTTGCTGTCAGCGCTCACTGAAAACACCACCCACGAGCTCTCCCGGACATTTCTATAAGTACTTTCGAAACGAGAGAAGTTTTTGCTGTCCAAATAATAATCTTGGGCAAACTGAAAGGACAGAATCGTTTACAGACGATATCTCTTTACCGAATACGTACAGTGAACGCCATTGCGCGCTGTCGCCGCGATGGAGTCTCCCGAATTGGCTTCTTGCGTGAATGGTGGGTAAACGCTGAGAGCAAACTATGTGAAGTATGTTCTTATAGTGTTTGTATAACTAAATGGAGCGTAATAGAATGAAACCTCAATGCAACGATCGCACAGGTCCGCAGCGACCGACTGCGCGTCTGCATGCTTGTACGCGCACTGTTTCGCTTTCGCCGCGTGCGCATTTTCGCAGCGTTCCATGAGCTTTAGGCTGCAGAATATGAGCATTTGACAGTATACAAGCAACCATCAACCATTGTGGCATGGGCGCTATTAGAGCTGTTCGGAAATAATTTCATTGTAGAGACTTCGACGCCTACGGGGACTGTGTGCCGTCGCGACGATTTAATTTTTTTTTTCTTCTAAATTCTTGGACATTTCAATATTATTTCTCGAGTTGCGTCGTACTGTATGTTTATCGGTGTTCTCGGCGTGCGATTTCCAGCTGCTTCTTTTTGTAATCCAGTGCATTATTTCATAACACAAACATCACCATATGTCATGCTTTTTTATAATGTGCTTCTTACCACTACCTTTCCACTCCAGTGAACTTGCCAGTATCTATTGCATCAACAAGTTCATAGACCAAACCGTCATCACATTAGTCGGGCAGCGGACTCGGGCGAGCGTCTCAGTGCGCGTTTTCCGAAGGTCGCAGACACGGCGCCGTAGCAGAAATCTTCCTCGCGTCTGTGCTTGCTGCATACCCTTGTTGTAGCCGATGACTGTTTTCCTGTTTTATGTTTCGCGAGTCAAGCTTCAAGCAGCTTGTCCTGCAGCTACGTGTGAATAAGGCTGACACCGGGCTCCGTTGCGGACGTCCGGCATAGCGGCACCGTGCAGTAGCCTACAATGTTGCGCGCCTTCAAAGGCAGCCACTACCTACTGTAGTGCTCTCAAGCGTTCTAAAGGCGACACTCGAAGCGGGAAAATGTCGCCACTAAATGAGGACCGCAGTGTACGAGGGAATATAAACTCTCGTTTTCAGCTCGCCTCGGTGCTCCCGAAGCAGCCGATGCTGTCGCTATGTCCACGTGATCCCTCCTAGCACGTCACGCCGACGGTGGCGCCAGCTTTTCCAGTGGTGGAGCTCGAGGCCAATACAGCTTCGCAGTGATGACATGTTGTATTCATAGCATAAACGAAAGCAATAAATACTGATGTATAAGCTGTTCTGTTTGGAGCCCTGGAGGCTGTGTTTTAGAATTTTGTGCCGTGCAGACGTCATGATCATCTATGGCTTCCGTTTGATTTATGAACTAACAAGGAACCTCAAGTGTTACAGATGATAGACAGGTGCTTTTTAAAAACATAGAAAGGTGTGCCAAGCTCTAATGGTGGTGGCTCATTGCGTATGGTGTTGTCATGCTGAACACTATATCGAGGATTCAACTTCATGTGGTGGTGCGCGTATTTTAATAGAAATAAACTAAAACACTCCGGACTACATCGAGTTAAATAAACGTAAAGTAGGGACCGCGATATAATATGCACCACACCCTTTAGCGAAGGCGTGTTTCATAGCCCCACGGCTGTTTGAAACAATGAATAGGTTCTTTAACCAGAAAATCAACCATGAATAATCAAGAAATCAATCGACTTATCTTGCAAAAGTGTGTGTTATATTTCATTGTGTGCATGGGCATGATTCAAATAAAATCAAGCTTTGCAGCACGAAGAGGGTGGCCGAGGGCTTGTCGCAGTTCTTAATACGCAAAGAATGCTGTTTCGCCTCGTGTACGGTGTCGTGGCATAGTAGCGTCGCGTTTTGTGATGGCTACTATTGATACATGCAGTCAGAAGCAGCTTGCAGCAGTGAAAAAAACGAAGGGAATATATTGAATTACATTTGAAGCTAAATATCTGTATATTAGTCGCGAAACTTTACCTAAAGCGTCTAACGACCCCGGCCAACTTGAGAGGCATGGAAATCAGTATTGGTCATCACGGGAGCCGATTTCATGCTAGATAAAAAATACATGGCGTGCCGCTAGAGTGCTGCGTGCCTCCCGTTTCATACAATGCTCGTCGGTGTACTCGAGTAGTGGCTTCTATACAAAAGCCATTTCTTTACGCTGGCGTCCAACCAAGAGCGTTCTACAAAATCAAAACTGCGCAGAACTTACCGACATAATGTAGCGCGAAGGCACAATGACAAAAAAGGAACACTTTTACACGACACAGGGGCTGCTTGCAACTTCATTCAAGGAACCGCGAGATAGAGTATATGCTGTTCCTAACACGCAGGCTCACCTGCCACTACCTAGGACGATTACCAGGGCTAGCAATATCATTTGGTACACCTGAAGAAAGTAAGCTCAGCTTTGTAAAAAAACAAAAGTATGGCTTACACAAGTACTACGTTTGTCTTTTACGAAAAACGCTTGTAATATCTTCCATGCCGTTTTATCTTTACTTCTAACCAGAATCATCACTTCATGAAATCACGGCTTACAAGGGCAAGCTTAACAGTGGGCTGAAATACGCGCAGGTAAGTCCTTCTTCATGTTATTAGCATGCTCCCTCGTTCGGTCAATGACGCCGTGACCTCTTTGCCGTACATAGCACTTTTTACAAGATAGGATGATTTCGTAAACCACGCAGCGGCGCCACGCCCGCAAGGTTTAACGTGTTTTACTTGTACCAGTTTATTCCGTTCCCTCCTCAAGTCTAGGCTAATTCGAGTTCTTACCATCCTATGGTCACTGCAGCGCACCTTACCGAACACGTCCACATCTTGTATGATGCCAGGGTTAGCGCAGAATATGAAGTCTATTTCATTTCTAGTCTCGCCATTTCGGCTCCTCCACGTCCACAGCCGAAACTGGACACTCCGTACCTATTGACGTTTCTTCTTTCTTTTTGTTTTTGAAATTGTGGATCATTTTTGCACATACGACACAACTACCAGCTTTAGGCCACTGCTCTTATCGGCTCTTACCTCATTCACTGGTGCGCCCGCTTTTAGGTTCTGTCGCAGGGATTCGGCCACTGGTGTCAGGATTGAATGAGGGTAGCCGGCTCTTGCAAGCCTAATGAACCGCTTGTTAAAACTGTTCTGCCTCTTGTGTTCAAAAGACCTCTTGAGGTGTGACCCCACACAAAGTGAAACAATAGATCTTTTCACAAGCTTAGAGTGCGTTGAATTGTGAAACAGAAGTTCTATTTAGAGCGCAGTTCTTAACGGCCCGTACTTGTGGCGGGTGGCGGCGGCGGTGTTGGTGCAGCGAAACAGAATAAGAACAAGAACAAGAACAGCAGCGAAAGATGAAGAGGCGAAGGCGGATCGCCCGATGGGAGACGCGAGCCGTGAACGGGGGAAACCAAGGATAGCGGCCCCTTCAGTGACGTTCGTACGGGAAACTGCCTGCATGCGGACAAGCCCGAGCCCTCTTTGCTTACGTGTATCTGTTCTCAGCCGTTCGTCTCGTACTATCGTCTGCTCGCCTCTTTGGTTTGCTTGCCTTTGTCTCTTTCGCGCTTGTTTCGACTGCCATCGTTTGCTATTATCTTGTAATCTGATTGTATGCACCACGTGATTTGTTAGTACTTTCTGGAAGTCAAGTGGCACCTTCCATTACAAATGAACCCTCAACGAGTCATGTATAAAAGCCGACGCGCTTGACCCGCAGGTCAGGTTTCCGACAATTCACGGTTCCGCTACATGTCTCTTTCGAATTGTTTGCGTCGATATATCGCGAAATATCAGCACGTATAGAGCTGCGCTCAAATTTTGCATTAGGGTCTATAACAATATTTTTTTTCTGATTAAATACTACCACCAAACATGATCCTTTCAGAACGTCACGCTGAAATATAAGAAGCGGAGGGTATTGCCTATGAGGAGTTCAAAGGTGAATAAAAGGCCTTCCTTGTGAAGTTTAAAATATTTAAAATTTTTTAACGTCAAAAGAAGTTAAAAGTCCTTGCTTGGTTCATCACAATTAAAAATCATCAATGCATCTAAAAAACTTTTAAAAACATGCGTAAGGTAAAACCTGTTGTCAAGCGCTTTGTCTATTTGCGACAGCAATATGTCACACAGTAAAACTACTACGCACGATACTATACGTAAGGTTGGCTATACGTAACCGTAAACGTAACCGTATACCTAACCGGTTGGCTTTCGACATAGAAGTGCCCTTCAACAAAAACGAAAAAAGTTTTCCACACATACCGACAGTATCTCGAAAAGGAACATCCCCCTTGACTTCATTACACTTTCGAGCAAGCCACGTGCCCATTCGGTATCAAAGCACTGAGGAGGCTATAGCAACTTTACCGTAAGTTGAGGGCCAGCATGTACTGCGCATGTACACGGCTCGAAGCCATATACAGTAACTCTAACTTTAGCTGGTCGTATGTGCCAAAAACTGGAAATGGTGCCGTTCACCTGAAAATTCAAATAAACGCGAACTCCTCGCCTTTGTGAGGCCTACTGGGTGTAGCGGTGCACGTGCTACCCGGCAAGCGGAAGCCTTCGCAGGGCAGGCAGTTAATGAAGGAGGGGGAGTTCAGCGGAAGAGTCGAAGGGTATGGTATGGTATGGTATGATGAACTTTATTTAATGTCCTGAAGATCAACTCTTAGGTTGACGCAGGCGGCTGCCACGTCGGGACAGTAAGGTTTAACCTTACCGCCGTATCGTGGGCCTTCTGGACGGCCTGTACTTGATCGAAAAGAACTCCACTGTGTAGGACTCACCGCCACCAGTCTCTCTCTTTGTCACAGTCTGTGAAAGTCACAGGACACAGCCAAAGCATGTGATCCAGAGTAATGATGTCATTGCACTTCTCGCAATTGATTGGTACCTCTCTTTCAGGATATAGCTTAATAATAAAGTTTGGACTTGGGTAAGTTCTTGGCTGCAGCAATCTCAGAGTCATCGCTTGAGCTCTATTGAGCTTAGCGTGTGGCACTGGGAGTTCCCTTCTGTTCGTGTAGTAATGCCTCATGATTTCATTATATGTAAGTAATTGGTCCCTGTTCTCCTCCTCTATATTATTAAGGTCCTGGTCGTGTAGTGCACGGATCGTAAGTCCTCGTGCAGCTGCGTTAGCCATCTCGTTTAATTCCTTCCGAGATGGATCGACAGACCCCATGTGCGCAGAAAACCAGTGAATTTTGATGTCTTGGCTGTCAAACTCACCGATCAGCTGGGCAGCCCTTTTGGTTACAAAGCCATTGTTAAAGTGTCTAATAGCCATCTTAGAGTTGCTGTAAATTTTCATCCACTTATTATTTCTTAAAGCCAATGCTATCGCTACTTGTTCCGCGACTGTCGTGTCTTTAGTCATGATTGTAATAGCATCCCGAGTGAGACCATCTGCATCTACTACTACTGCCGTAAAGGCTTTCTTTCCTTTGACCCATGCAGCATCTACAAAAGCTGCATGTTCTCTGTCGTGTTCTATCTCTTGCAGGAGAGCTTTGGCCCTTGCCTTTCGTCCTTCCAGGTCGTGCACCGGGTGCACATTTCTGGGGAAAGGAGTCATCTTGATTATCTCTCTTATGTTATCTTTCAGTTCTACTGTGCCTTCACCTGAAATTTTGGATTCGGTTGGGCACAACCCTACCTCTTCTAGTATTGCTCTACCTGGCTTTGTTCCAGAGAGCCTCTCTCTGTGGGCAATTTGCTGAGCTTCAATTATCTCGGCTATTATGTTGTGGAGCCCCAGTTTCATTAATTTATTATCCAGCGTGTTAATCGGTAACCCCACTGTTGTTTTGACTAACCTTTTAATTAATCTGTTCAACTTGTTTAGCTCTGTCTGTGTCCAACTGAGCATCCCAGCTACCTAGGAGAAGTGACACAAGGCAAAAGCGTGGACCAGTCTGATGGCGCTCTCCTCTCCCAGGCCTCTGTGTCTGTTAGTGATTCTCCTTAGCAGTTTTATTACCTCCACAGTCTTGCTTGTGATGTGTCGTATTGTTCTTCCGTTTCCCCGTTTGCCTCCAGGAATAACCCTAAGACTCTAATGGATTCTACTTGCTTAATAGATTCGCCGGCCTTCGTGGTTAGTACTAACCTGGGTTTTCCTCGGGAACATATCCCCTCGGTTTTCTACCCCTTCTTCTGTTCTTGAGTACAAGGAGTTCAGACTTATGAGCAGAGCATTTGAGTCCATGTCTTCTAAAATAGACTCTACCTCATAAAGGCTCTTCTAAAGTCCGCTTTCCACATGTCCCATACTTCCTTCAGTGGTCCATATAGTCACATCGTCTGCATAAATGGCAAAGTGAATGCCCTCTATCCCTTTTAATCCCTTGGCCACTTTTGACATGGCCAGGTTGAAAAGCATAGGTGACAAGACCGACCCTTGTGGCGTCCCTCTGTCACCGAGATTCATCTCCTTTGATTTAATATCCCCGAATCTAAGGTGAGCTGAAGGATTGCGAAGAAAGATTTTGACCACTTCATAGAGTCTTCTCCCCAATCCCAGTTCGGAAATCACTTCAAGTATTGCTCTATGCTTAATTCTGCCAAAAGCTTTTTCGACATCCAACCCCAAGAGAGCTCGAGTGTTTTTTGGTTTAGCTAATAGCAGTTGATGCTTGACTAACAACATGGCATCTTGCGTGGACAAGCCTCATCTGAAACCAATCAGATTGTACGGTAGGATGTCATTGTCCTCCACATAATTCGTTAATCTGTTCAATATGACATGCTCCATTGTCTTCCCTAGACATGATGTTAACGAAATTGGCCTCAGATTATCCAAGTTGACTTGCTTGCCCGGCTTTGGTGTTAAGATAGTACTGGCCGTCCTCCATTCTTCTGGATATACCCCATCTTTCCATAGTTCATTAATGTATGTGGTCAGATCTTTTATTGATTCGTCGTCCGAATTCTTAAGCAATCTGTTAGAGATGCCATCCGGGCCAGCAGCTGACCTACTATTCAGATCATACAGTGCCGTGCGTAGATCACTTTCGGTGAATTCCTGATCCATATATTTGAATTCTACTCCTAAGTAATCGGTATAACTCACATCCTGATCCTCTTTCCTGAGGGTCAAGTATTTAGTAGCCAATCGCTCCGTTATGCTCTCTGCGCTTGCAGTCTGACTTTCCTAGTGTACCAGTTTCGCCGCTGCCGTACGTCTGTTCCATTAAGTGTCTTTTTCGCTGAGCAGATGCCTGAGCAGACTCCAATTGCCTCCACGTTTTATCCTTCCGTCTACACATTTACACACCTCATCCCATTTTTGTTTCTGCAAATATCGTGCGTGTTCCTCTATATTCTTATTCAGCTGAGCAATTCGTTTTCTAAGTCTCCTGTTTAAGCATTGTGATTTCCATCTTTGTAAAATCGATTGCTTGGTATCGATCAAATGCGCCAATCTACTATCAATTTGTTCGACCTCTTCCTCTGTCTCTATAGCCTTAGTTGCTGCATTGAAGTCGTCCCTAAGCTGAGCCACCCACTCTTGTAGTCTGATGCGCCCCTTTCTATCTGTGTGTGGTCTGCCTTTCCTAATTTTTCTAAAGTGATCCCAGTCTATCTAAGTGAAATGCTTTACCTCCACCCCCGTCGTTTCCACCATTATGTGTAGTATATAATGGTCGCTTCCTAGGTCCGTACCAGAGTTGATCCAGTCTGCCCTGGGTAAGTTATAATTGAAGGATAAGTCCAGGGTAGTGTCCCTACACGTGGAACTGCCACACCTGGTAGGAAAGGCTGGGTCCGTGATAAGAGAAAGGCCTAAATCCGTGGCGAGATGCCAGATTCCTTCCCCTTTCTTTCTACTCCAGCGGTAACCCCAAGATTGGTGTGGGGCATCGAAATCCCCTCCTATTATTAGTGGCGCAGTTTTCGCCACCC
Source organism: Dermacentor andersoni (assembly GCF_023375885.2). NCBI lineage: Eukaryota > Metazoa > Arthropoda > Arachnida > Ixodida > Ixodidae > Dermacentor > Dermacentor andersoni. The sequence goes on along the minus strand of NC_092817.1, from coordinate 190,508,108 downwards.
TCATGGTCTTATTAAAAATTGCTCTGAAGCTCTGTCTCATCTCTCTGGGACTGCTATATATGTTGAGGCAGAACAAGCTTTGCGCTTTACTTCTGTGCCTTTTTAGGACCATTTCTATCAATATGTATTCAATTTTACTCGCTCCTAATTTTAGATCGTGCTCTATGTAGGTAATTTCCTTGTCAATTAGGGTGGCAATTCTTCTGCCTGGTTCTTTGCCTTTGCAGACCGAGTTGAAGCCGGACAGCCCGATCTCCTCAGCTAGAGTTTCCTGCAGCATTATTAATTTCGGCCTATTTTCACCCGTTTTTATTATCTGTGCTGGTGACGTTCTTTGCTGCTGAAATCCTCTGCAGTTTCACTGCCACACACTAAGTCTATTTCTGTTATCCATTATTATTGTCGTTGCCGCCTGACTTGCTACCCCCTGTCACTGTTCGCTTGACTGTACCACCTGCCACTCCTGGGGGTGTTCTAGCGCTTTCGGCTTCCGAGGGCATATATTCTTCATCCTCTGCTTGGGCCTCTAGCTTTTTCAACCTTTCCTCGGCTATTAACTTCCACTCCCATGTTTTGTCCGCTTTAAGGTTAACGCTGTCTACCGTGTCCTTTAGGTCCCTATTCGCATTACTAATCTGCTCCAGAACCGAGCACATTGATTCTGCCTCCGGAACTACAGCTCTCTTTTTGGGCGCCAGTGTGTCTTCTTCCTGGCTGTTACTTCTACACACTGGCTTAGCTATTGCCACACTGCCGCTTTCTGTCCTCAACCCTTTTCTCATTTCCTGCATCTGCTGCTTAAGTTCATCATTTGCTTTCTTTAGTGATATAATCTCTCTGATCAGCTGTTCTACTCTGGCATCATTGCTTTGTTCCTGCGAGGCTGGCGCACCTGTGACTTTCACAGTACCTTTGACTTTCTCGGCCCAGGTCGCTCCTGGCTCCTTTTTCTTGTTTGTCTTCAGCTCCTGCTCCTCGAAGCGCACCTGCGCCTCCCGAGACCTAAAAGGGTTTCTTCCCCTCGATGTTGAGCGCTGTCTTGATCTTGATGTGCTTCTCGAGCGTGAGCGCCTTCCGGCGCCTGGAGGGGTTTCCTTTGTCGGTTGGGCCGATTCCATCTCGGTCTCCACTTTGGAACGTTGTTTTCTTTTTACTCTTACTACATATGGTATTTGGTACCGCTGCTTGCAAGCCCTGTCACCTGTGGGGTGATCTTCACCGCAGAACTTGCATTTGGCAGAGCAAAGTATTTTATTACCCGTATAGCTCCAGTTCATGATCAAAACAATAAATGACATCTTTAAGAAGTATTGTAGGCCCCTTTAAATCTATTTAAATAGGGTGTTTTTTAGCCGCACCACAGTTTTTAAGGTTGCCCGTTGCAGATGGCTCAACCTGAGTTAGATTACTGAATGAGGCAGTCATTAATTCTACGAGAAATCGATGTGCTTCATTGAATAATTAACATACCTGCAGTAACAAACTATGTTATTTCATTAGTTCACGGCATTTATTTCAGTCTACCAAATGTAGCTAGTGAGTTTCCGAGGCATATCAATTTGGAAAGAATTCTGAGAAACACACTGGTTTCGAGATAGGCGCAGTCAAACTTGGTGTAGAAATGCACTGTTGTTCCAGTTACGTCTTTTAAGGAAATGGTTTTGTAATCATTGAAGCACAAAATTACCTGGAACGCCAATGCATTTCGCCGGACCCTCTGAAAATTAATATATCGAAGCTAGTGTAGTTATGAAATTTTTTTCCCGAGTGGAACCGCCTTGTTAACTGACTGGCTAGAGCTCATAAATTCTAATGTTTGCCGTAATATATACGCTAAAATAAAATTAAAAAGTTAATGGGTGTATTTATGCTGATTGTTCAATTAAAAATTTCGATTTTTCGTAGAACTAATGATCCCCTCATAGAGTAATTTAGCTCAATGCTTAGAATTGTGCTACCTTGCATACACGTTTTAAAAAAAATAATAGTGTAGCTAAGATCTGATTATGAGGCACGCTGTATTAGGGGACTCCGGAAAATTGGACCACCTGGGGTTCTTTAACGTGCGCCTAAATCTAAGTGCACGGGTGTTTTCGCATTCCGCCCCCTTGTAAATGCTTTTGCCGTGGCCGGTATTCGATCCCGCGACCTCGTGCTTAGCAGCTGAACACCATAGCCACATGTATATGAATTCTATGTGCAATCACATCACATCAGTGTTTCCCCTTGTGAAGCATCAAGCTACCCGTGCCGAATTGTCATACTGTGCACCTGCGAGAGTTGATGTTTGCATTTTGGTATAGCTTGTGAACTGGAAAGTTCATAAACGTCGCATTCCACGCCAATATAGTTGGAACCAGTGCGATGTACAAACTTTATCATTATATGAGTGGTACACAGCATCGAAATGAGACGCACGAACCACATTTATTTGTTTGGAATATTACGTAAGGTTTCCACAAAACGTACGAGTGTGTCAAACCACGCTACTTTTTTACCGATATTTCTAATAGTGTCCGCCAAATATGTGGCGTCTGGTCCCCTTTTGAGCGCCGAAAGCAAACCAAAATTTGCCACTGGTGGGTAAATATAGCCTCTTACCTGCCCATACGCTCCTTTCGAATTTATTGATGTTGATTTGTATTGTCCCTTGCCACTAACATGCGGTGGTCACCCTTAATTCTGGTGTACGTGAGACGAGGGGGGGGGGGTGTTAATCCCCGTTATTGGTGCACACAGGCGACCGTGCATATGACAACGCTTATATTCAGCACGAGAATAGGCATTAAAACAACAAAAAGGGCCCTAGAACGACGAAATAAAATAAATAATACTTGCACACGCTGTACGCATTATTTATTCAGTCCATCACGACTTTATTTATGTTGCTGAGACGTGTCGTAATAGGTGCAAGAGTATTAGGTGAAGGGAAAGATGGCGTCCTCCCTAGCGAAGGTCCACAAAGCTTTAGGTCTTTTTTTCTTTCTTGAGCCTCACATTGTGTTGCTCTCGAGACCGAACCATGCTACTTAGCGAGCACGGGGTTGTGCCTCCATGAGGCTGGTAGTGTGGGGACAAATTTGGAGCCGCACGTTTTGTCTGCCTTTGTATGTGCAGAAAAATAATGTCATTCCAGCCCAAAGTGTCTCCAAGAGCTCCATATATTCGGTGCGGTACCGGTAACGGCTGTGGTATGAAGACAGCCAACTGAGCCAATCAGTGTGCTTCTACTTTGTTGCAGCGCAGGCAAAACGGCAGCGACACAAGAAAACACATTAGACAACACACAGCACTGTGTTTTGTCTAGTGTGTTTTTGTGTGCCTCTATCATTGCACCTGTTCTACAACCAAGTGCGTAGAAGATGCCATGCCTGCAAGACCATCTTCCCTTAGTGTGCTTCAGTGGAAGAACGCTCGGAGTAGTCTCCTGCAGTAAACTCTTCTTCTCTGACTTGAGTGTAGGAAATTTGCATTCATTTAGCGTTGTGCATGTTGGCGGAAGCAGACGTATGATAAATCACCGTCAGTTTCCTTTGCAGGTTGCGCTGGTGGTGTTTGATCAGTTTTTTTTCCCTGCAGCCTCATAAGCCACCCTTGACCCCGCCTCTTATTTTCCCACTAAGGCTAGGTTCACACTTTGTCTTCAGGCAGGCGGAAGGGGCAGAAACTAAAACAATCGCCCGCCTATGTGGGAAAATGCATGGCAAATCAGGCGGCGAGCCCGATCGGTCTCGGACTGATTTTTTCGAGAAGGCGGAGCGGAAAGTAGTTCCTCTTTACCGGAAGTTGTTCTAGCATGTAAACATCCGGTCGTAAAACTCAGAATGGCACCCAAAGTGTCGGCTGTGATGCTGATCGACGCGATCAAGAACCGCCATGCGCTCTACAAGAGTCACAACCGGCTTTAAAAGGACACGCCTGCAAGAATTACTTATGATCGCTATAGTATTCAACGTCGCGGGACAGGAGGCGCAGCAACAGCGCGTTGTCGTGATTGAACTTTTTGTCAGGAGAACTTTTCGGTGGTGGTGGGTTGAAATCACCACCACCACCGCCGCTTCCAAGTTTTATGCTTGTGACGTTGTTCATCATCCATTTCTAGGAAACAACTAGCTAGAAGTACCAAAGCTATTGCACCTTCATCTTCTATGGCAGAAGAAAATAGCATGCTACACACGAAGGTGCGCGAAATAATCCCTTTTAATGACGGATGAGTGAGTAACGAACGTGCAGCTTGAAATGGTGCAACAAAGATCACCATCATGCGGATAAACGCACGCAGGCTAGATGTATGTGTGCAAAAGCTGCCGAGGTAACCGCGGCGGTGACGAAAGACATATGAACGTCTTGAAAATGCACCACGCGCTTTGGGCTTTCCGCCGACTAGCCGCTTCCAAATGGAAAGATAGCCTAAGTGTGCTATGTACGCAATAATTATTCTTAGTTTTATACATTCTTCAAGTTTGCCTGCAGCGAGCAGCTTCATTCCTATCGTTGAGCTGCATTACTTGACGAGGCGGAGAGAAATCGAATCGAATACGCAACTCACTAACAATATTTCCGTAATTAAGATCCAAATGAATTATTTTACGGCACATATTGCAATTTACGAAATGTAGCCGGTGGGTTTCTTGGGCATATCCACATGAAATGAATACCCAGGATGACACCAGTTTCGATATATTTTTTTTTTCTTCAAAGTACGAGAGAAATAGATGGGCCTTCCAATTACTTTTGTGCTTCAATGCATAAAACAGCGGTTTCTTACAGAAGTAAGCGGAACAACAGCGCATTTTTACGGCAAGCTTGATTGCGCGTATTTCCAAACAGGTGTCATTTTGAAAATTATTTGCAAGCGAATACGCCTTGCAAGCTTACCGGCTGCACTTAGTAAATTTCATTGTGTGTTATAAGTAATGAATTAGGCAGTTCAGTAGCTACCTTTTTAATTTACTTAATGTGCGTGTCGATTTCTTATGCAAGTAAAGTGTGCATCCCTAAATCATCCTTCTCTTGGACTGGAATTACGTCGTCTGTAACAGGCGATTTCTAAAAAAAAATTGCACAAAACAATGAAATTCTCTCTCTGTATATGAATGAAATGCTTCTCTGAGTAGATCGCAGTTAAACGGTTTGCCATACATAGAAAAGAATAGACGCGAAAGAATAGGAACTTTTAGTCTGGTTTCCCTGGAATCTACCCGGCAGTTTTGATATGGTGCTGAGTCGTTAAAACTACTTTGTGCTTTGAATATTAAGTTGTAGCTTCTCCTCGCTTAAAAATGGCACAAAGACTTCATACAACATTCTGAAGCAGCAAGCCGTAATTATCGAATTGTCCTACTCATAAAATGTGGAAGTATTTTGTGCAACCAAAACTAGTCACAGACTAAAAGGAACAAGCAAGAAGCTCTCATAATTCACTTGCCTTTGTCGATATGTGGAACTCATGTTTCTGTAAGTAAAATTTCTCGTCACTGTATTGCCCTCCACAACGGCAGTGTCACGCCTAATCTTCACACACATGGAGCTGCTGCCATCGTCCGAGATATTATAGTTTCTTTGCAACATGTCGAATCTGATCTTTTGGCTGAAGAGCTGCGAAATGGAACCAAATACATAACATTCACGTTTTGTAATGTCGCATTTGTGTCGCTCCTGCATGAAAGCATGATCACCACAGAAACGAGACAAAGTAATAAGCTACAGAAACAGGCCTCAGAGCAGGACGGCACAGGCGCCCGCTTGAACAGGTGTTAAAAAAATCGCAATTTCGCCCGAAAGGCGCATCAACATTGCAATATAAGAGTATTAGACTAGAGCACTGCATAGGCCCGGGCCGTCCGAAGTGGTTCTCGGCGGACCCGGGCCGGGTACGGGAATGAGGCCGTGGGCCCGGTCGAAACTCGGGCCCGCTCATCAAAGAGCTTATGTCGGGCCTTCTAGCACTTGCGGACGTCATGCACTGGATGGTTCGAGGCACTCTGTGCCAAACTGAAGTGACACGTGCAGCAAGCTGGGTCTTAGTATACCTCAGCAAAGAAAACATAAAAAAGAAACAGATGAAGTTTTCATTGTGTTTCCCGCAAAAACGAATATTGTTTCCACGTCAGAAAAAAAAAATCTACAATAAACCGCTTTTCAAACCATTCCTCTGTTGCCGCGTTTGCGATTGCACTTTTACAACTCTCGATGCTGTTATCTTATTTTAGCGCGTTAGCGCAAGGGGTGTGCCTTTGTACTTGTGCGTTTATATACTGGCGTGTGCTCGTTGATTCGAAAGTTTATATATATTATATATTAAGTATATATATATATATGTATATATATTGTCACATCCTATATGGTCACCGCGGGATGTGCCGGGTGATGAGAACGACGCTGAAGTAGCGCGCGAGTGGAAAAACAGAGACGACAACGACGTCGCGTTGACTGCCCTGATAAAGTGCTTTCATACGTCCTCTACGCCGGCTTTCCCGTCTATATATATATATTTATATATATATATATATCTATCTATATATATATATATATATATATATATATATATTGTCATGGATACGAAAGGCACGGACAAGAAGAGAGAAGTCGAAGAGAACGCAGAGTTTGAGAGGCCGGGCTGCGCTACGATCACGATACGATTATCATCCATTGCCTGTAAATAAAACGATTTTTTCGCAACTCTTCGTAACAGTTGTGGTGGAAGGTGCGGGGTAATCGACACCCGAAGACGGAGGCTGAACCACAAGTTCTTCGACGGAGCCGTCGCCTTGCTGGACTCCCACCGGATCCACCGGAGTTGAATATGTCCTACGACGCAGACGAACAACGGCCCATTCCAACTGCTGCGCCGACCAGTTCCGTTCTACAACTGAGAGATGCGCATCCCTCGTCGTAGAATGGCTTATCCATTATAACCGGGTGAGTGCCGCCAACAAGTGGAACAGCGCTTCTCAGCTTTCAAACGTCGTGTTCTAACGGACACTGCGTTGTTGTGGTTCGACAATCACGAGGAAACGTTCAGAACATGGGGAAGATTTGTTTCGGAAATCAAAGAGTGATACGGCGACTCCGCGACGAACAAGAAAAGGGCAGAACAGACGCTATTGCAACGTGCGCAAGTGCCAGGCGAAACCTGCACGACCTACATTGAGGCAGTAATAAAACTGTGTAGGATGGTGGACTCAGGAATGACCGAGGAAGACAAAGTCGGGCACATCCTAAAAGGAATTGCCGAGGATGTTTATAATTTCCTCATCGCAAAAGACAACCTGGCTTCCGTCGCTGACATCATTCGGCACTGTCGTAGTTTCGAGCAACTGAAGACAAGGCGCATCACACCGAAGTTTGGCAGGCTATCCAATGTGACGACAGTTGCAAGCGTCGACAGCAACAAGCCCCTCGATCTGGCATCAACGATCTGACAAATAGTTCGCGAAGAGCTCAGCCTGCACGCTCAAGTGACACATCCAGAGACTCATAGCCTCCGCCTGTCACCAGGTTTCGAGCCAAACGCGGCATCCTTCTCCCCGTATCCTGCGGCGAGAGGCACTGAGGATTATGAACTCGCGCCCCGACAGCAGCCACGTCTCTAGACAGAGGCCTTACTTATGACGCTCGTCCACAACGAGAGCAGCCGCGTTTTTACACCCGAGGCCTTGTGACTTCTGTCAGGCCGCGACAAGAACAGCACCGGCCATACTACCAGGACGCGACTTATGAACGATATAATGGATTTCAGCGAGCAGCAGAGACACGTTATCCACATGACAACGAACTTCCTCGCCGCCCGCAGCAGCCTAGCATTCGTTTCGAGGAAGATGCTGTGAACCGCGACCCTCCCGTGTGCTACAACTGCGGTTCCACAGGCCATATAGCTCGGTATTGTCGCCAAGACCGTCAATCACGAAGGACACCACCGATGTTCTCGCCACCCAGAACCCGTACTTCATATGACTTGCGGACGAGCGATTTGCTTCCAATGGACCACTTCTCCCACGCGAACAGACGCAGCGATTCGCCAGCTTCTGAGCGGAGTTTGACGCCATCAAGTAACCGTCCCCGTCGCTCTCCGTCCCCTCGGCGCCGTTCTTCGTCACCGCCGCCGGGAAACTAGCATTCGTGGCCAATGGAGGTGTGGTCGCCGGACGGTCTTTGCAAGAAGTACCTCTGCCAGTTGTGATGTTCAAAAACAAAGTGAATTTCTCGATTGACGGAATACTCACCATGACGTTAGTTGACACTGGGGCGACTGTGTCTATGATGAGCCTCGCTTTCAAAAACCGTCTAGGCCACAAAGTTATGTTTTCTTGAAACGACGGTATTGCTTTTCGTGGAGTAGGCGGCGAGTGGCTTCAACCCTTTGGTGTTTGTGCTGTGAGTTTTCGTTGGCTGGGAAAGTGTTTGTGTCGGAATTCCTTGTTCTTTCTCGTTGTTCGCACAATGTTATTCTTGGTATAGATTTTCTTGAACAGTGCAGCGCTTCCGTGGACTGTGGTTGTGGCGAAATATCATTGAACAACTTATTTATATCAGCACCGTCCGAACAAAGCTCGGGTGGTGAAGACAGGGACACAGACACTCTCAGTGTTCTTGATGAAGTGACTGCACCATCGTGGTGCCTGACATCCGTTCGTGTTTCTGGAACTACTGTGGATGCTGATTGTGTTGACCTTGCAGTTAGTCGTCTCCGCGTAAACTGTGCTAAAAAGATATACTGGTGCCCTGCTCTGTCGTGTGCATGACGAAAGGAGTCGCCACATTGTGGACGCTCAACTGTTCCGCCACGCCGGTTGTCCTTCCTCGTGGTATGAAAATCGCTCTCTTCGATAAAGCCGCATGTAGCTCAATAGCGGCACTAACTACGGACGTCTCTACAGCTTGCTCTCCTTGCGATAATCGCCATTCTGAAGAGCTAATGCTCGGCATGATCAGCAAGGCTCTCGGCACGTCGGAACGGCAAGCACTGGTACAGGTCCTTGCCAGGCATGAGGCTGCATTCGACTTCACGCATGGAGATGCACCCCTTCATTTACCGTCGTCCCGCGCTCGTCACAGAATAGATACCGCCTCAGCACACCCCATCAGCGGGAAGCCCTACCGAGTGTCATCGTCCGAGCGTAAAGCTATTGCAGAGCAAATCAAGGAGATGATGAACAAAGGTGTCGTTCAAGAGTTGTGTAGTCCATGGGCAGCCCCAGTAATCCTGGTGCGAAAGAAAGTTGGCTGCTGGAGGTCCTGCGTGGACTACAGACATCTAAACGCAGTCACGAAGAAGGATGTATATCCACTACCGCGAATCGATGGCGTCATTGATTGCTTACACGCTGCTTCTTACTTCTCAACACCTGATTTGCGATCGGGGTATTGGCAAATACCTATGGACCCTGCCGACAAGGAAAAGATCGCTTTCGTGACTCCAGATGGCCTATTCGAATTTAATGTTATGCCTTTTGGCCTTTGCAATGCTCCTGCCACCTTTGAAAGATTCATGGACACAGTACTACGTGGTCAAAAGTGGGACATATGCATGTGTTATTTCGATGATGTTGTAATCTTTAGCCGCACGTTCGAAGAACATGACGAACGCCTCAGCCTCGTTCTCGACTGCATTGAGAAAGCTGTACTGGTTCTAAAGTAAAAAAAGTGTCGGTTCGGCGAACGTCAAACACTGGTCCTGGACACTTAGTCGACAAGGATGGCGTCAGACCGGATCCTCGTAAGATTGAAGCGGTGAGCTCCTTCAAATCACCGCAGTCAGCACGAGAACTCCGCTCATTGATTGGCCTATGTTCGTATTTTCGTCGTTTTGTTCCCCGGTTTGCCGACAGCGTTTACCCGTTGACAAGTATTTTGCGACAAAATGCATCCTTCAATTGGACACCAGAGTGTGACGCATCATTCTCTCAACTAAAGTTTATACTAACGTCAGCACCCCTCTTGCGTCACTTCGATCCATCTTGCCCGACTGAAGTTCACACTGATGCTAGTGGAATCGGGATAGGAGCGGTGCTTGTACAACGTCACAGTGGCGCAGAACATGTTGTCGCATATGCCAGCCGTTACCTGAGCAAATATGAACGCAATTATACGGTTACGGAACAGGAATGCCTGGCAGCCGTTTTCGCCATACAAAAATTTCGGTGTTATCTTTACGGTAGACCATTCAAGATTATCACCGACCATCATTCTTTATGCTGGCTGGTCGGTTTGCGTGATTCCTCTGGTCGCCTCGCACGTCGGGCGCTGCGCCTCCAGGAATACGACTTTGTGGTATCGTACAAGAGTGGCCGTCGTCACGCTGACGCAGACTGCCTCTCTCGGATTCCTTTGCGACTACCGACTGCGATGCTGAGAATTTTGACGACTGTCTCGCTGCTGTTACTTCTACGTTCCCTGACACGGCAGACTTTCAGTGAGAACAACGGAATGATGTTACCCTCGATCCGCTTTTTTTCGCCGCCCGTACTTCTAAAGGCAGTGGTCGCTTTACTGTCCGTGATAAATTGCTCTACAAAACTAATTACTCCGGGCATGGAGAGCGTTTTCTGCTTGTTGTCCCCGAGAGTCTCCGCTCCGACATTCTACGCGCCATGCATGACGATGTGAGATCCGGCCGTTTCGGCGTCGTACGAACGCTGCACTGCACGCAGGAGCGCTTTTACCGGCCCAAGATGTACGAAACAATCAAGCGTTATGTCGCTAGTTACGAAAGGTGCCAACGTCACAAGCGACCGACCACCGCAGCCCCGGGTCCCCTTCGGCCATTGACGCGGCCCAGTACGCCGTTCGAGCAAGTAGGCATTGGCCTTTTGGGTCCATTCCAGTTATCTAACAGCAAGAACCGTTGGATAATTGTCTGCGTAGACCATCGTACACGGTATGCAGAAACTGCAGCCATACCGTCTTCTACCGCTGCTTGCGTGGCGGTCTTCCTGCTGCGTTCCGTGGTCCTTCGTCATGGCCCACCACGTGTCATCATCAGCGACCGTGGTCGCCAGTTCACTGCTGATGCCATTGAAGAGTTACATCGTTTGTGCACTTCACAGTTCCGTCATTCCACGCCGTATCACCCACAGACCAATGGCCTCATTGAAAGGACGAACAGAACGCTGACCAACATGCTTGCCATCTACAGCTCCTCCAATCATAGGAACTGGGACGACGTGCTTCCGTTCTTCACTTACGCATACAACACGGCGAAACACGAAACCGCGAACCATAGCCCATTTCATCTCCTGTATGCAAGGTTACCGCGAAGCCCTCTGGACACTTTTTTACCCTTCGTACTGCACAGTGACGATTCTGTATCGAAGACTTTGTGTCTCGCCGAAGAAGCCCGTCGAATAGCTCGTCTTCGTACTCTGGCCTCGGAAAGTCGTTTGAAAGAGCGATACGACGACCGTCACGTACAAGTATCGTTGAAAAAAGGTGACTTGGTTCTTCTTTGGACGCCACAACGAAAGCGTGGATTGTGCCAAAAGTTCTTGTCACAATATTCAGGCCCATTTGTAGTCGTGGACCGCCTGAGCGAACTCACTCACGTCATAGCTCGCCTCCTGTCCAATGGTCGGCTATCAAGCAGAACTCAGCTGACTCATATTGCTCGCCTGAAGCGTTTCTGCCCTGACTGTCCTGACAAACCAAACATAACAGCGAAGTTGTGCTTCTAAATATTTATTTATACATTTATGTATTTATTCATATATTTTTTATATATTTATTTATTTATTTATTTATTTATTTATTTATTTATTTATTTGTTTGTTTATTTATTTATTTATTCATCGACAATACTGCGAGTCTGTTGTGAGACCAAACCAGGAGGGCATTAGCACTACAGTGCAATGAGCACTACTTAACCATATTTTAACAGAACGAAACGAAAAGAGGTTAACGGAGGCGCCCGATTTTTAATAATGAATCGTAATAAGGGAACAAAGACTCCAATGACAACACAGGGGAAATTACTTGTACTTACTAATTGAAATGAAGAAAATATAAATTCAGGGAATTGAAAGTGGATGAAAGAAACAGCTTGCCACAGGTGAGGAACGATCCCACATCTTCGCATTACGCGTGCCATGCTCTACCAATTGAGCTACCGCCCGGCGCCGTCTTCCCATCCACTTTCTGGGGTATTTATGTGTTACTACTATAATTAACCCTGGGAGTGCTACCCAGCGCCACAACTCACAAAGATTGGCGGCGGATGTGGAACATCCTTTCTGCCGCAGGCGTCATGAGTACGTGATCGTTTTGGGTGGAGGCAACTGGTCAATCAACCCACACGTGCTACCTGAAGGCATCAATGTTGCCGGATTGGAGACCCTCGTTAGCTAATGAACGACAAGACAAGGAGTCAGCCCGGGGGCTTGACTGGAGGAAAAGAAAAAAACAGATTAAAGAGACCTATACATAAATGCTAGAATAAAAACCATATATGGCGTACCGGAGTAGCTCAACCAGCCCAGGTGACCATTAGTTACCATAGTTACCACCCCGTTTCAAAGAGGATGCCAATAAATTGTTATCATCATTATCGATACATGTCTTTCTCGTCTGCCACATCCCGAGCAGAAAGCGTGGGGTCGAGCCGCTGCCGGGTGGCTCTACGCGCTACCTCGGTAAAGCGCTTAGGCGTATCATTAACGCCCGCCTAATGCGTGCTTTCTAAATCTGAGCAATTGCTTTCGCGTAACACGGGCTTTCTGAATGTAACTGAGACATATTTGCTTACGCCAGACATCCTTTGCTACCCACCAACCTTTCAACTGTCTATCAATGAACTATGGCTTGGCCGACTGCATGAATCCAATATTCGCTCTTATGAATGCCTGTTTTAAACGAACGGCGGTTGATAGAGTGCGCTGCTCTGCCTGAGTACGAGTAGGTATAGCTTTATGACCTGCGGTTCCGATTATTCGACACAGTGTCGGAACGAAGGTCCTCTCAAAGAGAATGACGGGGCAATGGATAACGCCCACTATTGGTTTAATTGGTACACACAAGAATAACAGTAGCGCAAAATTTAGTGCGGCCCTATGTGACTCTTGTTAATGAGAGTGGCTCGTTAGGATAGTTGGTAACGTATGAGTTGTTAGCAGACACTTTCCCGTCACTGTGTCGATGTCTGCCTGTCGATTGTCCCCTTTTTAAAGTTTGTAGGCATTCTCCCAGCCTATGACACTTCATATGGGCCAATGTCGAGTAAATTCGAGCTCTGTGGTGTATTAGTTTCTCATAACAATGGGATGACAAACATATAACGCTTCTAGTGCGCCCTAGTCATTCCACACATACTGAAGCTCATACCTGCCTTAGACATAACGTGCCGCGATTTTCACCAAATATGAAGTCAATGGCCTACTCAGTTTTCCAAGGACATCGGTACCACCTAATCGCGCCTTATTTTAGGTATGAAGACAGAAAAAAACGACCATTCATTAATTATTTGGCAAACTCTTACTTACGCTAGCAGCATTCAACCTTCGCTGAACATTACCATAACACTTACTTCATTCCCACTGCATGTGCAGTCGGCAAAATGTAAAGTGTCCGAACCCACCCCGGTTGCTTAGTGGCTATGGTGTTGGGCAGCTTAGCACGATGTCGCAAGATAGAATGCCCGCCACTGCCGCCGAATTTCGATGCAGGCGAAATGCGAAATCACCTGAGTGTTCTGATTTAGGTGCACCTTAAAGAACCCCATGTGGTCCAAATTTCCGGCGTCCCCACTACGGAGTGTCTCATACTCAAATCGTGGTTTTGGCACGTAAAATCACATAATTCTATTTTTTACGTTTTTGAGGACAATGGAAAACATTTCAAACTGCGGACGCACAAAGCTTTTATCCAATGGTAATGACCTCACGCTAGCGCTATTACTAATAATAAGCTATACCACACGTACAGTTCTTCTAGATGTGTTCAACACTGCCTCCGTACACAAAGTGTAACAAAACCAAAAATTAGAACTACCTGTGGCCGGCAGCATATTCTGCACCAAATACCCAGTCTGTTTAACAAACTTCGCAACATTTTAGACCTAAATAAACAAATTTCCAAAGATAAGTTTAAACAAATTCTTCTAGAAAACTGCATTGAATATGTTTAAGTACTGTTTAAGTGTTGATTACTACTTCCATGTGTATTGACTTTTTTTATCTTACTCAATGTGCACTGTGTGTTTTATTTCTGAGCACACATTCTTTCCTTTGTTGCTTCTTGTCACATTATATGTTTGTCGATCTGCTTGTTTTTTTATTCTGTGATATTTCTGTATCATTTCTGTTTTTTATGCATCTATAGAGACAATTTATACCCCTGTCACACTGGGTGTTTTAATGTCATTCGAACCGAATGGCATTAGCATCGAATGACATTATCCGGTTGCTACACAGCGATATTTAATGCCATTAGCACCGAATGACTTCCGCAATCGAATGAGTTCGAGAAACTCATTCGGCTTCGCGCTCGGAGCGAATGTGTACTCTCAACCCCAGAAACTAAGCAAAACAGGACACAGTATTTGCAAATTGAAAACCGTACTCGTATAGAAATAATAACGTTTGCGTGTTTTAATGGTTTTGTTACTTTAATAAAGAGACAAAATATGTGCGGCCGGCTGTGGCAAAATGTTGTTACTCTCCAGCTCAGCAGCGTCTGGCCGCCGCCCATGCCGCCGCCACTCTGCTCGTCGGCCATAGAACGTCTAATCGCTTCCTCCGATTATTACGCCTTCTCGTAATGCAAAGTACGCAGCAACTAATCGCTTCACCTACTGCAACTTAGCGTCGTCGTCCAGCATCGTCATGTCAGCCATTTTGTTTGTTTTCAATTTATCGGCTACTGAGGTGGCTAAGCCTTGTTTTGGCTTATAGTGGCCACATGGTCTCAAATAGAACAACTTTTTTTTATAGGCATTACTAAAATATTTTTTTTTCAGTGAAGTGACGTCCCAAAAATACATTTAAATATATGGATTGCTTATGCAAGTACTTTATACCTACCTTGTTCTACTTTCGGTGCCACGTATTTTTCGGAATTATCGCCATTGATATCGCCACCGAATGACATTAATTTTTCGAGTGTAGCACCTCCGCGGGCAAATGACATTCGTTGCACCGAATGCCATTCGATTCGAATGACATTAAAACTCCCAGTGTGACAGGGGTATTAGATTGTTCAAGGATTAGCTTATGTTAATTACTGTATATTGTTGCTGTTTCTCTATTTGTATTATGACTGCGTGCTGAACTGTACCTCGGAGCAAAAGCCTCTGTCAGGCTGTATAGCCTTTTGCTTTGATTTCTGTTGATGTACAGAAAGAAAGAAATCAGTAAACAGAGCCGCTAATTAACTAACGATCGCAAAAGTTTCTGCGCATCCCTCATAAGATGCCTTCTATTTCCTAGGAACCTCATCTTTGTCACAAGTCTATTTCCTTGATGACACTGACCAAAATTCCGTCTGGTTGCCTAAGAAATGCTTGTAATGCAGAGGAACGCTTGTACAGGTAATTTCCCACAAAGAATCTATTTACTCTGCGCAGGCCTAAAGCTCAGTCATACTTATCACACAACATTACCCCTATTTCAACCAAATGTACACAATGTGCCTTATTTAGCTCAACAAGCAAATCGATGAATGCTACCACAAGAATCCTATTGTGGATGAATGTAGGCGAATACTAACAGTTCGGAAAGTTAATGCCCTACAACTACCAAGCTTTCAAGCTTTCAGCGCCCGCCACCCATAGCAACGTCCCCAATTTTTAAAAACATGTGCACCCTGGACATTCAAACATATATCGTGCACCCTGGACCGCAGTAAGTGTGTATAAGTGTTTCATATAACGCCTCCAAATAGGCTCGCTGACCATTGTTACTGTCTTCACCTGCTGCCGTTCATGGTCACCTCCACTAAAGCTCGCCAAAAGCCACTCACGTTTTCCCCAGCGTCGACCCGCATTTACTGGCAGTCGCGCCCTTTCACATTTCCGATCCCGCCCTTAATCACTTGTCTCTATATTTGAAACCTGCTTTCTGTCGGCCCACCGTCCCCTATTTTGTCGAGAAGGCCACATCCTGCTCTTGTCTCTCATTTCCTTCCTGTGCAATGAATTTTCAGAGGTGGTTTTTAGCGATGTGCATTTCATGGGAATTTCCGTCATTTTTATACTGCAAGCACATAGTTCGTCGTTCGTAATACTACGACAATGATATAGTGGCATCCATATATATTCGTTTTTTACCCTCTCAACCTCGAATATAGTCGTGAACTTAAAAATCACATTGAACTGCAGAACATTTGATTTCTGACTTGGAAATCTAGTTTAATTTCAGCTATATAATGTTGTGAATGCAACGAAAGCAGCAGTAGGTAGCTAATTCATAGATAACAACGAGCGCTATGCAGACACATACCATATACAATGATAGTCACACAAGTAATCGTTGGCGCGAGCGGCCTCGCGTGGAAGCACTTATGGTAAATGTTCCTTTCAGTAGCGACACAATTCTTCAATAAAAAACACAAGTCATCTTGATATACAGTAAAAAATGCACTATACATAAAAAGAACATGGCCACAATTAGCACATGACCAGTGTAGTTGGAGAAGTATGGAAGAGGCCTTTACCCTGCAGTGGGCGTAACCTGGCAGATGATGATGATAATTATTATTAGTGTGATGATGATTATACGTAAGAAAGAAACGTTTAAAAGTGAGCCGGCAGACGGTGCTTGAAAGAGCAACTGAAATAAAAGGTCAGGCTAGACGAAAGCGTAGATTTCTAAACAAACTCAAAAGGTTACACAAAATGACGAGAAGTGCCATTTAACCGCGGTGTTCGTCGATTGGTTGTTGTGCAAAGGTAAAAAAATACAAAAAAGTGCACACGCGAAGATAGAGAGAATGGCAAATACGACACAAACATATTGTTGCTCTCTTTATGTGTGTTCCCGTTTTCAAGCCAAGGTGGTTTTTTTCTTCTTTGGTTTCTTGCGAACGCTGCCCGACTTTGTTGACTGCGATTCCTGCTGGGGCGGCTGCTGCTGTCTTCACGAATAGTTTGCACAAAAGACGTTAGTTTTTCAAACAAATCTGTTTGTACTAGAAGCTAGCGCTCCCAATAGAAACACTAGCGCTGTCATCGGTGTGACGCGGCATGAAGGATCAGGTGGACACAACTGCCACGCTGTGGACATGTGGACACAAAGGCCGGAGAAGCAGTTCAAGAACGAAGATATATAGCAATACCTAGCGAGCTGTAACCGTACCATGGCAGGCAGCAGAGCTGCGATGAATCAGGAGACTTCGACAGATTCAAGGGAATGTTGGCTGTTACAGAAAAGCTGTATATGGCTAGCCGATTCGTCAGTCCGTCCGTCTGTCGGTCGCCTGTATGCCGAAAACTACTCCCACGCAACCGCTTGTGCATGGTATGGTATGGTATGATGAACTTTAATTAATGTCCTGAAGATCAACCTATAAGTTGACGCAGACGGCTCCCACGTCGGGAGAGTAAGGTTTAACCTTGCCGCCGTATCATGGGCCTTCTGGACGGCCTGTACTTGATCGAAAATACCTTCACTGTGTAGGACTCGCCGCCACCAGTCTCTCTCCTTGTCACAGTCTGTGAAAGTCACAGGACACTGCCAAAGCATGTGATCCAAAGTAATGATGCCATTACACTTCTCGCAATTGATTGGTATCTCTCTTTCAGGATATATCTTGTTAATAAAGTTTGGACTTGGATAAGTTCTTGTTTGCTACAATCTCAGAGTCACCGCTAGAGCTCTATTGAGCTTAGCGTGGGGCACTGGGAATTCCCTTCTGTTCATGTAGTAATGCCTGTATGCGCAAAAAGAAAGAGAGACGCGCGAGTAGCCCAAACCACCTAGATAGCACAAGGCCTGTTTACTCTGATCAATGACGTCACGTTACCTTGCCCGAAATTTCCAATCACAAGTCTGGCCGAATGAAAGCGGTAACGTCAAAATCACTGTTGCCTACTTGGGAGCTTCCCCATTAGATTCTATGGCAGTCGGGCCAGGTAACATAATGTCTTGGATCGGAGTGAAAATGCCTTGAGCTGTCTAGGTGGTGTTAGATTAGCTGTGCCTGTAGTGACGTCGTTGCTCTCCGTTCCAGCCGAGCGCACCGCGCAGCAGTTTCTCTCCAGCGCCAGAAGGGGTAGGCGACGCGTCAACCATTGGGAGGAGGCAGCTTTCAATCAGCAACGCCGCGAGCACAACTGAGAATGACCTCGTCTAAGCCGTGCCGGTGCTGCAGCCAGGGAAGAATAACAGGCTCGTGCAGCCGAGCGCAAGCAGCAACTGTGTAACGAAGAAAATGCAGACTCGTTAGGACCTTTCCATCGTGTCGCACGTAGACACTGCCCTCTGACCTGCTGTAGTTATCCATGACCCACCGCAAAAGCATTGCAGAAACTGGAGCGCTTACCTTTCTGCTAGAGTGCGAGAGCCCAAAGGGGAGAGAGGGAGAAGTGGTTCTTTATGAAGAAAGAAAATGTAAATGAAGAAAGGTGGCCGGTGAAATGGGACAGAGGAGGCAGAGAGTGGGTAGAACAGACGCAGTCACAAAACGAGCGAACAATTCGAAATGATTCACGAAATTACTGAATGACTGCCACACTTCCTTGTAGTTGCCATACATGGGGAGGGGGAGGGAAGAAGGCGGGAGGGGAAGAACACGACGTGATAAGACGTGGAAACGCTACTACTAGACGCGACAGTGGTTGCCTACAAACTGGATAAATTTAGGTTAAAAGTACGGTACAAAGGAGGTTATCTATAACCTCTTTGTGCGGTACGGTACGTTTAGGCTTGTTCTGAAAAATACCCATAATACAAATTTGTCAAACGGGCCACATGCGCTCTGCCTGCAGGGGCAAAACCGTATTGAAGGGCCCCTTACTAGGTCTAACCATACTGAGCTGACAAGCGCAGTGCATACAATGCCGGCTAAGGATCGGATCTGCTAACTATTACATCCCTTTGCGCCGCAGAAAAGCTTACATTTCAAGCGAAACACCGTTCAGCCTCCTCTTGACGGGTGCCGGACTGCCAGATGCAGAGTCAATGTCTATGGCGCAAGTGCGCCTGCAAAATTTGCAGTGCTGTGACGTCACTCAAAGTGTCACTTGACTTCGGGAGTTATTCAAGCAACCCTCAGTTTTTCATTTAATCTGTTGCTTCTATAGTCGAAATAAACTTCATCAATAGTTCGTTTTGGGTGAGTTGGTTCATCCTGAAACACATGAGTAACAGCACAAGCAGACCACCACAAGCAAGGAGACACGTACACACAAGCGCTGCGTGCGTATCTACGTGTCTCCCTTCTTGTGGTCGCATGTTTGGGCTGTTATCCATATGTTTCAAGATGAATTGAAGTTAAGAGAAATATGCGTAACAAGCATATGACGCCCCCTCGGACATAACTTTCGTTGGCCCGCCAGGCTCGGGGGCCCACCAGGTCTTTAGGCAACATTGGTCACTGCACGCAATAAACACCGACAAGCACAGCTACTCGGCGGTCAGTCATTGTTCGTCACTACCACGCTGCGGAGCGTCTGTCTAACGGAGGGTGCCTCGAGCCCTCCCACGTTCGCGGACCCGAGCGGATCGTGACACTGGCGACGAGCACCCACGGGTGGTCCCACAACGCTGCGAGCGGCGATACACCTACCCCCGTTGCTGCCGCCATGCCATTGTACGGATAGCTCAAGCCGTTTCAGGGACGTGGGTCCACCTGGCCATTTTACGAGGAACAAGTCTACGTGTTCTTCCGAGCAAATGACTCACCCGAGGACAAACAGCAGAGTATTTTCTTGGCCAGCTGCGGGACCCGCGTCTTCAGTCTCCTGCTTGACCTTCTCAAGCTAGACACGGGGGCCAGCGTGTCAGTAAGGGCGGGAAACACTTCAGGCGTACTTTCCACAGCGTGTCCGTCGAGGCTTCGGGCATGATGCTGCA
This sequence comes from Dermacentor andersoni, assembly GCF_023375885.2. Classification (NCBI taxonomy): domain Eukaryota; kingdom Metazoa; phylum Arthropoda; class Arachnida; order Ixodida; family Ixodidae; genus Dermacentor; species Dermacentor andersoni. Next base: position 190,488,108 of record NC_092817.1, on the reverse strand, counting down.
CGGCTACTCCGGGCACCTCTCCCAGAGCCAGGGTTAGGCACAGGTCAGCGTTCGCTTTGGCGACAGGGAGGCAAACTTTCCCAATTTACTTAACCAAGGGGTCGTGCAGACGCTGCTGGACGGTAGCTGGATTCATGCACTGGGCTTTTGTCTTCCAGAGTACCAAGAAGCCAGCCTGCATGTGGGAAAGATGTCCCCAGCCTCCTGACCGAGTTCTAGTCCCTGTTCCAACCAGGGGTGGGCACATTCGCCGGCATGACGGCTGGCCTCTATGTACCTGAGGGAGCCCGGCCACGATTTTTCAAACCTCGCCCACTGTTGTTCGCCCTGAAGGAAGGGGTCACCCAGGAGCTGCAATGGTTAGATTGAGAAGGCATTCTGGTGCCCGTAAAGACGTCTGAATGGGCAGCTCTCATGGTACCAGTCCTCAAGCGAGACGGCAGTGTCAGGATCTGTGGGATTTTCAAGGTTACCGTCAAACCCGACGCTACCGTCACGAAGTACCCACTGGCCCGGATTGAAGATCTCTGAAGGCAGTTTTCCAAGCTCGACCTCAGAGATGCTTACCAGGAGCCGGTGCTCCAGGATGCCTCCCGGAAGTATGTCACAATATTGCCAACCTTGGGGCTCTTTCAGTACACGCACCTACCATTTGGCGTGGCCTCAGCCCCTGCCATATTTCAGAGGGAGATGGAGAGCCTCTTCAGAGGTATAAGGCACGTGGCGGTGTACTCGGACGACATCCTGGTTACTGGCAGTGACAATGGGGACCACCTGCAAAACCTACACGACGTCCTGGCACGACTGCAAAACACCGGCCTCAAGCTCAAGCTGGAAAAGTTCGAGACGGAAGTTTGAGGCGGTCACGGACCACAAGCCGATGTTGGGGCTGCTGAGGCCTGACAAGCCTGTTCCCGTGCAGGTATCACCTTTAGTGGTACGTTGGGCCTTGAGACTGGCAGCTTACTATTACCAGCTGGTTTACTGTCCGGGAAAGGACCTGGGACCTGCTGACGCCACCTGTCCCTGCCATAGGTACCTGAGGATGTTCCAGAACCTGCTGAAGTGTTCAAACTGGAGCACGCGTACCGGGAGGTACTCTCCAGATCTGAGGCATAGCAAGCGACCAGCTGGGACCCAGTCCCGTCTCAGGTGCTCAAGGTGGTGTCCCGTGAGGAGGAATTGGTTCAGCTGGCTGTGCTGCAGCTGAGCTTGCAGTTGGGGTGCCTACTGTGGGCGTGGAAACCATCCTGGCGTGGAAAAGACCAGGATGGTGGCCTGGGCCAATGTTCGGCGGCTTGGCCTGGACCAGGAGATGGCTCAAAAGGTGCAGAACTGCCAAATCTGCCAGGAGTATCAGCAGGCCTTACGTAATGTGGAAATCACCCCCTGGCCGTTCCCACAGAGACCCTGGTCCCACCTGCATGTGTGGATTTTGGGGGGCCCTTCAAGGGCCATTACTTCCTGGTAGTGGTGGACGCATTTTCACAGTCGGTGGAGGTTCTACCCGCCAACGCTCCATTAGCAGGCACGTCCATTGCAGTGCTACGACAGCTCTTCACTGCCCATGGGTTGCCGGTCGTCATCGTGTCCTACAATGGTCCTGCTTTTGCCAGAACCGAATACCTGGACTGGCTGATGAAGAACGGAATCCGCCGATTGATGGCTCCGCCGTACCACCCTGCTTCAAACGGTGCAGCCGAGTGGGTGGTCTAAACAATCAAGGAAAAGCTCAAGAAGAGCCAGGCTGGGGATTTGCGCACGCACATTGACCAGATACTGTATCAGTACCGGACCACGCCCCACGACGTCAATGGCCGCCCCTCCTGTGAGCTCCTGCTGGGTCGGATGGTCAAGACACCCTTGGACGTCTTGCATCCGGACCTCCGATCCACAGTCCTCCTGAAGCAGCTGAAGCAGAAGCTGGTTTCTGACCGAGGGTGCCGTCCCCGGCCATTGTCGGAGGTGCAAGCTCCAGTTTTTGCCAGGAACTTCCGTCTAGGCCCACCCTGGTCCGCCGGATAGGTGGTGTCTCCTGCCAGCACCTCATCGCTGCTCATTCGCACGCCAGATGGGGTCACGTGGCACAGACACACCGACAATGCTAGGCCTCGCCTCGGGACCTGGCCAGCACCCTCGACTGCCAATTCAGAGTTCCAGCCCGCACGAGGACTAGCGGCAACACCAGTCGCTTCGGAGGCGGCAAGCGTTGCCAGTTGTGCGGCGCCCGTTGGGCCGGCGTCGAGTCCGGCACCACTCACAAGGCCAACCGCTGCGGACCGTCCGGATGGAGAGAGGCTAGCCCAGGCAGCACCCGCGTTGCCACAGCCGGCCCGTCAACACCGGTGCCCAGGCGGAGTACTCGACCGCGGCGGTCCCCGGACCGTTACTCGCATGGATAGCAGGCACCGTCGACGTGGCTGGGACGGCGGCAGAGCCTTATACTGTGAACATGGAGGTTTGTTTCTTTTATTTAAAAAAACAAACTGGGGGCTAAGGGGCTCGTACAAGCATGTGACGCCCCCTCGGGCATAATCTTTGTTGGCCCACCCCGCTCGGTGGCCTGCCAGGCTCGGTAGGCAACATTCGCCACTGCACCCAATAAACATCGACAAGCACATCTGCTCGGCGGTCAGTCATCGTTCGTCCCCACCACGCTGCGGAGCGTCTGTCAAACGGTGGGTGCCTCGAGCCCTCTCACGTTCCCGAACCCGGGCGTAGCATGACAAATGATGATGATGATGATGATGATGATGATGATATGTGTGTTTTTGTGGCGCAAGGGCCAGATGTGGCGAAAGAGCGCCACGACTTATAATGTTGTGTTAAGCGTTGATTGGTGAGTTGGGATGACGGGATGCAACGTGGCCTAAAATCAATCGTTATCGTAGCACCTTAAAATGATATATAGTATAGAATTATTACAGTGATACGTGGAGTTGTCTATGGGTATAGTCTGAATGATTAGTGATCATGGGGATTAATGCAAAAATATGGAAATAGAACGTATGCCTCCTTAAGGCCTTTGAGCCCAAAGCCTGGGAGGCACGTGCTTTCCTTTAATGCAGCTGCCGCAGCAGAAACCTCTATTAGGCCGTGCTACGGATTTCTTCGGGCTATAACATGAAAACTATGTACATCTTCTAAAAATTCAAACCAGGATTAATATTTAAAGAGAGGGTCTACACCTATGATCATTTGACGATGGAGTGGAATTCGCTGCGGGTGTGGTAATGGAAAATGATTTTTCCTCTTAACGTCTAATTCAGTGTATTGCAGCAGGATGTGAAGCAGGGTCAGTTTCTCACCACACTTATCACACGTGGGTGGATCACTACCGCACAAGAGGTATACGTGTGTACTGTATGTGTGTCCTATCCTAAGTCTGCAAAGTTCTACTTCTGTACGGCGGTACTTTCATACCGGCGGCCAGTTGCCAAGATACGGCTTGATAACATGTAGTTTATTTTCTCTTTCTTTATGCCACACCCGCTGCCAGTAAGCCCGGAGCTTCTTCAATAGCGAGGGCTTGAGGTCCATTACAGGGACAGTCGGGGGAAAATTGGCAGCGTTCACGTCGAAGGATGCGGCTAGCTGTTTAGCCAACACATTTCCTTCGATCTCTCGGTGCCCCAGCACCCTGCATACCACGATATTCTGCTTCGATGCATAGGTGGTGCATAATACTGAGTAAAGAGATAGAATTACAGGGTTTTGATATTTTTGATAGCTTTGAAAGCGTCTAGAATGCTCAAAGAGTCTATGTATATAACTACCTTTGCGATATTTAATTCTTTAATGCTCCTAAAGGGTGGCCAATATCGCATAGGCCTCTGCCGTCAAAATACTTGTGTAAGGATGCAGACCACCGGCATCCGAAAAGGCTGGACCGACCTCTGCGCAGGACACACCAGAATAACACTTCGATGCATCTGTAAAAAAATTCAGGAGAGGAGTACTTGTGCTGTAGTTCAAGGAAGTACATTTGGGTATGCGCTACAGGCGCGCGCTTTGTAACAGCTACGAAAGATGTGTCACAGTGTATAAGTTGCCACTGCCACGGGGAGGGCCTTAGAGCAGGGGCCATAAAGTGCTATTCAAGCAGTGTAAACCCTGTTTCTTCAGCCATGCCTCTAACACGCAGTGAGGAAAGCTGTGCCACTGTGGGCCGGTTTCGAAAAAGTTGAGAACTGGACAAATTGTTTATGGTGGAATACGCGGGTTGCTCACCGTTTGCGTTAACTCTGAGAAAATACAAAAAAGACGAAAATGTTCTCTGCAGATGAAGTGACCACTGATCCGATTCAACGTAATGGCTTTCCACTAGGCTTGTTCTAAAGGCGTCTGTGGACTGGCGAATGCCTAAGCTGTGGAAAGGGTGTAGCATCTTCAGAGCAGCTGGAGTAGCCCACTGGTAAACTGTGGCTCCATAGTCTAGTCGTGTGCATATGAGGCTTTCATACAAGTTCATAAGACATTTTCTATCACTACCCCAGGTTGGGTGTGACAGCACCTCTTCATTGTTTTCATACATTTGTTTATAAGATACTTTATTTGCGGTGCAAAGTTAATTACGCGTCTAAAATTGGGCCTAAATATTTATGCTCTCTGTTTACAGGTAGACGCTCATTATGCAACACAATTTCGGGATCATGGTGGAGGCCTCTTTTTCTAGAGAAAATGACAGAGGTGTTTTTGTGGGTTCAATCTGAACCCGTTCTCATCAGCCCATTTGGAGACCTTGTTAAGGCCAAGGTGGACCTGTCGCTCACAGATTGAGAGAGACGTTGATTGAAATCCTATCTGCACATTGTCTACATATGTTGAGTATGTTGAGTATAAGATGTTACGTGGCATGTGTAGACGAAGAAAATTCATTTTTTACTGTAAAGAGCATGCAGTTGAGCACCCCACACTGCGGCACTCCAGTTTCCTTTAAAAATTTCTGTGACAAGACATTGCCAACTTGAACACGGAATGCGCAATTACACAGATAACTTGTTAGCAACTTGTTAATGCTATAGGTCTGTAACTTGATACAGACGAAGGATCTTTTCCGTGCTTCAGAATGGGAATTATAATAGCCTCTTTCCAAACAGAGGGGATCTCGCCGGGAAATCATATAACGTTGTAAAGGTAAAGAAGTTTTTTTTGTGTGTTTCGGAAGGAAGTTTCTTTAACCTCTCATATATTACGTGCTCTGAACCTGGGGCGGATGTATTACAACAGTTCAGTGGGGCCTGCAGTTCTGCTATGCAGAATGGTTCGTTGTACGCCACACTTTTCGCACATTTTCTTTTCTAACTGTTGCTTCTCTATTGCCATTTTTTACATTAGGAAGGTTATGGAGTTGTGCGAGGACTCGATATGTGTTCAAAATTTGCATCAAGAAAGTTGGCTTGATCTTCCAGGCTTTCTCCTTGGCAATTTACTAAAGGCAGGGAATACGTTTGTTGCCCATTAACTTTATTCACTCTATTCCAGACTTTTCTCTCATCTGTGTACGAGTTGATGCTTGGTATAAACTTTGCCTAACTCTCTCGTCTTGTTTGTCGGTGCGTTCTCCTTGCCTGGGATTTGACTTGCTTAACGTTTTCCAGGTTTTCTGCTGTTGAAGAATCGCGAAGCAGCGCCCACGCTTTGTTCTGGTTCCTCCGTGCTTGCCTACATGCAGCATTCCACCACAGAACACGCTGCTTGGAACCCATGCCACTACCTTGAGTAATAGCTTTACAGGCGGCATCAAGTATAAAAGCTGTAAAATATGTAACAGCATCGTCTATGGTTACACCGGACATCTCAGTCCACGTCATGTGAGTAAGGGTTCGGCACCGTTCCAAATAGGCTGAATCAACCTTCCACCGAGGGACCTGCGAGGGAAGTTCATCTTGTTTCGGCGTACGTAGGATTATTGCAAACGGGTCGCTCCCATACGGGTTATTAAGCATATTCCATTTAAAATAGGGTAAACACGCCGGCGATAAAACGCTGACTTCTATGGGAGAGTGTGACCTGTTAGCCAGGTTAAAATACGTGCGCTCCTTCGTATTTAAGAGACATGCTCCAGAGAAAAAAGCAGCTGTTCAATACCGCGACCTCGCGCATCTCAGTGTGGATCGCCGCACAAACTACTGTGTGCATTAAGATCACCAAGAATCAGATAGGGCTCTGGGAACTGACCTATTATTGATTGTAAGTTGCGTCTGTGAAGCTTGTAATGTGATGGTATATACAAGGAGCAGAGGGTAATGAGTTTATTTAAACGTACGGCTCCACGGCCACTGCCTCAATGGCCGTCTGGAGCTTCAAATGCTGACACGCTACATTTCTATCAGCAATGATGGCTACACCGCCAAATGATGCGACAGCATCCCCGATGTTTATACGGAAAATGATGTGTTGTCGGAGGAATTAGGTGTGCTTGGAAGTCGGATGTGTTTCTTGTACACATAATACTTTAGGGTTAAACTTACAGATAATTTCTTGGACGCATCTAGGTTTCCGAATAGTCCTCTAACATGGCACCGTATAATGTCGTCCATGTTGAAACAAGAATAAAAAAAATGTACTGTGTGTCTCAAAAGGGAGGAGAGTGCCTTACTTTACAGAGCCTTTGTTAGGCCCTGTAATTGGTGTTTTGCCTTCTTTGGAGCGGTCAAGAGAACCTCGCCGCTCATTCGACGCTACCTGCGCCGTTTGCCTTGTACTGCTGTCCATAGCCTCTTGCGAGGCACTGGGCATCCGCTCCAGAGAGCGATGTGTGCGTCGCGTAGACTTCATCTCAAGCGACCAAGTCTTCACCCCCATCGGGCCGGAGGTCGACAGGACCCCTGTGGCCTCTGCGGTGCCCTGGCTGCTGCCAGAACTTGAAGAGGCCACTGGTGTGGGCACTTTGAGAGGTGGCAGGGCAGCGTTGGCTGCTCCCACCGTAGGGGCGGGTGGCGTTTTTCAAGGTTACTATCACACCCATCGCTACCGTCCAGAAGTACCCGCTGGCCTGGATTGAGAATCTCTGAAGACAGAAGTTTTCCAAGCTCGACCTCAGAGATGCCTACCAGCAGCTGCTGCTCCAGGATGACTCCCCGAAGTATGTCACAATATCGCCAACTTTGGGGCTCTTTCAGTACCCGCGCTTACTGTTTGGCGTGGCCTCAGCCCCCGCCATATTTCAGAGGAAGATAGACAACCTCTTCTGTGGCATGAGGCACTTGGCGGTGTACTTGGATGACATCCTGGGTACTGGGAGCGACGACAGGGACCCCGTGCAAAACCTGCACAACGTCCTCGCACGACTGCAGGACGCCGGCTTCAAGCTCAAGCTGGAAAAGTTCGAGGCGGAAGTTCGAGGCGGTCATGGACCACTAGCCGCTGTTGGGGCTGCTGAGGCCGGACAAGGCAGCTCCCGTGCAGGTATCACATTTAGTGGTAAGTTCGGCCTTGAGACTGGCTGTTTATTGTTACCAGCTGGTTTACCGTCCGGGAAAAGACCTGGGACCTGCTGACACCCTGAACCACCTGCCCCTGCCAGAGGTAGCTGATGCTGTTCCAGAACCTGCTGATGTGTTCATGCTGGAGCACGCGTACCGGGAGGTACACTCCAGATCTGCGGTATCGCAATCGACTAGCCGGGACCAGCTGGTGGCGTTAGCCTCTGCACGCTCGGCGTGGTCCGGGCTGCCGCCAGAGGCCGTTGTGGTGCCGCGCCCAGCTGCACCACTTCAGCGAAAGGTGTTTTCTGTAAGAATAATAATAACAATAAGTAGTTTATTTCCATCAGTGATGGAGGAGACTGCGGGTAAAAGTCGCTTAAGAGGCAAGCGACTTGACTAGAGCCCGCAGCCTCCTTTACAAGGCAAACAGCGATTGAACAGAAGATATATATATATTGTCAGGAAGATGACGAACGTGCGCGCAGTCAGCAGCATCGGCAGCATCAAGCACGCAGCAGAGGCTCGAGCTCGGGGACTGTGCTCGGTGCATCGTAGAACCGGCGGTCGCTACGAACCCCAATAAACCTCCTTTATAAGTGGTGGAGCCGTGCGGGGTAACGTTCCACTCTACCATCCTGGAACTCCGTTCTGGGACACTACCCTCTGCCATGCCGGACGCCGACCAGCAGACTCTTCCATCGCCACCCGTCCCTTGCGCTGGCACCGTTCGCCAGCGGGAGCCTCCCATCTTCAGCGGAACCGACGACAACGACGTTGAAGAGTGGCTGTCGTCCTACGAACGGGTGAGCGTTCACAGCAAATGGAATGACTGGGACAAGCTGGCTTACGTATCATTCTACCTCGCGGGCGTGGCCAGTCTCTGGTTCAGAAATCATGAAAGGGATAAGGGACCGTCTTCGGCGCTCAAGACATCGATTACAGAAATATTTGACCGACCCGCCGTCAGGAAACTCCCAGCCGAGCAGCGTTTGCGTACACGCGCACAGGACATGGGTGAGACATTCACCAGCTATATAGAAGACGTTCTCGATTTGTGCAGGCGCGTGAACGCTGCCATGATGGAAGCGGAAAAGATCAAGCACGTCATGAAAGGAATCGGCGATGACGCGTTCCAAATGCTTCTGGCCAACGACTCGCGCACTGTTGGCGACCTCATCAGCTTGTGCCAGAGCTATGAGGAATTGCGTAAGCAGCGAGCTCTGACAAGGCGACATCCCACACCAAATTCGGCATCCCTCTGCCGCCTTACCACCGGCCCAGAACAAGCCTCCCTGATAACGCAAATCAAGAATTTCGTCCGCGAAGAAGTCGCACGACAGCTATCTCTGGTGTCCGTCACTCAGGAGTCTGCCAGCACTTTGCCGTCTCATATCCGTAACGTGATCCATGAAGAGGTCACGGAAGCGCTGCCGGCTGTTCACCAGCAGGATGTCGTGACTACACCAGTCACTTATGCTACGGTTGCTCCAACCCCATTAAAGCTCCTTTATAATATATACATAGCAATTGACTACATGTGAAATATGTAGAAAAAATAAACGCGAACCACAAATAACCTGAAAACCGCTCTTCCATTATTTAAGAAAGATTGAGTGACAAAATGTTCAAGACTTGATTTCAGAAACAAATTTAAAAGTGTTCGTAGTGTGTATGGTATCTTTTGTGTAGAATAATTGGTACACGGAGTGACTACCTTTCATGTTCCGTACACCTTGTGATATAAGAATGTGTGTTCCTGGTGAGATTAGATAACTCATGAAGAAACATTATATTCTCTTTTACGTCCCGTTTGAAAGCTTGACTTAACTTATAATCATAAAGGTTAAACACGGGTATTATATTTGCTTTCGGAAATAAGTCTGATGTGTGGGCATTGTAAGGCAGGTTAAATAGTACTCGCAAACATTTTTTTCTGAAGTATATGTATCTTTTCTAGATTCGTACGTGATGTGGTACCCCACACGAGCAGAGAGTAATAAAGTGTAGAAAAAATAGGGTGTTATTAACAAGAACCTTGATTCTGTAAGGTAAAAGAGGTCTCAGCCGCACCATCATGCCAACTACACGAGATAATTTGCCCAATCTCGATTCTATGTGCATGCTCCAAAGGATAATTTGTGTGAAAATAACTCCAAATATTTTAAATCTATCTACAGTTTCTATGTTTACATCGTCACAGACAAGGTTGATGGAACTGTATATTTGCTTAGATTTGGGCCTAAAGATTATTGCTTTTGTTTTGTTTATATTGATTTTTAGACAGTTTTGTTTTTTGTTTTGACCATACATGAAGAATTTTCACAGCAGTGTTAGCTTTATTCTCAAGGCTGCAAGAGTCAGGTGATGAAAACAATATACTGGCGTCGTCTGCATACATACGTATTTCGCATCTTTATAGATATTTACTAAGTCATTTATAAATACAATAAACAGGAACGGGCCAAGAATACTGCCCTGAGGAATGGCTCTGGTGGTATGTTTCAAATTTGACTGCCTATTGTTTATTTCAACATATTGATAGCGATAATCAAGATAAGATTTTATAAGGCTTCCAGAGCGCCCTCGAATACCGTAGATTTCAAGCCTATCAAGTACAACCGAGTGAAGGATGCAATCAAATGCTTTATTAAAATCAATATAAATACCAAGGACAATGTTCTTCATTTCAAATTGCCATAAATTAAACTTTTTTTGATGAAGGAGTGCTAATTCTGTAGACCGTAGTTTTCTAAATCCAAACTGGGCTGGAGAAATTAGGCTGTGCTTGTCAAAAAACTTCGAAACCTGCATTAGTATTAGTTTTCCTAGACCCTTCAAAAAACAGGTAATATAGAAATGGGTCTGTAAATTTTAGTATCATTAACGTCACCTTTCTTGAAAAATACCGACACTCTGGCTATTTGCATCCGTTTAGCAAAGATAGCGCTTGACAAAGACAAATTAAAAATATAGGTAATGTACGGAGAAATGATATCAAGCATATACTTGATAGGTCGAATCTGCATGCCTTCTGCATCGCAACTTGAGCTATTTTTTAGTGATAGGAAACTGATGTCAAATCGTGCTCAGTAAAGGGGTGAAGAAATAGTGAAGATGAATTTCTGTTTGGCATATATTCACTAATGTCAGACGACGCACTACCACCAGAAAAGTTTACAAGGTAATCATTAAAAGCATTTGCAAGAGCACTCCCCGATACTTTGTTTCCACCAAGTTTTTGAGTTTATATTCGCGGAGCTGATTTTCGATGATTTAAGACATCATTTAACTTTTTCCATAAGGTATGTATAACGAGGAGATCCGTTGTCGTGCTTCACGGATTGTTATATTCTCCTTAAATTTTGCAGTTATTTCCTTTTCTTTCTTCCAGGCTGGACAAGATCTGGAGTGCGAAGGGTGACTGCCGTCGCAGTTTGCACAATGTACCTCATCATTATTGCAGTCGGCAGAGTGACCGGTTGTGCCATACTTTGCGCACATAGGCTGCCGTTGGCAGCTCTGGGATGCGTGACCAAATCTCTGACATTTGAAGCGACGTCGCAGGTTTGGAATGTAAGGTGGCACATGAAGTTTTACATAGCCAGTTTCAAGAGTCTCGGGTGAAGTAGTTGAACTGATTGTGAGTATAAAATGCTTTGTTGGGATTTCGTTGTCATTCCGACTGATTTTGATGCGCTGCACATGGATTACGCCTTCGTCCTTCCATTCATCCAGGAGTTCATCCAATGTCATTAAGTCTTCATCTGATACTACGCCTTTGACTGTGTTCATAGTTCGATGTGCGCTCACAGAAACAGGAATGTTACGAAAGGCTACCAGGTGTGCGTGTCTGTTGTACTGTTCCTTGTATTTTAGTGCGAGGAGCAAATCCCCACTTGCCATCTTTGTTACCTGATAACCAGCTCCAAAGGTCTCTTTTAGGCAGTTGGCCACAAGAAATGCTGAAATTGCTCTAGCTTTTGTAGATGCTTACTCAAAGTGAAGGACGGGGAATTTCGGGAAAGTTTGTTTTTTGGCCCAGAACAACGAGGTTGCGTCGGTGCGTAGCCTTTTCGAGGCACGATCGGTTGAAAAAGGGTTCGAGCATCCCATGGAAAAAAACTTATTTGTTCGGCAATGGCGTCTTCCGCTCACTATGGAGCCGAACAAGGGGACGTGGCCTAACATGTAATCAAGTCTGCACAGCGCCAGCAGTACGCCGTTACTGTAAACCAAGATTGTATACCCAAGGTAGGACAGCCACACACGATCAACCCTTGGCGCCAGGAAATGTAGAAGTGAATGCAAAAGATGAAAGGACAGGAAAGATTAAAAGTTGAAGAGGTAGACGAAGCTGAGGGTACAGAGAGACAGGAAAAGGCGACTGCTGCTTTCCTCCAGGTCGGTCAGTCTGGAGCTGCCGTCTATGTGAACCAGAGGCCAAAGAAGGGCGTTGCCTCCGCCGGGGATATTAAAGGTCCAAACACCAACATCGGGTCAACCCCCAGGATCCTCCTTTCCCAGACACGACTAAGCTGCGCATGCCTATACGCGGGACGGTCCAATCCTTGTGTGCTCGGGTACGTGGTGTCGCAGCACGCCAAACGCCTGCTAACGCACACTCCCCTGCAGGGAGAAAAGTAATAAAACATACTAATCGAATGGCTGAGCCTTTTACCTTTACTTTGTACCGTAGCAAGAGAGACGCACTTCCGTTTCATCTGCGTGTTCGCACGTCGTGCAAATGCGCGCGCAGAGAAAGAAACTATATCATTTTCAACCGTTTTCCAACGCCGCGATCATCCTCTTTCGTCATCTCGCGCCTTCCTCAGTGCTCACGACTCAGGCACTGACTTATGCCGCTAATTAGGCGTTCTCGTACAGAATACGCCAAATCGTCCACTCTCCGAAGCAAGGCAAACACAACAGCTCGAGCACGTGGCCATCACCGGAAGTGCACCACTCAGCAAAACGCCACAAAGAAATCCGCCTCCGTTCCACCATGTGACAGTGAACCTAGAGCGAAGCTGTTGCCACATCACGCAATGACGTTACGCGATGATGTAACACGACCACGTCTTCGTTAAGTAATGATGTCACCTGATGACGTCATCTGATGTCTCCTGGAGATGCAGCACACTGTGCGCTGCCCACTTTTTTTGCATGGTCTGTTTGCATGGTATTTTCATGTGATTGAGAGCGTCACACGGGGACACGAAAAACACCTACCAACTCGGGGCTAACAGCTTCGCTGTCAAAACTCACTCGCCATCCCCTCACTGCGAAAGAGAACGTCCGTTTAAAGCTGTTAAAAACTACCACTGCAATTGCTGAAGGGGGTGCTCAATGCTTTATTAGGGAGTAATGATAATTTTGACAGTACCCCACCACGTATAGCGGTGCTGGAACAACAGTGAAATCAGTTGCTAGGCTGTTTCTTTTATATAAAAAAGACCAGAGACGTCGCTTTCCAAGTGGCAAGTTGCCGTCTGCGCGGCAGCTTGCGCAACAGTAATGAAGGCTGTTTTTTGCGCACAAGACGAGGACAAAGAAAAGGCTGAGAAACAAAAGCGCAGATTTACAACAGTGTTTTATGTTGATGAAGGTGACCACATATATAGCCCAATCTGGGACACATCACGCTCGTGTGGCTCAGCCTCTTGTTGGTCCTCGTCTTGGGCGCAAAAAGCTGCCTTCATGTCCTACCAACATGCCCAAACAGTCACCTTCGTCAACAGTAATCTTTACCGGGAAATGTATGTGGGGAGCGCTACGCATTGCTATCACGAGCACCTTATCATCAATTATGAGGTACGGATAGTTGTTTTGTGCTTGTTCTTTATTGAAACTTATGATGTTCAGTTTGCTGTATGCATGATTGCATCCATTGAAAGAATGCATCCATTGTTCGCTTCACTTTGCTAACTTGAAACGTCTGTCTTAAGGGCGTACGAGCCACTGCTCCTGGCCCTCCACAGCCACGGGGATCGGCCCACATGTAGAGCCTAATTATTCAATTACAGTTTAACACTTGTGCAACGACGCGATGTGCCCTGCGAGGCAATGACAATACTCAATCTTCTCAGAAGTTTCGCGAACGCCTCAAACGAAAACGTCTCGTTATGTGGACTACATAGAGAAACAGCAGTGGTGCATGCAAGGTAATGTCTGACCTCAACTCAGCAATCTTTAATTGGCCTAAACACTGATGCAATTAAGGAATATCCGTCAACATCACCGCTAATTATCGCGAAACCAACCAAACAGCACAGAAAGCTTCGTTTACATCAATTTCCACAGTGCGTGGGATCCGCATAATTTCTCAAAGAGCTGTTGCGTGTCCCCATCGGCGAGTAAATCCTCTCAGCTGCATAACGGAAGCATAATGGAACATGAAACAGCTACGGAAGTGTTCATGGAAAGCTGGTTGCTTGTTTACTGTCCAATCCTTAATGCCGTGTCCTAAAGCACACGTCGTGATCCGAACACGTACGTCACATATACACTGCGTGCTTATGACGAAGACAAGAACAAATGAAAGGGTTACCATCACAATAGCACAAAGGGTGGCAATTTGTGCTTTACACTTTACGTGATCCTGCTTTTATCAGTAATCGCCTTTGAAAAGGTAATACGGCCTATTCAAGTGGAGTTTCTGGTGAGGCGGACAATGTTTGCACGACATATTGTTAAGTACAGCTACCTAATATTCTTATTCTAAGGACTCGTATTTTAATCATTGTGTTACACTTCTACTCAAAAATTGAGGAGCAGTGAATTCATGTTTGCCTAGCAGGAGTACTGAGACTGGCTCTGCTTTTCACGCATCTGTGTGCCAATATCTAGTATGAAATGCATGAGTGTTTCTGTTAACACTTTCACAACAGTAAAATCTAGCAGTTCGCAATAATGTTCAATGCGTATTTCAGCAAAATGTGGAATCAAATACCCCAGAACTGATGCCAATCTTAGGGTTTCCAGTAATCGGATGCCACCTATTTGCATCTTGGTTTGTTTTGCGATTTAGAAGAAAGGTACGCTATCAAAGTAGTAATGAACAGGTTAGAGAGGCTCCTTCTATAACTATCGATGCAGTTAGAAGGGCTATGCAAGACATGAAACGGGGAAAAGCGGTAGGAGAAGATGGACTACCAGTCCATTTAATCAAAAATGGTGGAGAGATACTGCTTGAAGAAGTAGCGGCCCTTTGTACGAACTGCCTATCGACTTCATGGGTCCCAGAGGACTGGAAGGATGCCAACATTATACTAATCCAAAAACGGGAGACCTTAAAGAATTGAAAAATTATAGACCGATAGCTCACTTCCAAGATTACATTGTGAAGAATATGCTTCCGGCACTGTGCGTTCTCAGCAGCTCGCCCGCATCAATACAGAAACACGCCAACGGGACCGCAAGCAGCATTACGACGCCTCTCATCGCGTCGTGTGCTTCTGCTTCTGGCGAGGAAGTGCTACTCTGCACAACAGTTCGTACTCCCGGCTTGTGTGACAAATTTCAACTTCGGTTCATCGGCCCCTACGAAGTCTTGGAGCTATTGCGGGGCACCTGTTGTTATTACACATGACCGCAGCTGCCACGCTGCTGAGGTTGTCCACGTTTCCCGCATGAAGTCTTTCACGAGGGGCGGACCCTTTGAATTGCGGTCAGGATGGCCGCTCTCGCGCGGAGGACATTAGTGTGGGCATTTATTAAGCTATTCTTTGTCATCTGTACATGATCATCATCACGTGGGGTTCACATGTGGTTCTTCTTTATCATATCCTGTGTGGCTTTCTCTTGAGTGTGATCTGTGCCTTGGGCGTGGTCGGTTCGCCGCATCTCCGACGCGTAATAAACGTCGTGATAACTGCTGCGTCCCAATATAAACTATTCACCAAGATAACCTCCAATAGAATAATAGCCACGCTGGACTTTAGTCAATCAAGGGAAGAGGCAGGTATTAGGAAGGGATAGTCTACAGTGGGTCACACCCTTGTCATCAATCAGGTAATCTAGAAATACGCAGAGTACAGTCGGCTGTTCTATAGGGTTTTCATAGATTACGAAAAGGCATTTGGTTCAGTCGAGATACCAGCAGTCGTAGAGGCATTACGCAACAAAGGAGTACAGGACGATTACGTAAATATCTTGGAACGTATCTACAGAGATACCACAGCTACCCTAATTCTCCACAACAAAAGTAGGAAGATACCTATATAGATATGGCTTAGACAAGGAGACAATATCTCCAATGATATTCATCGCATGCTCGGAAGAAGTATTTAAACTATTAAACTGGGAAGGCTTAGGAGTAAGGATCGACGGCGAATATCTCAGCAACCTTAGATTTGCAGATGACATTGTCCTGTTCAGGAACACTGATTGAAATGATTAAGCACCTGAACAGAGAGAGTAAAAGAGGGGCGTTGAGGATTAATATGCAGAAGGCGAAGACAATGATCAACAGCCGGGCAAGGGAACAAGAGTTCAGCATCGCCAGTCGGCCTTTAGAGTCTGTGAAGGAGTACGTTTACCTAGATCAATTACTCACAGGGGACGCTGATCATGAGGAGGAAATTTACAGAAGAATAAAAATGGGTTTGAGCGCATTCGGCAGACATTGTCAGATCCTGACTGGAAGCTTACCATTATCATAAAAAAGAAAGGTGTAAAATCAATGCATTCTGCCAGTGCAGACATATGGGGCAGAAAGTCGGAGACTGACAAAGAAACTCGAAAACAAGGTAAAGACCGTGCAAAGAGCGATGCAACGAAGAAGGTTATGCGTAACGTTAGGAGCCAGGAAGAAACCGGTGTGCATCAGAGAGCAAACAGGGATAGCCGTTATACTAATTGACATCAAGAGAATGAAATCGAGCTGAGCAGGTCATGTTCTGCGCAGGTTAGATAACCGGTGCACCATTCGAGTTACAGAATGGGTGCCAAGGGAAGGCAAGCGCAGTCGAGGACGGCAGAAGGCTAGGTGGGGTGATGAAATTAAGAAATTCGCAGGCGCTAGTTGTAATCGGTTGGTGCAGGACAGGGGTTAATGGAGATCGCAGGGAGAGGCCTTCGTCCTGCAGAGGACAGAAAATAGGCAGATAATGAAGATGACTATATCATAAAGCTTCTACTGCATATTATTTCCACTTAGCTGCGTGAGCATTCGCTCTCCCTTAATCGAGAATAGTCGTAAGCATGAAATGGCAACCGGCAAAGTAGAATGATTGAAGATGATACTAGCCACAATCCTAAAATGGGTGTAGTCCGTGTTAGCAACGGTACACCCAACCACACCACAGCGCACCACGCGATGCTGTGCAGTGGTCCATATGGACGCTGCATAGCTAAAAGAAGAAAATTGGCTGAGGCGCCACAACAGCAGTGGAAAATGCTAGGGAGAGAAAGCTCACTGCCCTGCAAGAAGAAAATCGCCTGAAGGAGGAGTCATGCAGCGTAGCGCCATCTCTCGAGGTGACGTAAAACCCGCGCCACGGAACTCACAAACCGCTGGCGGTAGCAAGAACGCAGGCAACCCTATCTCAGCGCCAAAAGATAACAATGAACTGTGTGGTGCCCTGTATCTGCCTTCTGAACGTCGCTGTTGCAAATGACAAATGAAGCTTCAGCGTACTAGAAGTTACAGCTTCTAGTAAGCTGAACCGTTACCTGGGTACTCAAACATTCTTGTTTGAGCACCCAGGTAACTGTTTATTTATTTATTTATTTATTTATTTATTCAGTATACCTACATCGCCTGTACGGCATTATCGTAGGGGGGTTAAAATACAGGTGGTCACAATGGAAACATATTCAGCAACATCAAAAGAATACATCAGTAAATAGAACATAGCTTAAGCACTGAAATTCGCAAAAGCGGAATAGAAACTAACAAAGTACAAAACAAAGTGAGTGACAAAGTAACTAACTAACAAAACAGAAAAAAAGGTAGCGTATGTGCAGAGATGAATAACAGAACAATCAAAGAATATGACTCTCAATAGCATTTTCAAAACTAGAAGCTGCCATCACTTCATTAGGGAGCTCATTCCAATCGCTAATCGTGTTAGGAAAAAATGAATACTTAAACACATTGGTACGGCACTGATAAGCTCTAATTTTGTTAGCGTGGTCTCTCCTAGATGAAACGTAATGCGGCTCCTTGATGAACAGTGTTTTGTCGATACCAGTTTTACTTTTCTATATATATTGTAAAGGAATTTCAATCTTAGGATTTTCCTGCGTGAAGAAAGAGTTTTCCAACCCAACCCTTCCCTTATTCTGGATCCTCTGGTAGTAAAATTATAATTTCCTGTTACGAAGCGTGCTGCTTGCTTTTGGACGCGTTCTATTTTTTCTGTGAGGTTTTTAGTGCATTGATCCCAGATAACGCATGCATATTCTAGAATAGGCCTGATGTTTGTTAAATACAAGGTTGCCTTCAGTGATGAGGGAGAATGCTTAAAATTTCGTCGGAAAAAGTGAAGAAGACGGTAAGCTTTCGCGCTAATTGAGTTAACATGATTAGTCCAGTCAAGCGTTTCAGAAAACTGTTCTGGCTTTTGGCTCGAAATCACTTGCAGATCGTGAACAGCGGGTGCTAGAAGCATTTCATGCTGAAAATGTCGAGAATGGCGCAAATCGCGATGTCGAAGTTGACCGCCAGCACCAATTCTATACAGTACGAGTGCGCCGTGTTATTTCTGATTTGCCATGTGCGGGGCGCTAGCAAAAGGCGACGTCGCTCTATGTTGCCATGCCAATATAGGCCAATCTGCACAGTTCCTGCAGAGGTTCCGCATACCTGGTCTCATATCCATTGAATTACGGCACGAAACGAGAAATGCTATCTAAATATCATCGCTGACACATGCACACGCTTTACGTCTCATAATTCTTATATTAAAGCGGAGGTTTCTATAGAATTATTCCTAATGTTTGTGACATCTGCACACAGGCCTCCTTGCGTGTAGGATGAGCCAATTCTAGTGACCGTGCAATAGTAAGCTAGGGTAATCGCGGAGACGACGCAATGAGAGGTGGGCTGATTACAGATACTGTGTAATGCCCGGTCGCGTGGATCACGCGGAGTCGCATGATGGTAGTTTCCGCGCTGTCACTGTTTTGCTGGGCAGGTAGGCAATCACCATACAGCAAAATGCGGTGGAGAAGATGAACAGTTTTAGCGCATTCAACTAATCGTTCCGAGATAGCTTCCATTCACATGGATTTTAATATGCTCATTGCACCTTGATTCATTGGGCAAGAATGCAACAATATCTCCAAATTGCGTTTCTCACTTCGTGACGAAGCACTATTCATCAGTCAAGCTTCATTGCAACGTTGGTGGCAGAATTTGCAATGGAATCGTTAGCAAACTGCACCACGCCGCAAGTTTAAGCACATTATATTTTAATTCGGAGCGTTGGGAAAGTGGGTTATCGAAATTAATTGAGCAACTAATCAGATACCTAAACATGAATGGATGTTTATTTTGCCGAATATGCAGATACTTAGAGCAATTTTCTACATGTAAACCAAATCTTTATTTAGGAATTTGTAAAAGCACACTACCGCATTTTCCCTGACGGCACCATACGAACCTGTCGCCACTGCGGAAGCCCGGATAGTGTCCCTCATAAATGCATTGCGGCACGTATCAAGAATGGTAGCAGGTATAGCTGTTTGTCTGCAAATATACGAAAGCCAGTCATAACGGCGTTACATGGGCGTTAACCAGTCTCACTGCAGAAAGACGAAAGGGGAAGGCGCGAAGTCAAGCTCCAAACGACGCAGCTCTCGCAGATCACGTTGAAGTTGGGCGTACAGAATGATTTTAAGTTCCTTTAATGGCCAAAGGCAGTGTTGCGGTGATATGTAATTGTGGCGGTTTTTTTTTTTTTGGAAATCGATGTCACTGCGGACACATAATCAAGAAATAATAAGAAACCAGGATCTTCTAAATGAACCGCGAAGATACAAAGAGCACCATAGAAAAATATCCCTTGCGAAATCTTCTACCGTGAACATGTTCTAGGCGCTCTCAGGTGATGACATATCCTCCAACACGGCAAGCACAAGGTGGTAATGAGCGTTGCGACCGTAACCTGTGCCGAGGTAGAAGCGTGAATAAAGAGTGTTTAAACCGACGTGCAGGGTCTGTCGTTACCGTCTTTCAGCAACTGAAGTTCTAAATGCTGGCGCCGACGAATGCTCGATGTCTGATAAGATCATACCGCCTTGCCAACACGTAAAACGGTCGGCTCTCGTTGGAAGATATCTAAAACCACTCTGCGGATAACATATTCGAAGCACCTCACGGGGCCGTGGTACAATGTAAGCCGGCTGGCAGGAAATGTTTCTAGAAACATCATGTGACTGGTCAATGACACGCGTAATTACGCCAGCGTACAAGGAAGGTCAACGAATTGTGCCCACTCTTCTCGCAAGCAGCTACTGATGGAAACACAGCTGAGTTTTATAGCGCTTTGACTTTATACTACCTTCGAAGTCATAGGTCGGTGTACTTTTTGTTTCCTTTTTTGAAAATTAAAGCAAACAGCGATTGCAACTTTAGGTGAAGATGCATTCTTTACAAATTTACACTAGGAGTGGCTTCTCCTCAGCGATAGCGAGTACTCCCATGCCGCTGGGAAAAGGGAGCAGGCACAGCCGAACGAGAGACGAAACGTAATACGACAGCATGCGAATTGCCGCCAAAGCAAGCAAAACGTAGGTTGACCACCCATTAAATACTGGCACGAGATTAAAAAATATTTACGATAGATGACGAGCCCGTCTGACGCAGGAAGGGTGTGATTCGGGATCATAGTCAAAGTCTTGGGCTTGCGTTGCGCTCATATCAGCGGTCCATGCTGATAATGGCCACTTCAAGTTACCATTTATTTTTCCATTACCATAATCATAGCCTAATCAAAGCACTTACCGCCAACGCGTCGACATCGGAGGAAGTGCTGCAGGACACTTTACCTCGGGGAGCATCTTCTGCGGCACAGCAGGCCAGAATGGCAAAAAAGAAAAGTATGAGCACCATCTCTCTTTTTCTGATGTTTAAGCGAGACGTATACTGCTCGAGTTCGTTATATGTTAACTCACGTACTTGAGGAAAATATATACTCCCTTAGATTCCCATCTGTGCGCATTATACTTTTCTCTGAGATGGCAGAGGTCATTTATGGACTTTGGGAAAGGAAGAATATCTCTCAAACCAGAATGTCAAAACAGTGTGTTGGCTACGGCACACTTTAACAGAGCGAAAGGCGTCATTTACTGCTGACAGGAAATAAGCAAGAAAAACAAAACAAAATGAATTCGTCCACTGTAACCACATACTTATTGTAAAAGGAATAGGTTCCACGCTATCCGCTATTCTCAGCTAGAAATGACACAGCCCTCAGGTCCACCTTTCAAAAACCATGAAATGCGGCAGTTGATTGCTCCCAATAACATTAAAATAACCTGTCTATTCAGGCTGCTATTGGTTGGAAATGCCGTCAGCATGTAAATTTTGTTGTGGCTGCATAGCGCGCAACTGAAAAAAAAAATCAAAACAATCAGAATGCAGGGCTCTAGAATGCAAGCCATTTTTATTTTTATCCTAAAATGAACAATATAGATAACCATAAGTAATCATTACTCATTTCCTGCGCAATAGAAAGTAAACTAATGCCTGTTTTGCAAAACGTTCCCCTCTCAGCTCATGTTGTGTAACTTCCAACAGCCAGCATACTGTCGTCAAGCGCTTGTGCTACTGTAGAACCATTATTTTTTCAAATAGAAGTGGAGATTAAGCTAGTGTGTTTTATCAAATCTTCCTTAAAATGGCATGAAACACGTTTCGAACATGGAAACCGTGACCGATCTATGATCATGCGAGTAAAAACTCAGTTGCATGCACCAACTAATACACAATGTCGTATGATATATTCCTTGCTCACTCCTTGTTTGATGCTTATGTCATCAACAACAAAGTTATGAACGGGACAAGCGAGCGAAGCTGGGGCGAGGCCTCATTGGGCAGATATCGTAACACGCCACGATAACTTAGTACGCACGGCTTATGCGAGAACATTACGAGTGATACTAATATTGCTAATCTTGGGTAGCACAAAAAGACAAAATTGATGTCTACGATGTAAAAATCGTTGACACATCACTTCAGCTTTGCACTTCCTGTTTACAGTGACGCTTCTTTGTTAACAGCTATGTTTTCTCCTTGTTGCGTGCAGTCGTGTAATCGCGAAAACTTTCCCTGCTTCGCTTGCGAATTGTGCATGAGCGGGCACCATCATCATATTCTCCCCCTTTTCTCCCTGAACACCGTGAAATCTCCAACGCGAAAGCTTGGATGCCACCGTACATTTTTACAGTGCACGTAGCGTTACCCATTTTTCCACCGTTTGTGATAGGCTAAGCTCATAGCAGAAAGTTCTACAGCGTGACGGCGTCGACGGCGCCACAACGACAGTGATCTGACTACCAGAAAATGAGAACAACGATGGTGGGAAGGCGACGGTGTGAAGAAAACGAGGTGACGACAACGCAATGAAGACAGCGTGGCAAAGATTGCGATGGTGCGATGACGCCACCACGACCACGAAGGCATGGACATAGGTAAATGCCTGTGCAGTATGCGCGGCAGTGGTTGTTTTCGTGGAGGCGACATACTCCTACCGATGACGGAGCCGCGGAAAGAACCAAAGCCCATGACACAACGCACGGAACACTGCTCGCAATAGTCGCAGCTTCCTTTGAAATTTTATCAACGCCCTGGAGCCCCGTTTTTGTGAAGGCGTTTATTAGCCTCGTACTTGTATACAATACTGGAAGTGTCACGAGTCAATCAGTACTGGAAGTGTCACGAAAAGTGTCAGTCGAACACTTTCCTGCAGCCCGACGAATACCTGTGTTGCCTTCGCCTGTCGAACGTTTAACCTTAGCCGTGGCGCACCCAAAGTTCGAAACGGTACTTCGGACACACCTTACGGCTCTGAGTGTCAGATGACGGGCTGCGATTTTGACTGCTTGCGCTCTTGGTGGCAGGGCGGATGAGAGAGAGAGAGAGATTGGAAAGAGGAGCAACGCAACGTACAATGTAAAGTTGTACGGTGGCATCGATGCTTTACTGTTGGAAATATCGCTGTGTATGCACACAGAAAGGGCGGTTGAGTGCAAAGAGGAAGTGTCAGCTTTCGTGCTGTGAACACATTTTACGATTAAAATAGGAATCTAATGCATGTATGAGTACAATTACAACAGCATTTCCCAAAATTTTGATTCCTTGAGTATCTACATGAAAGCAGTCACATTTCCAAGCATATCTACAATATAGCAAAGTGTTCAGCACAAAATGTCGCGTTAAAAGATGAAGCACAAGCTTTACATTAAACATTTCTGCAGGAACTATGTGAGGCGCTTGAAAGGCCGTTACTTTCTGACGGAGGAATATTGTAACTCTCCAGTTTAACCTACAAGTTCGTGATTTACGGCGCAAAACGGGCAGAGACATGAAAACGCCGGGAAGACTGAAGCACTGTCTTTCAGCTAGGCGTGATTCGAAAGCCTTAAATATTTATGATCATGAAAGAAGGCCTGGTGGAGCACTGAAAGGTCGATTGTGACGTTGGCTTGATGTGTGACGCAGCTGTGGACATTAAAAGCGCTCCTGAGAACTACGTAGCGTGCGGGTGAATGTCAGATGATTTAAGGTCAGATCGTCGTGCATGGAACGTAGCACAGAACTGCAGGGACTTTTGGGGCACAATAATGAAAACGTGGAGTCCACTCTGAGTAACTTGCTTAGCGACTAATACCGTGAAGAATAAAAAGAAAAACGTACTAGTATTGCGATTGCCGGTGGCGACGAAAAGTCATTCGAAGCTTGTCATTAGCCTGTTGCTGCTCGAAAGTGCTAACGTTGGAAAATTTAGTGGCGCTAGTGGGCAGACAAACGCCGAAAGTGCCTTCATCGGGCTGTGGCGTTTTCACAGGCACGTGTCCCGGAATTCTGGACATTCTCCTTCAGAACTTCACAGCAACGCACAAGTGTAACTCAAAGGGAAATATTTTTTTTTAATTGCATTTCATAATATCGGCTTAGTGTCAAAAAGATTTCGATCCACCTCAACAAGAGGGTAGCCCTCTCTAACAACATATGCATTTTGGCACTTAGTCGGAACATTGGTGGTGCGTTAAAGCTGTTAAAGCAGGTAAAACAGGGGCGGTGAAGTCCCCCTAAAGGAGGAAATCGTTTTGCACCCTCCCGCCCGAGGGCACTTCGACTTGAAGGAGCGCCAAATTTAAACGATAAATCGATTTATTACTGTTCGCATCGAGAATGTAATGGTAGAGGGACTGTTATGCAGCCTGTTAGAACGCACAGGTTTTTGAGAAGCAGCCGAGATGGTACAGAGTGTTTATGCGTGTGCATGCCTTGAGCGTGCCTCAGTATGGATGTATGCGCGTGTACGCTCTGTGTATGAGTGTGCGGGCGTGTGCCTCCCTATTTGCGTTTGCATGCGCGCAAGTGCGTGTATGCGTGTGTGAGCGTTCGCGGCTTGTGTGCACGCGTGGGAACGTGTGCGCGTGCCAACGTGTGTTTTAGAATTTCAGCATGCACGATTGCGAACAAATGTGTGCATGTTTGTGTCCGCATGGATGCCTGTGCGTGCTTATAGTGTGTGTCTGTGTGTGTGCGTGCGCGCGCGCTAGTGCCACCATATTTGCATATGCTCGCATGTGAGTTCGCGTATGCGTGTGTGAGCGTTCGCGGCGTGTGTGCCTGTCTGCATCTGCGTGTTAGTGCATGTGTGTGTGCACTTGCGTGCTTGGGCCGCGTGCATGGCGGCCTGTGAATGTGCACGTGTGCGACCGTGCGTGCTCGTGTTTCGGCATGCATGCCTGCAGGCAAAAGCGTGCGTGTTTGTGTGCGCATGGATATCTGTGCGTGCGATGGAGAGAGCGTGGGAGTGCTTCTGAGGAAGAGTGTGTGTTCGTGCGAGGGAGAGAGTACGTGTGTGTGCATGCGAGTGTCGTGCGAGGGAGAGAGTACGTGTGTGTACAGCATGTTTGTGTGTTTTCGGCGTGAGCGAACATTTTCCTGCTTACACCTAGTCTTGGAAACAAACGCGATGTGGAGTTCATTAAAACCCGCGTTTAAACCCCCAAGACAAGAACGAATGACACTGCATTTGTAGCATTATCTCTTTCTGAAAGCGAAACCGACAAAAAAAAAAGCGCCTGTGACGTCAGTATTGCTGCCCTTCGCTGGCACGGCCCCGTAAGAAGCTGCCAAGCAGTTAAACTTCGTTATGTTGCTTCGGTGGGTGGCAGCGCAATGTCATGAGGGCACTGGCGCAATAAATCTGCACAATCATTCAATCGTCTATTGTTTCTGTGACCAAGCAAGCTTTCGGCAGCACACGTTCGTTGCTACATTGAGATTTTCAACTTTAAACGGCTTCCCTTCGGAAGAAAAATGTGAATAAATATCTACAGTCGTGTGGCGGCAAGGAACATGCTCACGGAGCCGTGTCATTCATGACAATGTCTCAACAGGCTGGAAGCGGTCAGGTCGATGTTACCCACAATCTTTTTCCGCGTCAGTTAGGCTTTCAGAGAAAGCTTTATTGCAAAATATTTGTCCTTAGCTATGATAAAAGCATGTTTATTTAGCATAAATTCGTTCAACTGCACAATGTCGAAGACAGGCTCGAAACTACTAATTTGCTTTAGCCACCCAAAATCAATTATTTAAAAGATAATTACCATACTTTCGTGAATTACGCACACAACTGCTCAACTTGCTCCGTATCCGGAGGTTACCATCTGAACACTCGAATGATCCCAATAATGTCAGGAAGATTTACATTGATTTATTTCTTAATATTTGGTGCCGTTAAAAAAACCACCTGGGGTGCTATGCAGGATGCGCCGAGTTTCTCGTTCACCCGAGTTTTACCCGAGTTTGCTCGACGGCAGTCAGTGAACGAAGATAGCGTAATACGGGTGAAGGCTGCAGGCAAAAAAATATGTAGACAAAAGCTGCGTATGACAACATGAGCGCACCCTGCGCGGCACACTGCTTCCACGTTTCAAGCGCAGACGGCTGCACAACGAAACGCGCCAGCGCCGCGTACTGTTATCAATGGATTATCGCAACTTAGCAATACCGTGACTGTCCCGCTGTCTATCAGCACACTTGCCGTGAGCCGCTTGCCACGCCTCTCCCGGGCGCGTCAAGGGCGTGCCTCCTCTTTCGGGCACTATCTTTCTATCCTCCATCGAATGCGAACAGGGTATATACGGCGCATTCTTGCACCTGCGCTTTCGCTCAAACGAATGCGTTAAATACTACGAATAAATTAACGAACATTTTTATTTCTTTAAGTGTCTGTTTTTCGTTTTGAATGCTAGAAATTTCTGATGACAAACGAAGATCGAGCAAATTATTAAATTTTGCACTTCTTGCCGCCAGTGGCGACAGTGAGGCGAAAGCTTAGAAGCGGATACATTGAAGCATGTCGCACGCCTGAGGCAGTTCATAGGGTGAGAATTCGCCTAGGGTCGCTACAGTGCTATTCTCAATAATGTCAGTCATCACCTCTCTTTCTCTATTGGGGGAATAGAAACGCAGCGACGCGGTACGGCTGTTCATCGCATGCGCTTTAAGGCCCCTGCTTTACCAACTAGAAACGACACACTAGTCATAAATATGGGAGCAACGGCTGTCGCTGCAAATTGGTGGCCCGTAGTGCCCGTAGTGACGCAGTTCAGTGAAAGTGTACCAGTTTATCTTTGTGCGCGAAGCCTCGGCGATGCATTGCGAAGAAGTGCGTGCTTCCCAGCGACACAATTCATCGCTTGTCATCGCTTGCCCAGTGAAAGTGCCTCTGAGTGCGTGTACGCAGTATTTGAGTGTTTTGTGCGCACCAAGGTGCTTGTGGATTACTTATGCTGTAGCCAGCAGCGATCGCAGAGGGATATCGTAACGACACCGCAGCAATCGCATTTTGGCAGGTGAGGGCTCTTGTGTGCGGTTATTAAATGAGACTTGGAACTGAGGAAGGTGTTGGAACTGTTGAGTGCGCAGTGCTTGTGATGCAGAAATGCCATTGGGTGTAGAAGAGCGAGCGATTCTCGGACGCTCATCGTGTTTACGACGTTGTGGCTCCGATACATCCCCGATGACAGAGCAGCCATCTCAAACGACTGCTGCGATACGCACTCCTAAGCATCGTCGTCACCCTAGGCGCATCGACGCCTTGCAAGCAGCTACAGTGACGTGCCGGTTATTATTTACTCTGCGCTACGTCGCCACAATGCAGGCAATACACCCGTGCTGTGGGGCCATGTCAGCCCGAGAAGATATATGCATAAGCCAGTGACAGTCAACGCTTTGTTTTTGATAGTAGTGCGCAGTACATCACCGATGACAGTGCGTTGTGCGTGTTTTATGTCGGTGGTGAATATTGTTAATGCCTCTCAGCTCGGCACCGCGTCGCTGTTGCCGAAAGATAAGTTGGGCGTGGCCCAACCGTGGTGGGTGCGCGCACAAAAGTTACATGCCTCGCGTGGGGCGTGACCTCTGGCTTTGATTGACAGGCGAACTCGTGCTAAACTCGTACATCGTGAAACCCCCTCCGAGTTTAACTCGGGAACATGGCGGCGGCAGCAGCAGCCTGTGTTATTGCATCCAGCGGTAGCAAGCGTCAGTATGACTGTCTGGACCCGTTTAAGTACATGACCGCCGTGGAGTTTCAGCGTCATTTTCGCCTGTCGAAGACATCAGTGCTCTGGCTGTGTGACGAGCTAGGCGAAGACTCTCGTCTGTGGAAATAGCGTGGCGGGCTTCATTCGCTCACCGTCGAAGAGCAAGTCCTCTGCGCCCTCCGTTTCTACGGGACTGGGAGTTTTCAGGGAAGCGTCGGCGCCGAGCGTTACATTGGACGTCATCAAACTAGTGCGAGCCTCTGCGTCAGAGATGTCTGATGCGCTTATTGATGCAGCAGTGCGGAAGCGCTGGCTGGCTTTCCCGAAGACTGCGGCTGAGTGGGCATTTATAAAAGAACGCTTCTTACTTCGCGGAAACATTACGAACGTAGTCGGGTGTGTCGACGGAACGTACGTAGGAATTAAGCCGCCTTCAATGTCAGCGTTACTGTGATTAGCATTGAAGCAATGTCTAGACGCATCATATTGCGAAATTTGTCACTTCTGTGTAGCCGACTTAAATTTTGTGTTACCGACATCACAAATGCGGCAGCCTATGATAGTGACTTTTTCGCTGGTTGCTGACTTTTTACCGATTGTTCTACTTGTCTATCAGGGTGCCTTCCAAATGGCTCACTTTTTGGGGAAAGAGGTTAATGAAGTATATGTAGATAAACGGATATCACAAATTGTGTGAAGTACCCTGTGAATGCTAATCTCATAAAGAACTTGGTTTTTTTTATGAGATTACTTAGTACTTAGTACAAGTTACTTAGTATGCATAATGCTGAATTTTAGGCATGCGTCATCTATCGGCCGCACTATGACACAGCAAGGCATTGCACAATTCGTTGCAGTGCGAGGTGCGGATGTCGCGCCAAGCCGGTTGTGCCTATGCATTTATGCATTTATTTATTCCTACTGTTGTTAGTGTGCTGGCTTGCATAAAGAAACTACTTGAGAGTGTTTGCTGTATTCACTGTTGGTGCATGTGCCAGTGTTTCAGTGTATTTTCTTTTAGGGGACGGCAACATTATTCTGTATGGACAAATCGTATATTTTCGTCTCATAATGGGGCTCTAATTCTTCAGCAGTAGAACAATGCAGATCCAATGCTCTGCAGTACTCGGTGTGCGTGAAGATAGATGTCGTGAACCACCAAGGCAAAATTACATATCGGGAGAAATGTGGTGCAGATGCCAATGAAAAGTGGGTCTTTAACCCGCCATGATAACAATAAAGATTGCAGAGCGAATAGACCTTTTGTACAGCTTTATAACAATGATTACACAATCTGTGACATGCTCGAACGTGTAAAAGCTTGCCGCAATGCCAAAGTAGGATGAGCGATATGCAGCGTATTTTGGCATTGAACATGTCTTGTAACTGCTATTTTTATTGTAAGCCTCGCTGTCACGCCTTTCCTTCCGGCACTCCCTTTACTGAAACGCAGCACTGTCTTTCTATTGGTGCCATGATGATGATGGTAACGGCAGCAGCAAGGCTGGTTAATGCTTGCCCCTTTGATTCCTGCGATTTTAGTGGTACAGAATATGGCACGTGCATACACCTGTGCAAAATTTTAAGCTTATGGTGATTTTTTGGAGAGCTAATTTGTGTTGGGACATTTCAAAGATGTGCGCCATTCTGGCTTAATAACTAGAGCATTGGTGAGGTTGAAGACTGGTTGTATTGGTATAGAAGCTTGAAGTTGAATTGCACAACAATTCGACGGGACACAAAGAAGAGAAATACACACAGCAGAACGCTACGCTGTGTGTCTTACTCTTCTTTCTGTGCCGTCGAATTGTTGCGCGATCTAACTTCAAATAGAGCATCGGGCTTCTTTGTTCTTTGGTGCAGGACCGAGGAAGTGTGAGCTATTCGACACCATGCCAGTGCCTTGCCACACAATTATGGAAGTCTGAAGGTTTGCAAGCAAAGCTTTGCTTTCAAATCCACCTGCTCATGTAATACAAGCACTGATTGAAATCACCGTCATACAAAAATAATGGTGAAATGAATGGCGTTTGAAAATTTGTATGTTGACACTAATGACATATTAGGTGCCACACTGAACTCGGCAATTGCACTGGACAAAGCAGTTTGTTTCCTAAGTGAAGCACAAGCTTCCATTACATGCTGTGCAGCTAACCAAGCTCAGTTTGTTTTAACGTGGTACACAACATTCACTGTGAACTGTTTTTTATTCTAAAGAAGTGCCAAACACCACCTCTTTTTCAAGGATGTCATGGGAATATTTGGCGAGACCTTTTTACAGCCCCTCATAATGGAAGTGTGGCCAGCCAGCTTTGCTTGGGTGCCTTTATAGATTTCTGTTCCTGATCATTGTGTGCTCTCAAGTTGCTAAAGTCTATGCAACCAGTGCAAGGCATTACGTGATTCTATAGTCGGATAAAACTTTAGGAGGCCACAGAATCTGCACTTCAATGGCAGGTGGACACAAGCCTGCACCAATGGGCACACACTCTGCACTCACGTCGTGCCGCTGGACGCACTAATACTCGCTCGTTGGAGAGGGACTATTTCTTTAGACGTGGAGGCTATCGGCTGCGGCGCTTTGGTCATCTGGGCGGGGCCTCTCCTGTCTTGTGAAGTTGTATCCGACTAGAGGATGTCGCTTTTCATACAACACAAAGGACAAAGTGTGCAATTATTTAGCCTATGAAATGGATACATCAAAGTGAGCTATGCATGGGCTTAAGCTACGTGAAAATTAGTACATGCAAATATATGACATTGTTAAAGAATATGTGGTATCGAACATGCATGTAATGGCACGTTTAAATCCGGGAGTGTTGCATTCATATGCACAGTTTATAGGTGATAGCATCATTAGGCTCATGCCGTTTCCTGTCTTTTCATTGTGAAATACACACACCATTCATCTTGTGGCTAATCAACACACTGTATTCTTGCACATAGAAAGAACAAACAGCACAATGGCATATATGCTGCATTAGTGTCTTTCATTTACACGGTCCAAGAGTGGCACAGGATGTCTTACGTTTTTGCCTATTTTGAAGAGACATAAGGTGCAGTTACAAGTGTCCCAATATGCCCCGCACAATGTTCACTTCAATAATTTTATTCATGGTCTTGAATAATAAACAAAATAATAATCTGAAAGCTCCTACATAAGGTGTCTTCTGGGGGCCGACTGGAGAGCAGTGAGGGCACTGTTCCTACTGTTGCAGAGCAGCCCTCTGGACCTTGCCACGCTCTCAAGGGCACGTGCCTGGCGCTCGCCTACTGCCACCAGGCGGTTGAGTGCGTCCAGCAGCAGAATGTTTTGCTGCAAAAAAAGTGGATTGTTGGAATGAATCAACCGCATATAAACCATTATTTACAAATAAAAATGCTCATTGCACTATTGGTACTAAATGCCCTTAACTGTGGAAGCCTTTAGTGTATGCATAATAAAACAATTTGTCGGGACAACGTTGCTTTATTTTTCTAAACGAGTTGTTTTTTTTCAGAGCCAACTGTAATGTTTATTAGTGTGCCAACAGCTGAGATGTCCTCGCACTTTCACGAGTCTCTACTGCCAGCACCACCTCCCTACGATCCCGTCTTATGCGAGCTGATTGCATCCTATGCCTACAAACATCATATTTTTGTCCCATTATGCAATTTTCTACCATCCTCGGCTGCAGTTCTCTCTCCTTGGCATCCATTCTGTCACGCTTATGTAATAACCTGTTATGAATTGGCAACAAGTGATAGAAGACGTGCATGGCCTGCCCGCCGATTCCATTTTTTTTTCTTAATCTCAACTAGCATATCAGTTGCCATGGTTTACTACGCCACTGTCTTCCTGCCTTAATGCTATCTCCAACAATTTTCGTTACTTCGCTTTTTGCACAATCCTCGACTCCTCAAGTTTCTTTGTTAACCTCGAGGTTTATGTCCCATATTGCATAACCGGTTGAATGCAACGATTCTAAACATTTTTCAAGGATATCGGTAACGTGGCGGGAATGGCGATTCGGGAATGCCTCCCATGTGCTGTTCAACCCGTTAAATTTTTGTATAAATTTCCTGCTTTATATCAGAACCTGCTATTGATATTTCACCTAGATAAAGATACTCTTCCATAGATTCTGCGGGTTGAATTTCACTGATGAATTTCTGTTATCTCACCAAGTTAGTGAAGGTTACCTTTATCTTTTCCATATTTTCGCGGGCCCACGTACATGTAAAAGCACGAACACTCATTGGTTCTCAGTGCCTTTTTTAACGGCTGGACATGCAGTTCGTTACTACGAAAGTGACTTAATCCGTGCACTATTATTATGCTAAATATGAAACAGTAGAAATATACTTATCTGCGGTTTGTCGATGTCTCCTTCACTGTGTTGGTTGCAAGATCCATCGTCGGCACCACCTCCTTGTCGCATCGTAGCTATATCGGCTGTCTTCCTTTTGCACACACTATGTAATATTCGCGACGCTCGCAGTCACGCAGAGTGGAGGAACTTAGCGCACTCGCAGTAGCAGCACCGGTCAAGTTGTTTGTTTAGGATTGTGCCGTGAACAGTAAGTGCGCGTTGTGATCTGTAAAATCGCCGAAGCTATTGGCAGTCTTTCGGGGTGCACGGAAAGATTTCTCACGGAGGAACAGAACTACCCAAGAAACAGTGGTCATCGTCGAGCCTGGTCACTACGTCACGCACTGCAATCTCGTTGTACGAGTTTGTTTACACTGGGCCTCTCCGATGCTTAGCCGCCATGCTTGCCCGATGAATGTATGTGATGACGCCACCACAGCGTTCCGTCGTGGTATAATGCGAAGCGTATTAAATTACAAATCAGTCTAATACGCATTCAGTGTACATCTCATAAGCTTTAAAATGCTTCTAAAGCACGTTAAAGTAACTAATAATATTGCACTGAATTCATTTGTTTTATGACTTACTTCTGCATGTATGCACTCGGCGGAACGACAAACAAGTGAAAGAAGGCACGACCATGCATCGACGGTATGATCACGTGAGCCCCAGTTTGTCGACCGCCCAGAAGGCAACGACCTAGAAGTTATAGCCACCCAGAGTGAATCTAGATAAACCAATGAAACTGGAGGCTTGTCGAAAGATAAATTGTGTCTCGGTACCATTTGTACTTTCATCTGGAGGTGTCGCCAGAGCTCATGAAGATTCCGAGTTTCGCCAAACTCGGCGCATCCTGCATAGCACCCCTGGATATTGATATTGCAGTAGGCACCTAATAAAGCAGGTGCGAATGCTCGGATAGGTTTTCTTGACGCAATTCAAGTTGATGAACTTAGAATACATGCACCCAACCGGAGACCTCTGTCTTTACGATGTATTCTCCTACATTGTACAAGAAACGCCTCAGCGCCACGGTACATCAAAAAAGGTGTGCGGTAGCATTATTTGCTCTCCCTAATAGATTTCTGAGCATTCGTGGCATGAGGCTTGGTTTCGTGGGGTCATCAGGAATGAAAGGAGCCCTTACCTAGGCGCTCAAGCAGACTACTTCCACCATTGGGTCGGCCTAAGATGACAGACAGACAGACAGACAGACAGACAGACAGACAGACAGACAGACAGACAGGCAGGCAAGGCAGGCAAGGCAGGCAGGCAGGCGGCAGGCAGGCAAGGCAAGGCAAGGCAGGCAGGCAGGCAGGCAGGCAGGCAGGCAGGCAGGCAGGCAGGCAGGCAGGCAGGCAGGCAGGCAGGCAGGCAGGCAAGGCAGGGCAAGGCAGGCAGGCAGGCAGGCAGGCAGGCAAGGCAAGGCAAGGCAAGGCAAGGCAAGGCAGGCAGGCGGGCGGGCAGGCAGGCAGGCAGGCAGGCAGGCAGGCAGGCAGGCAGGCAGGCAGGCAGGCAGGCAGGCAGGCAGGCAGGCAGGCAGGCAGGCAAGGCAGGCAGGAAAGGCAGGCAGGCAGGCAAGGCAGGCAGGCAGGCAGGCAGGCAGACAGGCAGGCAGGCAAGGCAAGGCAGGCAAGGCAAGACAAGGCAAGGCAGGCAGGCAGGCAGGCAGGCAGGCAGGCAGGCAGGCAGGCAGGCAGGCAGGCAGGCAGACAGGCAGGCAGGCAGGCAGGCAGGCAGGCAGGCAGGCAGGCAGGCAGGCAGGCAGACAGGCAAGGCAGGCAGGCAGGCAGGCAGGCAGGCAAGGCAGGCAGGCAGGCAGGCAGGCAGGCAGGCAGGCAGGCAGGCAGGCAAGGCAAGGCAAGGCAAGGCAAGGCAAGGCAGGCAGGCAGGCAGGCAGGCAGGCAGGCAAGGCAAGGCAGGGCAGGCAGGCAGGCAGGCAGGCAGGCAGGCAGGCAGGCAGGCAGGCAAGGCAAGGCAAGGCAAGGCAAGGCAAGGCAGGCAGGCAGGCAGGCAGGCAGGCAGGCAGGCAGGCAGGCAGGCAGGCAGGCAGGCAGGCAGACAGGCAGGCAGGCAGGCAGGCAGGCAGGCAAGGCAGGCAGGCAGGCAGGCAGGCAGGCAGGCAAGGCAGGCAGGCAGGCAGGCAGGCAGGCAGGCAGGCAGGGAGGCAGGCAGGCAAGGCAGGCAGGCAAGGCAAGGCAAGGCAAGGCAAGGCAAGGCAGGCAGGCAGGCAGGCAAGGCAGGGCAGGGCAGGGCAGGGCAGGCAGGCAGGCAGGCAGGCAGGCAGGCAGGCAGGCAGGCAGGCAGGCAGACAGGCAAGGCAGGGCAAGGCAAGGCAGGCAGGCAGGCAGGCAGGCAAGGCAAGGCAAGGCAAGGCAAGGTAGGTAGGCAGGCAGGCAGGCAGGCAGGCAAATCAAGGCAGGGCAGGCAGGCAGGCAAGGCAGGCAGGCAAGGCAGGGCAAGGCAAGGCAGGGCCGGCTGGCAGGCAGGCAGGCAGGCAAGGCAGGCAGGCAGGCAGGCAGGCAGGCAGGCAGGCAGGCAGGCAGGCAGGCAGGCAGGCAGGCAAGGCAAGGCAAGGCAAGGCAAGGCAAGACAAGGCAGGCAGGCAGGCAGGCAGGCAAGGCAGTCAGGCAGGCAGGCAGGCAAGGCAAGGCAAGGCAGGCAGGCAGGCAAGGCAGGGCAAGGCAGGCAGGCAGGCAGGCAGGCAGGCAGGCAGGCAGGCAGGCAGGCAAGGCAAGGCAAGGCAAGGCAAGGCAAGGCAAGGCAGGCAGGCAGGCAGGCAAGGCAAGGCAAGGCAGGCAGGCAGGCACGCAGGCAGGCAGGCAGGCAGGCAGGCAGGCAGGCAGGCAGGCAGGCAGGCAGGCATGCAGGTAGGTAGGTAGGTAGGTAGGTTCGAAAAGGCTGAAGTATAGGCAAATAATGCTATTTACCTTAATAACAACTGTCTGGGGGAAAGCATTGTATTATTTTTTTACGGTAATTCGTTATAGATGGGGGAGTGCGGACCCTATTAGATCTGGGTTGGGACGGAAAATATCGAAATTTTATGATGAGTGCTTTGCTGGCAATAGATTGATTGTGTAAGGTGAATTATAATAAATCCCTCGGTTTTACGAGCAAAAACGATTATATAATTATGAGGCACGTCGTAGTGGCGGGCTCCCGATTAACTTTGACCACCTGGGCGTTCTTTCAACTTCCACACAATGCATGGTACGCTAGGATTCTTGCATTTCGTCGCCGTGGAAATGTGCCCGCCTCGGCTGGCAGTCCAACCCACACCCTCTGTTTTAGCGGCGCAACGCCAAAGTCACTGCTTTAGGGTGGCTAGAACTGGGAAGCGTGAAAAGCGGCCTCTCCAAGCTTGTCGGGATGCAAGGGTCTGATTTATCTTGCATGAGTAATTGACAAATCGCTCAACGGAAGGTCCCCGGACTGATGTTTGACGACATTCTGCCACTAGCAGACAATGCATGTGATTTAGACACGTGCGAATATTTGTGGCAACGCAGCGACAAACCCAGACATTACGTTTAGCACAGAGAAAACGGGAATTCTGATCTTTGTTGAAAGGTTTAATAATTACATGGTGGCAATTCAACAGCAAGTCATGCACATAGTCAAACAATGTATACACCTATGCGTATGTACAGGGTGTCCCACGTAACTTCCGCCAAACATTAAAATATGCAAATATAACGTAGCTGGACTACTCAAGGTAATGTTGTTTGCCATCATTTGGAGGTACTCAGATTATTGTTTTTTCATTCGGCTGAATTAGATAATTAGCCTTAATTAATTAATCAACTCAAATATTATATTTCGGTGAAATTTGTCAATGAGAAAATTGTAGAGCAACATGAAAGCTCCAGATGAAGCAAAAAATGCAATGGCTCACAGCCCCGTAAGGAAGATTCTACAAGCACTCAGCAAAGCGAAGTGAACAGTGCTTAAATTCTTTCTAATCACGCATACAACATACAAAACAGCATGGCAAAAAATGTCGCCATCAATGGCTCAAACCCCACTAAGGAAGCAAAAAAATGCAATGACTCATAGTCCCGTAAGGTTCATGGCTACTCACTGTGCGTAAATTAGCTGCGATGACACTACCTCATTGTCGTTGTCGGTGATTTCAAACTGGAGGTGTGGGTACCGAAAAGGGAGCGGTATACGCGTTGCATGTTGCAGACATATCCCTTGCGATGCCATACTGATCCGGCCAAACCGACCACCCAGCTGCGTACGTGCATCGATTTGACATTCCCAAAGAATGTGATTGCAGTTGCGAGTGAAATAATGACGACCCATCAAGAGAATAAGTGTGTTTGTACCTTTTGTTCAAAATTATGTGCCACCTCGGTCTCCTTTGCTAAACAGCTTTGCTGGTCAACCACCTTCACGGAGTGGAATGGTTCATGGTTTTTTTTTTAATTTCTCTCTGTCTTCCTTTGTTTGTTCTCTCTTTCGTTTTTTTGTTCCTTCGTCCTTTCCTTCGTTCTTTTTTCCTTTTGTTTCTTTATTCATATTTTTACGGTGAAGGGAACGAAGAAGTTGAATTGGACTAGACGAAGACGAAGTCTGGCAGTTGCCTGAACGCCATATACGCCAGTTGTAAATATACGTTATTTTACAATCGTGGGCCTGTTTTCTTCCTGCAACATTTTGGTGGAAGGTGCGGGGTACAATCACGGAACTTCGCAGTGGACGGACGTCATCTACCTGCCGCCACAATGGCAAATCAACCGACACAAGCGATAACGCCTCAGCAGCCCGTGCCAACGGTCATCCTCACTCATCCGCGGGACCCAGGGACATTTTGTGGCACTGACAGCGCCGACGTCGAGGACTGGCTTACGATGTACGAACGAGTGTGCGACAACAACAGGTGGGATCCAACAATGATGCTAGCAAACGTGATATTTTACCTAAGAGGAACTGCGAGGCAATGGCACGACACACACGAAGCTGACCTAACAAGCTGGGATGTCTGCAAAGAAAAAATGCGAGACCTGTTTGGCAGACCTGTCGGTCGTCAGGTGGCGGCAAAAAAAGAACTTGAGTGTCGCGCTCAAACGCCACAGAATCCTATGTCGTACACATACAGGATGTGCTGGCCCTCTGTCGCAAGGCTGATAACAACATGACCGAGGCAGGCAAGATTGGTCACATACGGAAAAGGTTTTGCAGATGATGCCTTCAATCTCCTGATGTGCAAGGATTGTGCCACTCTGGATGCAATTATAGAAGAGTGCCGGCGCTTCGAACAAGCGAAGGGCCGCCGCGTCGCTCGAACTTTCGACGAATTGCCAGATACCGCCGCGACATCTTCTTGCGAAGACCCGCCGCGCTTCGTTCAGCCCACAGGACCGGAAGAAATCACGCGCATCGTTCGCCGTGAGCTTGAATCCATGGCTCCGGCTCCAGTTCGTTCTGACTGTCGGGAAAGCGTGCCCGCTATCTCCCTTATACAAGCGGTCGTTCGGGAGGAAATAGCCAGTTTGGGCATTCCATCTCTCTGCTCGGTCCGCCATACAAACACTTACCAGATTTCTCCGGCCGCGCAGTCCCAGACGTAAAGCTTTCCGCCCCCTCGTCGCAACCCAGCTTACTGGCGCACAGCGGATGATAAACAGATAGCTATCTGTTTTAATTGTCCCGGTATTGGACACATCGCCCGTCATTGCGGCAACCATTGGTCGTCGCCTCCTCGGTGGTCGTCTCCGAGTCACTACCGCCAAGTACCAGACAATCGTACTTTCTCGCCCTATACGCCGACTAGGAACATCAACGCCGACAGTGCTCCACCAAGATCCAGCCGCTCCCCGTCTCTGCAAGGTCGTAGGTCCCGTTCGCCTCTCGTTCACCGCTCTTCGTCCCCTTCTGCAACCGGTCGCTTCGCTTCGGGAAACTAGGCGGTGCAGCTCCCGGAGGTGAAGCTGCAACTCCGACATGTGCAATTCCACATGTGCCTACATGTGGAAACCTACTGGACAATGAAGTTGATGGCGTTCTTGTTAGATCTCTCGTTGACACAGGAGCGCAGCTTTCAGTTATGAGCGCTGCTCTCCGCCGAAGACTCAAAAAGGTTCTGACACCCGCCGTACCGTGCACTGTGCGAGTCGCCGATGGGAGTACTTCACCTGTCCTTGGAATGTACACAGCACGTGTGACCATTGGGGGCCATTATATTGTTGTTCTATTTATCGTCCTTGAACACTATCCACACCACCTAATTCTCGGCCTCGACTTCCTTTCGAAACACTCTGCCCAAATTGACTGCTCCGCAGGTGTTGTACAGTTGGATCTGCCGCTTCCTGCCGACACAACAACTTGTGCTTCATACCGCTTATGTTCTGCTGAATGTACAAGGCTGTCTCCACAGTCGGCTACAAATGCCCTCCTGACGCCTTGTCCTCCCGTGCCTGATGGCGAGTACGTCGTGTCGCCGCTTACTGACGTGGTTTTGTCGCGCAATATTGCCCTACCGAGCACCTTAATCCGGATCCGCGAAAACTGCGCTCGCGTGCCCATCGTCAATTTTGGATTTTCGTCGCATGTGCTGCCACACGGTATCGCCATAGCGCATATCAATCCTTTGGAAGAATTTGAGATTTCCTCTTTGACCTCTGAATCCTTCGTCAGTACCAATGAACCTTTGTCACCCACTCCTCCGTACTCGACGCCTGCGGACGATGTTTCTAAGATGATCGCCACTGACTTTCCTTCCGAGCAAACAACAGCTCTTCGTCACCTCCTGTCATCTTTTCGCGACATCTTTGATTTGGATGACCATCCACTTGGCCAGACATCTGTTGTCACACATCGCATCAACACCGGTGACGCCAGCCCCATTCATAGGCGGTCATATCGTGTCTCCGCAACAGAAAGGGCCATCATACAAAAAGAAGTAGACAGGATGATGGACAAGGACATCATTGAACCTTCCAGTAGCCCGTGGGCATCACCGGTTCTCTTAGCAAAGAAAAAAGACAACTCGTGGCGTTTCTGCGTTGACTACCGTCACCTCAACAGGATAACAAAGAAGGATGTTTATCCCCTGCCGCGCATTGATGATGCTCTTGGCTGCCTTCACGGATCCCAATACTTTTCATCAATTGACCTCCGCTCCGGCTATTGGCAGATTAGCGTCGATGAGATGGCCCGCGAGAAAACCGCCTTCGTCGCACCGGACGTCCGTACCAATTTAAAGTCATACCCTTTGGATTATGCAATGCGCCAGCTACATTCGAGCGCATGATGGACTCTCTCTTGCGCGGCTTGAAGTGGTCTACATGCCTCTGTTACCTCGACGATGTGATTGTGCTTTCGCCGAACTCTGAGAGCCACCTGCGGCGCCTCACAACCATACTCTCCGTGTTTCGCAGGGCTGGCCTTCAGCTAAACTCCTCCAAGTGCCATTTCGGTCGCCGTGAAATTAACATGCTCGGCCATCTCGTAAACGCCGCCGGAATCCAACCTGATCCATAGAAAGTTCACGCCGTGCGAAATTTTCCTGTACCTTGTTCAACAAACGATGTCCGTAGTTTTCTGGGCTTATGCCCTTATTTCCAGCGATTTGTGAAAACTTTTGCCGACGTCGTTCACCCTCTCACTGACCTTCTTAAGAAAGAGGTCTCTTTTTCTTGGGGAACACTGCAGGAGAAAGCCCTTTCTACCCTGATTGAGCGGCTTACAACTTCCCCAATTCTGTCACACTTTGACCCTTCTGCGCCCACTGAAGTACGAACTGACGCGAGTGGTCATGGCACCGGCGCTGTCCTGGCTCAGCGTCAACAGGGCCAAGACCGTGTCATCCCTTACGCTAGCCGACTTCTTTCCACGCCCGAGCGAAATTACTCCATTACTGAGAGAGAATGTCTCGCGCTCGTATGGGTGGTCGCGAAATTCCGGCCGTACTTTTTTGGCCGGAGATTCTGCGTCGTAACCGATCATCACGCCCTCTACTGGCTCTCCACTTTGAAGGACCCAACTGGACGACTTGCACGTTGGGCATTGTGTCTACAGGAGCATACATTTTCTATTATGTGTAAGTCAGGGCGCCTGCATAAAGACGCTGACTGCCTGTCCCGCAATCCCGTGGATCAACGGGACGATACCAATGCAGACTCGGACGTCAGTGTTCTATCCATCTCCGGCTTCCTCGATATTGGCGACGAGCAGCGCAAAGGTTCTGTTATTCGAACACTTATGGAACGC
Source organism: Dermacentor andersoni (assembly GCF_023375885.2). Lineage (NCBI taxonomy): Eukaryota > Metazoa > Arthropoda > Arachnida > Ixodida > Ixodidae > Dermacentor > Dermacentor andersoni. The sequence goes on along the minus strand of NC_092817.1, from coordinate 190,448,372 downwards.
CTAAGCTCCTCGACCAATGACCCGTCCCTCTGGATGTTCGCCTTGCGCGATGGAACTTTATACCGTCGTAGCGTTCGTCCTGACGACCCGGAGCTCCTCCTAATTGTTCCCAAGCACCTTCGACTAGCCATGCTCCAGCAACTTCACGACGCTCCTATTGCTGGACATCTGGGCATCACTCGTACATACGACCACCTCCAGCGCCGCTTCTTCTGGCCAGGCATTTATCGCTGTGTGCGCCGTTATGTCGCTGCTTGCGACCTGTGTCAGCGTCGGAAGACGCCTACTACGCCTCCCGCTGGTTTGCTTCAACCAATTGATGTCCCCACAGAGCCTTTCTTTCGTGTGGGCCTAGACCTTCTTGGCCCCTTTCCAATTTCTATCAAAGGCAGCAAATGGATTGCTGTAGCAACCGATTATGCCACGAGATATACCACCGCACGAGCGCTACCAACCAGCTCCGCTACAGATGTCGCCGACTTCTTACTATACGACGTCATCCTGCACCACGGCGCCCCTCGCCAGTTGCTGACGGATTGCGGCTGCTACTTTTTATCGAAGGTCGTCGATGACCTGCTCCGCTCCTGCTCTACAGAACACCAGATTGCTACCGCGTACCACCCTCAAACGAACGGCCTCACCGAGCGACTCAACCGCTCGCTAACTGAAATGCTGGCATGTAGGTTTCCGACGTTCACCGTGACTGGGACGCCACTTTACCATACATCACTTTCGCATACAACTCGTCCCGTCACGACACTGCCGGATTTTCACCATTTTACCTTTTGTATGGCCGCGACCCACCTTGCCCTTTGACACGTTGCTACCTTCCGCAGTACAATCACCCAGCACTGGTTACGCTAGCGATGCTATTGACTTAGCCGCCCAGGCCCGAGATGTCTCCCGTCATCGCCTCACAGTCCCGCAAGCTTCTCAAAAGCGACGCTACGACCTTCGGCACCGATACTACCATTTTTCGCCTGGTTCCCTTGTCCTTCTCTGGACGCCTTCACGTCGCGTAGGCTTGTCAGAAAAACTACTTTCCCGGTATTCTGGTCCGTACCAGATCTTACGCCAACTGTCCGACGTGACATACGAGTTCGCCCCAGTTGGTCAGCCTTCATTGCATCGCAACGTCACCAGCGATGTTGTTCACGTCGCCAGGCTTAAGCCCTATGTCCCCCTATTAAGTGAGGCTCGATAACTCGCACCGGGACGGAGCTACTCCACCGGGAGGGTGATGTTACGGTGAAGGGAACGAAAAAGTTGAATCGGAATAGACGCCTGGCAGTTGCCGGAACGCCATATACGCCAGTTGTAAATATACGTTAATTTACAATCGTGGGCCTGCTTTCTTCCTGCAACAATATTCAGCCATTGCATCTTGTCTTGCTTACGAGGGTATGAACCATTCCTGATTATGCCGTTCTTTTTTCCGGAATTAGCCATTGCTGCTGATATTTTATTTACCATTCATCTACTTTTCTTGTATCACTATTCTACTTTGTATCACTGGACTAGACAACGCTTTCTTTTTCGGGTATGAGCCATTGCTACGAGCCACCTGAGGCCTTTGCCTGAATAAACGAATATTTGGTGTGCCAATGTAGCCGTGCGATTTGGGGCGGCTTCCACCACGGGCACTTGGTCGGGACTCATGTTTCACTTGACTGCATACGTATATCAACATTGATTCTAAAAAAAATCGTGGTACTTTTTTTCTTTGTGTCAACAATACACAGTTAAAATATATTCCGCGAAGCACCCATCGCGATACTTCTGTACTTTTTGTTCAACATACACGTACGCGCTACTCCATTTGTTACAATGTACTAAAAAAATACCCATTGCTTTCCGCCAGGCAGCTGTTCTTATTCTTAATGACACCAGGAAACCGAGCTTGATGCCACCAACGCTCATGTAGTAATCGCGAGCGCGCACAATGTTCTCGCACACCTTGTCTGATTCACCGTAGCGCTAAAGTGCTTCTTGTATAACGTAGGAGAGTCCATCGTAAAAGCAGAAGTGTACCGTTGGGCACATGTGCTTAAGGTAATGAACTTAAATTGCGCCAAGAAAACCCGTCGAAGCAATAGCACCTGCTTTATTAGAAGCGTTAAAATTAATTGAATTTAAATTTAACTACGGGGTTTGACGTGCTAAAACCACTTTATGATTATGAGGCACGCCGTAGTGGAGCACTCCATTAATTTTGACCACCTGGGGTTTTTTAATGTGCACCTAAATCTAAATAGACGGGTGTTTTCGCATTTCGCCCCCAGCGAAATTCCGTAGCTCCAGATTTTCGCCCCGTTTGCTGGGTTTTTTCCACGCTTCTGGAACTCTGTTGTTTAGGGACCGCTTTGGTGGTCCATAATTACTACTGGCGCCTATCTAAAAGGTCCGTCGGCCTATACACTCTCCTGCTGCGTCGTCCAGCTCGAGTTCTTGCACGGCTTCGCGAGTGCGAGTGCCCCCGCGGCACTCGCCGCGTCGGCATAGAGAAAGAAATTCAACAAGAGGGGACACTCGGCAAAAACTGGCAACAGGAAACATGTCACGCCTAGTGTCAACTGCATCTGTTAGTTGACGCGAGCATCAGAAAAAAAAAGGAATAAACTTACAGACAACGCTTTATTCTTTTTATTCTTTTCTACTAAAACTAAAAAAATTTTTGTGTGTAAATAAACTTATACTTTCCGACCAATTTTTATTGCATTGCCTAGCAACAAGCTAGCGGCACCCCAGACGCGCATGCATAGGTCATGCGCCAGAAATGCCACAGAAGCGAGCGAGGCCGGCTGCGCATGTGAAGCTCGCGTGCTCGGCGACCCCTCTCTTTTGGACGTAGCCCGTGTTTTTGGCTCCCGGCGTTCTCTTGTCTTCCGTCTGAATTTCGTCACGACACCGCTGCACTACTGAACTACAGCAAGGCGAGGAATTTTGTTTGGCAGTCTGCGACGCACTTCAAGCACATTTAGTTTTACTGCACGAAACTGAAGCTTTATGTAGTGACGCAGGCATCGAAAAACAGATCCGCCTTCCAAGCCTGGTTAACTTGGGCTAATTACTCGTACTGGCAGATGCTTGCGATGCTTTCTGTGAGTTCAAGCATTATTATAACTTATTTCGGTAGCTTTTGGGCATGTTCACAGCACCTGGCTTTGTGACGCAGTTTCGCATGCACTGAATCTTACCTGGACAAGTTTTGGCGCTTTCTCTGATCCCAGACATTATCCTAACTAATTTCGCTACTTTTTGGGGTACTTTTCAAGCAGTGGCCGCGCTCGGCGTTGTGGTGCAGTTACCGAAGAGCAGCTCGGCTGTATGCCGCAATTAGTTTCGCATGTACTGAATCTTACGGGGAGAAGTTCGTGACGCATTCTCTAACCCCAAAAATTATTGCAGTTCATCTTGTAACTTATTGGGATACTTTTGAGGCATGCTCGCCGCCCCTGGCGTTGTGAAGCTGTTAGCCAAAAAAAAAAATTACCGACGATTACGTTACTTCCTAATGCGAAATTTGAGCGCAGCAAATAAGCTGTTTCACCTTTTCGATAGATTGAGGCAAAGAAATTGAGCAACACATGTATGCGCTATCACAGAATTTTTTTTTTATTTTACACACGTATTCCTTTAACAAAGACTCCACTAACAGTTCTTGACAGTCATGAAGGAAGCTTTGTGGTCGGAGAAATAGACTGATATATGTTCGACTTGGTACACCAATGCTTGATTCTCAAAGACGAGATCTATACAAGTGCCTCGCGAGGTTGTCACAGCCGTGGGACGCGTTACGAGCGAGAGGAACGGGATGTTCTCCCGCACAAGTGTTAGGAAATTGCTGTTTGTCTTTATGTCAACATTAAAGTCCCCCACTACTAACATCGGTGTGGATCGATGGCTCAGAAAGAACTGGCAGATAATTTCGCAGTGGCGAACGGCAGCGGCAATTTCGGCTCGGGCGGTGCACATATACAGATCCGCCGCCACCGATCTGGCTCTCTGATTGCCACCGCACAGGGGTTGCATTGGAGGAGGAGCGAAGAAAGGAATTAAGTTCGAGCCGGCGCTTTGACAACCGGAGACTCGCAGGAAGAGGGGGGAGGGGGGCGGCGTGTACACCCAGCGGCAAACGATGGGGGCAGAAGCGCGCGCAGCAAGCGGACAACACGATAAAGGGAGGAGGGAAGAGATAGCAGCGACTGACTGATGCGCTGACGCCGATAGTGAGTCAACCCCATCTGCGGAGTTGGTTTCAGGGACAACGCCGCCGATGCCGACACAAACAATATGATACCCTCGCTTCCGCAGCGCTAAGAACCAGGTCTAGCCGTGGGAAGGTGGTCACGTATTCGTCGACGTGCCGGGGCCTACGTGAAATAACCGGCGCGTCGGCAACTGAAGAGCACCCTATCCGCCGCACAAGAACAGGGGGGGGGACCCTTTCCTCCTCTTTCTGCATGGCGGCGACGGTGTTCTATGCAGTCACGTTATCTTGACTCTCTAGCGGCGTCAGCGGCATCCAGCGGTATCAGTCGGTCGCTGCTAGCGCTGGGGGGATGAAAGGGGGGCGGAGCTGGTTACGAGGCCGACGACAACGCCGACGACGACGCGAAACCCAGGAACGGACGCCAAAGAGCTGCGCTCTAAAAAAAACAAGCAGACCATGGTGAGTTAGCTTCGCGTGTACTGAATATTAATGGGACAAGTTCGTGACGCTTTTTATGGCCCTGCAACAACATATACCTTATTTCGGTACTCACGCTTGTGGAAAACGCGACGAACGATTGGCGAGAGTGATAACACGGGTGTGTGTTGCTTGAACCGGCGGGACGCGTAAAAGATAACGCCGAGGAGATCAAGAACTTGATATTTGTCTTCTGAGCGACTGGAAAAGAGGCTTTGCACCCACGAGTCTGTCTTGAGTGCGACTAGAAGGCATTCTGAGAGCGTGGCTGAGAGCCTGTGTTGTAGCCACCTCTCTGTACTTGGCGTACCATCGCGTCGACTGAGCCCAAGTTGTTTTCGGAACGCGCAGTCACCCGTGTATTTGTGCTCTTAAAGTGCAAGAAATAATGCACTGAAAGGCAGGGTTGCTTGAAAATCGTATGTTTTCTTCCGATTTTGTGGCATAGTTTGGGAGGATTCTGTTGCTACCAAATTTATGTAAAAGTGATTTTAGCTGTAATGCAGCTCATTCACCACTTTCGCACGTTTCGGCCTCTACACGGGATATTCTTGTTAGGTCAATATACCAAAATAACACATGCTTGTAATTTACTTTTTTTTCAGCTGATAGCATCCGCTGGAGCTTCCTACGGCAACGACTGCTGCTTACCTGGTGCCACAACTTTGGATGAATGCACAAGAAGCCCGGAAAGAGCATTTCTATAGAGCAAAGTAATCGTTTCAGAAGACGACTTGCGTTTTCTTTATAAAATTGCACGTGACACAGATTTCGTGGAGGCTTGTAAAGACCGTTCGCAATCATTTTTACTAAATAATAAAACGATTCAGTGCCAAGGCCGCGCGTGGTTCAGCAGCAGAAGCGAAAAGGAAAATGCCGCGCTGATCAGCGGAGCCGGCGTGGCATATAGCAACTGGCGTTCCAAACGCGCGAGCCCAAAACCCAAACCGGATTGTGTTCATACCATCCGCTTCGGGCGCTACAGTCAACTCGGCCACTGGGCTCTATGGGAGTGTACGCCCTTGCTGAAATTTCTTTCTCAATGGCGTCGGCGCGGAGCATCCAACCTGGTGTCCGCTGCGTCGAGCCGGTGGCACATTACTGATGCAACTGCCATGCAAGCCAGGGGCGTCTCATTCGTGGGGACAAGTGCAACGTGCGAAGGCGGTACCCAGATAATGGATACCGCCAACATGGAGCACAACAGCCCTGCTGTCATGACGTACACCTCGGCCAAGAAAACGAAGGAAGCTACTGGCCTTCCATCGGATGAAAATGTAGCTCCAGCAGCCCAGAAAGGACCTCGCTCATCACAAGGCCTGCCCGCATGACCGACACGTACGGCTCCGGAGTCGCCAACGACAACGTGGTACAAAGTGGTTATCAAGCCTCGTGCTAGGTATGACATGTCCACTCTGCACAACCGTATCATTCAAATTAAAGAAATTATGGTGTTTTACGTGCCAAAACCACTTTTTGATTACGAGGCTCGCCGTAGTGGAGGACTCCGGAAATTTCGATCACCTGGGGATCTTTAACGCGCACCTAAATCTAAGTACAAGGGTGTTTTCGCATTTCGCCCCCATCGAAATGCGGCCGCCATGGCCGGGATTCCGTCCCGCGACCTCGTGCTCAGCAGCCCAACACCATAGCCACTGAGCAACCACGGCGGGTAACTGTATCATTCAAGCGGCCCTGGACGCCTGCCTCGAGACTTCCCGATTTCAAGGTTTCGCTCTACAGAAACCTACCAATACGGTCTCAGTATGGGTGCCTGCTATGGCACTCGTTGATAAACTCGAAGAACTGCAACAAATACAAGTCTCGTAAGAATGTGTCCTTCTAGCCCAGCGTACCTTGCTAGTGGTACCGATTTAAGACGCTACGTGGTTAATGGCGTTCACCTTGACGGAGAATCCGAAAGGCTCCTGCAGGAACTATCTTGTCCCACACACAAGGTCGTGGCCGCTCGCTACCTAAGCAGCGGTCGTACGTGTCTAATCACGTTTGAAGGTCCTAATTCCCCACCTGAACGTATCCTGTATTACGGCTGCGTACTGTGCCCACGTCTGTTCAAGGCTTCCGTTGTTTACTGCTCCTCTTGCTTTAGACGGGCACATGAACTCATCCTCCCTCTACCCACCAAAGGACGACACCATGGAGCCTGACTCGTCAGCATCGATTAGATGCGGCCTATGACAAACAAACGATCATGACATCACTACGACGACGCGTCCTACGAAGTTGAAGGCTACTAAGAATGCTCGACAACGGCATTCTCGACAGCCAGCAAAGACCCCTCAAGATCCATCAATGAAACAAGTCCATGTGTACAACCGTTATGCCGTTCTCGCCTCGCTGGAAGAGGACGCTAGCCAGGTGACAACAGCAAGTACAGCGAGAAGGGATGCTGCCATTCCTACATTTAGCGCAGCAGTTAGGTCGTCCACTTCACGACGTCTATGGACATCACAATGGATGGAAGACAAGCCGCTTCCTTTGGCAAGCGAAGAGTTCGAAATGACGCTCGCCTGGCCACGCTTGAAAAGGAAATCCAACGTCTAAAGGAACGCCGTGCAGTGCTCCGGCGTCATGACGGAGCGCTGTCGTCGCAATCGTCGTCGACGTCTAATTCTGCTCATATGGCTAACCCGGCATCTGTGTCGAAACCTCTTTCACCCCAAGAACTGTTGCGCTTCGTTGCGCAACAGCTCAAGCGTCACACCTCGGTTCTCTTAACCTTAATATCTTAATATCTTAAGTGATCTTAACTTATGATGGCTGCTACGTCTTCAAGTGTGCCAGAAGGCATCTTACAGTGGAACTGTCGCGGCATCGCGGGGAAGATCGGAGAGCTGCGTCAGCGTTTCAGATATGGGAAGCTGCGGGTGTGGGCTCTACTGCTTCAAGAATCCAACGGCCTGCCTGCCATTTCAGGATTTGTGGCATACTCACCGCCTTCAATGTTGGATTGCTTTACTTCCTTTACTTTATTGCTTTACTTTACTTCCTACTTTATTGCTTCCGAACGGCTACAGCTTATGTAAGAGGCACTCTTCATCATACCCGCTTTGATCTTTTACGGTGGGGTACTTTATGGCAAAACGTCGTGGCCGATTGGTTCGTCTCCAGTGCACGGACGTTATCATCGTTTCGTACTATGCCCGCCCCTACAGCAGTCGTGCGGCTTGGTTGTGTCTCGGCTGGTTGGCGCACCTACGACAGAAACATCCTGGTTGCCTCATTGTGGTAGCAGGAGATTTTAACGCACCCCACATCACAAGGGGATACGCTGTTTCCACTGCGCGTGGTACGTGTGGGCTGGACACATTTATGGACACCCAATTCACTATGCTTAATAATGTCAGTGCCTACTGGTCGGCGTGACAGCCCTCGCGCGCCGCCACACTCACCGGACTTATCTTTGTGGCTAGGAAAGACGACCGTCTCGTGGTCATATGAGCCCGACTGCTGGAATAGCGACCATCATCCGATTCACCTTGGCTTATCTTCGGGCGGAACAGGCCGCCTCCGCCGACTATGTCGAGTGGTGGACTGGGATCCATACAGGGCGATATCAGAAAGCAGTGTATCTAACTCCATGCGGGACCCGTCCAGTTGTCTTAAGGCGGCCTTAGTTGAGGCAACACGTACGTCGTGGGTTGATGAATAGCGAACCGTTCCTGATTTGCAACATGAGCGTCTCTGGGCGTCGCTCCGGCAAGCAGAACGTGCATCAGAATGTGAGCCTACATCAAATGCCCTTTGGTTAGAGACCCAACGCCTTACTGCAGTAGCTCGGCGCCATGAACACCGCTTAGAACATGGCCGCTGGGTGGAATGGTGCTCTTCTCTCGGGCCTTCGTCGTGCCATGCCTCTATGTGGCGCACCTTCCGAGTAATGGAACGTGGTTGGCGCCCTCCAGAAACCGCAGCCTGCGCCCTGTTAGCATCGGGCCAGACACCAGCAGTATTCGCAGAAACTGTTGCCCACACCTTTTTTCCGGCTTTGGGCACAGCACCACCTCCTTTTGTTGTCCAAAAGTGCTTCCCGCGAGTGCTTCCGGCCTACGCTGTCCGACATCGAGGGTATACAAGCTGCCTTTACTATGGCGGAATGTTTAGCGGAAATAGACCTGTCGAAGCCTTGCGAGGCACCAGGACCGGATGGCAAACCGTATGAACTTTATAGAAACAAGGAAAGCAAGATTCTCGAAGTGCGGTTGGAAGCTATAAACAAAACTTGGGCTACAGGAGTCATCCCCGATTCTTGGCGGCATGCAGAAATGGTCCCTATTCCCAAACCCGGAAAGCCCCAAGATATCTGTCATATGCGCCCAATAGCACTAACCTCAACGTTAGGCAAGCTGATGGAGCGTATGCTCGGGACACGTATTACATGGTGGCTCGAGCGGTACTCATGGTATCGTCCTGGCCAAATCGGGTTCCGTGCTCATCTAGACGCAGAGGATGGCCTTGCGTACTTTTCTTCTATGGATCTCATCGGAGGCCCCTCCCGAAGAATTCGCACCATGCTGGCAATGGACAGTCGTAGAGCGCATGACCATGTGAGTCACGAAGCAATTGTCGGAATTTCCATTGACTTCAGTTCCCTAGCCGTGTCAGCACATTTGTCTAAGCCTTCCTGCGCGCTCGCACCTTCTCCATTCGCCTGGCTAGCCAAGCAGCAAGTCAGTTTGTCGCACATCAGGGTTCCCCACAAGGACCTGTGCTCGCACCAGTCTTTTTCAATATTGCTCTCCTTCCGCTAGCTTGGAAGCTAGCGATGAAACATAACGCACAGTACATAATGTACGCCGATGACCTCACTGTCTGGTCAGTTGATCCTGAAATCTGCCACTAAGGACAAGCGCTCCAAGAGGCCCTAAAGGTGATGCACAACTGGTGTGCTCAGATAGGGCTTGAAATTTCCAAGGACAAGACGACGTACATGTCAGTAGCGAACAAGTATGGGCCCGCGTACTGGCGCTCCGGCCTCTTCAGTTAATTCTTGATCACCAACCACTACACGATGCTTCAACTCTCCGTGTACTCGGCCTTGAAATAAATTCCTCCGGATCTGGCGGACCATGAGTCAAGAATGAAAAGCAACAGGCCGACGAAACGATACAGCTGATACGTCGTATTGCAAAGAAATCTGGCGGAGTGAGCACCAACAAGGCTCGCCTTCTTGTCCGTTCTGAATCGCAAGCAGGACTCCTCTACAGAGCCAAGTTTCATCATATCGCGAAGGCACAATGGGCTCGCCTTGAGGTCATTAACAACGAAGCCATGCGGACCATAACGGGACAACCCTACAGCGACCCTACAGGACAACGACCACTCCGTTGCCAACCCTACAGGCGGAGTCCCTACTCAACACTATCGAGGAACTCGTGCACCAACGTCGATGCGTGCGCGCCCTAAAACCATCAAATTTCTGCTCGGCTGCTTCACTGGCCTGGTACACGGGGCACGAAATAGACAATCCAGCATCTACGAGACCAGATGTAGCTCCGTGGAAAAAGGTACAATTAAGTGAAAATAAGCCTCTTGGTCGTTTGTATAGCCCGGTTCCTCGCCAGGCGAATGCCCAAGTTTCCCGCCTTCGTCGCGCCGTAGATAATCAAGACGATAAGACTCTTGTAGCATACACTGATGCCGTTGTTAATGGCACCATGATTCACACAGCTATCGTGTATTGATTGATACTAGAGGCAGGCCAGACGTGCTCGTATGTTGCCTATCCTGCACCACCGGCCTGTCTTGCCGAGCTTGCTGCCATACGACACGGCTTGGCAACGCTGCTATATACTGTTGAAGCTGCTCGATACTCTCAACTAATTATTCGCACAGACTCTACTCAAGCCCTCCACGACATACGCAGGGTATCTCGGTCCACTCTATTTTCAGATTGTATTCACCGTCTTGCTGCCACTACGAATATCCTCATACGCATCCAGTGGGTGCCTCGAGCAGCCCTGCCGGGTCTCCTTGTAGCAGATATGGCAACCAACCAACAGATTACAACATATTCACTGCCACATTTTCCTGAACACGCCTGTGGACGACTGATTATACATAGACATTATACATACATAATTCATACATACATACATACATACATACATACATACATACATACATACATACATACATACATACATACATACATACATACATACATACATACATAAACAATATACATAGAAGCACTCATAATACTAATTCGGAAATGAGTTAAGCATGGGTCGAGGCATGAAAATCCACAAGTTAATGTTGATACTGTGTACATGTGGTAATGATTAAGTTCTTTGCTTGCTTTTTAAATGCAACACCAGTAGCTTTAAAGTTCAATCTATCTGCAAGAATATTCAATACATGATCTGTCTATAACGCAGCACTTTGCTTTGCATAATTAGTCGTTATTTTAGGTGCTCGTATCCTTTCTTCTCCTAAACAGCAATATGGTTTTTTGATGCGGCTTTGTTCATATAATTTATTTTGTTGAATTACTTGGAGCAACTTAAAATAGTTCAACTGATCGAGCCTGAGCATGGAATGATTTATGAACAGTGGAGGAGTTGGCAGGTCTTGTAATTTTCTCCTGTTCTTTTCCAAACAGCGCAATATTTTCTTCTGCATAGTAATAAGTCTATGATAATTTTTTTGCGATGTTGTTCTTCAGTCTAATATCCCATAAGTTACTTTAGAAAGAAAGAGCGCATAGTAAATATTTAGTTTTAAACTTAATGGGATTAAGTGTACTGTTTTGTGAAAACAACCAACTATTCGCGGTAATGCGGTAATCAGGTGATTTACATGTGCGTTCCAGTTTAATTCATCCTGAAACCACAAACCAAGAAATTTTCGTTCCCTAACGTGTATAATACAATTTCCTTCAAATGTGACACTTATTTTACTTATAGGCTTGTATATAGGTCGGAATATCATAGAGGTTCTCTTCGCCATTTAAGCGTAGCTTATTTTGCCTTAGCCATTCTGAAAGATGCCTCAAATAGTTATTTACCCTGACTTCAAGTGATGTTAAATTGTCTGACAAAAAGGAAACGTTTGTATCAGCCTACATAATAGGTTCAGGGGAATCAGGAACTTCTACAATATCATTTATATAAGCAAGGAACAATAGTGGCCCCAATATGGACCATTGGGGCAAACCTTGGTTTACTTTATCTTTGTAGACATTGTGCTATTATATTTGTATGAATTAATAGCGATCTTCAAAGTAACTTTTGAAGAGTTGAAGTGTGACTGCACGGACTCCATACCTCGACAATTTATGAACTAATAGTTGGAATTGTATGGAGTCAAATGCTTTTTGAAGATCAAGAGCCCAATAGTGTATCTTTTTCTTTTCCATATGGTGGATTATCTCATCTTTTATATATAATAGAGCTTGTTCCGTTGACTTATTCTTTTGAAAGCCATATTGAAACCCATATACCTTTGTATTATACTTAAGGGCAAGTTTTCGAATTAAAAAAAAGTGGGAAGGCAGGTGCTTTTCGCCTGCTGACGCAGAAGACGACGCGCAGTCTGCTGTGATTGGCTGCTGCCCAGTGAGCCAAGTGCAGCACACGACGTCATAACTTATGCCCAGCACTACACTCGTCTACACGAGGCTGCACGAAGTCGAAGTGAAGGTTGAAAAAAATAGCCCTAATGTTCCCTCTGCCGGGAGGATGGAAAACAATTTGTTCCCTAAGTGAAATGTGATTTCACCGCCGATCCCTGACGACAACATTGCTTTAACGCACCACCGATGTTCCTACTAAGTGCCATAAGCGCATATATTGTTAGAAGGAGTTGCAACGCCAACAGTCATCTCATCGCAGTCCCGCGACCCAGGAACGTTTTCCGGGACGTACATTCTTGATGTCGATGAGCGGCTCCAAATGTACAAGAGCTTCAGCGCCCAGAACAGGTGGTACAAAAGTATTATGCTGGCTCACATAATTTTGTATCTGAAGGGAATGCCATGGCTCTGGTTTGGAAACCACAAGGAAGAACTGACGAGCTGGGGGCAATCTAAGCAAAAGCTCCATCAGTTCGGAAAACCTGCTGGCCGTCAGTGAGCTGCGTAAAGGTAACTTGGGCCCCGAGTAGAGGCGTCGACCGAATCATGAGACATACATTCAGGAAGTTCTCGCCCTTTGCAGCAAGGTTGACGAGAGCATGCCAGAAAAAGACAAAGTGAAACACGTACGGAAGGGCATAGCAGACAACGCTTGTCATCTTGTCGTGCATAAATTTTTTTTCCACCACAGCCGACGTCAATAATGAATGTCGACGCATCAAAGAAGCAAAAAGTCGCCGCATCGCACACCAGTTCATCCGTCTTCGAAATACGGCTGCTACGTCTTCGTGCGAGGACTTACGCTCTGCGCATCAGCCGTCACCGCCTGAAAGCCTCGTCCTTATCGTTCGAGCCGGAATATCGGAGCCGCGGCACCGGTCGGCTTCCAGACCTCTTCGAACTATTCTCGACTGACGATTTCCCTTGTACAGTCTGTTGTTCACGACTAGTTAACGAACCTAGGAATTCAGTTTCTATATTCCGTCAACCGAGCGGACACCTAGATTTTCCTACGATCTCTTCTTCGCGAAGCCAGTACCCCTGTTGGCTTTTTCCCAACCCAGCGGAATGGCGAACATCTGATGACCGGCTGATATGTATCAAGTACCGGCTCGTTGGCCATATTTCCCGCCACTGCCGCAGTACCTGGACGTCATGCCAATATCAATCTGCGCTCCAACCTTACCACCACTCCCCAGGTACTTGTCTATCACCGCAAGATTCCACAGAGCCATACAACTCTATGCAGGCGTCCTCAGCTGCACAGCAGAGTTCACCCTCACCACGACGACCCCTGTCTCGCTCACCCACTATTTGCCGTTCTGCGTCCCCCATGTACCTGCACTCTACGGGAAACGGACAGGTGCTGCTTTGACAGGTGACGCTGCTAGAACGACCGGGATTGTAATTGTTCTACTGACATTACCGACGGAAAGGAATTTACTTGATGTGACGTAGATGATGTCCCTGTCGCTGCTGTGCTTGTTACAAGCGCCCACATCTATGTGATGTGTGACCAGCTTCGTAGACAGCTCACTTACGTCCTGACACCTGCGGCGTCCTACATCTTGCGGGTCGCCAGAGGAATACCACTGGCCACAATAGAAATGTGTGCCACTCGTGTTGGTGTCTCTGGCTGCCAAACATTCGTTTTGTTTAATGTTATTTTAGAGTGTCCCCATGACGTTATTCTAGGCCTTGATTTCCTATCCGCTCACTCCGCCCTGATCTACTGCTCCGCTCGACTTCTTCCTTTTGATTTACTTTGTCCTGGCCCTCCCGAGGAAGTTCCCTGCAGGCTCTGCTTCGCTGAGCACATTCGACTCTCCCCACAAGCCATTACCAGCGTCCTGCTTTATACAGCTCCACCTGTGCCTGATGGTGCCTGTGTTGTGTCTCCTCTCGCGGAAGTCCTCCTTGCTCATCACGTTGCTCTTCCACAAACCGTTCTTCAGTATCGCCAGCAACTCTACCAGCTTTCAGCTCGTCATCTTCAGGATCGGTGACACCTTCCTACCACAAGGCATTGCCTTAGGTTTTAGGTCTTAGGTCTTCTTTGCCGGCTGTCCTTCCTCAGCTCACAAACTTTATTGCTTCCGAACTTCCGCCTCACCACGCGAACTAACTGGTCTCCGCGTTCAGCGACATTTTTGACCTGGGCCGCTCTTTAGGCCAGACCTCTCTAACGACACACCTTATTGACATGGGTGACGTACACATTCTTCACACGCGAGCATACCGTCGGTCCTTGCACGAACAAGTAATTCAAACGGAGGTCGAGAAGATTCTCTCTCGATGAATCGTTGAACCATCATCCTTGGGCGTCCCCCGTCATTCTAGTTAAAACGGACGCAAGCTGCTGCTACTGCGTGGATTACCGGCACCTCAACAAGATCACCAATAATGACGTTTATCCTCGATCACGCGTTGATAACGCCCTCGACTGCCTCGATGGTGCGAACTACTTTTCTTCCATCGCCCTTGGTTCCGGTTACTGGCAGACTGCGTCGACGACATGAACCGAGAGAAAACCGCCTTTATAACACCCGTTGGCCTATACAAGTTCAAATTTGTATCATTCGGCTTATGTAATGCTCCATCTGCTTTTGAATGCATGACGGATACCCTCCTTTATAACCTCAAGCAATTCATCTGTGTTTGTTACTTTGATGACACCATCGTTTTTGCTCCTACATTTGCCACACACCCGGAGTGCCTGTCGCTAGTTTTTTATGCTTTTCCCAAGGCTGGCCTTCAACTTGGTTAGTCTAAATGTCACTTCGCACACCGCTAAATTAGTATCCTCGGTCATCTTCTTCATTCATCTGGTGTGCGCCCAGACCTGCGAAAAGCTCGTGCCGTACAGAATTTCCCCGTGCCAACATGCGCTAAAAATGTCCGGAGCTTCGTGGGCCTGTTCTCGTACTTCCGCCGCTTCATGCACAATTTTTCGGAGGTCACCCGTCTTCAGCTTTCCTGAAGACAGATGCTTCATTTTCTTGGGGACCTGAACAAGCAACTGCCTTCTCGAAGGTTATCTCTTTCCTTACATCTCCATTTCTTGCGCACTTCGACCAGACTGCTCCAAGAGAAGTCCGCACTGATGCCAGTGGTGATAGAATCGGTGCCATTTTTGGCAACGTCCACGACACCACGACCGCGTCATTGCCTACGCCAGCCGTCTGCTTTCTCCAGCTGAGCGAAATTATTTCATCACTGAACGTGAGTGCCTTGCACTTCTCTAGGCAGTGGCGAAATCTCGCCCTTACCTATGTGGTCGGCTCTTTAGATTCACCACAGACCACCATGCACCCTGCTGGCTTTCGTCCCTCAAAGACCCTACCGATCGCCTAGGTCACTGGGTGCTACGCCTACAGGAATGCTCGCACACAGTTGCTTACAAGTCAGGCTGTTCATACCAAGATGCCGACTGGTTGTACCGCCAGCCAGACGATGTTCCTGTGACCTATGCTTTGGCTCTGCATTTTCTATATCTGCTTAGCTGAGCTCGCTATCGAACAGCGCTGAGATCCAAGCATACGTGGTAACATGGAAAAGTTCACATCTAGGTCCTGTGATCCTTCGTTTGGCATGCTGCTACTCAAGGACGGCACTTTATATCGGCGTAGCATTTACCCTAGTTTATCTGAGATGGGGCTGGTTACGGGGAATACCCCGGCATCTTCGCACCACTATTCTGTCCAAGCTCCACGATCTACTAAATGTTGGTCACCTCGGGGAATCAGTATGTACGACCGTGTCAGGCGACGATTTGTTTCTGCCTGGTATGTAGCAATGTGTTCGCCGCTATGTCGCTTCTTGTGAGTTATCTCGACCCCAGAAGAAGCCATCTGTGCTCACTGCTGCTTTACTCCTACCTCTTGGTGTTCCCACCAAACCTGTTCTATCACGGTGGTGTAGACCTCTTGACACCTTTCCCCACATCTGACTTATGCAACAAGTGGATTGCCATCCCAACAGATTATACAACTTGGTTTGCATTCGCCAGAGCCCTTCCAACAGACGTAGCCTACTTCCTGTTGCACAACGTCATTGTTCGCCACAGCGCTCCTCGCCAACTTCTTACCGACAGGGGTCGCTCCTTCCTCTTTAATGTTGTGGGTGACTTCCTCCGTTCTCATTCTACCAAGCACAAATTTACTTATGCATGCCACCCGCAGATGAACGGTCTTACGGAGCGACTTAATCGAACAATAACAGACATGCTCTTCATGTATGCTTCTTATGACCATCGTGACTGGGATACCGCTCTCCCGTTTGTCATATGACGCTGCGCCTTACTCCCATTTTATTTGTTGTGTGGCCGAGATCCAGTATTGCTTTTTAATTCAATACTGCCTACCACTCAAGAATTCGTGTCTCAGTATAGAAGCGATGTCAATGCTCGAGCCCAAGAAACACGCCAAGTTGCTCACCGTCGCCTTTGTGCTTATCAGAACAAGCAGAAAAGCATTTGTGGCAGTAGTCAACGGGACACCGATTATATTCCCCAGGTTCTTGTTCCTCTGCGATCTCCCACCCACCGTTCCGGCCTCTCGGGAAAACTGATGTCCCGCTATTCCGGCCTTTACCGAGTCCTCTGTCAGGTAACCAACGTAACCTACGATATGTCTCCGGTCGCACCTACTACTCGCTCCATCCATCCATCACGTCGTTCAGGCCAGCCGCCTAAAACGCTACCAATCCTTTTCTGCCTAAAAAGCCGCGGGACGGCGCTTCCACGCCAACTGGAAATATGTTGCGCAGCTCTGCACAAAGCTGAGGAAGGTCAGCACAAGCTAAGGTCTGAAGAAGTGAACGCTTCAATACATTTTGTGAATAAAAAAATAATGGGGTTTTACGTGCCAAGACCACGATCTGATTATGAGGCATGGCGCAGTGGGGGAACCTGGAAAATTTCCACTACCTGGACATACGTGTGTCTTCGCATTTGTCCCCCATCGAACGGCGGCCGCCATTATATATATACGCTACCCGTATTGCTTCTTCCCTGAGTAAAATATTATTCTACAACTAACTTAACGGGAAGCTTTAGCTCCGACACGGGAAATCAGCAATCCTTTCTTCTTACAACCGCTGCGGCACAATTCATGAGTCATGTTGAACCACAGCGAGCAAATTGCTGAACGTTGAACCAAAGCCCTTGTTTCTATGGTGCTATTTCTTAGTCAAATGCACAACACGTGATAGCCTCAACAATTATTTCGTAACCGAGGTGTCCAGAAAAGCGCGCTGTGCACAAGAAATTCTTGAACCCAGGCAGTTATGGGCTTCGTCCAAACAGCAGAGTGGGCACCGAAAGACGCCAGACCTTCTAGAATTCAAGTTATTGATGATTTTAGACGTACTGAAGTAAAATGGAGAGACGAGCAAGTTGTCGAACCTTCGTCATTAAAACTTTAGCGCAAACTGAGACACGCACAAGAGAGGGCTAGGACACCAACGCTTTGGTGTACTGCGCGTCTGAAATTAGTGACTGCAGGACCAAGTGCACAAAGGCCCTTTGAGCACCGCAGACAAGCTGACAAGAGGTTCCTGCAACTTCTGCTTTTCGCTGAGATATATTCTTTGCATGCGTCGTTTAAATTTTTTACGGCGTTGTTGAACGGGGATTTTGTTTTATGTAAAATGACGACACTAAAAATCCTCCTTAGCAGTTTATAAATGCCAACTGCTGTAAGATAGCTTCACAGATACGGCCGAAGTTTCTGCAATTTTATATGCCATGTGTCTATGTGTGAAGGGCATCTTCGCCCAGAGAGCGCCAAATTTGTATGTGGTGCAATGTTGTAGGTAATGCACGATACACTGCACACTTCACTGCAGCGCACGAGTTATCTGGAACAAGGCACAAGCAAAAAATATACAAACGCACTGTGTAAAAATTTTACTGGAACCTAAGTGGAACGATAACTGGATCATACAACATCGCCTCCCCCCCTTTACGGAGTTCCATATAAGAACGATAAACATAAAGAAAACAGAACGAACGTTCCACATAAAGTCCACTTAAATGTCTCGTTCCACTTATTAACAGTTCGGACCCAGAAAAAAATATGTGGATTACACTTTTAAGTGGAACTTATATGGTACCAGATTAAGAGTGTAGTTGGGAAAGAGCAAGGGGTGCAAAAATGGTCAGTCCAAATTTGAACGCTGAACAAATAACAAATATAATAACTACAGTCAAGGAAGAACTTGGCAAATGGGCAAGTAAACAGTGGAAACATAGTGAGCTTCTGAGTGCAATAATGACCGAAATTCGGAAAGAGAAACATGTTCGTTGGACAGGAAAAAAGAAACCGAAAGGCTAGTGGAACAGGGAGCTACGAGAAACGACAGAAAGCATCCCGGGAGCACAGGAAGGCAAAGAAGGAGCAGTTGCCACAGGCTGAAGTAGCCAGTAAATGGGAAATATACCGGCGGAAGAAGTCTATGGTTCAAATACTTGTGCAAGCAAAGATAAAAGGTGAAAGTGAACGTTGGTAGACATAAATACGTGAGAAAAAAAAGGCTGCACCTAGGATATTTTGAAACCAGATAAAATTATTAGGGAGAAAGTCAACAAGAATGCCACAACATATCCTATACAAAGATAGGAACAAATTAGAAGGGGAAGCGGCCTTAAATTACATCCGAAAAATACCAGCTGAATCTTTCCAAGGCAATGACGAGGTTATATTAGAAGAAAAAAAAAACACGAAAGAGCACTAGATGGAAAATGAGCTGGTGCTGGCAAATTTCAAGTGGAAGAAAGTTGAAGAGAAAATTCGTAAGCGCACAGCCACAGGGCTATTTCCCGTGGGGCTGATTAATGAACTAGGTCCAAGAAATAAGGAAGCTCTGGTGAAAGCAGTGTAAAAAGCTTGAAAAGGTAGAATAATACCATACAGTTGGCCACAAAGTTGAATGAATTGAATTTATAAAAGTAAGGGGGAGAAATAATTCACTCGTATAGACCTCTGACCATTACATCGGGAATATGCAGGCAATGAAATTAAAACTGCAAGCAGGGGCAGAGAATAATAGCATTTTGGGAGAACTTCAGAATGGCTTCAGAATACGTAGGCGTTTGCGTGATAACTTATTTGTTCTTACTCAGTGTATTAAAATATCGAGAGTAGGAAGCAAACCGTTAAATGTGGCCTTTTTAGGCATTACAGGCGCGTATGATAAGGTAGACCGCATGTCGCGCACTTTGTTGCGTGTCCCTGATCTTGGGGGTGTGCGAATTTTAGGAGAGATGGAGTCGGGAGACGCAAGGCAACACAGCAAACAGATTTTAATTAACCCGAACTCAAAATGAAAAAGAAACGCAAAACTCAATTAACTAAAAATAAAACTCCACTAAGGAATAGTAACAATTGCGTATTCTCGTCTATGTTTGTCCTTAGTGGTTCCTAAGTGAAAGTCAGGAAACCTGGCCTATGGTTGCGGCGCCGTCAGAAAGGAGTGTTCTTACAAACTTCTGTCGTCTCACGTATATCCGAATCCGATGCCTGTCGGATCTTCCTCATCGCCAACTCCGTAGAAGTTGCTGCCTTGATGTCAGCCAGTCAACCTTTCCGTCTTTGATGCCGGTGTCCCGAATTCCGTCGGTGACGTAGCACTCCGGCCTAACTGGCTATGCCTAATGCCGGGTTCCGCCGCTACTTATTCGGGTGCCGACGAGATGCCCCGGGGACTATTGTACGTGCTCGTCTGCCTCTAAAAGGGGATCGTTCCTGGAGCGCCCGGCACTGCCGTGAGAGGCTGCAGCAGGTCTGAGTAGCCTCTCCCGAACGTCGCCGATGTCGACAACCACACCCTGGGTCGCCAGCATCACGGGCTTGACCGAACCTCCATGGCTCTCATCGCCAGTGCGATGCTGACGCTCCATGTTTCTTGGCCCAGAGGCACGTCGATAATGCCAGCTCAGCGCCGCTTCTCTCCCAATCACAGCTGGGGTCACACGCTTCGAGGGCTCGTGCGGTTTGAACAGATCCGCGCACATCGTCCTCTTCCTTTCTTTTTGCACCGCATGCCTCTCACATATGACACCGCAACATTTAGTGGGATATTATGGAAGGGGAAGGCTTTTGTGACCATTGTCTACAGCTTTTTAGGGCCACCTTTATCCCCACAGCTGTCAATGATGTACATGGTGCGGACGGAAAGGGCGCTAGAGGGAAGCAATATCGGGTTTTATATCTCGTACAAACTGAAGGGTATAGTAGCAGAGCAGAAGCTGCCAGGTCTTTTTTTATGTGGACTACATTGTGTTGCTAGCTAACAAGCAGTGATATGCAACGTCTGGCTAATAATGGCTGTGACCGGAAGGCGAGAATTTAGGGGTGAAATTTAGCGGTAAAAAATGGTATCCAACGGAAACAGAGAACACACAGTATCAACAGAGGTCCAGGAAATACCCCTGATAAAAGAATACGCATAGCTTGGTATATGAATAAACCCAGGCAATATATATATATATATATATATATATATATATATATATATATATATATATATATATATATATATATATATATACATGGAAACACTGAAAAAAAAGGAATAACAGCTAACGGGAAGAATAAGGTGACCATAATAAAACAGAGGACTATGAGGTTACCATAGGTACTAGGTTCTCCAGGGTATGTGGAAAGGTGTAATCACCGGTCCAAAGACCTACAGTTGAAAATGCGGTTGTTCGCTTGAAGTCAGGGTACAATCAGGACTCGATGGAAAACAAAGGTCACTGGGACGCCGCGCAATGGCTACTCACGGGAAGACTACAAACAAACCTGTGCAGGGTGATTTCGGCTCACAAGTTTTGAATTGAGGAAACCTCAGAGTAATGCTGGTTATGAAGGTCGACTGAGGGAATACGGAAGAAAGTAAATGGGCTGGGAGAATGTTGACGTATTTTTACAGGAAAAACATTGTTTCACAGTGGAGGAAAACAACTGAGAAGCTTACGAGCAAGTATGCGACCGGTGTGGTGAGCAACATGGCAACAAAGAACGTCAAGCCGGAAGTCGGGGAGGCTGAGAAAATCTCATAGGTGGTGGCAATATGGAAAAGAAACATGCTCTGAGTAACTAATTTAGACGAACAAAGGAAATAAGGAAAAAAAACAATTAATGATAACACAAAGGGAAGGTCTTCACTTTTCGAAGTGAGATCAGAACGCCTTATAACACGCATTATAAAGCGAGATACACCAAGGAAAAAGAAGCATGTGCTTGCTGCGGTAAATCTAGGGAAAAGAGGGAGCATATATTAGAATGTGATGATATCAGCCTAGTGGTCGGGTTAGACATCTCTGGCCTCCTCGAAGCCCTTGGGTTCAGCGAGAGCTGGCGGAAAGCAAACATGTCTGCAATAGAGATTAATAAGAGGCGATAGGAAGATTGGTGGAAATAAACTAGGGAAGTGACAAACAACTGACGCTTTTATAAAAGCAAAATTCCTTATAGGTTTCCAGTAAGTTTGGTGATGGGAATTCTTCGCGTTCTTTTTTTTTTCTATGGATATAGGTAGGCCATTGGACAATATCACAAGTTCTTGGTGGCGAAACCAACCGCCCCCTTTGAAAAAAGCCAACCATAGCATCCATCCATACATCCGCGGTAACGGCCGTGCGGGAGGACAGAAACAAAAGAACCAGAAAGCTCGCCTTCGTCGTTTACAGGGAAACGCTCGCTGCTAGCGTTTCCCTGTAAAGTTTACGGTGGTATAATCTGCAGTTGTGGGAAAGCGACAACTGTGTGGCCGTTCTGTGTGTAGCGCCTTGCATCGTTGCTCTTCCAGTCGGTGTGATGATCGGTGCGATGCCTCAATATATCGCGGAACGCAAGCACATATAGAGCTGCCCTCAAATTTCGCAATAGGGGGTGTCGGAATCGTCGGTGAAATTTTCGACATCCTCTACCCATCACAGTTGGGCGCCTTTCCAGCACCTTCCTATTGAAAACTGTAAAGAAGTCGAAAACGCCTGAGGCGACACCTCGTGCTCGTGTCCTCTTGCTTGGTAGGATAAATAAATCGTATCCGACGGACGTCAGTCTCTACCTTCAACATAGCTTTTCGTGTCGAAACCCCGAAATACACCGACGATGGATCGACTGCGACACAGCAGAGGCGGACTTCCAGCCGCTGCTACAAGGGTCATCTCGTCCGCTATGGAAGCAGTACAAGCCGAGCATCATTTCTTCTAGTTGTGATACAGCTTCCTTATTTCCAGCAGAAGTTGGTCTTCTAGTCCACGAGGTAGAGCGGATATCAGACAATGTATGGCTGCCTTCGAATCGGTAAGTGCGCTCCAACTTCGTGGTATATATTCATGAATAATGTGAAGAGCGATGCGAAGTGCAGCAAGCTCCGCAGCAGCCGACGTGTTATGGGGAGAGGTTTAAAACTCAATCGTCACCGCTTTCTCTGGGAAGAACACAGCTCCTTCAGATCCGTCCACAGTCGCCGAGCCATCAGTATAAATGTGAAGATGGTCCTTGTTTGTCTCGTGCATCATGAGTAGAGATAGCTGCTTCAGAGCTGGTGACGACACTCCTGCTCTCGTTGGAATTCCTGCTACCGAGAGTTGAATTTGTGGACGAGCCAAACACCAAGTAGAATATGGCAGCCTCTAGTCAATAGTATAGTCTCTAGGAAGGCAGTCACGGTACACCCATGTCTCTTAGCAAAAGGGGGCACTGGACCGACCGTTCGGCAGTGCGGCGAGGTGGTGGAAAGGGGCGCGGGCAATGTGCGTGGTGAGTGTTTTGAGCCCTTACAATGTCAGATGAGTAGCGACTGGGTAATCTTCAGCTATTGCAGTTCTTTCCGCTGTCGATGTGCCGCGCGGCAGTCCAAGACAAACTCTGAGTGCTTGCGCCTGAGCACTCAGAGCACGATTGTGCGGATGTTACACCTGCAGATATTGCTGAGTGCAGGTAAGGTGTACCTCCGATACGCGAGAAACAGCGCCCTGTACAGTTGTAACATCGCGTTTACTGACGTACCCCACTTTTCCTTCCATTAAACTTGAAAAGGTGTGAAATAGCCGTTACATGCTTGCTCAGGTAGGCCACATGAGCACTCCGGCTGAGGACTCCACCCCTTAAGATATATGCGTCCAGGATTCATTCTGATTAAAATAGTATATCCAGCAACGCATTTCGTGCTCGCTCACCCAGGCGGCAGAAGGTGCGGTATGATAAGCGATTTGGTCCAGGCGACGATGACCAATTACATAAAGCAAGAGCTTCATCGAGCACTTCGGTGGTGAAAGGCGGGCCCATGCGTGAATCCCCTCAATGCGGCTTTGAGCTATCCGTACAAAGAGAGCCTCTGCACGCTTGATTGATTTGCAGTCTTCCTGCAGAAGTCTTCCGCTACGTTCCTTCCTTTCTCTTATGACTTATTTATCCTCTTGACGTAATGGCGCCAGGGCTTTGAATGGCACGCATTGTGAGGGAAATACACGTGGGCCCCGCACGGTTCTCCATTTATTTATTCAAATTACTTCCAGGCTCCATTACATGGGAGCCTTGTGTGAGTGGGACAATCTACATGTAAATCGCAAAACATAAGAGCTGATGCAACGATTGAAGAAAAACGTTATACTTTTGTTAGAGACAAACACGAGAAATCATACTCCTAAAATCAAGGAAAGCAGTTTTACAAATTTTAGCTTTTAGAAACGTTGATATATATAAACGAACACAACTTGGCTCAGAACTAAAGAAGCACACAGTTTCATATATGTACTACAACATCAGAAAACATTTTGTTTTAGTAACAGCCCATAAAAACAAAGATATTAGGTGACTACGGCAGTTACCCTGTCTCTAAATGCGTTAGTATCTCTAGTGTTTGTAACGTCATCAAGAAGGCCATTGCAATGGCTTATGGCACGTGGGACAACAGACATGTTAAATGCTTTAGTATGATCAAAAATATGCCGAAAGCTACTGTGATTATGAAGACGATGTGATATACAGTATGCCTGAACCAGGGGCAGCGTGTTTCTATGAGAACTGAACACCATTTCATGAAACAAACAAAGAATTGCAACCGCTTGACGTGAATCTAAAGGTCGAAGTGATGGCGTCATTTTCATTTTACTCAGGCTTGAATGACGGCTAAAATCGCGAGAGATGAAGCGCGCAGCATTCTTTTGAATGGATTCAAGGAAATGTGTTAAGTATACTTGACAGGGTGACCAGATAGGCTATGCAAATTCAAGTTGTAGGTGAACAAACGTTAAGTAATCTAGTTTTTGGGTCTGGGGTGGCGGACCATGAAGATTACGTTTTAGATATGCGAGAGTACGTGGAGCCTTAGCTACCATTTTATTTATGTGTAGTCCAGGAAATGTTAGGAATAAAGTGGAGACAGGTTGCATGAAGATACCGCTGAGACTTCGTGATTGTTAAGCGAGTGTCTAATGCGCGATTGGTTGTTGTCCCACCATTTGTAGCAACGGTGGGTCTAAGGACGGGTGGTTTGTTACACGAACAAAAGCGGAGGCTCCACATTTGTCTCGAACATATGCTCTGGCGTTTTAATAACACGCCTCTTCATCAAAAAACGGCTCCTCACTCGCGCTGCCACGACCTTTAACACTTTTATTATTGAATTAATGTGTGTTGAAGCCCGATCACCATTACAGAAAAAAGAAAAGAAAGAAACTGGCACAATCGACCCTGTGATAGGCCAATCGGCAGCGAAGAAAGTGGTGAAGTTGATGATAGGCAATATTAAACGTCTTGGTGCGCAGTGACAAGCAGTATTGCCATCAGGCATTAGCCTACCAGAATACCGTTGTGAGCCGGGAGCTGAGATGAGGAAGAAGGAAGGCACATGGAGGACGAGGCCCAAGTGTGTGCGCGCTGTTCTCTGCCGATTCAGCTAAGGCAGAAACTGTAAATGCGTAAGCACTTCTATGCTTATCCAACGCAAAATTTCTCCGCCACTAAGACAATGAATGGCTCATACCCGCTTAAGCAATGGCTTCTACCCCCGTAAGCAAGAAAAAAATGCAATGACTCATACCCCCGTAAGGCAGAGGCCTTACAGCCTCTGCCTTACGGGGGTATGAGTAAAATGAAGCGAACAGTGCACAAATCCATTGAAATCACCAATACAGCATACAGATTAGCATGCCTTTCAACAAAGAACATCTGAGCTATCAAAAAACCATTGAATAGTCTCCTCAGCAAATGTAGTGGGGGATTTTGCAACAGCTTCCTTAAATTAACCTTAGTTCAGCCTAATTAACACCAAAGGCAGGCGGTTTGAGTGTCTTAATCAACTATCTGAATTAGATGTTACTTATTAAACTCACCTTAATTAACAACAATGGCCGTGGTTTTGAGTGCCGTAATGAGCTCTATCTTAACTTGCCTTATCATGTTCGCTATGGAACATAAGCACACGACGGCTGATAAGAGTTTATACTGGTCGGGTCAAGCATGACACCGGGCTACGTGGAGATGAACAAATGGCATATTGCTTATGCATACTTAGACAACTACTGGAGGAGTTTCTGAGTCAATTTTTATCATGTGCTTCTTGCAAACAGTGATTTCACTTCAAATATCTTCACATACACTCTGAGGCGTACAAAGGTCTGTCTCCCTATTGACACTTTTTTCCTACATTTCAAGGAACTGACGTTAAGTAGGTTATTGTTTATTAGCAAACTATGAGAGGTTTAGGAACTAGAGCTCCTTTTTTTCTGCAAGTGCACTTGGTTCTAGTTATATTTGCACAACGGAAACATGGTTACATGAATCGTGCAAGGGCGAGTCTTATTTCACTGATGAGTGTGCTGTGAGTATTCGATGCTCTGACCCACCGCCACTGCTGACACTCCATAGCCGAGCACGCTAACCACTGCACCACTGTTGTATTGCGCCACCGTCGCAACAGGCGACAGGGATTAATGTCTTCGAGCTCGTAGTCGGGCTCTTCCTGGCGGAAGATTCCCCAGATCGCAGAGCGGGCGAATACGGAGTGAGCACGGCGAGCTGAAGCACAGCTGAAGCCGCTCACTTTGGCTTTCGCCATATATCATGGGATTTCATACAATAATTGCCAAAAGGAACTCTGGCGTTGGTGTCCACAGGAGCTGAGATGGCAGCGGTAGAGCTAGCGCAGGAGTCATGCGAAGCAAATGGATTTGCCTAAACTTCGTTCTTCTGGCTTTAAGAGGCTTCGTGACTTCGTAAGCTCGTCATTTTTAACTGTGTACTGCGCAATAAACATTTGAATAAACATCATTAAAATTAGCCGATGGCAGGATTCGAACACAGGACCTCTAGCACAAAAGCTCGATATTGAGACCATTACGCCACGTACGCGTGCATTGACAAGTGACATTAAATTTATCGCGGGTAAGCCAGTGCCTTGAGAAGCTTGGCGCGTTTCGAGTTGGCCAGCTCGACAAGCTGAACCGTTGCAATTAGTAGTGATCTTGAGTGTTCGCAGCGTCTTCTCCGTTTAGAAAAGCATAGATTCCTCTGAAATTTCCGACAATGAAGGCATACAAAGCGAAATAAACGCATACACAAGAGCCTCTGCATCCACAAGCACGAAGATAAGAAAAATCCATGTACGTGCCAGCATTCCCATGGGGGCTCAACGATTACAACGCCAGTGTTCTCTCTAGAACAATGTAGGGAACTCTATGTCATACAGAAATACATTCAACAAGAGCGAACACTCCCACCAGAGCCTACTACACAATGGTAACTCCCATAGAGCCCAGCGCCCGAATTGACTGTAGGGCACTAAGCGGACGGGATTAACACCTGATGCACACTTCCGGTTTCGGTTTTAGGCGCGGGCGTTACGCCAGTTGGGCTGACTGACGCGGCGTTTTTTTTTTTTCTTCTGCTGCTCAATCTCACGCGGTGTCGGCGCGTAATAGCTTTATTATTTACTAAAAAGTAATTGCAAATGATCTTTACAAGCCTCCATCGATTCTACACCACGAGCAGTTTCACAAAGTAGACGCAAGACCCCTCGTACCTGAGGAAATGCTTATCTTCAGCTAGATAAATGCTCGTTGCGGGCTTTTTGTGCATTCATGCAACGTTGTGGTACCATATAAGCAGCAGTAGCTCCCGTACCAAGATCCATCGGAAAGCATCAGGTGAAAAAGAAATCACAGCCATTCAACTCTGTGAATGTGCATGGCCAGCGGCGCGGTATACGTGGTAATAAATATGTTGGTAATAAATATGCTGACTGAAAATAAAAGACACATACCACAAAAAAAATTCGTTTAATCACAATATTTTTGTTGTTTCATTAAATTGCATACCGAATGTTTCTTTTTTTTATTTTTAACCTTATTCTGTTGGCTTTTTTGGATTTATTATTGATCACCAAGGTGACTATGGCTTTACGATCGCTACGATATGCGGCCAGTCGCTTTGTGGCGACACTGGAAACGTTCTGGCCAATGTGAGATATATACACGACCGATGACACGTCGCGCGTGCACTGATGTTTGTGCATAATTGTATAGCGAACCTTTCCAAGACAAAATCCACGAACCATTTTCCGTATGACCGAGAAACGTCTATGTTGAAATCACCCACAACTACGATGGGAGTGCGGTCTTGGTAAGGGGGATACAACGAAAAGTGCACACGCTTCGCGTTTGCGGCACGATCTTCGTCTGTATTACGTGCCGCGCGCCGTCGCCTCGCACATTCCCATTTCTGCTCACGACGTGTTCTTTGTAGGCGTGCAGTTCTTCCTCAGTCCTCACCGCACGCGGCCTACCATTGCACAGGTGGAAGGGAACTGAGATAAGGTTACGCGCTTTCCTATAGAGCCCGCGATGTCTAACCTCAATCCATACAAAACAGTGGATATTTTTACTTTCTTCATTACCATATTTGTTTTATTGCAATAGGTTTGACACTTCTCGCGATTAAACTCATCTGGGCCATACTCGGCTACACGCTCTTGCTATATGATTTCGTTCTTTTAGCTCTGGGGTTGCCTCCACCTTTTTTTGCATACGCATACTAACCCCCACGACCTAGTGTATCTCCGTGGAAAAATGTAAATTACAAGCATGTGTCATTTTGGCATTTTGACCTTATAGGAATACTGCATGTAGAGGTGAAACGTACGTTAATGGTGAATAGAAAGCCTTACAAAACAAGAGCAATTCGCTTTTACATATATGGCGTAGAATATATTCGACGCGTCCCAAGAATAACGCAAAATATGAAGGAAACAATGGTTTTCAAGCATTTCACCCTTCCCGCACATTATTTCCTGCGCTTTAAGAGTAGAAATAGACAGGCGACTGCGCGTTCCCGAAACAACTTGGCGTGAACGTGGTACGCCACATACACAGACGTGGCCACAACGAAGGCTCTTAGCCGGATCATGTGGGACAATCGCATAATGCTTTCTACTCACATTCAAGTCAAATGCGTGAGTGGAAAGCCTCTTTTCAGTCGTTCAGAAGACAGAATTTTCGAGCCTGGTTTTTGAGCTCTTCGGCGCTATCTTTTGCTCGTTCTGGCGGCGCAACAACACACTCCCGAGTGGTGGTGGCTGTGAAAAGCATTTATTGAGGTGTGGGACCTCACTCGAGGACTCTACATACTAGGTGGAATCCCTTTTCAGGGACCCCACTGGCTGAAGCCACCGCCCTGGCTCTTTGGAACAAGGCCTACTAGGCCTGAAGCTCGGAGCAGCCGAGCTGTGAGGGGTAGCGGCGTTGTGCTCCAGCAGCAACTGCGCATTTCGCGACCGCACGCAAGGGGAACTGACGATCACGGCTCAATCTAGGGTAGTGTTTGAGTAAGGGAGGAGGTCTGTATTGTTTTGACAAGCCCACACACCATTTCGTAGGTGTCCGCCACGTCGCCACAGTGCTGGCACCACCCTGTGACCGTAGGGTCGAAATGTTTTGTTATTGCATTGAGTTCTTTTGGAGTCTTAGGAGGATGCGCTCGTGCGGTTTCCTCAACCCTCTTACCGGGGGAGGTTAGCGGCGATGACTGTCCTCATAATGCTCCAGAATTTCCCTATGCCGGAGGTGGAGGTGACCCTCGTCGTCTGTGTCCGTTGGGATTGAGGTAGCAAACCCGGAAATGAGCGCTAGGGCAGCCGCATGAGCAGCCTCATTTCCCCGCAATGCCTGATAGCCCGGTGTCAATATACTATGTTTCGGGTGAGGGTCCGCGTCCCTCATGCATTTGCGCAGTATTGTGTCAGCTAGAGGTGAGATGTACCCTGCTTCGTAGTTACGGAACGCTCCCCGCGAATCTGTAATGATGTTATCACTCTTGGCAGTCGCTCGTCGCGTTGGCGAAAAATGTGAATATCAAAAGAAGATAAATGTTGCTGGGTCATAAAAGGGCGTCTCAAGCTTGTCTCTCTAAGATTCATTACACGCCAAACATTGTCACCACGTCTGCGCTCCGTTTTGCTAACTGCATCACAATGCTAGGCGCGCCGAGCGTGCCTCAAAAGCATTCCAAGAAGTAACAAAATTTATTACAATAGTGCTAGGGAGTTAGAGAAAGCGTGACAAACTTTTCCCATTAAGAGTCAGTACACGCGAAACTAATTGCGCCACACAGGGGAACTGCTTTTGGCTAACTGCGTCACAAAGGCGTGTACAGCGAGCAAGCCGAGAAACTACCGAGATAAGTTACTTTAATCTTGGGGCCTATAGAAATCTAAGCATCACAAAGGTGTTCCAGTCGTAGTCATTAACTCAAAATAAGTGAGCCCGGCCTGCCGAGCTCTTTTTCGCTAACTACATGACATGTCACGGCTCCGTGCCGTAAAAGCCTAAATTGATTGAAATGTGTCGCAGACTGTCAAACGAAATTTCTCACCATGCTGTAGACCACCTGTGCAGTGCATGGTGCCATGTCGAAGTGTAAAAGGAACTCAAGAAATCGGCGGGAGCCAAATAAAGCAGGCTACATCTAAAAAAGACAAACGGGTCGCTGAACAGGCAAACGCTCACATGCGCTCGCTTCGGTGGCGCGCCTGGTGTGTGGTAGATGAAGCATGCATCTGGCACTTCTCGCATGCGGTTAGCTTGTTGCTAGGTAACGCAAGAAAAATAAGGCGCAAAGCATCAGTTCATTTATACGAAATTCTTTTTTAGGTTTAGCTAGAATGAATAAAAAAAGTAAAACATTTTATGTTAATTTCACTTTTTTTTTTCGATGCTCGCATCAGCTAACGGATGGCGGGAACACGAGTCGTGACGTGTTTCCTATTTTCAGTTTTCGTTGAGTGTCCGCTCTTGCTGAATTTCTTTCTCTATGCATTCGCGTTGTAGAGGACACGCAGACGAGGTCGCCGCAGCTCATGGACGACGACGAATGAGAGGCAAGGCGCTTCAGGTACCCGTCGGACGAAGACTATACGCCATCGCCCCAGCACATGAGGTGCAATTCGCCTACGAACACGATGAAGAATTGTAGTGCCAGCACAATGAGGCCGCTCCGAAAGCCACCGTCATCGCTCGGCAAAGTGGTGTCATCGTGCTTAGGATTGGTGTCATCGAGAAAGAACGCTCAACGCAATATGCCTGAAGCAATACTTTATTTAGAATTCCGTAAAAAAAAAAATTGGCTGAAGGCTTAGCTTCGTTAAGCCTGGAAGATTGCGAAAGCAATACATTTGGCTGCGCCTTGGTTCGGCCGATGGTGTGGACATGGTGGCCCTTTGTTAAACTTATGGCTATACATCATCCGACATAGCGCAAGGCAGCGCGCCGACCACTGCGAGGAGCCGAGCTGTAGCCCCATTTATTCTCCTAGCGTGACGTCACACCAGCCAGTGCCCTCTCTCGGTAGCGCCGCAGCAGCGGCGCGCAAGGCTTCGCCTCCACCGTCGATGCCGCGAGCTGGGGCCCAGTCTCTCGGTCTGGCGTGACGTCACACGGTCACGTGATGCGCAGCTGTGTAAGGAGGCGCCACGACCACCGATGGGCCGAAAGTGCGAGCAGTATTGCTTTGGCAATAAAACTGATCTGAGAAATCGAAATACGCCTTTTTTGTCGTCTTGCGTTGTTGCGACCTCGTACGCAGCATCATTACACTCGGAAGCATGACGCAGTTGCACTAAACTCAACATCATTTTGCCGCAACATTAAACTCATCGAGATGACACAGCGACACTTTCAGCGACAATGCTCTCGAATTCACCCATCATAAGGATCCCTTAGGTGCCCCTATAGTTTTTGAAATGGCAATGTATGAACGATTCTGCGCGTGTTTTAAGGGCAAAGTTTCTGCACTTCAACATGGATTTCTGCCAGGCAGATCAGTAGAAACCAACATAAACGTTTTTGTCGGTTACACCGCCCTCGCCCATATCTAACCGCACTCAAGTGGACACAGTGTAGTTTGATTTGACGAATGATTTTCACATATTGTGTCATCGGCTACTGCTCCTCAAACTACACAAAAATGGTTTGTGCAATTTCTACTCTCAGTGGTTTTAAAGCTACTTTACTAATCGAGTATATTTGGTCACATGTGTTTATAAATATTTTAGCCCATTTACGTCTTCGTAGGGAGGCTCCAATTTAGGACCCATTTTGTTTTTGGTGATCGTTAGTCATTCCTTTGTTCTGAAATTGGGTCACCAACTTTGATGTTTTGCTGATGATTTAAAATAGCTTCAAAAAATGCTGTGCGTTAATGACTACTATAAATTGCTGCAGGAAATTTTTTTTTTACCATTAGTGGTGTGTTACTTCCCGACTCGAAATTAACGTGAAGAAAACGAGCGCGGTGCTTTTACCAGAAAGGGCGCATGCAGACAAATTTTAATTGCATATTGTCGAGTGATTGTATTTCTCGTGTGCCTGATGTCCGTGGCATTGGGTTTTATGCAGATTCAAGGATTGATTTTCGCCTTCACGTATCCTGTATTGCGAGTCACGTCATGAGGTATTCCGGCCTAATATTTAAACTTGCAAAAGAGTTTCGGCATCCTGGTTGTTTCAGAAAATTGTTCTGCGCACTAGTCAGACCACGGTTAGTGTTTGCTTCTACTGTGAGCACTTCTATATGTACTGATCAAAGTAACCCGATAGAAGCCGTCCAGCGTCGATTCGTTCGCCCTTACTGCGACAGATATATTCGTGGAAGCCGATGCTTTGACTACTCAAACCTGTTAGTTGATTTAAGTGTGCTTTCTATGCGTGACAGGAGATCTGCTTGCTTGCTTGCTTGCTTGCTTGCTTTGCTTTGCTTTGCTTTGCTTTGCTTTGCTTTGCTTTGCTTTGCTTTGCTTGCTTGCTTGCTTGCTTGCCTGCTTGCTTGCTTGCTTGCTTGCTTGCTTGCTTGCTTGCTTACTTGCACCCACGTCATCACTAGCGGGCAGCAAGAGCTCGCACTCATCCTATTCCCAGATAAATCAAGTTGGTATCATAGAGGTTCATTGAAGAGTGTCGTATACCCTGTGGTACATACCCAGCTACACGTGCATAGAGTGACATACCCAGTGGCCCTTCCCCGTGACCCAAGATGGCGTGAATGAAAAACGGTTTCACCCAAACATAGACATATAATTACCATAGAGTTTGAGAAGTATCCTAAGAATGCTAATCACAATACACTTAGTTCTTAGCTTACTGTAACTTTGTAGCACAGTCTGCTCACACATGATCATTGTGAATCACGAGTGGGAGGACATACATAGAGGATAGTGAACAAAGAAACTCTTTACCTAAGTGCAATAAAGCGACTAAGTAAATGTTTATTCTTGGTTCATTTGTGGAGTAAAACCACTGGCCCTGTGTGTAAGTCTTATTTTTCTCGTCTCATCGTGCTCTTTAAAAGGAAATATGTCGGCACCGAATCGCCTAAACTGACGTACTGCTCAAGATAGTTCGCATGCGGCCTAGCACACGGTGCTTTTAGGTTGAGATAGAATCTTTCGGTAGTAGAGAAGACAACGGTTCCTACATAGCCGAGAAATAACGGAAGCTGGTAGCGTTCTTTTCTGTGTTTCTGTTCTTTTCTACAGCACTGTCAAAACGTTCATCAGTGAACCAAAATGTCAGCAGTAGTTTACTTCTGCCTTTCACGCAGTGTCATTGCTTATGGAGGTTGTCAGTTTCTGAAAACGAAAACTACACTATGTGCATAATATTTTTACTTCTAGTTGAAGAGATTTAATTATGTTTAGCAACTCTGAAGGTTACATCTGTACAAAAAATGTATAAACCAGGAACTGTGCACCAAGCCTCAAAGTGATCATGGAAGAGCAGCTGCTGTCATTGTTTCTTTGTTCAAGTCACAATGCTGTGTTGCTTATAGCGAAGTGGGTGACTCGTGTTTGCGCGTGTTTCCAGGTGTACACGATCACCAAGAATTCCGCCTCTCTTGCGTCTCTTTACCTAAGAATACTGCGTAAGGTTGGTTTTCGATATTGTTTTATCGAGGTGAAACAAGCGACGCGATCTACTGCTTCCTTAATGAACGTCTTCACCGTGTTGGACAAGCGTTAGCTGTGCTCGCTCTACCCTGTACCCCTCTTTCCACGAAGCTGATAAAAGAATAAAAATCTGTTCGCTCCAGCTATAAATTTGGGCCTTCTACACCCGGGGGAGCATGGTATCTATCTTTCGAATGGACCATTTTGTTAGTCGGTGTTTAGGAATGCCTTAATTGGCCGCAAACAGTTCCCAGTGTCACTGGAAGATTTTCTGGCTTCAGACTATGTACTTATCTACAGCTCATCCCAAACTATCGCAAACTCTTCATTCTTTTAAAACGTGTATTTTTATGGTGCGTTTTCCCCTGGGCGATGGTAGTTTCCTCCGAACGCTGGTAGTTCTACAATCAGGGGGAAGATGAGAAAGAGAGAGTAAGTGTAAGTCCAGCGGAATAAAATTCTAAAGGAAGCTCATGCAAGCTTTTCTGAGTACAAATATATAGAGTTCAGGAAAATATAGCCGAGTTTGGGGATGCAATCCTCAGACACTGACTCTGCAGGATAGTCGCTTTGTCAATGGTGCTTGGAAAAAAAAGTTATAATTCAACTGAAACCTGAATGTCGCTTATAGTGTCCGAAATAGCAAACGCGTGACCAAGAATGTGTTGTGACGTTATGTCCAGATCGTCCGACAATAGAGCACTTCATTTGAAGTCCTACCGTAAAATTTTTGTTTCTAGCACATTTATTACTTGAGCAATTACTGGAGCCAGTAACTTTACACGTGAGCCTGGGTAGATGTTGAATGGAAACATTGCACAAAATAAGGGCAGCTTTTATACAAACATTTTATTCTTCTGGAGCCTCTTTTTCGTGAAGGCACTTTTCAGCATCAAAAACCTGTACAATGGTGGACTTTTTACAAGTATTATTGAAGAACCTTTCGCAGCAGGACGAATTCCTCAGGTCCCCTCGTCTTTCAATATAATCGTTGTATGTTCGGCGCACCCAGAGTTCACAAAGAGGCTTTTGACAATTCTCAGAGCTGTTGGTGACCGGTAGAGGGCCGTCGCTGTTAGAAAGGGTGCTGCTTTCAGGCTTTGCTTCCATGGGAGCTACGCAGCCGCCTGTGCAAATAAAATAGTTCCTTGTTCGAACTCCACTCGATACAATTGAAAAAATATTGTAATGAGTGCGATCTTTTTCAGGAAGAGAATGAAATAAAAATTTCTTCAGCATAAAAAGCTTTCATTGCGCGAATAGGTTCAAGAAAACATTTCCATTTGGAAAAGTATCTATACCATGCGCACCACTGTTTAGAAAAAAAATTGCCTACGATATACCGCACACTGTGCAACAATGCTGTATAACTGAAGAGATATTCGTCGATGGTTACCACTAGCCTTTTAAAATATCCGCGACTACCAGATGGATAGGATAATATTGTTCACATATATTAGTTTAAGACTGAATTGCGTAAGCACGCACACGCAAACACACGCTCTTCAAATATTTTGTCAGTTTTCCTTTGAACGTGGAAAATACAGCAATGCAACACGTCGCGGGCCGCAAAGAATTGAAGTTCATGTTTGGAAGGTGTTTTGAAACGTTGAAATGAAATAGCAGTGCTAAATAGGATAATGTGAAAGTTCTTGATTATTTACACCGTATACTTTTTACTTTAAAAACTTTCTAAAAAAGGCTACTAAATTTGGCCTAACTACGTCACTATACATTATGTCCTCCAGAGGAAATCATGTGCAAGAAAAACTCAACCACCAATTGAAACAGTAATTAACATTTTAGTTACAGAACTTATCGCACATGTTTATATTGACAAGTTGAACAGAATCCTAATAGAGTCTAGCTTTGTGTTTCAATATTTCAGAACAGCCCTGTAAACCCAAATAATTTGCCTCACATTATTTGTTGAATTGCTCTCATTACGCGCAGCACTGCAAAGCGCAGTTCGCGTTCCAAACCTACTGTGACGTATAGGAAGGCGGCGTGACATGAAGCTGCCGTCGAAGCTCCCTTTTCCCGCAGTGTTATTTAATCTTATCTATGTATTCTCGATTGGCGCCATGCGCAACCCCGATTGGATGTAAATAACTTGTCCGCCAGTACTTCTAATCCTCAGTTATTTACAAGACAGAAAAAATATCGTTAAAATTTCTGGGTACTATACTAAAGAAGCCACTACTAACATAGGTTTACCGCAGGGGTCCATATTGGGTCCCCTACTTTCCTCATTTATAATAATGATCTGCCTAGTTGCCTCACCTTATCAAAGTGCATTCTGTACACTGACGACACTGCTATATTTAATTCTAACACTTGTGTT
Organism: Dermacentor andersoni; assembly: GCF_023375885.2. Classification (NCBI taxonomy): domain Eukaryota; kingdom Metazoa; phylum Arthropoda; class Arachnida; order Ixodida; family Ixodidae; genus Dermacentor; species Dermacentor andersoni. Next base: position 190,412,291 of record NC_092817.1, on the reverse strand, counting down.
AGAAAGCAAACAAGTAAGCTAAACGAAGATCTCGTAAGAATTTCCACATGCTGTGAATTTAATAAGCTGCAGATTAACTACTATAAAACCGATTTCGTCGTCTTGGCCTCGCATCAGCGATCACCTGTGCTTCTTCAATTCATTTCTATCAACAATGACGTAATACCTGCAGTTGACCATCGCACGTATTTAGGCGTGGAATTTGATCGACACCTTAAATTTCACCTTTATATAGCTAACGTCAAAAAGAAAATGGCATACGGAATACACGTTCGAATCAAAGCTCGGCCATACTTCTTGCTTTCTACCATTATTCGCCTTATTATGCTTTTGTTCATTCTCAAATTAACTATAACATTGAATAATGGGACCATAAGAAGCGAAAAGAAATGCCAAGGACAACATAGGTGAAATTACTTGTACTTACTAATTGGATTAAAGAAATGATAAATTATAGGCAGTGAAAGTAGATGAAAAAACAACTTGCCGCTGGTGGGGAGCGATCCCACGTCTTCGCGTAATGCGAAGCCACCAGCTGCAAGCAGAAATGCGCCTGGAGTGCGCCTGTAAATGCTATCGCAGTAAATGCCATCGCAATAAAAGCGATACCAGCACACGTTAGTCGCTCAAGACAGGAATTGATTGTGATTTCATGTAACTTCCGAATAATATATGACGCGCAACGTTGCGGAAAAGGCAGTTAAAAAGATCAGTCACCAATGGCACAGAAGGTGATGACTATCGATGGGTGGGGTACAAGAAGGTTCCGTGGGCCCAGCAAAACTATCGTGGTGGCGGACCTCGTATTGTTTCCTGGTCAACACCAGGCAAACGCCAGGTAGCATGGCGAAGCGTACCACTGGCAATGAATTCAACAAAGAAGAGATCGCAGTTCTAGCTGAGAGAGACGCTTTGGCTCTGTTGGAATCGGGAAAATCCAGCCAGGAGCACAACAGCATCCTGCAACACCTCATGCTCTCGTTCTATCTGATCTTTCAGTTCTTCTACAACGGGGCTGTTCGCCTAGGTGCACTAGTTGTAGGTTTCCAGCAGTAGGCCGAAACAAGTCGGTGCTACAGCGAAACGGGAAAGCAAGCGCTTCTCGTCTTCTTCTTGCACCAGCACCGTGGCCACTGCCCAGTTCCTTCAGTACAATGACTCCCCACCGTAAGAGTATCCATCCTGGCGACCTAAGAACAGGGGAACACAGGGCGGTCATTGCACTGCTTTAGCCAGTAGACGTGGACAATTTCCTGGCCGCGATGACGCTGGTCGCAAGACGTTTCCATCGACTCGATGAGGTAGGTTCTCGTGGATGTTTGCTTTAGTACCCGATAAAGACCATGGTTCTTGGAGAGCAGCTTGAAGGAAAGGGTTGAAGGAGTACGGGGCAGCCACAACCAGACCAGCGAGCCAGGAGCAAAGCACGTAGCCGTAATGGATGCATCGTGGCGACGCTTTTGGCCCCACTGGTCGTGGGACGTGAAGGAACGAGCGAGCTGCCAACATTCTTCGGCGTATGCAGCCGCTCGAAAAGCAGTCGGCAACTGCGAGGCATCTGGCCGGTAAGGTAGAACCGTGTCCATAGTGCATGAAGGTTCCTGTTCGTAAAGGAGAAAAAAAGGGGAGAACCGTGTGGTGCTTTGCATGGCAGTATTGTAAGCGCAGCTGACGAAAGGGGGCACAATGCGATGCCGATTCGAGTGGTCTGATGAAACACACATAGCCAACATGTCGTCAAGAATGCGGGTAAAACGCTCTGTCCTCCCAATAGTTTGATGATCAAATACCGTGGTAGTGCGGTGAATGATGCGACACTGCTTTAGCAATGCTGAAATGATGTTGTAGAGGAAATCGCGATGGCGGTTGCTCAGTAATTCTCGAGGTGCTCCATGGCGCAAAATGAGCTTTCGAAGGAGAAAACTGTCGAAGTCTTTTGTTGGGGCAGATGATAGGGCTGGCGCTTCAGCATACCGCGAGAGAGGGTCGATAGCACAATAGCCCAGCGGTTGCCGCTTGGAGTGTTGGGAAGGGGACCGTATAGGTCGACACCGATTGCGGTCCAGCGTTCGCGCGGGACATGGTAAATGTTGCAATGGGCCGACGGCATGTTCAGGTGGCGTCTTGCGTCGTTGGCGCAAGAAGAAAGACCGGACACACTGGCGAACGAGACGGTACATACGGCACCATTATACGGAAGCTGAAGGCGAGAGTATGTCTTTAATACACCAGCGTGATCGCATTTAGGGTAGTCGTGAAGCGTGGCGCAGATGTCGGAGCGGAGTTGTCGGGGAATAACCAGGAACCACTCGCGGCCGCTGGAGTTGTGGTTGCGGCAGTACGGTAGGTTATTCCAAATGAGGAAGTGCACGGATTGGCGACGGAGCGTCCGAGAGATCGGCGCTGGCGACTGGCTAGACAGGAGGGTAATAAGCGAAGAGATGCATGGGTGTTTGCGCTGCTCTGATGGCATGTCGGCAATGTGGAGGCCGAAGGCACCGCAGATGGAAATAGAAGAGTGGACCGGACCAGAAGGCAGCGGTGACCAGGAGCGTCTGCGTCTGATTGCTTTCGACCTGAGCGCTAAACAACGCGGATCTCGTATTCTTGTAGGCGCAATGCCCAACGAGCGACCCGACCATTTACATGTTTTAGTGACCATAACCGGCATTGGGCATGATGGTCGGTCACGAAGTCAAATGGACGCCCATACACGTAAGGACAAGATTGTCCGCTAGCCCAAGCGATGGTTCCAGACATTCTTTCTCAGTAACCGAGTAGTCCACCTCGGCTTTAGTAAGGGTGCGGCTGGCATACGTGACCACTTACTCTTCGAAGCCATCCTTGCGTTGTTCAAGAACAGCGCTGACACCTACACCACTATCATTGGTGTGCATCTCAGTTGGAGCAGAGGGATTGAAATGCCGCAGAACTGGAGGCAAGGTGAGAACAATTTGCAGTTCTTGGAATGCATCGTCTCACGCGGGGGACCAGGCCGATAGGTCAGAACTGCCGATGAGAAGCTGCGCCAAGGGGGCGATAATAGAGGCAAAGTTACGGAGGAAGCACCGGAAATATGTACATAGGCCGATGAAGCTGCGAAGCTCTTTCATAGTAGTAGGCTGAAGGAGCTCGGACACGGTGCTAAGTTTCGCAGGATCCGGGAGAATACCATCTTTTGAAACCACATGGCCGAGAATAGTACGCGTGCGAGTGCCGAAGTGGCATTTCTTCAAATTTATTTGCAGTCCTGCAGTGGAGAAGCAGGCAAGGGCTTGCTCAAGGTGGCTGAGGTGCGACGAAAAGTGGATGAAAAAAAAAAACCACAATCGCATGTAAATAACAGAGGTACGTTTTCCACTTGAGCCCTCGAAGACTGGTGTCCGTCATTCGCTGAAAAATGGCAGGTGCATTGCAGAGGCCGAACGGCATGACGGTAAATTCATATGGCCCATCAGGCGTTAGAAAGGCTTCTTTTGGCGATCAGCCTCTGCCATTTGAACTTGCCAGTACTCGGAGCGCAGATCCAGCGAGGAAAAGAATTTCACTCTCCGTAGATTGTCCAGGGCATCGTTGATGCACCGCAGACGGTAGACATCTTGGCGCGTTATTGGGGTAAGGCGGCGATGGTCGATGCAGAACCTTAAAAAGAAATATTTTTAGCGAGGAAAACCAGAGATGTCCAGGGGCTTTTAGAGAGCTGGTGATGCCATGCTCCAGCATGTCGTCCACCTGCTGGTCGATGATCCGACGTTCCACAGCCGACACGTGATACGGACGCTGGCGCAATGGTGTTTGTTGACCGGTGTCGGTACGCTGAACGACTGCGGAAGCTCGGCCCAAGGATGACTGGTGAATGTCAAATGAGGCACGAAAACGCTGGAGGAGCTTCATAATTTCTGTGTGCTGCACAGATGTGAGTTCTGCGTTGACGGCGCGAACGAAGACGTCTACAGGGGCATCGGTCGCAGCGGGAAGCATGACAGCACGAATCGGATGTGATGCTTTATCACCAAAGTGGTATCCGAGCTTTCGCAATCGAGGGCTTCAGAGGTCCCCGGGATCTCGCCGCAGAGTAGGGATGATGAGAAGGCGGATGTATTGCACACGTAAAGAGCAGCAGAATGGTGGGAAAAAGTGACGACAGCAAAAGGAAGCAGAAAGTTACGGCGGCGCGGACGAGTGGCCGACGGCGTAAACAGAACAAATGAGTCCGCAGCAGAGTTACATGACACAGAGACCAGAGTTGAGCATAAAGGTGCGATGTCGACGTGAGCGGTGGCAGCAACTTTAGGAGAATAGTGGTCGTGAGGGTCAAAGCACAACACTGATAACGTAGGTATGGCACTAGCGCAGTCGACCAGAGCCTGATTGACTGATAGGAAATTCCATCCAAGGATAACGTCGTGTAAAATGGGCGAGTTCGTATGGAAGCATGGCTAAATTCAGAGCGCGATATATTAGAACACATAGTAAGGCACAAGAAAAGGTGGTACATGGCGCTACTCTCAACAGAAATTTTTATTCGAAAGATGAAAAGCTTTATAAACCTCACATGCCCTACTCCATCAAATGTCAACAAACGTCATCAAACGTGATAAAAAGAGCAAAACACACAAAAAACAAAAAATAACGATTACTATTAACTGGTGTTAGTAGGCCAAAATAACTCACACCCGGTAAGTCGCATCTAGAAAAGACATTTCAGCTTCATGAAGCAAAATAGAAGCATGACTGACACGCCCTGTCCCCTTTTTCTGTATCTCTTACACCTCAACCATTACTCGTGTGGCGCGATCTCTGTGCTTATAAACAACTCTTGTATTACCAAATTATTGTATGCATTTACCTTGTGAATACAACAGTTCTTTATATGTACAAAGATCGAGCAATAAGAGAAGTGGTTTAGTCACAGGAGATAAAAACGGGGGGGGGGGGAGAGGGCGGGTGCGTCAGTCATGCTTTTATTGCACTTCATGACATTGAAATATCTTTTACAGATGCGACTTACCACATGTGACGTTCTTTTTTCGGACTGCTAACATCGATTATTAGTCATAGTTTTCTTTTATGACGTTGGATGACATTTGACGAAGTAGGACATGAGGGGTTTATAAAATCCTTAACCTTTCGAATAAAACCTTCAGTTGCGATTAGCACCGCAGAGAGAGAGAATGAAACTTTTATTTGAAGTAGTGATTTGTCAGTCGACGTGGGAGGGTCCCTTATTCCAGGAGCCCTGTGGCTTGGATCGCCCTCCGGGCCCGGGCGACTAGTTCGCGCTGGTCGACCAGGTCCGGCTTGGAGATCGCAGCCTCCCACGTTTCAGCGAGGTGGTTTGGATCTGCGTCTGCTGCTATTAGTTGTGTCGCTGTGATGCTTTCTCGGGTGTTCTTGCATTGCAGGAGGAGGTGCGCCAGGGTGTCAGGCACGTTGCAGTGTGGACAGGTGTAGCTGTATAGCGTCGGGTGGAAGTGATGCAGCAAGATTCCGTGGGTAAATGTATTGCTCTGGAGTCGCCTGTAGTCGGTGCCTTCGTTTCTTGTTAGTTTGGGATGTGGTGGAGGGTACACCCTGCGTCCAAGCCGATAGTGTTGTAGTAGTGCTTGGTAAGTTAACGGTATTGTTTCCGTTTCCTCCGCTGATTTGTGTGGGTGGGACCTTTCTCGAATACCGTGCGGGGAAGCCCGGTTGACGCTTGCGCGGGCCGCGGTGTGTGCCGCTTCATTCCCCTCGAGTCCCTCGTGTCCCGGAACCCACATGATGCAGGTGTAGGGGGGAGGAGTATCGCGACGTTTCAGTAAGTTTATCGCTTTGGTGGAGACCCTGCCTTTCATGTAGTTGCGTGCCGCTGTTTGAGAGTCGGTGAAGACCACTATGGCATCCTCGCTTGTATGGGTGGCGAGTGCTATAGCGGCCTCCTCAGCTGTGTCCGCGCGTTTGGCGAGAATTGTCGCCAACGCCAGTGTCGTCCCCCTGTAGTCTGTGACGCTGATGGCGAAGGCGTTTCGACCAGGATACTTGGCTGCGTCCACGTAGCGAGCCTGCGGGTCATTACGGTGCTTGTGTCTGATGGCGTTTACCCTGGCGAGCCGTCTGCCTCGATGGTGTTCTGGATGCATGTTCCGAGGGATCTGAAGAACTTGTAAACATTCTCGCATCTTCGATGTGATCTTTTCTTTACGTTCGCCATCGTGTTCTATGTTGGTTACATATCCTGTGCGTCGGAGGACTGCTCGGCCTGTGGTTGTGAGCTTGAGTCTCTCGATCTGGTTGATGAGGTGCGCTTCCGCGAGTTCTTCCCAGGAGTTGTGAACTCCCATGCGAAGCAATCGGTCAGTGGAGGCGGTTGTCGGTAGTCCAAGGGCGAGCTTCGTGGCCTTTCGTATTAGAAGGTTTAGCTTTTGTTTCTCGGCTGTCTTCAGGTTGAGGTAAGGAGTTCCGTATGTAATGCGGCTGTAAAGGAGGGCTTGTACCATTTGCAATGTTTCGTGCTCTTTGAGGCCATTGCGGCGATTGGCCACGCGTCGTATCAGATGAGTAAGCTGTGCCACGGTGTTGTGTAGCCTGGGGAGTGTGGCGGAGCCGGACCCGTCCTTGTGTATATGGACTCCGAGGACTCGAAGTGAATCGACCTTCGGTATCGGGACTCCCTGGAGAAGGACTTGCGGGTCCGGTGCGTCGTGGCTTGGAGGCCGGCCCCGGGTGCGTGCCCCGAGTACTAACAGCTCGGATTTATCTGGGGCGCAGTGGAGGCCGCAGGTGTTGAGGTACCGTTCGATGATGTTGACTGCCTCCTGAAGACGGGTCTCCTGTTCGCCCGTGCTCGCGCCTCTCGTCCACAGTATGATATCAGCTGCATATAGAGCATGGGATATCCCTGGGACGGTGTCTAGGAGGCGGGGAAGGTTGAGGAGGGCCACGTTGAAGAGGAGTGGCGAGATTACCGAACCTTGTGGCGTACCCCTGTTAGGTAGGTGAAATGACTTGCTTCGGAGGTTGGCAATCCCCACCGTGGCCGTACGGTTGGTGAGGAAAGCGCGCATGTAGGCGTATGTTTTGGCACCGCAGCCGATATCTTCTAGATTACGGAGAATGGCTTCATGGCTCACGTTATCAAAGGCGCCCTTTACGTCTAGCGCTAGAATGGAAGACTTGCTGTGTTTGCTCAAATGGTCAAGAATATCTTCTTTTAGCTGGAAGAGGACGTCCTGCGTGGAGAGCATCTGGCGGAAGCCGAACATGGTGTGCGGATAGCGATCGTTTCCCTCGAGATGTGTGGTGAGCCGCTCGTTGACCATGTGTTCAAACAGTTTCCCGGCGCAGGACGTAAGGGAGATGGGGCGGAGGTTTGCGATGGAGATGGGTTTGTTTGGCTTGGGTACCATGGTTACCTCCGAGTGTTTCCAGCCTATTGGTAGCTCGCCTTTAATCCAGCAGTCGTTATAATACCGAAGGAGAGCCGTCAACGCCCGAGGGGGTAGCTGTCGAAGGTGCTTGTTCGTTACTCTGTCTTTGCCCGGGCTCGTATTGCGTGTTATCCTAGAGAGGGCCGCCTGCAACTCTGCCTGTGTGAAAGGCCGATCTAGCTCTTCGTTCGGCGCTCCTTGGTACTCTCTGGGGGTTGAAAGGTTGGTGGCAGTGGTTTGCGGGTTAGCTGAGCCGTGTAGCTTCATCTGAAGTTCTTGGAGTAGCTGATCCTCTGTGCCGCCATAGTTGTGGATTAGTCGGTGAATTGTATGTCTTTGTTGGGTTTTGGTGTGGGTGTCGTCGACCAGGGATCGAAGTATATGCCAAGTCTTCTTTGTGCTGAGGGTTCCTTGAAGTTGGTCGCAGAAGGATCGCCAGTTCTGACTCGCTAGCTGTTCAGCGTACTCCTGTGCCTGCATGCTTAATAGGGCAATTCGGCGCTGGAGATTGCGGTTGAGCTTTTGGCGTCGCCATCGTTTGAGGAGCGATCGCCGAGCCTCCCATAAGTGCAGTAGGTGGTTATCGACCGCCGGGTTGTCCTCGTCTAGTTGAATCGTCCTGGTGTGGCCGTCAGCCGCACCTACGATACCGTTTAGCCAAGATTCAACGTCTTCGATGTCCGAATCGTTGTCAAGCTCATTCCTATACGCATTCCAGTCAGTGAGTCGCGCCTTTCCTGTCTTGTGCGCGCGGTGAGATTGTTCAACCTCGATTTGAATTATGTGGTGATCGCTCCCTAGCGTGTTCGGGAGTCGGGTCCACGTGGCCTTTCGCACGTCTCGAGTGAACGTGAGATCAGGATTGGTGTCCCGGGACACGCTGTTGCCCACTCGGGTGGGTTGGAGCAGGTCATTCCATAACGTAAGACCGTGCTGCTGTGCGGCATCGTGAACCCGTGCCCCTTTCTTGGTGGTTGCGATGCGCTTCGCGTACGTCTCTAAGCCGCTTAAGAAAGACTGAAACTGAAATTTGACGTCGATGTTTTCACCACAGCTTTGGAGAAGCTTGTGCACAATTTCAACAAAAGCTAGCCAATACAGGGTAAAAGGCTTTGCGATGAAGTGAACGGAATCGCGCATGTCGCATTTTTTGTGTAGGTTGCGCACACTTTCTTATTAAACGAAAAGAGAGATTATAGCTTGAGTGAATCTTTAGTATAACGAAATAATAACTCGGATATTCTGACTGGTTCGCATCAGTCTGCCATTTGTATTTTGTGTGGCTGCAGACTCTTCTCATTTACTGCTGTAGTCTGAAAGCAAGGAGTGTTCGAATAGGGAAATTCCTGCCTATAATGAGTTATTCTAGAAAATCAATCCTCAAACACAAAATTGAATACCAAAAGCTTTCTTACTTGAAAAGAAAATGGTATGTAAAATTTACGTGTAATCCGTTTGGCAACATGCATCAAAAAACAATATCGCGTGAACTAAGCAAGTTATTAATCATCAAGTGCTTTCAATTATTTCATGTGCAACGACAAAACAGCAATAAAATTAGGTTTAAATAAATAATAAGACCTTCCTCACATGCGCATGTCTTATTCTATGTCCGTTAACGGAGGCACGTATATCACAAAAGGGTACACCGTTGAATTGTAGGGTTTTACGTGACAAACCCGTGCGTTGATTATCAAGCACGCCGTAATGGCGGACTCCAGATTAAGATTGACCACCAGGGCATTTTTAACGTGCCCTCGATGCACAGGACACGGGCGATTTTGCTTTTCGCCCCCATCGATATGCTGTCGCCACGGCCGGGTTTTTATCCCGCGACCTCGTGCTTAGCGGCGCAACACCATAGCCGTTAAACCACCGCGGCAGGTAGGGCACGTCATCCCAAATGAATACAGAAAGGCTACTACTAGTGAAGTCATCAACTGGGAAGCTTAAATTTAGGCAACGAATTTGCAAGCTGCCTAAAAGCGAGATACTGTTGTTTAGCGACAGCAAATTAAAGAGCACAGTTTGTTTGCAACAGCATATTGTTCAGAAACTGGTACCTTCGTGCTACGAATAAATTTCTCTTGAACAGTCCTGAACAGTGAACTGTCACTCTCTCTGCCACAATGCTGCATAAGTACAATTGTTACTTCAAGTGCTACTCTTAAAACGAGAGTTCAATAATTTCTAACAATAGGTACCAGCGCGTAGGACTACTCCGACCCCGTAATCTTAGTGTGGAATGAAACGTACAGGTACATTCATTGCTAAAGGAAACCTGTTGGCAACTGGGTATCCTCTTGCGGGCTGTGCACTTCCTGGTGCCTCTGATGCTAAGGTTCTTTATGTGTTGCAGCGGGTTCCAGAGGCGTAACCTTAAAGCACCCTAAATGAAGATAAAGCTGTTCGATAAAGCACATACTACATTTCACGTGCGAAAAGAACTAAAATAGCAAGGGCTTAAGCAATACCCTAACATGACTCAAAGCAAACGGGTGCCTCGCAGTACAGTGGAAACAGTTCGCCGTAGCGTGCCTGAAGCAGCGACGCGATATCGCGAATAAAACGGCGCTGAGCTCACTAAAGTACCGGTCAGGTTGAGCGAAAATTCGGAGACGTCAGGATGTTAGATTACTGCATTTGACCAATTAAAAGCAGGTGCAGCATCATGAGAAATAAAGACGGAACACCAGGATGAAGAGGCTTCCTGGCCAGGCCGTTATCTGCAAGCTCTGACCCCCAGCCCGACTACTTGCGTTCTGCCCGCGGACACAGCAGTGGGCGGGCCTGTTGGTAGAATGCCACGGCTCGGCAAAGTCTCCGAAGCTTTCTCTTGTAAGAACGCGGTGGCGGTCCTTGACTATTTGACCCGCTCGGGGGCACTTTAAGCTGCTCGGGTCGCAAACCCGAAGCCAGTTCTTCAATGCCTGGTCCAATGGCTAACCTTCCTACGTGGCTTCCTGCAGCTCCGCGTTCCACAAACGCACTTTGTCTATTCTCCACTTCAAAGCTTTGTGGGCCTCTAGGATTAGCTTCTTTTGGGAACTCCGTGGTTTCGCTTGATTGGTTCCTTTTTTTAAAAGCGAAGATTTTTTTGCGAACCTTGCCGGGTTTCGTAAAGGTAGGTGCTGCGGTCTGGCTGTTCCCCTGACGAATAAGTCAGCGAATCACAGCGGATTCCTCGCGCCGTGTTGGCCACTGGGTTCCACATAATGGCAGGGGCGGCGCCAGCCATTCGGGGGATACAAAAAACAAATAAGCTCGCCTTCGCACATCCGCGGCTGTACTGTAATGAGGAACTAAACAATTCTTACTAATTGAATGAATTTGAATTATGCTACGCACACATGCAACTGCTGCCTCTGAAGCCATGATGCGTTCAAAGTGCCCGTCGTACTCGCTAGTAGACAGCAACTCCGCTTAACAAAAGGTACGGTATAATTTGCGTGCGCTCGCGTTTGTGTCTGTGTGGGAGTGTGTGTGTGTACTCATATTTCGACTCCTTGTGCACTCGCACAAGCTTCACGGTATGTAGATTCCAACTTGCTGAATCTGTTGCATTTCAGCCTGAGGCATGTTCTCCCGTATTTTCTTTTGTTTTCTTGCTCCTTAATTCTTTCTCCTTAGCTCGTGGTCGTCTTCTTCCTTTTCTTCTTTTCACATAAGACCGTACTCGCATTCGCACATTTCAATCATCACAGTGCGTACGGAAGTAGGTTTGATGCACTATGCATCTACACAAAGAAGAGCCGGTGTCATCTCCCGCAAACATGGGAGCGGCTTGTATGTGCAAAACGCTAATGGTTTGCATTTATGTGCCCATTTCCCATGCATACCACCGTGACACATTTGAGACTCAGTCAACGAGTGTGTTTTGAATGTACCAGCACACGAGGAGCTCCCCTCACCAACATCCCAAAACAGGCTCACCCGAGTTTCGGCGCTACAAGGGTGCGTGCACAAGTGATAATTTAGAATGTCACAATTAGGATGGTAATTTTGAAAGAGGTTTTATAGTGACTAAAACACCAAGACTCATACCAATGCCGTATCAACTTACCAGTCACAGGTTTTTGAGATAGCACACTCACAACGAAGCACTCTTCAGTTACGTACAGAAAACTGCAATTTGGCGGTGGCAAGGAAAAGCCAGCCAAAGCTGCATACAGACAAACAGAGCAAACAAACACTTTACACGCTTTGTCAAGTGCGCATTCAGAATTTTCCTTCAATAAACCTAAGAAAGGGTGTTGTGAGGACAGCAAGGTAACTTCTGCGCATTTCTAACACTAGTATATGCGAGCGAGCGTCTGCGCCATATCAACTGTTATTAGTTCTTCAGTTTACAAGACAATCGCATCCCACCCCGAAGGGTGTCCCACGGGCTCACTCGTGAGCATTAAGAACTTATATAGGCTATACATTCCGAGGAGCGCGAAAATAAAGCTTTCCCTTTGATGACAGACGTCCATCGTATGCACTTCCCTAAAGAAAGAATACACAAGAACACCTTCAAAGGAATACTAAGACTGCCGTTTGCGTCAACAGTATTGGTATTTACGAACGTCACCATGATTCTTGAGAAAACGAGCAAGCGGGACGTAAAAATTGATTCCTAGGCTGTGCCATGTTAACGAAAATCGCAATATCAAAGTACTGTATTACGCTGTCCAGTATTCACTGTGAAAAGTAGCCAACCCACCGTTTCAGTAGTTAAGAACTACTACATATGGTGTTTGTGGCGATAAATTGTGCTCAAAAACCTTGCGAATTCACCCTTTAGAGAGAAATGTTTACAATGAAAAATTTTACCGGCCTGCACATTGAAAAAGTGCGGATATCACTAAGGGACGCCATCTAGATTTTTCTTCTCACAGAAATCAATGAGCGATGAACATAACTATTACCAAGCGTTATTTGGTACTAGGAAATGAATATATTTTCTTGCTCTTGGAAAAATCAACAGTTATTTCAATGACACCACGTTGATCACGATGTAACTTCCAGCAGCCAGCCATCAAGCGCGTTTTCGCTTGTAGAGCAGTTATTTTCTGAAATATGTGTGTATTTTACGATTTTATTTTCTTAAATTAAAATTCATTTTGATGCATTCAATTCAATAGCGGCGGTGATGAAATACCATGGCGCCCTCTACCGGAAGCGCGCCGTTGACGTGGCATCCGGAAGAGCACAGTGCGCTCCGCTTTGCTTGGCTGCCGCCGTTCCAATAGAACACCGCGCAGGCGCCCTCCTGGACCTTTATATTAGCGCTTTGAAAGTGACGAAAGTTTTTCACTATGAAATGGATTCTCATGCGCAAAGAAAACACAAAAACGCTTCGCAGACGCTGCGGCTGGATAAAATCAATTAAACGGACCCTTAGTGCGCATGCCACCACGTGGTACGCCGAACTGGCTTGCGCGAAAAAAAAGCATTCGTTGAAAGGATAAGATACAAAACAACGTTTTCGTGTTGTATGCTGTGTCTATATGCGCAGTCAGTGATGACAATGCAGTAATGCGGAGAAATACATGTACTGTGCGAAATTAAACAGAGGGACGTAGTGAAGGACAGGGTCGAGCGCTAACTTTCAACAACCTATATTCTTCGTTGCTCTCCAATATATGTCCTTAGTCGCACATACGCAAACCGCGTACTCACATTGTCAGAGCCATAGATTAGAGGAAGCAGCGCGAGAAACCCTGCTCACTATCCATCAAAGAAATAGATGTGCCACTAAGGCCAGCTTCCCTCTAAGAGGTATATAGAAAGCTTCCATCAGCTCCCAGGTAGTGGTAGCTTGCCTTTTACCCAAGATCTTTTACCACGCAACTGTACTTGGCTCTGCCGCGAGAACCCCATGCGCATGCGCGAAAACGAAAAGACGAAGAGAGGCGCGCGATTGCATGCGCCCCTAGTGACATCGTTGCTCTCCGTCGGAGCCGAGTGCGGCGCAGCAGTTTGTTACCGGCTCCGAAATGGTTAGGCCACACGTCATACGTACTCCTGAGGAGTAGGCAGCTTTCGATTAGTAACTCCGCGAGCAGAACCACGAAGGAGCTCGTCTGTGCCGTGCCGATGCTGCAGCCCGGGCACATGAACAGACTCGTGCAGCCCTGTTCATTAAACTGTTCGTTAAACGACGGCTTACCGGGTACCGAGGATCCGGTAAGCCGTCGTTTAACGAACAGTCGGAATTATTGCAGTGATAAACACCGGGCCGCAACCTTCAGCTTCGCGGGTTAACTGCCTGTACGGAGTGCTTGAGGGCGATTTTATTTTTCGAAAATCCGGAACACACATACAAGCTTGATATTGCGCGGGCAAATGAGCATTTACTTTATTTTTAATTGAGCGTTCGAGTTGCTTTGCACGATCGTTAACACGACAGGTTAGCCCTAGATATGACTTTCCACAGGGCAGTGGAATATCGTAGACAACGCGAACCCCGCATTTCACCTACCCCCGAACGTGATTTTTGCAGCACCTCTGGGTTTTTTCTTCTTTTCATAAGAGATCCTGGGACAAAGCCCAGCCAGCTCGGATCGGAACATTGCGCCTTCTCGCTAGCTTTTTCAGGCTGTGGGATAGGTGATGCATATGCGGCAGCATTTCTGCACGACTCCTAATTAGCCGCCCGGTGTTCACCCTGGAACGCACTGCTTCTGTTTCTCGCAGAAAAGCACTGAAATTGTCGTTACGGCCGCGCAATTGTAGCCGGCATTAACCAATCGCCTTACCTGATCATTGGAACCACTCTGCGTTGCATGTGGCCGCGATATCCTGAGAATGCTGATCCCATCAAAACATTAACGATCCCCGTCTTAACTAACTGAAACTGCGCAGAACCATATGGAAACAGCTCCTTTCGTGCTCTGGGGCTATACGTCCAACGTACATGATCGCCTAAAAACAGACCCTTACTACGTCCATGTGCTGAATTTCGCGCAGTACGTTCATACCTCGCTGTATAAACCAACTCCCCTAACAAGAACTTTTACTAAATGCAGCACTCGCGCGCACTCGCACAGAGTGACTGCTCGTGTGCCTGTATGTGCAGCAGTGCTCACTCGATATATGTTTCCCTGCTGCCTTTTAAATAGAAACTGTACCTTAGCAAGTTACCCCCAACATCTGGTATTGGGTATGTTTCTGGGCACTTATCAGAGGCCGTTCCTTGGGACAGTGCCGTGTAAAAACGTGGGCCGAAATATGCTAATAGGCACGTGCCCGCATGTTCTTATTTTCCTGAGTCCTTTGGCGTCAATCACCCGCCTACGCCATTAAGCCCGTGGCTAATTCTATTTCTCCTGCCTCATCGAAAGTGAGGGAGAGTGAGCTGCACGAAAACAAAAACGCTGCTACAGAAAGCAGTTGCGGCTCTGACGTACGCAAGTAGCCTTTCCAAAACGTTGGCTCGAGCGGCGTTCTTTTCCATTGGTGCTCACAACTTTTAAACGTCGCGGACATTTAGGTGACAGCAAGTTCTCACGTCTCCAGTATTGTATTTGAGCAGAACACAATCTATGCGGCCTTTTACTGTCAGTGCGAGTTCATCGCGCTGCAGATTATCTTACAATAATTTATCTGGTGGAATGATTTTCTCGCCGATACGGTCACACGGCAACCAAGTTTTTGTGACCCTTAGGACGTAAGCATGATATAGAGAGAATTGATTTTCTACTTATTTATTTTGGTTAAGGGGACTTCTCGCATTAAGATTAAAAACTCGGTAGGACTGTTCATCCTGCCAAGGAAGTGTCAGAGGAAACTCTGCTTGTATTTGGTGCTACGGACTAGTAGTAGCTTCGTCCCACACGTTATCTGCGATTTATCAAGCATCCCACACCTCATCACACCTTGTCTACATTCTAGTAAACGCTCGTAGCCTAGAAGTACATTGCGACCTTGCGCTTTGAATTAATTCCCGCAATACAAAAAATTTGACTTATTTTAACTGGTCTTTTCATCGCGGTGACATGTTCAAACGAGTCGCTCTTCTCAATTGAAAGAGTACTGCAACAAAATGACTTTTTTATTGTAGTAGAGGAAATGTAGAATACATGATCTAGGCTTCGCACAATTTGTACAGATCCGGTGGCCCCCTTTCATAGTCCTAGCCCGTACTTTAAATTTACTTCAAAAAATGTGACTAAGGCCTCTTTGTTTCAGGTGCTTAGGATTTCATTCAGATACCTCAGGGGAGTCTAAAACTGCAAATCTCCGATCCGCACGTTGGCCCGTCGTCTTCTTGATCGTCTTCTGGGTCTCTTATATAAACTCGATGTGTTATTTCGGAGTATGCATCCTTTTAACAGTCGCAGTCGGCTCAACAGAATAACGACTATACCTCAACAAAACGACACAATACGAGCCATTTTTTTGTTGTTTAATATTCGCCAACACAGCCGGTTGATTTATTGTCTCACAAACACCAACATGTAGTCCGCTTTCAAGGAGAAGTTGGAGACAAAGCACTGACACCGTCGCCATTGTCCTGTGGTTTGTAATTTGACATCTATTGCAATACCTCGTTTGCGGTTGTCGACCATGCGTACGTTTGTAAAATGTCTATTTTTTATATAAGATGCCGGCTAGGTAAACGTTTATTAAGAGCACGTACACCACATTATAACACTTTGAATACTTTTTTTTACTCTCTCTGGCACTGCTGTCAACAGAGTGGGGCAGTATCAGAAATAAATGAATTGGAGGCGTGCGAAAGAGAAATCTTGGAATTGAGTCGAATACGACTATTTGAAGAAAAGAAACACCTACCATTGTTCATTCTAATATCTAATATCTGGAATTTCTAAACAAACAGAAATGTAAAGGTTGCCTCGACTACGTTTACAAGAAACGTTCATTTCCGTCCATAGACCTTACTAATGCCGCTACCAGTCGGGTTTTATTTCAACTGAGAACGTTTTCAAACAGAAATAAAGGAAACGGGATTAAATTGGTGCACCATGGCAATGACAGTAATGACACAAAGGTACAGCCCGTCACCATATGCACGTAGCAGTGCGTAGCCGTCGCTGAAAGAGCAAAACGCAGAATTGACGCAACGCGCATTCTTTGAAAACAACTAAACTTAGTGAGCTCGGCCAAAAGATTCTATCGCCAAATCAAGGCAAGACATTCATAGGCAGCTTAAGGAGAGGCATGCTTGTTCAATGACTATAAACGGTGTTGCAGAAATGATCTCCAGGCGTTCGCTATAGAATTGATTTGTTTGTGGAGGAAGCATGGTTGTCCTAAGCAGAATCATTTGGAAGTACCTCCACTTGCATTGATTTTTATTCCTGTATACTGCAACAAACACTGTTGTCCTTATAGCATACGAACTAAACGAATACATGGGAATTTGGAATAAAAAAATCTGGGACCAAATACCAATCGAAGAACAAAGTATACTGGATTCATGTTCGAAATTTCAAATATACGCACTCTCATCAAATAAGTTTGCATGATTACAACATGATTCCTACATTTATAGGCGCCTTGATGATTATGAGCTTTATCTGCTCTAAATATTGACGACGTGACTCGGTAACTGAAATGTTAAAAATATGTAACTTGGAACCACTGGAATCAAGAAGGCAGAAGCAGCGATTGAAATTGCTTTTTTAAATACTACACGCAGATGTGAAAATAAACAAGGATTATTATCTAACGCCCTTTCGCAATAGGTTACCACGAACAACACGCAGTCATTCATGCAACCAATAATAGCTCGAACAGACTTATTTCGCTTTTCTTTCCTTCATGACGCTATTCAAATGTGGAATGAATTACCGAACGATGTGGTACAAAAAATGCTATGAGTTATTTTGAGGTTGGTCTTGATAAGTATTTCGCTCAAACTGTATAGCTTATTATTTGTTCCTTGCATGTAGCTGTGTTTTTTTTTCTACAAATGTTCTATGTGTTACAAACGTTCTCCTATAAATGATCTTCAATGTTTGTTCTATGTACAATTGAATTACTGACCTTCCCTCTTACGACGCTCAAGTGAGGGTTAACAGTATGACTAAATAAAAATAATAGGTTCATCTATACCTAACATTGTGTTTTATTTTAGCAAGCATGCGCATTTTAAAAATTGATCCTGGATGCGGCCTTACGACGTCAAATCTGTTGACGTAGATTTCACAGCACACGTCAAGCTATTCTCAGGATGCCCACCGTAGCTGTATATGTCAACAAGAAGATACTGACGGCATCGGATGGTCGCAAAGTGTACGTCCAACGTGTGGAAAAAAGGGCTAGCGTTCACCTTTTCAAAGCTTTTAAAATGTCAACAAACGAATTGGAGACCGTCATGGAGGTGACAAAGCCCGGCGTGCATCAAAGTATCTGGTAGAGAATCTGCCTCGGCAGATATTTAGAGCAGATAAAGGTCATAATCATCAAGGCGCCTGTAAATGTAGTAGTCATGTTGTAATCATATGAACTTATTTGATGAGAGTGCGTATACTTGAAATTTCGGACATGAATCCAGTATACTTTGTTCTGCTTTGGCTAGAATGATTGAATTCGGGTCATCGTACTGCATCTGAACCTTGTTCAGTACTAGCATGTTCTCGCCAATATAAAAAATGTTGCTATGACAAGGACTGAAATATCTTCGTGAATGTAGAATGCGAACGAATTTGCACGAATCAAACGAATTTGCGAACGAATCAAACAAACGAATTTGCACCAAAATATAAGTACATGGGTAGTGTAGAGCAGTTACAGCGTTGCTCTATTTGCAATGAGCAGACGTTGTTATAGCATCCATTCGAGGAGCTCCGAATGTAATCCGGCCATTTGGTGTTGCTGGGAAAGCACACATCGACGTCATGGAAGCAGATGCGGCAGTTGTTGCAGCAAAGACGAGCACTCCGATCTGCACGGGCTGTTCCAAAAAAGGCACGAAATGCAACACAAACAAAATAAGCGCTTACGCGAGGGAAAATATCTCTTTACCTGTTCAGCATGCTTATGACCGTCGCATACTAACGTAAAATATGGTAAAACCAACTGGATATGTTGGACGTAATTCCATATAAACACGGCTGGATTCGACTACCGTACTTGTAAAGAAAGTTGGAGGGAGTCTTTGAACGTACCTTTAGAACACAGTAACCCATGGAACATTTTATCGAGTGGCAATGAACTCCAAGTCTGATTTCCACTTCTTTGCACTTTCAGGGATGCAGGGATGCGACGTAACTTCCGGATTCTCTCAGATGAGCTCTCCGCGTTCGTAGCAGCGTATGTCCTCAGCATGCGCCCAGACATAACACCGGATTGTACCACCGCATTCCTTATTCGATATCAACGAGTACAAACGCGTCCATTGTGCGAATTCCGTATTCGCTTAGGGTCATTTCACATGCTGTGAAAATTTAAGGGAAAGCGCACTCTACTAGCATGAACTCTACCACAGTAGACCAGGCGTTTCACGAATTGCGTCTGAATTTTTTCGAAATATGAAACGTGAGGTGTTTGACTTATTTTCCCTGCATTGCTTAGAGCCCTTAGGCATACAGTAAAAGATCATTCGGTTTAGCAACCAAAAAAGGAATTGTACAAATTACGCAAATCACGCTTTTACCCAAAGGAACCACCGGCTCTCATTTGAAACGCCTTTCCGAGCTCCTAAGCGTTTCCGGAATTCCCAAAAGTTGACGCTGCTATAACTTCTGCAGCATTATATATTCCATCAAGTTTACCGCAGTAATACGAAACTGCAAGTCGGAGGCGAGGCTTGCCAGCCCTTGCTAGCCTTCCGTGTGTGTCTTAATTGCTTGTGCCTAACCGTTGCGCAACCATGAAGTAGGCGAGGTCGCGGTTTGAGATGGAGGAAGGAAAGCGTAGGAGAAGCATAGGGTAGCACGCATGGAGCAAGGAAAAAGATAGGAGGGAGCATACCGCAACGCGAATGAAGCCAACCTGATTGCCCAACACGCGATCGTGAGTTGGTTTTAGTGATGCGACTATGGCGGCAAAACCGTGGCAGGGCAGCCAAACAAGTGTGCACCGAATAAAAACGACTGGCATAGCTTCTGGGAACCAAACGCCTCGGCAAATGTCTATTCTTGCTCCATGATCTCGACACAATAGGTCACGTGTTGGGCCATCACTGTGGCTTCACGAAGCGTTCGCTTGCCAAGGCTGGCTGCGTGCGTGACGTAATGCTCCTTCGTCTATTTTTACGTCCTCCATGCTGGCACGCATCAGTTGAAGATTGTGTGGTGGAAGTCACGTGTGTTTTTCGCAATGTAGCTCTGGGACTAGTGTGACAAACATCAACGTTGCCATAACAACCGCGCTCCTGAAGCTCACCCTCCTGCTGTAGGCGTATAAAAAATCAGTTTATTTCTACCCGTGTCTTTCTCGCAGCACATTCTGTTCGATAGACAAGCTGACTGTGGAAAGTGGTGAGTAAGTTTGAAAGTTCCGTTTAGGGAATATGAGTGTGAAGGTCGGCCAACTACAGAGACACTCAAGAAATCAGGACGCGGGTCTTCATCGTCTTCTTCAACGTGCCACAGAAAATGACCGGGGCACGTCAGCTCCACTAAAACTGTAACAGAACATTTGTAGGCTTTGTTTTGACTCGCGTCGGCAGGACACGTGTCGAGCGGGTCGTAGCAATGCAAATTCAAAGCTCGCGCCTATCTGCTTCGGCGAGCTGATTGAAGGCGCAACAGCAGATGGCACACCGACATGGCTGCACTTTCGGCTTCAAAAACGTGACCTTAGGGCCTCTGCTATTTTGTTTCTTTCCTCCATGTGTTTCGACAACCACGCTCGGATGAAGTTCGTGCAGCTGCTTACAGCAAGCTGTGACGTCACTCGTGGGCATCTACTAAGGACCTGACAGTTGCGCTCATCCTGCTCTTCCCTTTCTCTTTTCGGAATAAAATTAGCCGGAAAACATGACGCTGTAAAAGTAAGCAGCGTCAAGCATTCGCAATTCTGAAGGCGGTTATGAGTACCGCGTTAGGTGCGCTTACTGTCTTCCATTGGAATCAACCGCAATGCATTTTCGTTAATCGGTTAACTAGCCTTATGTGGATAACTACTTGAGTGAACCACACATCGAGTCATCTTCAAATGCATAACTTTCTTTTTATATATAATTTCTTTTCTCATGTTGCCTTTTTTAAACCAATGTCAAAGGGATTTTGTCAAGCGTGCGATATATTCCACTGCGCTTAATGGCATTGTCCAGCCTGATGAACACGTGTATGTTTGTAGAAAAGGCTAATGGGTTCCTGCAAATGGGATGCATCTGCTTACACATTTGTAGGAGTGAATTTGCACGTAAATGTTACTTCACCATACTAAAGACACAAACAAGACCCTTTTCGATCAAGCTATAGATGGTAAAATTATATCTTCACTTGCTATAGACCAATTGTATTAAAATATTTTTGTATGCTGCCTAACTTTGTCACCTGTGACATGCGCACAAAGAATTCATTCCGTGTAAATCAATGCCTCAGCTAGTGCGCAGCAGCCTTTCGGCTCTTTCCTTCACTCGTCATACGCAGTTGCGTGGGCTAGTTTCCTAAATGGTGCAGTATAGTTATTGTTAACAGAAATATGCTTTTGCAGGTAGTGTGCCAATTGACTGTCGGATAAGCGGTTTTAACTGCATATGCGATAGTGTAATTAAAGCTTGTAGATTCAATTGTACTACAGCTTAAGAGGTAACCATGTGTATGTTGACGTCGACCAATATCCTCAATACCAGATCTATTGAAATGATCCAAGCGCAGCGAATTAGTGTACTGACTATTCTTCAGCGAAACTGTGTAGTGTTGTTTTACCTTGATATGAACTCAAGAAAAGTTCATGTTAAAATTGAGAAATTTATTTTTGTATGGTGGTTCAACGAAATGTAGATTTCTACACGGTCTAAGACAATAATTTTGCTACTGTGCTAATTCAACGGCGATAGGTAATCCTCGGTACAGTCATCAATCCTGTTCTAAATAAAGCGCTGATTACTTGAGAAAATTGGATCATAATACCGAAGAGTGGTGTTTAGGATTTTACGTCCGAAGAAGTTTTATGTTATAAACTGCAAAGGCTTCTTCGATTCCGCTTTAGCTAGCTTACTAGAGAATACCAACCTCGCTTTTCATTGTGACACGTCGTCATAAGCCTCATGATAAGGTATTTATGGATGGTTTTCTTCAGCTGGTGTTATTTTGGTCTGATTTTAGAACAGAACCTACTTGAAATACCTGCTTAAGAATATCCTTCTGCGGTTTATCAGCGACTCAGCTAACACCCTCAGGCCATCTCGCGTTTTTTTACGGATATAAATACTGCTGCCTATTGGTACTTTCTACAAAGCACGGCTCGCTGTTTTGCGCATTCTATGTGCAACATCGTGGCGAGGTAGACATTTCGCCCAGGTGAAGAGTGAGTTGCCTTATCTTTTTTGTTGGAGTCATAGCAGTTTCAAGAACACATCACTATAATCAAGCCATTTGCCAATATATTTACCGTTTTGTGTACACCACAGACAACACTATCACTTGTTGGGAGAAATAATAATAGCTGTCTTTTTCCATTCTTGTCCTAGTAACACTTCTTATATCGTCGAAAACGGGATTCCCATACCATTACTCAATCAGGTTTAGGCCCTGTACGATGACCCGAATTCAAACATTCTAGCCAAAGGGGGCTCTGCCGAGGCGGCACCTCTGCCAGATTTATTAATGCACGCCGTGCTTTGTCACCTCGATGACGGTCTTCAATTCGATTGTTGACATTTTAGAAGCTTTGAAAAGGTGAACGGCAGCCTCTTTTTTCCCCCATTGAACGTGCAGTTTCTGACGATCCGATGCGGTCGGGAAACTGCAACATTTTCTCCATTCAGTTTGCTTCGCTGACCGTTCTTGAAGTTGCTCTCAGTTTTTGCTCGTGCAAACCTGCGAGTGACCCTTGGTGATAATTCTTACAGAAGTTTATTGGCGCATGGGCCCGATGTGGCCAAATAGCGCCAATGTCGTGATTACAGGCTGTCATTGGCGTGTGAATATTGAATATCGACACGTGGACGAAACATGGCGCTATAGAGACCTAAAAATATTCCTTGAAAAGTGCGTAAATATATGCGCAAGAAGAGTAGACAATGATACATGGCGTATGCTATGAAGAAACGATGTATTAGAAAGAGGTGATATACCAAAATACGTCGCTACAAGTAGAACTATTGCCTCTGTAGTAGTAATGGGAAGATGCGCTATAAATCTCGTAGGCTTATGACGCGCCATAAATCTAGATCTTGTAAAAATCTTTAAATCGATTTATGGTCAAAGATTGGTTCTACTCGAAGAACGATTACCGGGTGTAGGCAAATGTGGCATCGGTGTGCTAGTGGGAAGCGGTCTTTTCGTGCAGCCTCTGCTTCCCGACACTGCACCACGACAGGCAGAATGGTCAGCCTCACATCGCACCTTCCACAGTGCGGAGGATCACCACTAGTAAGCAGCAAAGAATGGGTACCGTATGTGTGTCCTATTATCAGTCGACAAAACATGACATCACTTTGGCACGGTTTTGTTACTGAAGTCCAATTTCGTATCCGCGGTTTTATTAAATGAACTTTATAAGAGATTTCATGGTTGCATATAGATAGCCAAAAGTTTCTCGGCTTTCTGCGCATCGCATAAAAGTATTCATTTTTGTGGGAGGGATCGCTATGGTAGAGTTACAGACTCTCGTTGTTATGGACCTTGCAAGTTCGTCAGCAAGCATATTAAAACGTGTACTTATATTTATCGGGCGACCCCGTTTCGCCGCCTAAGAAATCTTATCGCACAGCGCGGGACGCGCCTGCATGTATCCGAAGTTTCTGGAATGTTATCGATGGTTCCATCCACTGTCTGTGACCGAAACTTGTGTAATCTGATTGCATGTGTGCGCGACACGAATAATGTAGAACTTTGTGGAAGGCACCCATGTCCCAACGATTAGTCGGGAACGTTCAATGACTACTGTATAAAAGCCGACGCGCTGGACCCGCTGATCAAATTTTCGACGATCGCCGACCGTGTTCGCCGCTATCGTTGTGCTCTAAGTGTAGCCTGTTTTTCTGGGCACAGGTTCGCCCAATAAAAGTTAGTTTTGTCCTTCACAGTATTGCTACTGTGTCCTTCAACTTCACCACCACGCGACATCTGGTGGAGGTGCAGGGTAATTGTGGTTGCACCTCAGGAACTCCAAGCGATCGGTGCACCTCTTCTTTCACGATGTCGGCGATCGAGGCTACTTGAGGCTGCGACGATGGCAAGACCTAGCGCAGTTCTTCACGCACAATGGCCCTCATGATCTTGCACAGATCAACCGTGTCCAGTGATTGAATTCCGGCGTAGCTTGTTGGCTTGATGCGTCGGTCGAATTGCCGGTTCCGCAATTCCAGTGTCTTCTCGATGCTCGTCGCCTCACGAAGAAACTGGTCGATGGTCTTCGGTGGGCTTCTTACCGACCCGGCGAAAAGTTCCTCTTTTTAACCACGCATCAGTAGGCGGACATCCTTCTCCTCGAACATTTCTGGGTCGGCGTGGCGGAACAGACGGCTCATTTCCTCAGTGAAGATCGCGATCGTCTCATTCGGCAGCTGCGCTCTGGTCTCCAGTAGAGCTAGGGCTCGCTCTTTTCGCACGACGCTCGTAAATGTTTACAGGAAGCCACTTCAGAAGAGGTCCCACGTCGTCATGGTGGCTTCTCGATTCTCGAACCACGTCCTGGCGGCGTCCTCCAATGTGAAATAGACATGTCGTAGCTTGTCGTCGCTTGCCCAGCTGTTAAACGTAGCGACCCTCTCATACGCTTCCAGCAAGCTTTCCGGGTCCTCAAACGCGGAACCGCGGAACTGCGGTGGTTGCCTGGGCTGCTTCAGCACTATGGGGGACGCTGGGGCTGCCATTGGGGTTGCCTTGGCCACAATCTTCTTGGTCTTCTCAGGTGGAAGACCGTGCTCCGGGGGCAGCTGTTTAAGACGGCGGCTTGCTCCAGGGTCCGGGACTACGTTGGTGTTCTGTTTGTGGTCCGGGCTTGGATCACGGCTTGTCGGGGGCGTCCCGTACATGAACAAAAAGCACCTCCACCAGATGTCACGTGGTGGTGACGTTGAAGAACACAGTAGCGATACTGGAAAGGACAAAACTAACTTTTATTGGGCGAACCTGTGCCCACAAAAACAGGCTACACTTATAGCACAACGATAGCGGCGAACACGGTCGGCGATCGTCGAAAATCAGTTCAGCGGGTCCAGCGCGTCGGCTTTTATACAGTAGTCATCGAATGTTCCAGACTAATCGTTGGTACCCGCGTGCCTTCCACAAAGTTCTACACCATTCGCGTCACGCGATGAAATGAGATAACACAAGGTTCGGCGACAACAGACGGCGGATAGAAGCATCGATAACTTTCCAGAAACTTCGGATACATGCAGGCGCGTCCCACGCTGTGCGATAAGATTTGTTAGGCGGCGAAACGTGGTCGTCCGATAAATATAAGTACACGTGTCAATATTGTCCAATATGCCCCTGTGCCTTAGCACCCAACATATGATATGTTGGTTACACGCATAGATAGTACAGAGAGATGAGTAGAGGTCATCGACTAATAGATTGCTATGTTGCTGTAGAGGCACTAAAGCTTTTTACTATATTTAGGGAGTCATATCGATTTCCGAGAACGAAGACCAGACTATGCATAGGATACGCGATTTAGTGACTTTCGTGCGTGTGTGTATAATACTGGACAGGAGTACTTCGAATGGAGTTTGAGGAGGTGCATACGGATGTGTATCTATGGGGCATGCTTTGTAACTTCGACAAATGCTGTGAGTTCTATTCTATTAGTTGACATATCCACGGTGACAACAGCCTTGTTGGAGTCAACAGTGGATGCACAAGTTGTGGGGCATACATTACCACACTCAGATTACTCAAGTGTTTTGAGAAAGGCGTTCTCCGTTGAAAGTCTGTGTTGAAATAGTGTGGTAGACGTCAAATCGTGAAGGGCTTTATGACACTGGTGCTCGGGATTATAGTGAACTTTCAGGAAATATGTGAAGCTTATAGATGTTTTTTTTTTTTTGCAGCTGGAGTGACAACTCATTGGATTGTACGTAGAAAGGCCTTATACTACTCGTTCTGAAGGTGCCAGTGGCCAGGCGAATTCCTAAATGGTGAGTCGGATCCAAAACCTTCAATGCACTTTCAGTGGCAGAGTGGTACACCGTGGAACCGTAATCCAAACGTGACCGTATGAGGGTTCTGTAGAGCTTCATTAAACAGCCCCTGTCACTACTCCATGTCGTGTGCACAAAGATTTTAAGTATGTTCCTTCTTTTTAAACATTTAGCATTCAGATACTCGATATCTGGAATGCATGTAAGTTTAAAGTGTAGTATGACACCAAGAAACTTGTGCTGTGTGTTCACACATCACCGCTGACCATGGATCTGGATAGTCTGCAGTGGAGCAACGCCCGAGGGAGCCTTGCCGTACCATGTTCTTTGTCGCTAAAAGCAGTTGTTCCTTTACGCTATTTCAGGAAGCTACATTAACATACCTCAAGTTTGATCACATTAACGATATTTAGGGAGAGTTACGGCGCCAAATAAGGCTCGTGGTTCGGCCTACGTTTAAAAGCATTTTTGGCTGCGTCAGTAGAATGTACATATTTCTACTTCGATGCTGCTTCGTCTGCTTAAGGTAGTAAATGCTGTATAGATGGGGTTCTGCGAAAACGTGATTGTGCCAACGTGGCTAGGGGATCGGTTTTCTAACGAAACATGTAGTGGCTGTTTGTGTTCACTACGATATAGGTTAAGGATTAGAGAGAGAAAGTAAAAATCCGAAATCAGCAAAAGTCCTGTACAGAAAGCTGAAAATTTTGCAACCTGTCGATAACATTGCACGTACAAAAGCTATCGCAAGTCGGCCTATTTATTGGCAGAATGCGTTGTTGCGCAAGTTGGTTTGGTATTTGGAAAGATTGGATGCGCCTTGTTGACAATCACAAGACAATCACAATCACAAGGAACGGGCGCCTATGAGAGGCGCTTTGAAAGCAGAAGGGCAGCGGATTGGGTGAGTTGGTGTTCCATGGTGACAATAAAATTCAAACAGCGCTAGACGACAGGACCAGAAAGAGGAGGAGCCAAACACGGCGCTGTGGCTTTCAAAGCCACAGACCTGCGCGACACACGCAGCACATCACAGCTCAGTCTTCAGGAGCGGCTCCATAGGAGCTGCATTTCCCTCCCCACGCTGTACAGGGTGTTCACGGCGACGTCTCTTCGCGTCACCTTCACGAGAACGGCCTGAAGTGTCCACCCGGCGCCGATGGCGAGCTGCGGCTTGTCTTGCTCTCTGCACAGCGGTCTGCTGAGCCCGATGTGGCGTCGCAGCTGCGCGCGTAGCTCTGCGATTGGATCCGTGAGCTGTGGCTTGCACCTTCCGAGGAGGCGCCATAACGTGTACCGAATAGTAGACTCGTGTATCCAGACTATGCGGCTCACATGTCCTTCAACTTGTTTCCCAGTGAAATGGCGCTCATCTCACATATTTATTTATTTATTTATTTATACATACTCCAAATCCCAATACGGATTATGCCAGGAGGGCAAATACATGGCAAAAAATTGAAATAAAAAGAAATAAAACATGATACCACCAAATGTAAGAGATACTAGAGGTTGGATTGCGCAACATTTCGACTAGACACACAGAAGAGAAACACACACCACAGAGCACTACTTGCATTCCCTGTGTAAGGGACACAACAAAAACTACAAGCTTGAATTACACAGACAAAAGACATTGGCACTTGGTTTATATGAGGACAAAGGCAAAATCATAATCACTGTTTCAAAATTGCAGGGCTATCCAATCGCGTTCAATTGGTTTAAAGAAACGAGCTAAACATGTGCTACGGGTAATGGAGGGGGTCAGGTTATTCTATTCTGTGACCGCCAGGGGAAAAAACCAGAATTTGAGGGCAGCTGTCCCCTGGCAGGGCAGGTTGCGGTTGATGATGATTATAAGGGTGTTTTATTGCTATCCCTTTCGAAACGGGGTGCTTACAAAGAGTACTCTAGCGTGTTTGAATAACAATTTAAGGTCCAGCTACATGAAGCATACAACTGCTATATGTCGGGACACCTGGTATACGTGAAATATCCTCTGCAAAGTTTGTATGTATCAAAGCTACTCGGTGCGCACTTCGTGTCACGTCCAGTGACACGATACGATTCAAATGATGACGATCCAATGGCATTCCCTGTGAAACGGGACGGTGACGCACAGTCACCAAGCCTGCTTTTATAATACAGGTCTGTCATACATGTGTTTCATTGCATCTAAGTGTATACATCTCAATATTCTTTCTTTTTTCAAGACTTGTGTACGTTGCACCGTTACCCATGCAATTGCTATATGGCCCAGAACGTGGTGTAATATTGCTACGGCACAATATGCGCGATCACGAAAGGCCAGCAGTGTGAAGACGACGACGACGATTAGAAGCTAGCGCGGGCTGTTGCCTCTTGGCCAAGCGCAGCGTATTTTCCTTGTAAATATATTTGTACATAGCTTTTCGTCTGCGTCTTCCTACGTAACATATCTGGTGGAGGTGGACGTTCCCTGTACCTCGTCACGGAGCTTCGCAGTGGACGGTACGTCGAGCCTTCCTTCATGGCTCCCGGCGACGACAACCCGACTCCGCCGGCTCCGACACCTGCTGCCACTTCGACGACCTACATCACTCTCCCCGCTCCCCGTGATCCTGGCGTATTCTCGGGCCAAGATGGGGAAGACGTCGATGACTGGATCAGCCTGTATGAACACGTCAGCCGCAATAACCGGTGGGACCCTACTATTATGCTCGCCAACGTAGTCTTTTACCTCGGTGGCACACCTCGAGTTTGGTATCGCACGCACGAAGATGAGCTCACCAGTTGGGATTCACTTAAGACACAGCTTCGAGACTTGTTCGGCAACCCCTACGGTCAACAACTTGCCGCGCAGAAGGCGCTTTCCGGCCGTGTGCAGACGTCAACAGAGCCCTATGTCACGTACATTCAGGACGTCTTGGCTCTGTGCCGCAAAGTTGACACCCACATGAGTGAGTCAGACAAGGTTTCCCACATCCTCAAAGGCATTGCCGATGACGCCTTCAACTTGCTCGTTTGCAACAACGTAGCGACGGTGGATGCTGTTATAAGAGAGTGCCGCCGCCTGGAACTCGCCAAAAGCCGACGTATTGACCAGCAGTTTGCCCGTCTGCCCAACACCCCAGCGACATCTTCCTGTGCCGACGCTCCTCGTCCCAACAACACTGCCGATGTTACCAGGATCGTCCGGCGTGAGATCGAGGCCGCCTATCCGGCTGCCTTCGACTCCAGTCCCACCAACACATCTGCAGTCACGGTCTCACTGATCCAGGCAGTTGTCCGCCAGGAGTTTGAAAACATGGGTCTTCACACCATCTGCTCGGCCCATCGCCCTAATACCCGCCCGGCTTCTTCGATTTCGCCCCGTCCCGCATCTTCTTACCCACCACGTTTCCGCAACCCATCTGAATGGCGCACTGCTGACGACAAGCCTATTTGTTTCCACTGCCATCGAATCGGGCACATTTCTCGGCACTGTCGTAGTCGCTGGAGTTCCCCGAGCCGGCCTACTTATACTGCCTACTCTCGCCCCTCAGGTGGCCCTTCTCGTCCCTATGCCGCACGCTCCGATAATGCCGCCACTGATTCTCCTGCAACGAACCGCCCCTATTCTCGTTCGCCTTCGCCCCAACGACGACAATCTCGCTCTCCCCAGCCCCGTCGCGCCTATTCGCCGACTCCCTTCGGACGCCGCTCCCAGCCGGAAAACTAGACGATGCAGCGCCTCGAGGTGACGCTGCATTGCTCCCTACGCCGCCAAATCCTCTACTGACTTTGCCCACTCATCTGAACCTTCTTGACGTGCAAGTCGACGGTGTTTCTGTGTCCGCTCTCATAGACACTGGGGCGCATTTGTCCGTAATGAGCGCTGACCTTCGTAACCGGCTCAAGAAAATTATCACGCCCGCCACGACGCCTGTTGTCCGTGTCGCCGATGGCGGAACAGCCCCCGTAATTGGTATGTGTACCGCCCGCGTCTCCTTCGCCGATCGCTCAACAATCGTGCTATTCACAGTCATCGCCCACTGTCCCCACGACATCATCCTCGGCTTAGACT
Organism: Dermacentor andersoni; assembly: GCF_023375885.2. NCBI lineage: Eukaryota > Metazoa > Arthropoda > Arachnida > Ixodida > Ixodidae > Dermacentor > Dermacentor andersoni. The sequence continues at coordinate 190,382,620 of NC_092817.1, read as the reverse complement.
TCCTTTCCGCACATTCTGCCCTCATCGATTGTTCCGCCAGTACTCTCCGCCTTGACCTGCCTGTTCTGGATCCTGCTGAACCACACCCCAGTCGCCTCAGTTCCGCCGACTTCGTTCGCTTGCCACCTTCGGCACTGACCTACGTTGACCTAGTGTCATCCCCACCAGTCCCCGACGGTCACTACATCGCGGCTCCTATGCAAGACGTCCTCCTTACACATGGGATCACAGTACCCCATACAGTTTTATCTATTACGGCGAATTGCGTCTGCCTGCCAGTGGTCAACTTTGGCTTGACGACACAAGTGCTGCCACGTGGGATGTCTTTGGCCCAGCTTTGTTCATTCGAGGATCACTCAGTAGCATCCATTGCAGTAGACGACACTTCATCCGATACTCCTCTACCATCGCAGTCGGCAAATTGTACCATCGCTGACTTACGGAAAATGATTGCCCCCGACTTGCCCTCCGAGCACGCTCGCGAACTCTACCGCGTTCTGTTTTCCTACCACGATATTTTTGACTTTAACGATCGTCCTTTAGCCCAAACTACAGCTGTCAAACATCGCATTAATACCGGCGATGCCCCTCCTATTCATCGCCGCCCGTATCGAGTGTCACCAGCTGAGCGTCAAGTTATTCACGCAGAAGTTCGCAAAATGCTTGCCAAGAACATTATTGAACCATCATATAGTCCATGGGCGTCACCTGTAGTACTGGTCAAAAAGAAGGATGGCTCATGGCGCTTTTGCGTGGATTATCGGCACCTTAACAGGGTTACCAAAAAGGACGTGTATCCCCTACCTCGGATTGATGACGCCCTTGACTGCCTCCACGGTGCTCGCTATTTCTCTTCTATTGACCTTCGCTCCGGCTACTGGCAGATTGCCGTGGACGATCTCGACCGCGAGAAGACTGCTTTTGTCACACCCGACGGTCTTTATCAATTCAAAGTGATGCCGTTCGGTCTATGTAACGCCCCTGCCACTTTTGAACGCATGATGGACTCCCTTCTTCACGGTTTCAAGTGGTCCACGTGCCTGTGCTACTTGGACGACGTTATCGTATTCTCCCCAACGTTCGCTACGCACCTCGAGCGCCTCTCAGCAGTCCTGGACGTTTTTCGGCGAGCCGGTCTGCAACTCAACGCATCGAAGTGCCAATTCGGCCGTCGCCAGATTACCGTCCTTGGACATCTCGTTGACGCGAACGGAGTGCAACCGGACCCAGGCAAGATCCATGCTGTTACGCACTTCCCTGTTCCGAAGTGTGTCAAGGATGTGCGCAGCTTCATCGGCCTTTGTTCGTACTTCCGCCGTTTCGTGAGAAATTTCGCCGCCATAGCACGACCACTAACCGACCTTTTGAAAAAAGACGCCCCTTTCTAGTGGGGCGATAACGAGGCCTCTGCATTCTCACATCTAATCGACATTCTCACAACGCCTCCCGTTCTGGCCCATTTCGATCCTTCTGCGCCTACCGAAGTCCGTACTGATGCCAGTGGTCACGGAATTGGCGCAGTACTGGCACAACGCCAGCATGGCCATGACCGTGTTATCGCTTACGCCAGCAGGCTCCTCTCACCCGCGGAGCGCAACTATTCCATCACTGAGCGTGAGTGTCTGGCCCTAGTTTGGGTGGTTGCGAAATTCCGCCCATACTTATATGGCCGATCCTTTTCCGTTGTCACAGACCATCACGCGCTTTGCTGGTTATGCTCACTGAAAGATCCTACAGGAAGACTTGGTCGCTGGGCCTTACGCCTCCAAGAATATTCGTATACTGTCACCTATAAATCTGGCCGACTACACAAGGACGCTGACTGCCTGTCTCGCTACCCGGTCGACGAGCCTGACGACGCCGACAGTAGTAGCCCCAACGGCATTTTCTCTGTCTCTGCCTTCGGTAACATCGCCGATGAGCAGTACCGAGACCTATCGCTGCGAGCACTTATCGAGCGTCTGCGCTCTACACCTACCGACGCATCCGTTCGCCGATATGTCCTCCAGGGTGGCATTCTGTATCGAAGGAACTTCCTCCCTGACGGCTCTGACCTTCTTCTTGTCGTGCCAAAACAGCTACGACAGACTGTGCTCTTTGAGATGCATGACGCACCCACTTCAGGACATCTTGGGGTAACCCGCACGTACGACCGCGTCCGCCGCCGCTTCTATTGGCCTGGTCTCGCTCGCTCCGTTCGACGCTATGTTGCTGCCTGTGATCCCTGCCAGCGTCGGAAGACACCTCAGGTGCTACCTGCCGGTCATCTCCAGCCGATCACCGTCCCTGTGGAACCGTTCTTTCGTGTTGGATTAGACCTGCTCGGTCCCTTTCCCACGTCATCTTCTGGGAACAAATGGGTAGCCGTCGCGACTGATTACGCCACCCGATACGCTATCACTCGGGCTCTCCCTACCAGCTGCGCCACTGACGTCGCGGACTTTCTCTTGCGTGACATTATCTTGCTTCATGGCGCCCCGCGACAGCTGCTTACTGACCGTGGTCGAAACTTCCTCTCGAAAGTTATCGCTGACATTGTGCGTTCCTGCTCCATTCAACACAAACTGACTACTTCATACCATCCTCAAACCAATGGCCTGACAGAGCGGTTAAACCGTACTCTTACCGATATGCTGGCCAAGTACGTTTCCAAGGACCACCACGACTGGGACATTGCCCTTCCTTACGTAACATTTGCGTACAATTCTTCCCGGCACGACACCGCCGGATTTTCTCCCTTTTATCTACTGTACGGTCGCGAACCTACCTTGCCCCTAGACACGGCACTTCCTCCTGCTGCGGTCTCAACAAGCGAGTATGCGCGCGACGCCATCGCCCTCGCTGACCATGCACGCCAGCTTGCCCGTGCTCGACTGACGGCCTCACAGACCACTCAGCAGTGTCAGTACAACGCCCGCCATCGTGACGTACAGTTTTCACCTGGTGCGCTCGTGCTTCTGTGGTCGCCCTCTCGTCACGTCGGACTTTCAGAGAAGCTCCTTTCGCGATACACAGGGCCCTACCGCGTGCTGCGCCAGGTGACGCCTGTGACTTACGAAATTGCTCCTGTGGCCTCAACCTCGTCCTCTCCTGTGGCATCTAGTGATGTCGTACACGTCAGTAGGCTCAAGGCCTACTACACTGCTTCCGAGTCCGATCTTTAGTCGCTCCGGGACGGCGCTTTTGCAGCCGGGGGTAGTGCTACGGCACAATATGCGCGATCACGAAAGGCCAGCAGTGTGAAGACGACGACGACGATTAGAAGCTAGCGCGGGCTGTTGCCTCTTGGCCAAGCGCAGCGTATTTTCCTTGTAAATATATTTGTACATAGCTTTTCGTCTGCGTCTTCCTACGTAACAATATTCTGCAACAGTGGGGATAATCTGCAAGAGTCCACCTAGTGGATATGTCCATTTCGTCTACTGCTAAGTTCTGATTGGCTGGGCTACCTGCAAGTGTCCACATAGAAGAATGGAACCATCTTCCAGAAGCCGTGGTTTCAGAGTCAAATCCCTCCAAATTTAGGCAGTTACTATCACACCATTTGAAACCAAAATGGTCACTTATCCTCACGTTCCCTCTCCCAGCAATGCGACTTGCTTGTGTCATCGCCTATTATTCCTTCTTTTCTTCTTGTCACTGTTGTTTAGCGTTTTTGACATTTACGTGTACAGTTTTCTTTAAATTTATGCTACTCAGTTTGAGATATTTTCATTCTTCTGTTTATACCTGCTGTTTTCTACACAGTTTATTATTTTTTTCTGTTACCTTTGTTTGCTTTTTTTGAGCTGATCTATGACACTTTCCCATCGCTGTCTCCCCCCCCCCCCCCTTATGTAATGTCCCTGAAGGGAGCCTTAAGGGAATAATAAATGATGATGATGACAATAAAGTATCTACGAGGCTATCCTCGATGCTCTGCGATGGTTGGTCTACGTGGTCGAGTTTTCCAATGGATTTCTCATTACCTTCTTATAGGATGGTTCGTTGTGTGTACCGGTGATGGTCAAACTGTTTGACACTACACCTACCGAGGTGTTCCTCAAGGCGGTGTACTAAGCCCTACCCTATCCGACCTCACTCTCATTGGTGTCGTTGATCATCTGCCAGCAGCGATCAAGATATCAATGCATGCAGACGACATATATATATATATATATATATATATATATATATATATGGACTTCAGGTGTGACACGTCTTCAGATACGCGGAAGACTTCAAAAAGCTGCTACTCTGACAGCTATATACCTCCGCAATCAAGGTCTTGAAATCTCGTCAAACAAATGTGCTCTGATGGAATTCACTCGCTTACCAATGATGCCCTAAACCATCTCAATAAGTTTCCGCACTATTTCTTATGAGAAGGCTCACAGATTTCTTGGCATAAGCGTTGATAGAGATCTCTCATGGAGCCCGCACGTAACCTACTTGAAACAGCGTCTGACAGCAATCCCCCAGCTTTTCAAGTTTCTATGCGGAAAGACTTGGGGATTGTCAGTACATGCAATTTTGAATTGCACAGGGCTCTTTTTCTGGGCTTCTTGAGATACAGTTTGCCCGTACTGACCAACACTTGCCGTAAAAATCTTCGTGCTCCCAGGCTATTCAAGCTCGAGCTCTCAGAGTTTGTCTTGGTTTGCCAAAATACACATCGACAATAGCGACTATTGCGATCGCCCGGAACCAACCTATACAAACACACATTGCGGTGGAAGCGTTGAGAGTGCACATTACGCACTTTGCCCGTGCCCGTTTCCACCATCTGGCAACACTACCGTCAGAAAGGCCACAGACACTATTTTGTACAACGAAGTCGGAATATTACACGTGCCTTCCATAAGACTTTACCCCCACAACTAAGCCATCGATTCATTCATGGTGTTTGGCTCGACCTGCAGTGCACCTCACAGTACCAGGAATCAGGAAAAAATCTGACCTGTCACCACCTGCTCTTCAACAACTGAATATTCAGTGACTCGAAGGCAGCACTGCAGCCTTTGCTATCAGCCCTGTGACGTGGACCACAAGAACAAGTGGTATTCGAGATTAGACAACTAATTCATACCTTGACTGAGCAAGGACACCACGTGACATTGCAGTGGCTTCCAAGTAACTGCGGCATCATAGTGAACGAACACGCCGATAACGCTGCTCGGTCGGCTCTTCAAGGCGACGAAGAGGAGCCGATATCATTACCAAGTACAGATGCCGCTAGAAAACTTCGAACGCTCAGTTGTGAAATCACGTTCTCCTTGTGGAACGCAGGAAGTTTTCAAAACAACCGGCTGAACAATCTAGACTCCTCTCCACGCCTTTGCTTTCCAGCTGGACTCAGCCTTCGCGAAGCTACCCTGCTTTATCGGATATGGCTAGGGGTGGCCTTCAAGTCTTTGGCTTTCCGAACCGGATGGGCTGACGACGCCTCGTGTGACGACTGTGGTAACGAGGACATTCTTCAACGACTTCTTTGTGACTGCCCTTGCAATAATTTACAGAGATGATCGCTCGCAACCGCGATAGCGCACTTTGACCGAAGACCTGTACCCGAGGAACGTATTTTAAAATACCGCTATCACAACTTTTACTAAATGCAGCAATCGCGCGCCCTCTCACAGTGCGACTGCTCGTGTACCTTTATGTACAGCAGTGCGCACTGGCTATATGTTTGCCGGCTGCCTTTTAAATACACAGTGCACCTTAGCGAGTTACCCCCACCATATGGTATTGGGTATGTTTCTAGGCTCTTATCAGAGGCCGTTCCTTGGGACAGTGCAGCGCTAAAACGTGGGCCGAAATGTGCTAATAGGCATGTGCCCACATGTTCTTATTTTTCTGAGTCCTTTGACGTCAATCACCCGCTACGCCACTATGCCCCGGCTAATTCTAGTTCTCCTTGAAGGTTAGGGAGAGCGAGCTACACGAAAAAAGAAACGCTGCTAAGGAAGGCAGTTGCTGCTTTGACGTAGGCAAGTCGTTTTTTCTAAGCGTTGGTTCTAGCGACGTTCCTTTTTACTGCTTCTCACCACTTTTAAATGTTGCGGTAATTTAAGTGACAGCAAGTTCTCACGTCTGCAGGAATGTATTTGAGCAGAACCCAATCTATGTGGCCTTTTACTGTCTGTGCGAGTTCATCGCGCCGCAGATTGTGATCTTTTAATATTTTCTCTGGTGGAATGATTTTCTCGTCAATACGGTTACACGGCAACAAAGTTCCTGTGACCCTTAAGACGTCAGTATGATATATAGAGAACCAATCTCCTACTTATTTGTTTTGGTTAAGGGGACTTCACGCATTCAGCTTATAAACCAGGTAGGACTGTTCATCCTGCCAACGAAATGTTAGAGGGTACTCTACGTTTGTTTGATGCTCCGGACTAGTGTTAGCTTCGTCCCACTCTTCATCCCACCTTGCCCACACTTTAGTAAGCGATCGTAGTTAGGAGGACATCGTGACCTGGCGCTCAGAATTAATTCCCGTGATGCAAAAATGTGACTACTTATTTTAACTCGCCTTGTCATAAGGGTGACATATTCAAGCGGGTTACTCTTTTCATTTGAAACAGTACTGCCACACAATGACCTTTTCGTTGTAGTAGAGGAAATGTAGAATACATGGTCTAGGCTTCGCACAATTTACACAGATACTGTGACCCCCATTCACAGTCCAAGCCCGTACCTCAAGTTTACTTCAAAAAAATGTGACTAAGGCCTCTTTCTTTTAGGTGCTTAGGATGTCATTCAGATACCTCCGGGGAGTCCTAAATTTTAAAGTTCCGATGTGGACTTTGATCCGCCGTTTCTTTCATCGTTTTCTGGGTCTTTTATATAAATTCGATGTGTTATTTCGGAGTATGTATTCTTTTAACAGCCGCAGTCGGATCAATAGAACAACGACTATACCTCAACAAAACGGCACATTAGGAGCCTTTTGTTTTCTTCTTTAATATTCGCGAACATAGGCGGTTGATTCAATGTCTCGCAAACAACGCCATGTTGTCCGCTTTCAAGGAGAATCGGAGACAAAGCTTTGACAGCATCGCCATTGCCTGCGGTCTGTCGTTTGAAAGCTATTGCCACACCTCGTTTGCGGGTGTGGACCATGCGCACCTTTGTAAAATGCCTATTTTTTAATTTAGGATGCCGGCTAGGTAAACATTTATTAAGAGCACGTACGCCACATTATAACACTTTGTATACATTCTTTTATTCTCTCTGGCAGTGCTGTCAACAGAGTAGGGTAGTATCAGAAATAAATGAATCGGAAGCGTGCGAACCCCAGAAAAATCTTCGAATTGAGTTGAACACGAATATTTGAAGAAAAAAAAGAACACATATGATTGCTCATTCGAATATCTAATATTTGGAATTTCTAAAGAAACAGAAATCTAAAGGTTGCCTTGATTACGTTTTCAACAAAACGCTCATTTGCGTTAATAGACATTACTAATGCCGCTAACAATTGAACTTAATTTCAACTGAGAAGGTATTCAAATAGAAATAAAGAAAACTAGATTCTATTTGTGCCCCATGGCAATAACAGTAATGATACAAAGGTACAGCACATCACGATATGCACGTGGCAGTGCGTAGCCGTCGTTGAAAGAGCAAAACGCAATATTGACGCAACACGCATTGTTTGAGAGGAATTCAGCTTGACGAAATCGGCCAAAGAATTCCATCGCGAAATCAAGGGAAGAAATTCATAGGCAGCTTAAGGAGAGGCATGTTCGTTCACTGACTATAAACAGTGTTGCAGAAATGATTTCCAGGCGTTCGCTAAAGAATTGATTTCTTTGGGGAGGAACCGTGGTTATCCTAGGCAGAATCATTTCGAAATACCTCCACTTGCATTGACTTATCTCCCTGTATACTGCAACAAACACTGTTGTTCTTTATACTATACGAACTGAACGAATACTTGGAAACTTGGAATATAAAAATCTGGGATCAAATACCAGTCGAAGAGCAGGGTATTCTGGATTCGTTTTCGAAATTTCAGATATACGCACACTCGTGTAATAAATTCACATGATTACAACATGATTCGCACATTTAGAGGCGCCTTGATTATTATAATAATGTCATCTATACCTAATACTGAGTTTTTATTTGAGGAAGTAGCGCATTTAAGTAATTAATCCTGGAAGCGACCTAACGACGTCAAAATGTGTTGACGTAGATTTCGCAGCACACGTCAAGCTATTCTCCGGATGCCCACGTAGCCGTATATGTCAACCAGAAGTTCCTGACGGCATCGGATTGTCACAAAGTATACGTTCAACGTATGGAAAAAAAGGGCTAGCGTTCACCTTTTCAAAGCTTTTAAATATCAACAATTGAATTGGAGACGGTCACGGAGGTAACAAAGCCCGACATGAATCAACGAATCTGGTACAGAACCTGCCACGGCAGCATCTGCTTTTGCTAGAACGTTTGAAATCAAGTCATCGTACGGCGTCTAAACGTTGTGCAGCACTAGCATGGGAACCCTGATGTCGCCTATGTTAAAAATGTTTATGGTAAAACCAACTTTATGGTAAAACCAACCAGCTGATTGAGTAGCGTTTCAAGTTTCCCAAGTTCGAAACGATTTCCGGGCAGTACATAGATGAAGAGGCCGTAACTAGCCTGTCGAATAGAATTGCCCTAACTGCTACTGCCTCAAAATTAGTTTGGAGGTGAAGGTGTTGGCAAGGAACTGATCTCTCAGCTATAATGGCCACGCCACCCGACGCGCCATGGCCATCATCGCGATCTTTACGAAATAATATTGTCACGAAGGGTTGCGAAGAAATGGTTTTATTTACAGGAGATGGACGATGTTCGTAGCGTGATCGTAGCGCAGCCCATACTCTCAACCTCCTCGTTCTCTTCGTCTTCTCTTCTCTCTTCTTGTCCGCTCCTTTGGTATCCGTTACATTTCCCCGCAAGCAGACGAAGCCCGTGGGGCGAGCCAGGATGGACAAGCAGGGTAGAAAGGCTTTAGGCGAGCAATATGAGTCAGCTGAGTTCTGTTCGATTGCCGACAATTGCACAGGGGGCGAGCTATGACGTAAATGAGTTCGCTCAGGTGGTCCACAACTACAAGTGGGCCTGAATACTATGACAAGAACTTTTGGCACAATCCACGCTTGCGTTGCGGTCTCCAAAGAAGCACCAAGTCACCTTTTTCCAATGATACTTGTACGTGACGGTCGTCGTATCGCTCTTTCGAACGACTTTGCGAGGCCAGAGTGCGAAGACGACCTATTCGACGGGCTTCTTCGGCGAGACACAAAGTCTTCGATACAGAATCGTGACTGTGCAGTACGAAGGGTAAGAAAGTGTCCAGAGGGCTTCGAGGTTACCTTACATACATGAGATGAAATGGGCTATAGTTCGTGGTTTCGTGTTTTGCCGTGTTGTATGCGTAAGTGATGAACGGAAGCACGTCATCCCAGTTCTCATAATTGGAGGAGACGTATGTACATGGCAAGCATGTTGGTCAGCGTTCTGTTCGTCCTTTCAACGAGGCCATTGGTCTGTGGATGATACGGCGTGAAATGACGGAACTGTGAAGTGCACAAACGAAGTAACTCTTCGATGGCATCAGCAGTGAACTGGCGACCACGGTCGCTGATGATGACACGTGGCGGGCCATGACGAAGGAGCACGGAACGCAGCAGGAAGACCGCCACGCAAGCAGCGGTGGAACACGGTATGGCTGCAGTTTTTGCATACCGTGTAAGACGGTCTGCGCAGACAATTATCCAACGGTTCTTGTTGTTAGATAACGGGAATGGACCCAAAAGGCCAATGCCTACTTGCTCGAACGGCGTACTGGGCCGCGTCAATGCCCGAAGGGGACCCGGGGCTGCGGTGGTCGGTCGCTTATGACGTTGGCACGTTTCACAACTAGCGACATAGTGCTTGCTTGTTTCGTACATCTTGGGTCAGTAAAAGCGCTCCTGCGTGCGGTGCAGCGTTCGTACGACGCCGAAACGGCCGGACGTCACATCGTCATGCATGGCGCGTAGAATGTCGGAGCGGAGACTGTCGGGGACAACAAGCAGAAAACGCGCTCCATGCCCGGAGTAATTAGTTTTGTAGAGCAATTTATCACGGACAGTAAAGCGACCGCTGCCTTTAGAAGTATGGTTGGCGACAAAAAGCGGATCGAGGGTAACGTTACTCCGTTGTTCTCGCTGAAAATGTGCCGTGTCAGGGAACGTAGAAGTAACAGCAACGAGACAGTCGTCAAAATTCTCAGCATCGCAGTCGGTAGTCGCAAGAGGAATCCGAGAGAGGCAGTCTGCGTCAGCGTGACGACGGCCACTCTTGTACGATACCACAAAGTCGTATTGCTGGAGGCGCAGCGCCCAACGTGCGAGGCGACCAGAGGGATCACGCAAACCGACCAGCCAGCATAAAGAATGACGGTCGTTGATAATCTTGAATGGTCTACCGTAAAGATAACATCGAAACTTCTGTATGGCGAAAACGGCTGCCAGGCATTCCTGTTTCGCAACCATATAATTGCGTTCAGATTTGCTCAGGCAACGGCTGGCATATGCGACAACATGTTCTGCGCCACTGTGATGCTGTACAAGCACCGCTCCTATCCCGATTCCACTAGCATCAGTGTGAACTTCAGTCGGGCAAGATGGATCGAAGTGACGCAAGAGGGGTGCTGAGGTTAGTATAAACTTCATTTGAGAGAATGATGCCTCACACTCTGGTGTCCAATTGAATGATGTATTTTGTCGCAAAATACTTGTCAACGGGCAAACGATGCCGGCACACCGGGGAACAAAACGACGAAAATACGAACATAGGCCAATCAATGAGCGGAGTTCTCATGTTGACTGCGGTGGCTTGAAGGAGCTCACCGCTTCAATCTTACGAGGATCGGCTCTGACGCCATCCTTGTCGACTAAGTGTCCCAGGACCTGTCGTTGACGTTTGCCGAACCGACACTTTTTTAGTTTAGAACCAGTCCAGCTTCCTCAATGCAGTCGAAAACGAGGCTGAGCCGTTCGTTATCTTCTTCAAACGTGCCGCCAACGATTACAACATCATCGAGGTAACACATGCATATCTCCCACTTTAGACCACGTAGTACTGTGTCCATGAATCTTTCAAAGTGGCAGGAGCATTCGAAAGGCCAAAAGGCATAACATTAAATTCGGATAGGCCATCTGAAGTCACGAAAGCGGTCTTTTTCTTGTCAGCAGGGTCCATAGGTATTTGCCAATACCCCGATTAAAAATCAAGTGTTGCGAAGTAAGAATCAGCGTGTAAGCAATCAAGGACGCCATCGATTCGCGGTAGTGGATAGACATCCTTCTTCGTCACTGCGTTTAGATGCCTGTAATCCACGCAGAATCTCCAGGAGCCATCTTTTTTGCGCAACATGGGCTAGACGACTCTTGAACGACACCTTTGTTCATCATCTCCTTGACATGCTCTGCAATAACTGCGCTCCGACGATGACACTCGGTAGGGCTTCTGGCGGATGGGGTGTGCTGAGTCGGTATCTATTCTGTGACGAGCGCAGGACGACAGTAAATGAAGGGGTGCGTCTACATGCGTGAAGTCAAATGCAGCCTGATGCCTGGCAAGGACCTGTACCAGCGTTTGCCGTTCCGATGTGCCGAGAGCCTTGCTGATAATGCCAAGCATTAGCTCTTCACAATGGTGATTATCGCAAGGAGAGCAAGCTGTAGAGACGTCCGTAGTTAGTGCCGCTACTGAGCTACATGCGGCTTTATCGAAGATAGCGATTTTCATACCACGAGGAAGGACAGCCGGCGTCGCGGAACAGTTCAGCGTCCGCAATGTCGCGACTCCTTTCGTCATGCACATGACAGAGCAGGGCACAAGTATATCTTTCTTAGCACAGTTCATGCGGAGAGGCCTAACTACAAGGTCAACACAATCAGCATCAACAGTAGTTGCAGAAACACGAACGGACGTCAGGCACGACGATGGTGCAATCACTTCATCAAGAACACTGAGTGTGTCTGTGTCCCTGTCTTCACCACCCGAGCTTTGTTCGGAATGTGCTGATATAAATAACTTGTTCAATGATATTTCGCCACAACCACAGTCCACGGAAACGCCGCACTGTTCAAGCAAATCGATACCAAGAATAACATCGTGCGAACAACGAGAAAGAACAAGGAATTCCGACACAAACACTTTCCCAGCCAACAAAACACTCACAGCACAAACACCAAGGGTAATGAAGCCACTCGCCGCCTACACCACGGAACGTAATACCGTCGTTCCAAGAAAACATAACTTTGTGGCCTAGACGGTTTTTGAAAGCGAGGCTCATCACAGACACAGTCGCCCCAGTATCAACTAATGCCATGGTCGGTATACCGTCAATCGAGACATTTACTTTGCTTTTGAACATCAAAACAGGCAGAGGTATTTCTTGCAAAGACCGTCCAGCGACCACACCTCCATTCGCCACGGATGCTAGTTTCCCGGCGGCGGTGAGGAAGAACGGCGCCGAGGGGATGGTGAGCGACGGGGACGGTTACTTGGTGGCGTCAAATAAACGAGTGTTGATTACTCCGCACCTTTCACCACAACTGTTACGAAGAGTTGCGAAGAAATGGTTTTATTTACAGAATATGGACGATGATCGTAGCGTGATCGTAGCGCAGCCCGGCATCTCAAACTCCTCGTTCTCTTCGTCTTCTCTCTTCTTCTCCGCGCCTTTCGTATCCGTTATAATATGTAGTGTGTTAGGAAATTTGCATTTATTGTTTTAGTCTTAAACTCTTTTATATTTCCTTGATGTTATCTAAGTTGTTTAGAATGCCGCGGGCATTCCAATGAATAATTTGTACAGCCATTTTGTTAGAATGAGAAATATGTTGTGTTCAGGTGTGTAGTTGTGTACTTTAGGTAATAGGACCGTCGCCTGGCCCCGTTATGGGTTTTTAGTTTTGACGCGCTCGAGAGAGCCACGCCGGTTTTTCCGCACCAAACATGCCGGTGTGTGTCCATTGCCTCCTGAGAGGCACTGGATGCCGGGGCGTGCGGGCTGCTAGTTTGTCAGACCTCGCCTGGTGAGGCGTGGTCTTGAGGCCCGACGTACTCGAGGTAGCCGGCCTGTGTGCCTTGGTGGGTGGAGCAGATTTGACTGCTGCCACCTCGGGGGCGGGGATGCCACAGCCAACGACTCGCTGTGCGCGGACCGGGCAGGTGGCGGAGGCCGGTGTGGCGCTGCCCCTGGACGCGTCGCATCGGCATACGTTGTGCGAATGGTGAGCACCTTTTACGTGCTTCCCTGAAAGAGATGTTCTCATATACTTTGAGAGTGATAATTTCCTTTTCTTTTTTTCCAGTTAGGACAAGATCGAAAGTAAGCTGGATGTTCACTATCACAGTTTACACAGTGTGGTGTCGCTTCACACTTGTCTGAGGCGTGAGCTTGGACTCCACATTTCGCACGTGTTAGTCTACCCCGGCAACTCTGAGAGCCGTGGCCAAATCTTCGACATTGGTAGCAGGTTGTTGGATTAGCAATATATGGCCTCACAGCAATTTTTCTGTATCCTGTTTCTACGGTTTGTGGCAGATCGCAAGTGGCAAAGATGAGGCTCAGGTGCTTTGTAAGAATTTTTTTTTCTCGTCTGATAATGATGTGCTGTACGTTGGCTGCATTTTGCTCTTTCCAGCCCTCTAATAATTATGTTTCGGACAAGTAGATAAGACCTGCATCAGAAACTACTCCGCGAGCTGTGTTCATAGGCCGATGAGGTTAAACAGTAAAACGAATATCTCCAAATGCTATAAGTTTGTCTAGTTTGTTGTGCTGTCCTTTATCACGGATCTCAAGCAGGAGGTCCCCGCTCGCCATTTTGGTGACCTTATAACCTGGACCAAGCGCATAAGTCAAGTCTTTTGCAACAAGAAATGGGGATACGGTTCTAGCTGGTTTTTGAGTTTTTTCGCTGTGCACAATTTGAAATCAGGCGAAAATTTCTTTTGGTTGAAAAATGCTTAGAATTTCATCGGTGCGTCCTCTATTTTGAGGCTGATGATCAAGTAAACCTGGAAACGCAGGTGTTCCCATAATAGTTCGGTTTATTTGGGCAGGAATGGCGGCCACTGACAACGGAGCCCAACTCGGGGACGCTATCGTAACCTGTAAGGCGGCAGACGCCAGCCGTGCATTGCTGCTATAACCTAATATAACATCCCCAAGAGAGGGCACATACACAAGGTCAACCCAAGCCGGCTACGAAAATGTAGATGTAACAGAAAATAAGACAGGACAGCTGAGAAAGCATACAGGAAAGAGAAAAGTTAGGCGAAGGGGGCAGGAAAAGGCGACCAGACGATTTCCCTATGATGGGCAGGCCCAGGGGGGCCGTGTACGTGAAGAGGAGGCGAAAGAGGTGTGTTGCCTCCGTCGAGGGGCCATAAAACTCCAAATATCCGGCTTTGGCTCAACCGCCAGGATCCCCTTTTTGCCTGGCACAGCTCCGCCGCGCAGGGCTACACGCGTGAGGGTCCAGGCCTCCTGCGCTCGGGTACATGGTGTCGCAACACACCAAATGCCTGCTGACGCCGACTCCCCTGCAGGGTTTCGCCCAAGGTTTCGCCTCTACAGGCAGTAATACCAGAATATCTCATGCTTGTAATTTACCTTTCTTCAGCTGAAGTCGTCCGGTGGAGCTTCGTACAGGAACAACTGCTGCTTACCTGGTGCCACAATGCTGGATGAATGCACAAAAATCCCGGAAGGAGCATATATATAAAGCAAAATGAACATTTTCTCATTTCACAACGCGTGCTGCGTTTACTGTGTGAAGTTGCACGTGACACAGATTTGATGGAGACTTGAAAATATCGTTAGCAGTCATTTGTACTTAATAATAAACCGATTCAGCACGACGACCCGGTGCCGTAAAGTAGTAGAAGAAAAAAAAATTCCACGCCGATAAGCGCAGTTGATGTAATGCGTTCCAGCTAGCGTTCAAAACACGCGCGCACAAAGGCGAAGCCGGAAGTGTGGTCCAGCTTTTAACGCCAGCAGCTTCGTGCGCTGCAGTCGATTCGGCCCCTGGGCTGTATGGAAGTGTTCGCTCTTGTTGAATCTTTATTCTATGATGAAAGCTTTAAACTACTTACCTTCGGAAAAACAACGTGAATAAAGATCGAGAGCGGACCAACCGTAAGGAATGCTGTAAACGCTCTGGTAGGCGCTCGCCACTTGGCTGGCCACTGCCGTAGGTGTATACGTAAATACTTCACGTGTTTTCATAACACGCAAGTGCTGAGGCGGTTCCCTAGGCCGTTACATAGGGAAATATTTTAGGCGTATTGCATTCAAAAGCTGGTGATGAATGGGTAAGAGCTCCATCACTTGCACTCACTGATAAAGAGGTGTTGTAGTTTGAGAAGAACCTAATGAATGCTTTGTAATGGCTTGCTGTGGGTGTGTATCGGCTTCGTAGCGCATTTGGTTTTCTCTTACAAGGTACATTTGCTCATGCGTCTGTCTGTGCATTCATTTGAGCATGCGGTGGTTTCTTGCATGTTTTTCTGAACAAAGCTTGTCAGTTGATGTCTAGCGCCCTGTCCTGTTCTACCTTTTTTTTCCGTTAGTCTTGCTAGCGCTAGTAACTATGTCACAGGAAATCGCGGCTATTGTTGTGCTGGAGCATTACATCTTTTGCTGGGCGGCCAATAAAGTGTTCAATCTGCAACTCACAGTGTTCACACTTCGTTGTTCTTTACCGTCAGTACAACGTGCCAATATAGCGTTACGCGAATAACATGTATCTGAAAATTATCACTATGCACCGGCAGTAGCAGCCGATTCACTGTCTCACCACAGTGCAACTCCCGCAGTCACCATAGATATAAAATGTCTATGGTGACTGTCATACAAGCTTTTTGGGAACTCTGGGACTTTTCGAGCCATTCACGAGCGATCTGGCAGGCTGTGTCCGCGCACGCTATGGCATCGCGAACGTGCATAGTGAATGTGCTTAGAGCAGCACGAAGTATTGAGAGGCAGACAAGGTTCGCGTCCACAAAGAAGATTAAATGGCGAGTAGCCAGTGGTATCACGCCTGGACGTGTTGTAGGCGAAAGTAAAATATATCGAAGTAGCGTTCCAATGGTGGGTGGTCGGCGGAGACGTACATTGACAGCTTATCGGTGAGAGTTCGGTTGAAGTGATCAGTGAGTCGATTGGCTGGTTGATGACGAGCTGTTTTGAGCTCGTGGCGGGTAGAGCATGAACGAAGGAGGTCCTTGACGACGCTTGGAAAGTAGTCCCGCCCTTGATCGGTCACAAGTTGTCGGGGAGCAGGTTGGCGCAAGATGATGTCATAAAGAAGCAACTCGGTGACATCCGTAGCGCAGCTGGCTGGGAGTGCACAGGTGAGGGCGCATCGCGTAGAGTAGTCGGTTCCGACAGTGGCCCTCTTGTTGGTTGATGTAGAAGTTGGAAAAGGAGCAAGAAAGTCGAGCCCAGCGCGAAAACAGTTCTGCGGCGATGTCGATAGCTTAAGTAAACTAGTGAAAAACATAGATGGTCTGTTTCGGCGTTGACATTGGTCGCATCCAGCGACATATTGTGGTACGGAGCGATAAAGATCACGCCAAATGAAAACACACTTGGCGCAATCGCAAGTGCTGGTCACACCAAGGTGCGCAGCGGTGGGTCCAACGTGAAGCTTGCGGAGGAAAGCCGACCGTAGATGAGCGAGCACGGGGAGAACGCTTCCATGGCCGTCGGGGCGCATATTGTGGCGCTATGAGTGTCTTCGCGAGGACAGAAAAAGCGGAGCGAGGGGTCAGGTGTGGCAGAATAAGGCTGTCGAAGATAAAACGCGGCCTTCCTCATCCCTCACATTAAGGAGGTCCGACATATAAAGGACGCAGGCGTTGGTATCTTTCTCGATGACATGAGTGGGATCCACGGGATGCCGTGACCGGCAATAAGCATCTTGATGGAGCTGACCGGACATCTGCACGACCGAAGACGCGTATTCTTGGAGGCGGACAGCCAAGTGACCAAGACAGCCAAGTAGGGTCTTTGGGAGAAGAAAGCCAGCGGAGGATTGGTGATCAGTTGCGAAGGTAAACGTGTGGCCAAACAGGTAGCGAGGAAATAGGTGACAGCCAAGACAAGGACAAGGTACACTTGTTCGTTGATTAAGCAATACTCCTCCGGTACGAGCAAGCGCGGCAGGTGCACGCAATAACGCAGTCGTGTTTGTAGAGATGCTGAGCAAGGTCGGCCCCGACTCCATGGCTGTGGGCTTCTTTGGCGAGCGCCTGTCGGTGCGGTTGGATAAAAATTCTCTGTAACAGAAGTATTCAGGGCATCGATAAGCGCTGAAAAGGCTTGAACTTGTAGCGAGCCCCGTGTAAAAACAACGTTTTAATGTGATTAGCATTATTCGCCCATGTCACATGTTTTGAGTCTGTCTGTCTGTCTGTCTGTCTGTCTGTCTGTCTGTCTGTCTGTCTGTCTGCCTGCCTGTCTGTCTGTCTGTCTGTCTGTCTGCCTGTCTGTCTGTCTGTCTGTCTGTCTGTCTGTCTGTCTGTCTGTCTGTATGTATGTATGTATGTCTGTCTGTCTGTCTGTCTGTCTGTCTGTCTGTGCGTCTGTCTGTCCTTTTACTCCAACGCAGTAGCCGAGTTGTCTACCAACTTGGGCTCCGAAGTACGTGCTCTTCGTCGTTCCGCCGTCGTCATTGCAGATTCATCATCGAATTTTCCTCGTGCCTTTTTCCTCACGCCTTTAACGCCGAACCAGTCGCTCCAGTTTTCTTGGCCCACTTTGCATGGATTGTGGTCGTGATGACGACGTGGTCGTCGCATCGTCGTCATTTATGCTTTGTCATTCGACTCTCGTCATTCTATCGTCGCCACACCATCGTCATCATGCAGTCATTACGCATTCGTCGTCAAAATACCGTCGTAATAATACCGTCGTGGTCTTTCTGTCGCCATCTCTTAAGATATGGTTCGGGGAGCAGGCTTAAATCTGTAAGTTAGAGAGGCCTCCGAGGGCAGCAAGGAAGGAACGTCAACAATCACCGCACACAAAGATATATTCATGAAAACATACAAAATACAAGATAAGGGCATATGGCATGGAGGCGAGCGAGACCAAGACTCCCTACACAGCCTTCAAGGCGACTACCACAGCGCACGGACAGTTTGGCTGGTGTTGCGCCATTCGACTAACTGTACTATAGGAGACCTGAGACGAGCTCTCCCAGACTCTGGCTGGTCGGCTGATTGACAGGAGCCGTGACGTGCCGGTTAGAGGTCCCCACGTGCGTTGGCGCTCGACCGGGTCCCTTCGACAGCAGATGGCCTCACGAACGTCGACGTCCGGCCCCAGCCAACGCGCCTCCTTCTTCCTCTTCTCAGCTCCATCTGCCGGCCAACGGGTATCTTCCCTTTTCGAAGGCTGCTTCAGCCGCGCATTGTGTGCCGATTCGCTGCGCGCTCTTTTGCCGCGCTTGCTCGTTCGTACTTTTACTCCTGATTTATTATTTTTTCTACGCCAGGAGCGGACATGCAGCCAGTTGTCCGTGTTGTGAACGATGCAGGGGCCGCGGCGCACGGGCTTCCATGTTTTTGACGCCACTCTGTCGTTGTCCAGGCGTCTCTTGGCCCTTCACCCCATCGTCATTCCGGTTTCCTCATGCCGTATTCGTCACACCGTCTTCGTCTCACCATCATCGTCATGCTCTAGTCCCACTCATTGTCACTGTACCATTGTCATTCCATCACTGTCCCTGCATCATTGTCATTCCGTCATCATGATTTGTTGCCATACCCTCTTCGTGATGCCATCGTGGTCCCTCCGTCATCATAATTCTAACTTCGTTATGAAACTTCTTTCATTCCTTTGTCGTTGCCCTGTCCTGTTACCATCGTCATCACTTCAGAAACGTCATACAATGGTCGTTATGTCGTCCTCATATGATCTTCCTTTTTCTACCGGCGTCCTTGTTTCTTCGCTATCGTGTCGAAAGCATGCTGTCGTGAATAAATTGTGAATATGCCGTCATTGTCATGTCATCATGATTACGTCGTCGTTGCGTCACTGTAATGCATCCTTCGTCATATCGACATCGCCATGCGATTCAGGTACTGCCATCATCATCATGCACTCGCTGTCACCCCATAGTTCTCATGCTGTCATTGTATCCCTGTTGTCGTAATACCATCGTAGGATTTTCAGGATCGTGCTTTCAGTTTCATCATACCGTCGCAGTCCTATGGCCCTCGTCATTCCATTGCTATTACGGCGTTGTCGTCCTGTCTTCACGCCGTCGTGCTCATAAATTGAATGAATTCTGCGCTTTTACATGCAAAAACCACGATTTCATCATGAGGTCGACGTAATGAGGCACTTCGAATTAATTTTGACCACCTCTGTTTAACGTGCCCCCAATTCACGGGACACGGGCGTTCTTGCACTTTGCCCTCTTCGAAATGCGGCCGCCGCGGCCGTAATTTGCTCCCGCGACCTCGTGCTTAGCAGCGCAACACCAAAGCCGCTAAGCCATCATGGTAGGTGTCATGCTCATGGGGTGATAGTGGCAGGCGAGTGCCACAACAAAATAGGCCAATACAGGAGACACTGAATGCCGCATGTAGCCGAAGCAAACGGAAGCCTCTGAATGCCACCAACTATTTTAAATAAATGTTACTTTCTGCAATACTGTGTGTCACTGCACTGCTTGAAGGCTAATCACAAAACCGTCGACAGTCATCGCGAGATGGATTACGTTGTAATTTTTTTAGCAGCGCACCGAAAAAGAGCGCGCAACGTGGCCGAAATTACGGAGGAAACTGTGGAAATATCAGCACAACGTATTAAAGCTTCGTATATCGTTAGCCAGACAGGGTACAGGAAAATTCTTCACAGCACGAACTTCTTCAGGATCTGGCAAAACACCCGCCGTGCTGAAGATGGCTTAGCACGGTATATCGCGGTGTTTGAAATGGCATTTTGAGGAGTTTATCAGTCAACCTGCATTTTCCAATACCTCGAGAATGACAGACAGGCGCTGAAGAGGGCTGTCATATATTGGTGAAAAAACCATGACATTTTCAAGGAAGCACAAATAGAATGAACATTTCAAACCGCGAAAAAGCCTTTCATTATAGGCTAAAATGTGGTGCGCACTGCAAAGACCAAAACACATGACTTTAAATAGGCAGAGGTTATCCGGAGTCACAAATGCGTTTTTTTCGTGGTCCAGTGTATGAACAGAAATCGCTTATTTATCTGAGAGAACGTCATAAGATGGGATACATTTGGCACCATGAATCAGTCGTTTGACTCTTCTACACGGGCAAGTGACAAACATCTTTCTTCGTTATTTTGTTGAGGTGTGAATAATAAACATAAAATTCCCAGGTGGCCTCTTTTTTCTTGACTAGCACAACAGGAGATTCTCGACTTCTTTTTGGATTGCGTCGCGCTCTGCTGCCTGACCTAGTGTGGCTTGACCTAATATGCCACGTTCGAAGTCAAACATAGGCGCAGCAAAGCAAGACACGACGCTTGTGTAAGCGAGAGGTTTGGAGGCACCCTTGCAAAATTGGCAGATGTTGACGTGGTGGCTGTGAGAGAGCCTGAATCGCTGTAAGCGTCTTTGACGGACTACATAGAAATATCTGATTGCTGCAACGACGACACGGTGGCAAGCGTAATACCAGCAGGTAGCGTATGCGCAGATAACCTAAAGTTCAAATTAGGTGGACAGGTTTGGTTTGCACGTAGAGTTACCAAAGTGTGTTAGAGGACGACAGAGTGTGTCAGGACTCGGGAAAGAATGCATTCACTATCGCAAACAGGAGGACAGGTATTCAACGGGCCGTACGTTGCCGCATCCGGTGGAAGATGGAGGAACTCTAGTGAACACAGGCAGCAGGGAGTACCGTATATCATGTGGGCGTCAAAAGGAAATTCCAGTTGAAGAAAGCGTGTAGAAAATCCATAAGGACTGAGTGCGTCAAAGACTATCTAGGCCGAGGGTCGCGTCGTGAGGGCTGCACGAGCACGGCAAGGAAAACAGTGGTTTGACGACCAGCAATGCTTTCTCGGGCAGTGAAAATTCCAGGAACGGCAGGAATGTTGCCATCAGTGATCCTTACTGTGCGCTGAATAGGAGGCGTAATAAACTAGCGGAACTGAGTAAAGAAAGCAGCGCTCATCACTGTAATTTGCGTTCCTATGTCTCTCAGGGCCGTAATGATAACATTTTCGCCTTGAATGGGACGAGGATTTCGGCGCGTAGGTGCTATCAACATAGGATTTTTAAAGCGAAGCTTTGTTTGCCCCATCGTTGCATTTTTCTACTGCTGCTACTGCTGTCGCTGTCTTGCACGCCGCATCGTAGGGTGGTTCAGGGGGTGTGTAATCATGGCAGGCGGACCGCAATGAGTTATCATCACTCAATGCAAACAGCGCATGAAGCTTCGCTTACATCGATTCCCACAGTGCGTGGGAAACGCATAATTTTTATACCGGGTCATTGACGCAGCTTCCCCTTCTAGAGCTACATGACTTACTTTTTCTGAGCATACGTGCCAGTCCGCGCAGTGGACAATGACCGGCATGCTTAGGGCGATAGAGGTCGACGGCCTTGTGGGGACAGTGAACGGCTAAACGTGGAGTGTGAAACGGCAACATCTGAACCATGTGGATCAGGGCGAGGAGAGGAACGTTCGATGTAGCCTTCAGGACGACACCCAGCTTCAGTGCTCCAGTTTGAAGGCGACGAACTGTAACTGTGTCAGTGACGAGCAATGTTTCTAAAGCGGGAGCCTTTGTACCAAATGGGTCGGTCGTCTGCCGTCCTCCACTCAACCGGATTGCAGTAGCGTGACAATCAGAGCTGGGTCTGGGTCGCAGTGGCGGGAGTGCGTTGCGGTGCACACATAGAACAGGCGCATCACAAACACAGGCTTGCGAATTCCTGGCAGACGACTGCACTGATGAGTGACACGGTGGGTAGGCTGGCTGACTGAACGTCTGGAAGAGCTGCCGTAGGGGCTGTTGCTTCTAGTTCGGGGTGTTCAATACGAGTTATATGTTCTGACGCTGCAGACTGCGCATATATTGCTGCGCCTTGGCATGGTGATGTGTCTGCGATTATTGGGTAGCAGAACGAACTGGCGAGTAATGCGGCCACTATTGCTTGTTCACAGCGTTGACATTCCTTGTAAATATCCTTTAACATTGTACAGTCCTTGAATACAAGCAGTATAAACGCGTTGTCAGCTATTTCTCTCAACATGTCAGAAATCTTCTCAGATTCGGTCATTTTTTGAAACTTTTCGAGAAGCGCCGGCACGTCCTCTATATAAGGAATGTTCAATTGAGTGGCCGCTTGGACACGGCCACTGCCTGTTGCGTGTGGCGCCGCTGTGCGGGCATATCTTGAAAGCGATCTACGATCAGTAGAGAATTTAGGTGCGCCGACGACTCATAGCTTCGTGTGGACTGTGGTGTCACCGTTTCGTTGGCGTTGAAGTGAGAGGGTGCACGAAGATAAATTCGGCTCGCTGTTGAAGCTGCGCTTCTTCACTCCAGCGTTTTGACGGCGAGTCTCTCCTGTCATCCAGGAAGATGTGTTCATTTTCGCTCCTGCTCATTTGACGCCATGCTAGCTATTTAGTTAGTAAGCGCATGTTTAGAAGTTCACAAAGCCGATAAAACTGCTATCCTTTCTTCGCACAATTGTCTACTAATTCGCTATCGCAATAGATGTTTAGACTTTCGGGCAAAACTGCGGCTTTTTTGTTCTCAGAGCATCTATACAGGGGCAGGGGAAACCTGCGACAGACACCAATATGCACGAAGCCTAATGCAGTAGAAGCCGCTTATACTGAACAGGCTGACATCAGGTCTTTAAATATATGCACTCATAACAAATTTAAGTAGTGTTTTGTGATGCGCTTGTAGTGCGAAGCGTCATTTAGGAAACTCTGCGCAAGGTCACGCGAGGCCACTTTGAATTTTTTCGTTGACATTAAAAATAAATTTCCCGCTTATAACTCCGTCAAAGTAATGCTAAAATCTAAAACTAGGCCTAATATTGTCTACATTAATGAAAAATTATGAGGAGTAAGCAGTGGTTCAATTGTTAGATATAATTTAAAACCAAACTTCCTGATTTTATGTAAAGTGTGAGGCAATAAGCTAAATTACAATTTCGAAAACAGCCAATCTGTATTATCTATGTAGTAAAGGTTCATTTAAGTTGAGTCACGCGGTCATACGATAATTGAGGGCTCCTGAATTCTGAGAGCACGAAGGACATCACCCAAACCTAAATTCGAAGCTGCGCCCCCTTTTCACGCGCTAGAAGTGCGGCTCACGCGGAAACGACGCCGAGGCACGCGCACATTAGTGCCACGATTGGACCCCGCTTGGCATTATCCGCAGCATGGCCGCTAGATTGTAGCGATGCCTTTTCTCGACACGAATGCCTTTCGGCATTGTTCACGTTCGTGAACGGTCGAAGGGGCGCTCCGCCACCGGCGGTGCGTTGGCGGTGCACAGGTTTCACAACTCACGAAGGCGGAAAACGCCGAAAGGCACTCGCATCGTGAAAACGCATTGCAGCAAAATCGTGGCCATGCTCGCGGCCCTGCACCCGGAAGGACTGCAAACATGGCTCCGCCAAACAAGGTAACCGTTGCTTCTACGTTATTTGCCAGAACAGCCGGGATATGCAGCGCTGCCTTAATCTAACAGGATAGAAGCCGGAACATTAAGCCCGCCAACGCGATGATAAAGAGGTGCCATATAAGGCTTCGAAGGATTGTGATGCGAGTGAGTAGGAACTTACCCACACTTGGGCAGCGCACACAAAACGAAACTCGAAAAAAAAAAAGGCTCCGTAGCGCGATATTCCCCTTCTGGTAGTTTCGGGCGAGTGTTTATCTACAGGATTTGCTTCCAGTTGAAAAAAAAAAAAGAGTAAATTCATTTACTCATTCAATATGGTATGGTATCTAAAACTTTATTTGGGTCCTTCAGATCATGCTGTTTACGAACTAAACATAACCCGATGTATATCCGCTCTGTCCGCCTCTGTCAAGCCCTCGAGTTTGCTGCAGCGCTGTCATGATTGTTGCTCAATCAAGCATGCATTTGGTGAATAAGTGGTATTCTTTCCTAACGTTCGGTGCAAAATTTTGTGAACTTTCTTAACTGTAATTTTTCGCCTTATTTCAAAGTATATACACAAGAAACTTGATAAAAGCGGACACATACCGGTGCAAAACACTAGGCATAAACTGAAGACACAATTAAGATTTGGCGTGCTTCGTATTGTGGAGGGGCCACGGACAAACAAGAGGCTTTCAGCTATGCGCCTCACGTTCAAGTCCATACAGTAAGGGGGACATGCTATGTTAGGCTACACAAATGCGGCAAAATTTTATATCGATGCTCAAAGAATTACAGGGAGAAACCTTGCTTACATAAGTAGGAAACTTATATAAGGGGTCAAATAATCATAACTGTAGTGTGAATAATCAAATTCTTAATAAGTAGACAACTTGAATACGCAGAATGCCTACTAGAGCAACACACGTAAATATTAGTGACGCAAAAATTTCTGAATGCTAAAAACGAAATACATATATATATATATATATATATATATATATATACTAGAATACAGTGCACAGCTAAACACTTAGGAGAGAGCGAGCCAGAGCTGTTCTGTTGACTTTTCCTGTCTCCGTCTTCGGGAAAGAGTCCACAAAATAAACACCACCATACAGGTGCTTGTAGACAGCAAGGTTACCTGAAAAGCAAAGCACGCGATTACTCATAGCCCGTTGTTCATCAATAAATGTCCCTTGAAATTGCGAAATATTAAGCAGTGCAAACAACACCTTGCTTCTAAAAGCAGGTCATACATGAGCCAATCGAGATCTCCAGGTAGCTGATGAATCTTCTAAACCACGGTACAAATCTACTACTACAATTCTTGGTACACATTAAAAAGTTCCAGTGTAACATAAGCTAGACTATTGGAAGTAGTTGCGAATGATGCGCTTACTGTTTCAACAGCCGTGAACGTCATTGATTCCCAACGGAAAGGCTTCTGAGCCACTCGAGTTCCTTCCCTCGTCAAAAATTGCCCTTCGACCCACCCTATCACTGTGAAAGTTCAGACAGAAAGCTAATAACGGAAGTATTCTATGATGCTTCATTACGCTGGAAGATGGAAGAATCATACAGAAAATATTTCTCTCGTCTTTAATTAGAAATTACCTTACGCTAGAAGAACGAACAGCTAATACCCCCAGGTGAATAGGAATGGTACTGTGGATCACATGAATGCTGCCTTTGTTTTTTCTCCCCCTCCCCTTTTAAAGTAACAAGCAGGATTTTTCTTTCTGTTAGCCACCCTTCCTTTTCTTTCTTTCATCTTTCTCTCTTTTTTAATGCAGTACACAAACGACAGATTAAATTGAAATATGCAGGACTAAAGTGTAAAGCTGAGAAAAATGTAAAGCCGAGGGTACTTACTCGCATAACCAAACTCTCCATGTTGTGCTAAAATTAAATGATGGGGCTTTACGTGCCAGAGCTACTACACTCTAAAAACTAGGAAAGGTTACTCTTCAAAGCGTCGTTTTACTCTCGCAAAATGTCGAGGAGAGTGAAATGCATTGTTCAGTCTCTCACCAAGGAGAGAGTGAAATGTGCTTTTCACTCTCGCCTTCAGAGAGAGAGTAGAATGCCCGTTCTACTCTTGCGGCAATAGAGAACAAAACGTAGCGTAATCTTCTGCTTCAACTGTAGGTGGCTGGCCCCGAACATGGCAATGTTTCATTCATGCACGCTGAGCAAAGAACACATCGTTTTTCTTCTAAGTGAACAGGCCGCCGCAGTTCAAAGGAACGCATAGCGAGCGCTCTACTTTTTCACTCGCAGTTGCTCCACCGCGCGCGCGCGCTCAAGATCGCGGAACAACACAGCACCGGAGAAAGGTGATCCGTCCGCCGAGCAGCACAGCAGGAGCAAAGGCCAGCCAAGAGAGATCGTATGTCAGCCATCTCGCGTAGCCACGAAAACACGGCAGTCGTTCGTCATGCCTTGGATATAACAGCAAATCCTCCACGGCAAGTGAATTCTAACTTAGGTGCACATTGTCCGTATATGTCATGCTATCGCCAGTTAGTCGTCGCTGCGCTTAGCCGACGCGATTGACAACGGACTAGGCATACGCGCTGTGTCTCTCGATGTCAATCGAAAAAGCCAGTCGTCGCGATAACTGCATGTGATTTTATCACTTTGCCGTTGTCCGTAAGAGCTTTAAAGATCGCAAACGCTGCCAGAACTATGGTATGTTCAATAAGACGCCAGGCGAGAGGACGCTTAAATTGGTTCGCTCACCAGCCTGTGATTCCGAGCCTATGCGGAGCGTGATTAGCGTGCGTTTTTTGTGTTTGAATTTATTCAGTTTGGCAGTATACTGTGTACGGAACGCTGTTGAACTAAGGAATCACATAACAGAAGGCGTTATTTTGCTGGCAGCATGGTTTTTTTATAAATAAACCGCGCGCTTGACGGTGTCTCGCGCAGGGGGAATCTGCGACCACTGAAGTTACGTGCAGCACCAGTGCTAGTTAGAAACTTTGCCGCAGGCATTCAGCTGCATGCTGCAAGAGGTCAGTTGGGCGCGTTATCTTGAACTTACTGTAAACGCATGAGGAGTCCATGTTTTATGCTGAAAAAAGTATAAACCCCATATAAGCGATCTTGCGCGCGGCGGCTACAAGCGACGCGATGGAGATGGCTGTCGCGTTCGCTCGTCGCCTACAAGTCATACTCCGTGCGAGCGACGATATTGAGCGACGCCTCCCCGGTGTTGCCGGCATGAGGGCTGCAATCACGCATGACGCGTGCTTTAGTAATTTGCGTTGATGTATTTTACTATAAAAAGTAGCATAAAATATTTTCGGAGGTCTAGCCGTAGGTTCTTATCCTTGCACGTATAAAAATTGAATCATTTGCTCGTTCCGCGCGACAATCGGTAGTATTTGAGCGATGTACATCCAGTTCCGGCTTCGCGCTATTGGCTAGTCGCTCATAGCACTTTCGGGCGACGAGCGACGATTTCTAGATTTCCAGAACCGAGCCATCTCTTCAAGCGACGGCCCGTTTTGTCGCTCGTCGCCGTCGCGCACTAAATCGCTCTCACAGTGTTTATCCCTAAGACTGAACTGTTTTTGCTCATGTATTGAAATGGTGTGATTATAGGTAGGTCTGGTTTTGTCTCATGCTGCGGTTTTCGTGCACGGTGCGAAACTGAAAGGATGCTTATGTCTACGAACTCGGTGAATTGTCGAGCAGCTAGTTATGCATCGGCATCGAATATAACGGCTGCTGTGTGGAATTACAATGGCAAGGGCGCTTTGCGTACGCTTATTGTTTTGGACATGCCTTTGCATTTGCTAATATGAGTTGGCGTGTCAGAGTTATGTCATATGAATAGCTAAAGCAGCCTTCCTCTGGGGGTTACAAGCGTAATGTGTGCATTTTGCTATTGCATGGCAGATCAAAATGTGTTTATCGCTTGACTATTTTTAGTAGAGAAATAAAATATCAAAATAATATGTTGCTTTAATTCCGTGCTACCAGTCTGTCGTACACAGAACAATAGGTTGGTGTAATAAACTAATAACTGCGGTTTAACTGCAACTTTTACATGCCTTCAAGAATATAAAATGCTAGATTTCAAACTGCAGCAGTAAGTCGGGTCTGTAAAAAATTAACTCCATTGCGCACCTCATACATGAAAATAAGTTCATGCCTTTTAGTAAGCTTAGATGCAGGTCGCAGTGAACTTTCTTGTTAGTATTGAAATGTGGGTAAGCTTGCCATAACAAGCCTTGTTGCCCTTTTTTATAGGCATATCCATTGAACTGAAGGACCATATTTTCATCCCTACTGAGCATCATGTTTGCAGCTATAATCCTCAAATTATGGCTTCAGCAGTGGCACAACCAGGGATGGTGTGGGGGGCACACTGGGCACGTGCTTAGGATGTGTCACAAGTGGTGTTTGCGATACACCAGACTCATGACAGACCTATGATGTCTGAAAATGACCAATATTCTATTCATTAGCAGGAGTATTCGAACATTCGTGCCGAACGAGGATGAACTGTCCGTTAGTTCTTTTTTGTGTAAATCTAAAATTGAAGTTAATTTAGCAGTTCACGGTTGCAGTCATTTGGATGTTTTGCATGCATTTCACTAAGAAGACTAAGAGCTAAGACTTTCTTTTATTGCCATGGCCTTGACTGTCTTGATGTTGTTTTGCACCATGCCCTTGTGTTGACTTTTGCATACGATATTTTTCAGGCACCTGCTTTATATAACGCAAGAAGGCAGCTGCAAGGACACGAGGATGTGAAAGAGCCAGTGCAGCGCGACTTCACGTAGTGCAGAGGAGCCAATGTCAAAAAATCAAAATACATTGGCATGCAATTTGGACAAGAAAACTAGTCCAGGCAGTCATCTTAACATGGTATATTTATGTAATGTCTCCGATTGGAAAGTCAAATCAAGTATGCTCTCTGGAGACAAACACATAGCTGCAAGTGTCATTGAAAAGTTAGAAATGTGTTTTAAAAAAGCTGATTAGTTCTGAGAAGTGACTGCTTATTGTCTTGCCTCTCAACAGATACATCCATGTGATAAAACAATAGTGGTACAATGAAATTGCATATTTGCTTAGCGACATGATACATACTTGCAATGAGCACGGTGCCTGTGTTTACTATAGAAAGCAACAGCCCATGCTTGGTTAGGTTAGGCCCCCTACAACATGCAGGCACGGGTGATCGGCGCATTTTTTTATTTCTGTGTCGTGAGGTTTATTGACGTGCGTATAGGCGCAATGGCACGCAGTATGGCTAGTACAAAAAGGGGGGGGGGGGGCAGATATATGTAGCTCACTGTACACGACACAGGGCAAAGGAAATCCGTGTTCAGCAACTATGTTAAATGCAATGTATGTAAATTTTACAACGCTACTCATTCGAAGCGCGCACAGGTGCATATTGAAGAAAAGTTTTCCAGGGTACATAATTTAGTGCGTAATTTACACTAATTTTGCTCTAACCACAAGACATAATAAATTGAATATACTGCACGGAAAAACCTAGAGCGAATTAAATTGTGTGTCAGCTTCGTGTGTATAAATATAGTCTTTCCTATGCATTAGGTTTTTCGCGTAATGCATTACCAGTTGACAGCCTATCTTATCATGTGTACTCTGTTTACATTACAGTTGTTTACTAGTTTACTCATTTGTTCTGCAACTTATGAAATGCCGGTGTATATATATTTTCAACATTTGACATAACCCTGTATGTTTTGTAGGGACAACCCAGGACGTGCATTTCTCAGCACCTAGTCAACTGCCAGAAGCGACTCGAACACAGGCCACCAGTAAGTGGACATCAGTTGCAATTTCACATTATGCAGTTGGCTGCTGCCTTGTACTGAGGCTTTTTTTTTTAATGAGATGGTGGTGTCGTTCTAATGTTACATTTTGACCACAAAGGTGCGATCATGTCTCACAGAGGCATATATGGTTGCTATTCTCTGCGAGGGACGTGTTCTCGTGTTCGTGAAGCATTTGTGTTTGGCAGTATTGTCGCCCAATGAGTCAGATATAAACACTGTAACTCGCCACTGCCGGCAAGTAGTTGCGAGAAACACAATATATTATGACGCTGTAAAGTTATTTCATTAATTCGAAGGAAAATATTGCAGCGGCAAAAATGGTTGCTATTCCAGGTAAACATGTCTTTTTCTCACAAGTTATTTAACCAAACTGTGGATGCGTGAAATTCGTGACTTATGAATAGATTTTAATTCATCCTTTAGTAATGCTTCTAAAAGAGACTAGAAATAGCATGTGACTACTTCTCCAATCAGCAGATCATACACTTAGTCATAAGTGGTAGTTCCATGCAGCCTCGCACTCTATATAACCTTTCCTTTCAGCAGCATTGGAACTGGCGGCTGCGTTTTCAGAAGGAGGAGTGCACTTGGCACAGTATATGTATGCGTGAATTCGGTTTTCTTTGTATTTGTCGGCTCACTGACACAAACAGTGCGAAAATCCGTTGTACCATGAGGCTGACGACGCCTTCTGCTGCTAGAAATGCGGCACTTCATATTTTATAGTACTGCATGACATTTAAATCAAAGCTAGCACATAAAATGATCAAGAAAACTAACCGCTGTTATAGCTGTTTTCCTCAAAGAAAGCTTGTCCTTTATGGGCTGTGTTAATCTGAGCTCTCCAACGATGTTTCAGTAGTATTATTCCTTAGTGAGTGAGAGATTGGGGGCAATTAATCGGGCAATTAGTCTTTAAATGGTGTCCTAATTATGTGTATTTGTTCCAACTAAGTTGTCTAGATTACTTTATTGCGTAGTGTAAAGCTTATGAAACCATCAGCAACTAGTGAGTTGCTAACATGCATATGCATATGTCACTATACAGGTGGCACTCGGCTGTACCACTGCAGTGCTGCAGAAATTGCCAGCACCAGCGTCTTTGCAACAGCTGTTTCACAGCATGTCGGTATGTGCTAATTTATAGTTATGTTGGGATGGGTTAGTATTATGGACCACTGCTACTCTGTATTGTGACAGATCCATATGATAAGTGATGTAATGGGCACATCGAAAACCTGTGAATGTTTTACTATGGTACATAAAAAGGCTCTCCTTTTCGTCACTGGAGCAGGGGAGAAGAGCATGCAGGCACTCCTGAATGTACATATATTTCAAAAATACAACACAGACCACAGAGAAGCCCGCATGTTAACAGGTTTGATACACACAATAATTCAACAGATTTGATACTTCAAGTGTGCTATTTTACGCAAGGGGGAAGGGAAAGGGGAGAAAACCAGAAAAAAGAGTGGAGTGGAACAGAAAGGAATCGTGCCAAAAAGCATGAGAAACATCGTGCAGCCAGAATCGCCAGCAGGACATCTAAAAAGCACTCTGATAAAATTATATACAGGGAAACCTTACGTATTGTTTGTTTCAATCAAGTCAGATCACATGCAGCCATTACTGCAATCAAGTTGTTTCCTTATGTCATGAGGACAAACTGGGGGGTGCAGGATAGGTCCAGAGAGGCGCACGGGGTCGTTTTCTTTATATTGTGGTGCTCCCACAGTGCTACGCACTGTGGCGTTTGGCATCGTCAATTGTGACGGCATTCTGATTTTGATGCGCGTGTTTACTTGAAATGTTCAAAAGATGTCGAGAAGTGGTTTAGGGGCCCTTTAAGCCACCCTGAGCAATTATTCGTTCAGATATATCTAAACATACTTTAGTGATGATGCATAATAAAGTGATCTAGTCTGGCTCCTGAGTGTTTTAAAATTTTTGGTTTCGAGAGACGTTTCCCGTGCCTCTTGAGTATCTCTTCTAATGAGGCTTAACGGTAATGTACACACACAATTGTGCAACTCCTCCTGCAAGTATTATTCATTAAGCCTGGTCACTGATGTGCAAAGCTTGTGGTTAAGTTTTGATGTCCGTACTTTTTAGAGCTATGTTTATTAATTCAGGTTGTTCTTATTGGTTCTTCGATGCAGGAGACAATGCCTACGAAATTATTGGCCCTGATGACGAGAGCCCTCAAGGGGCAAACGACATCTCTTTTGCAGAAGTGAGCCCGATACCACCTGAAGTTACCATGACAGGTGGCACGGCAGCAATAGATACAGAGACGGCCATCTCTACTGCAGCTGCAACAGTGTACGAGGCAAGCAGCAGTGTGTCAGCATCAGCAGCAGTGTCAGAAGGAACCGCACCAGGCCTGGTAGAGCAACATGTGTGCTATCACTGTGACTTTTTTTGTAGTGCATACAACTCATTTGCTCAACATACAAAAGCTTTTCACCACGACTGTGAGCCAGTGTTCTTGTGCAGCAAGTGCAAGACTAAGTTAAGTGTTATAACACAGTACAAGCATCACTTTAAGATATGAAAACATATTACAGTTGTTGCCTCCCCAGCCAGCCCACATAGCGGCAACAATGTGGAACACATGGTGGGACACACATCTTCTCCATTAGAAGATAGTAGAGACTGTCAGTGTTGTTGTTAGATTAACTGGTCTTTGTAGGCAACTAGTAGGACAACACAGGTGTCATAAGATTGTTGTTTATGTTGTGGTTGAAGAGGTAAAAAAGAAGTTTGATGCAGCTGAAGTGCCAACTGATATTGAGCAAATCAAAAACAACCACCTGAGAAAGCAACACTATCGAAATTTGGGTATCTATGTGCCGCCAACTCTGGTAAGGATGGCATAGGACAGAAGTGTGTTGAAAATCACACAGACACTGCTGTTCCATCACTGGTCACAGTGATGGAACAGCAGTGTCTGTTAAACTCTAATTAAACTCTAATAACACTGGTCACAGTGATGGAACAGAGAGTCAACTGAAACGACCATTATGGCATAGTGTCATGCTCCCATGTGACCACTTTCCATGTTATTTTGCATGATACAGCTCAACCTCCAGAAACGAGACTGCAACTTGTCTGTAAAAAGCTTTCACAAAAATTATTCATAACATTATTAAC
This sequence comes from Dermacentor andersoni, assembly GCF_023375885.2. NCBI lineage: Eukaryota > Metazoa > Arthropoda > Arachnida > Ixodida > Ixodidae > Dermacentor > Dermacentor andersoni. Next base: position 190,349,965 of record NC_092817.1, on the reverse strand, counting down.
GCAGCAGTATCTTCTTTTTTTGTGGGTTCGAGGTTCCCGGGTGTCCATTAATGCAAAAATTGCGGAAAAAAATACATGTGCCGTACTTGCACGTTTTTAACACGTACGAGGGGGACAGAACTTTTCTAGTCATGCATCTTCATCATACTATCAAGTTTTTAAATGCCTTTTATAATTCTTACTACCAGTTATATCTGAGTGCATTGTATGCATTTAGCAGGGGTAAAATCAGGTGAGTTGGATCAGATGCCTTATCTGCAAGAGAGCCCTATATTCAAGAAATTTGAATTAAAATAGGTACATTAGAGACGCAGTCTTTCTGCACTTTATTGCGTGTGGTTTAAGCATTGCTCAATACTTTTGTGGATGGCAGTTTCAACCGGCACAGCACTGCGCTTTGTCACGGTCAAGTGTCTTCAAAGCGATGTTTACCATTTGTGTTGATCTGTTTGTGTATTCATAGAGCAAGTTCTTAATTTTTTTTTCCACATTCTTGTGCTTGCACTAAGCTTGTATAAGGCAGTTACAAAATGGGCGTCACTATAGCGAACTGTTCTGTTGAGCTTACACTTGCAAATAATAGTGTTCAGATGGCCGCACTTCTATGTAGGTGCACCGATAGCTTTGTGTATGTTCTCATGTTTGTATAAAGCTTATATAAGCTAGTTACAAAATGTATGTCACTAAGCATTGTGATATTCTTTAAAGAACTGCTTGGTTGGTTTTACACTTGTGAATTAGTATTGAGGCGGTGGTATTTCCATGTAGGCCCACTGCTAGCTTTCTGTGTGCTCACGTGTTTGTATTAAGCTTTTACAAGGGAGTTACAGCAGGTACGTCACTAAGCGCTGTGATATTTTTAAAGAACTGCTTTTTTGGTTTTACGCCTGTGAGTAATAGTACTCGGGTGGCACTAGTCATGTGTAGGTACACAGGGACCATTTGTATACATTATGCTCATGTAAAGCAGTTACAAAGTGTATGTCACTAATCACTGTGATATTTGTTGAAGAATTGCTGTGATGGTTTTACACATGTGAGTAATAGCGGTCAGGACACAGTACTTGCGATGTATAGTTGAACTTATACAGTGTCAAGACATGGGCTGTATGCGTGCCAAAAGAAATGTATGTCATTATATTGTTGTGATTATTACTGTTTGGATTTTATTAAACTCTAATAACATTTTTCTTGTATCTATTGAGGTATGGCAACTTGTCATGCAACCAAACTGAGAACCTGAACTTGTGCATACAAATAAACAGCTAATTTAAGAGTATACTGCTCATATTCTGCGAAACCAGTTTAACAAATCTTGTACTACAATGCTGGAAAAATGACAGAGCTAACAGCGATGTACAGAAAAAGTTTGCACTGGCTGAAGGACTGCCCCACACTGAAGTTGGTAATGTTGCGTTTATTGGAGTAGAACAGTAAGTGCACTTCTATTAAAAATGTGACAGTCAATGCAGAAACATAAGGCAGACGAGCAGATGTGGCACATTTTTTTCAGGGCCCTCCATGCCTACTACTGCATTTCTAGTCTTCCTGTGCTCTTCGTATAAGCCCCTGTTCAGCCAAGGTTTTTACTCCATGACAGTTGTTCTACTGGGTTTGTAGCAATATTAAAGAAAAAAATGCAATGGTTTTCAAGAACTTTCGAGGCCCCGACACACTAACTTTAAGGACTTCGTGCGATTTTTTTAGTAGTTTGGACAGGCAATAACTTGTTCAACAACATCGTTAACTTTAATGCAAACAAAAGAATACAAAACAAATCGCATTTCACTGATTTCAAACATCTGAAAGACTGCTAATTTGCCTTTCACCGCCCATCACTAAACGCACACAAGGAAGCATTTCAAAAAAGCGCTCAAAGTTTTTCTGCAATAGCACAATTAACTACTTGGACCTGCAACGTTTGCAGTTTTTGAATACTGTTTGGTTTGACAGTTTATGGGATGTCATCTGTTGCCTCAGCTTTTCACCACCAAATAAGGAATAGTCATTTGTAATTTCCTTTTATTGTGTCTGTAGCTCTCAATGTACTCATCACGGCTTTTCTTTGAATGCCTCAACTGTTGAGCTTCTTGCTTCTGCTCCTCCAAGTACATTTGTCGCCGGTTCCATGTGCCTAAAACTGGTATCTGCAGCTCCTTTGTAATTTCAACTTTAAGGATGTCGCTTTCCTTCTATTACCTCCACAGATAATTCTCTGTGACATGCGAAGAGTGTCACACAAGGGAAAAAAACGCTTGGCAATGTCTACTAAGTCTAGCCAAGTGTACAATTTAAGGACTTTCCAGTACTTCTAAAAATTCCAGGGTTTTCAATGCCTTGAAAATGGCATTTTAGAAATAAAGGGTTTTCAAGGATCGCTACAAACCCTGGATTCTAGCACCTAAATAATTTTACAAGTTTATTTTGGCATGGAGTTCGGAAATTCATGCTTTTTAGCTAACGCTGCACTATCTCTGTACATTGAAGCCACGAGAGCGCAACCATTTTGGAGTAAAGAAAAATACTGAAAGCTTTTAATACCACTCTTTCTCTATGGAGCTTCGTATTGCCTAGTTAAGTTTACGAATGTGCCTGGTTTTGCTGGGCGTTTCTTCGACATGTTCTGTGAGAAGTAGATGACTAACCCCCGTATTCATAAATGTATATTAATACGAAGCTCATGCTTGACTTTATATAAACGACATCTGGTGCGACCGTCCCCCAGACGCTCACTGCCTTTTTTTTTTGGTGCGTTCACGACTTGCGTCATTTAGATCAAGCCAAGCATGGGCTTCAAGTTATGATTCATTTCTGAATATGGGGGTAAGCGTGCGCAATTCCGGGCAACGCATTGTGCCATTGACACTGAGACGAAACGGGGAAAACAAAGTTAACGCCCTATGCTCCTAAACTTTCGCGTACCTGTGGTGTGCGTGTATCGTGGAAGAAGAAACAGCGCAAACACCAGGACGAAAAAAAGCAACCACACCAGCGCTTCGTGGTGTGGTCCATGTTCTTGCGTCGTCCTTGTGTTGCGCTGTTTCTTCCAAAATGCTCAACCAACTAGCCGGCAAGTCCATCCTGTGCATATATATTGAACACACGTATGAATGTAGATGGTCTTCGAAGCTTTTAGAACGAGCACTGCCACAGGATGCGAGCAGTGCACGCGTAACAAGTGGACACATTAGTTATTTAAACATGCGTGCCAATGCATGTGACGCGGCTATCGGCATAAGCAGTCTCCAAATGCTGGAATGCATGCTCTTCAAAACGCTAACGATCCGCTGCTAATGCAGGACAACAGCTCACAGCGGACTGAACCAAACTCTAAACTAATGCACTTGGAAAGAACGCCTACATGGCAGCGTGAGGCACGTCGAAATGCCTGGTACTGGCGTCGCAGTTGACCAGATACGAATGGAACTGGCGGAAAAAATAAACAGAAATGCTCACCAGTATACGCGCGACTTAAATTCACATACGTGGATGGTTGGCACGATACTTTGTATCAGCGTATTTTCGGAGAACATATAATGCATGGACTGGAAAAGCACTCGATCGTGAGCTGAACGGCACATTTGTTATTTTCCTGGGGTGACGACAAGCCGTGAATAGTTCTCACGTCGTCGTCTACGTTGTCTGCCTTCGTTAGTCGTAGCAAGGAATGGAAATGATGCAAACGCAAACGTATTCCAGTACACAACAGCACAGCACACTGCAGAGAAACTCCACCCACCACAGCCGATTCCTCAAATACATTTGTTATGTATATAACCTCTAAAAGAACACGACTGAGCGTGGAGGCTCTGTGGTGTAATGGTTAGGATGTGTGCTTTGAATTGTATAGATGCGAGTGTACGCGGGTTCGAATCCACGTGATGTATAGAGCAATGTGGTTCTCCATAAGTATGTGATTCCCTCGACTATTGTGTTCTAATTAGATTATGTGTCTCCTGATTGTGAAATGTGCGAAGATGATTGAATGTTAATTATCTTTTTCGTTTCTCCGCAGTGGCGTTCGGGACACATACGCATAGGCCGATTCCGAGCAGTCACGCCTCATGGTAGGCAGCAAATAGCCAGGAAAAATGACTTTAAAATCCTGCATAACATTGCTCACGCCTATTATGAAGGCCGCTTGGAATTGGGCCACTGACTCTGAGGAGCCGCCTAGGGAACGGTGTATCAGCGACCCTAATTTGATCTGATTTCCTGCCTGCATGCGTGGCCAGGACTTCGCTAAGAGGGTATTGAGAAGAGTACTAACACTCTGTTTGGGGGAGTAGAAGTACTCGGTCTGGTGGAGTGCCTATTACCCCTGCGGTGAGAGCATTAGCACTCTGCGGAAGAGTACTAGCACTCCCTGTGGGAAGAGTATTATCACTCTGCAGAAGAGTACTAGCAATCCCTTGCGGTGGAGTAACAAAACTCTGTCAACAGGAGTTGACCTACTCTCTCTCAAAGAGAGTCGATCTACTCTCGAAAAAAGAGTGAAATATGGGACAAGCCGCTACTCCCTCAAAGAGAGTGCCCGGCACTCTCTTTGTTTTTAGAGTGTATGGTCATGAGGCACGCCAAGGTGCAGGACTGCGGAAATTCGCGCAACCTGGGGTTCTTTAACCTGCACCTAAATCTAAGTACACGGGCGTTTTCGTATTTAGCCCCCACCGAAATGCTGCCACCAGGGCCTGGATTTGATCCCGCGACTTCGTGCTTAGCAGCCCAAAACCATAGCCGCTAAGGAACCACGGCAGGTTCCATGTTGTATAACGGCGTTCATTGAAGAAGAATGTTTCTAAAGGATTGCTTCACAGACGACAGGTGAAGTGTGGCTTTTTCAGACCTTTCTTTTGTAGAATGAGGGAGACAGCCACCACTCTATCTTCTGTTTTGTCACCCAACACTTTGTGGTGAATATAAAGCATCAGCGGGGTCAAACCTGAGAGTACCCGCGTACCTAATTATAGGCAGCTTTCCTCAATCAGGGATATTGTTCTTAAGTTTTTTAGAAGGACGCAAGTGTTTGTTCTAGCTTGATGCCATTTAAACATGACGAAGAAAGCAAACCATTTTCATGCCACATTAGAGCAGCGATGTCACGAGTAACGGGAGTGTTACATACAAAGTCTGCCATGTGCTATAGCTGAGCAATTGCAGCAGTCTAATTTTAATGAGGAAACTGACTGCGTTTTCATCAAGTGCGAATTTCGTCTAGTAACACAATGTAAAACAATGTCCTAAATAATGGGACAAATATATTGGAAAAAGGAATACTTTCAAGGAACCGTGAAGATGCTCTTGAGTATACCTGTTATGGAACGTTTATACCGTCGAAAACAACCCGCTTGTAGCGCACGGCTTCAGGGCACAACCAAGTGAGCGAGATCTGTTTTTAATTTACAGATACTGCAAGCCCCTCTCGGGCCCATGCAGGAGTGGATACTAAGAATCCAAACAAGAGAAGTAAATTTAAACTAATTACTTGACATAATTGCAAAGATATAATACATACAAAAGTGAAGAAAGAAACATGGCAATACACTGGACATAGATGACATAAATGAATACTCGAAGAAGGTGATATTTTCTACTCAGAGTGTAAACCACTTGGACCCGAATTTCAACACAGCTTGATGTTACTAATACATTGAACAAATGATTCCAGTGCGGCGGAGTTCACTGCCTCCTCAGCTAACGTATTCCAATAAAAAAATTGCGCGAGGAAATAAAGAGAACTTGTGAACATTGATGTGGCTGATTTCGATGTGGCTGAGAGATTACGAGCATGTGAAAGCGAGGGCCAACACTTTAAATGCGGAACAAAATTATTTGATACGGTGTACTTCAAATGGAATATTTGTTACGCTTGTGGCCATGAAATAATGTATGGAAACAGATATTTCTAAGGCGTCGCGAATATTAGTTTGCGTAGTATGGCAACGCTCGTTTAGATTATTGAAGCGCAGGAAAAAGGCGGGAATTTATACGCGCGATCGCAGCTTTCACAATAGGTATCGTGCTATTTGCTATGACTGTACAGGTCAAAATCAAGACGGACAAAGAAGAAGTACACGCATGCTGGTAAATGTAATTTCTGTGGCATGTTACGCCTATAGTCATTCTACTCCAACCTGTCTGATTGTTGTACACCGCAGGCTGGCGTTCAGAACGCATACGATATTCTGAACGCCAATAGATCCACTGCGTTCTGATACAGCTGCCAAGCGGGCAGAGAAAATGACATTACCTTGCTACAGCATCAAATTTTAGTGTCATTTGCTGGATGGTACAGGGACCTACCTAATGCCACCTACCTTAGTATCACTCGTTATTTAATGCTTTCGCCAGAACTTCTACGACGAAGAAATGCGTACTCTCGACGCTTACCTTGCACAGTGCACAATGATCGAAGCAGGGGTTCGAACCAAACCGCAACTCAGCCTAAAAGCGAAGCTGAACCGTTATTTCCAGCAAAACCAAAACCGAAGCTAACTTATGTTTTGTGCCATCTTAGAAGCGGACACGAACCAGAACATTTTTGAGGAACAGTTCCGAACTTGTTCGACCAGTGGTTCAGCCCAGGGACGTATTTGTTGAAATTCTACGACCGCACAGGCAGCTGCGCTGACGAGAGTAGACACCATTTCTTGTGTCATTTCATTGCAGCGCTCTGTAACTCCTGTAACATACGCGTTGTTCACCACAGTGGTGTCGCTGACCCAACTGTGTGCATTTTCGGCACATTCTCTCTAACCCTTCTGGCACCCGTTAATGCATGCGGCATAATTATAGAGGTTGCCCCGCACAATTTGTGCAATCTTTTTCAAAATGAAAGGCACTCCGAGCTCAAGTTGAACCGACTGCGTAATGTTTGCACTGACCCACATTTCCTCAGGTTATTTTTTTTATTTTCCCCTTGACTAAAGGATTAGCTGTGTTTAATTAGTGAACTTTTGAGTATTGGCGGCAGACCCGAAGTGTGATACGCGAAGTTGTAGAACACCTTGAGAAACGTCTCAATAAATTGTTTCCAACACGATATATGTCACGTGGTCCTTTTTTTCGCGTTCCAAAGCCAGCGAATTATGAACAAATACCACGTGACGGGGCGCCTGCTCACTGTTATTGTGCTGCTGTCAAGCGTGCGATGGATAAACAAGGTCGGCTGCAGCGAGATTGGCCCGTGGCAGGGCGTTATGCCTGGTGTAGGTATCTGGGCACGCAGATCTTATCACATGACTGTGCAAAGGCATGCTGCTCTCCGAGCGTTGCCGAAGCTATAAAGCGTCTAAGGAGGCGAAAGAGAGCAAGAATATAGCTTTATTTTTTTATGCTTTAAACGGACGAGAGCTGGCAGCCTGCCGATGGAGTGTAATGGGGATAGGTGGGGAGGCGGCGTTGGGCCGGAGTGATTTTCCAGTGACCTTCAATACAAAAAGCGCCCTTTGATTCGAAGAGGTCACCATCCTCTGTAATGCACATTTCGCATCTCATAGGAACATATTACTTGGCGTTCTTGATCATGGTATCAGTGATGGAGTTGCAGACTTGTCTTATTTATTTTAGGTACTGTGATGTTGTGGCTGGTGTCTATATACTTCATCCATGACGTAGCCCCAGAGAAAAGAATCGACGGGAGCTAACTCTGGCGACCGCGCAGGTCAAGCGATGGGCCCATGCCGTCCAATCCAATGCTATGGGAATACTTCATGTTGCCATTTGCAAGATTTTCTGCTGCCGTGCGCAGGAGCACCGTGATGCTGATAACAAATGTCCTTGATCCTAGCCCATGGAACATCGCCAAGAAAATCCTCATGCGCCCCATCAAGGATGTCGTAGACGTATCTTTCGCCTGTAAGCGTATTAGCAAAAAACACGGGGCCGATGATAGTGCCACCGTAAATTCCACATCACATGGTAACCGACCCCTGATAGTGGTGATGTGTCTTCAAAACCCAGTGAGGGTTTTCTTCGCTCCAATAGTCAGCGTTGTGCATGCTCACTTTGCCATTACGTGTGAAGATAGCATGGAAATCGCGGGGCTCGAACATCTGGTGCAGCCGCACGTGGTAGGGATGAAGTTGCCTCTTCTTAAGTACTCTCCACACTGGAGACATTGACACTCTAGCTTCAGTACCCATACTACAAACACTTGCAGGTGGGTGTTCAGAAAACTTTTGACAGAATAGCTGTTTCCACTTCCTCGCCCAGGATAGAATATTTTTGTCGTTTCTTCGTAAAACTAGTTTGTCTCAGCGTTTCATTAGCACGCACAAGCGTTATGAAGCTCGGACGCGTACCTGGATGCCAGCGTTGAAATATCTCAACTGTGCGCCTTCTACGTCCACTTGCCGCACCTGCAGCCAAAACCGTATCCGCCCTCTCCTCATTGGAATAAGCCATATCTGCTGCTCCACGTTGGTCACAGACGAATAGCGTTGCTGTGGAGGACATGCAGGGATACGGGCGCCTGAGGAGCACTGGATATATTGCAGTTCGCTGGGATTGCTTCAAACGAGGTATGCATAACGCGCGATCTCTATCAGGGACTGAAGCGCCGGTCACGGTGCACAAGTGTGAAGCCAGACGCGGCCTCCCGATACTGCGACCAAGAAGCGATGCGCACGCTTGCAATACGAGATCAAAAAAGAATGTCTGGTAGACAAGAAGTGTGAGAAGGACAGCAGACGGGACCATAGCAGAAAGAGTCATCGTCTGAAGAAGACATGCCTTATCTTTCTTGAATACAGCCAAGGTTTCTTTTACCATTAGTTAGTTTTGTTCCCGTGCAATCTATTCGCTGCTATTCGAGCCCTAAGGTTTAATGTTGTAGCATCATTGTTCAATTCGAAAACTACTACAAGGTCATTTGTGCACAAAGGCAAAATTGTAGCAGCCGTCATCGCCATCCATCGTTCCCACGCTCTTCGCCCTTTCCTTCTTTTAAGCAGAATCAAAATGCTCCTTTCGTCTTTTCTTTTCGATGGCCTTAGACGTTTTAGCACTTCGGCAACGCTCGGCCAGCAGGATGCATTTGCGCCGTCATGCGATAAGAGCCGTATGCCCAGGACCTAGACCTGGCATAACGCCCTGTCGTGGGCCAGTTTTGCTACAGCCGACCCCCAGGGGTGAACCTCCGCTTGGCTACCATTGGCTTCACTTCACTTTATTACCTTAAAGACCTCCGGGGTTGGGGGTGTTACATAAGGGTTGGGTCACATGTATAAATCATATAATAAACAAAGAAAACACGTAATGAACATCAATTATTCGCTGTTAAATACAGTAGTTATACAATTTAGAAATATAGATGTACAGGTGATTGCGGTGATGTCGTGTGGAAGGCCGTTCCAGTCCGGGGCTGAGAGCGGAAAGAATGAAGATGCGAATGTAGCAGCGTGCGTACGAGGCCGTGCAACTTGAAGGGGATGACCAATGCGGGAGGAAATACGTGCCGGCGGATTGATGTAGGGCGGATGACGAAGTGAGCTGTAATAAAGTTTATGAAACAAGCACATACTAGTAATACGCCGTCTACAAGCTAGAGATGTTAAACCTGCCTCTGCTTTCAATGATGATATACTAACGTTATATGAATAGCACGAATATATGAATCTTGTGCCTCGACTTTGGGCTGATTCTAGGGAAACTGTTAGATAATTTTGTCTGTTTTTGAGCAGACGCTCTTTCGATGCTAGCACAAAGGTCCCATTCAGTTACGACCCTAGCTTGAGGGTGGTACTTCGGCGAAATGGCGGCGCATACACGTGTTTACGTTATCATGCCAACAGAAACAGCAGCCGCGCGGCACCTCCTCACCTTAGCGCTCATTGTTTTTTTTATTTTATTACTACGGCCCACTCCGCTCTCTCTCCACCTTTCCCAAAGCCCCGCGTGCATTTATTTTCCTTTCTTTCTGCCTGTCCCCGTTGCGTATTTTTTTTCTATCGCGCTCGTGCGCTGCCCCGAGCACCCTTTGTGACCGTGGCTTCATTTGCGTTAGCATGCACGCAGTCTTGTCCATACTTTGGGTATGCCAGCATATGCAAGAACATATGTAAATTCCACTTCCTACACAACAGATATTTGGCCTCGTTTTGTCGACTTCCGTTTCCGAAAACAAATATTTTCGCATAATTTCGTATGAAACACGCTCAGAAAATAAACAAAAGTGAAAAATGGTTGATATGAACATGGTTGCTAAACAAAAAAATATTTGATATAATGCCCTAAAGACCAAAGTGTAAAAGAGCTTCTGATATGCGCACTGAGATCTTCCGATATACTCACTGAGATATTTCACAAAACGGGACGACGTTTATATGACATCGCCATTCCAACTCAACAAAGGGAAATCCACTGGTAATGGCAAAAACAATGACACGCAAAATACCTAAAAAATAGAATAAAATGCTGCGATTGTTTGATTGACAGCCATACCAAAAAAAATTAAGAGCTTACTTATAAACCTGCGCAAAAGTATATGAAATGCGTGACACCTTCATTACTACTCAACAAAATGAAAAAGACATTGGCAGAACAAATATAACGTTGTAATAAAAACGGAAATACACATTATCGCATTATTTTCCACTTGGCCACAACTTGACTAACGGCGGCAAGGGAGAACAGAAGGTAATAGTATTTGGCAGCAGCAGAAAGGTCTATTACTCAACTAAACACCAGGTAAAATGAACCAACAACACGATTTTCCGAATGCAATCCTTAGCAACAAAATTACGTCACTTAAGGCAATAAGTCCTACCCCCTACTCGGCCCTCCTTTCTGCAATGAACACGACTTGCAAAATCTGCATTTAGGACACTTGCAATGCTCATGCTTTCCAGAAAAAAAAAGTGTATCATGCCTCTACATGAAGGTTGTTCGCGCGGTTTTCCCATCAGCGATTACTGAGATAATTTGAGTGATTTTTTCAGCTGTTAGTACGTTTGTAGAACCTGACACACAGAAAAAGCACTGAGGGTGGAATGAAAAGGTGGGCAAGCAACTGAAGTTGCAGACTGAGACTTGGCACAGATAGCAAAAGTCATAGGCCAGGTGACAATGAGGAGGAACCTCTATTTGTCAGCTTTGTCTACCGGTACGGGGTAAACGTAGCAGAATCAAGGCGCAACGACGTCCGGGGACTCATGGAGCGTCACATGGACAGGGCCGTGTTCGTGTACATGAGCCTTCTGATGTGCTTGGGCATGCGCGCTCTGCTGTTGTTTTTAGGCAACCGGAAGAACCTTCCAGGGCTTGGTTTCGAGGTATTCGTGCACCACTGCACAATGCACGACCGGTGCGACTTGTGAAACGGCTGAAACATCGCGGAGCACAAGCACACAGCTATCGCTGACCACGAAACTGACGAAACTGCCCACGCCGGTCAACGCACAGCAGCCCGTGCTTCCCGATAACAGCAGGCAGCGAAACAAGAAACGACACGCAGCGGGCTAAGCTGGCGCCGGGCCAGCGGGCACGCGCAAGACAGTGGAAGGGGTGGGAGTTGCGAGATAGGACAAGGGGAGAGTAGTTGAAAGGAGGAGGGAGAGGGCACGGCTTCCTGGATCGGCACGCGCTGGCGCATCCGATCTAGGAGGTCGTACAAGGGAAGCGGATTTGCTTTTTCGCCCTCCTGATGGATGGCGCCAATTACCTCTGCCACCGGAGCGGCTGAGTTTCTGAGGCTGAGCCCATCTTGTTCATCCATTGCACTGCGCAAACGCCCCGTCACGTGGTATTTTTTTACCATTTTGCGGGCTTTCTTTGGAACGCGGAATAAAGGACCACGTGAGCTATATTGTGCTGGAAATAATTTATTGAGAGATTTCTCAAGGTGCTCTACAACTTTGCGTATCACACATGAGGTCTATAGCCAATGCTGAAAGAGTTGAATAATTAGACATAACTAATCCGCATAACCAGAAGAATAAGAATGGGTTGGGGTGCGTTTGGCAGGCATTCTCAAATCATGAACAGTAGGTTGCCACTATCCCTCAAAAGGAAAGTGTACAACAGCTGTGTGTTACCAGTACTCACATATGGGGCAGAAACCTGGAGGCTTACGAAAAGGGTTCTGCTGAAATTGAGAACGACGCAACGAGCTATGGAAAGAAGAATGATGGGTGTAACGTTAAGGGATAAGAAAAGAGCAGATTGGGTGAGGCAACAAACGCGGGTAAACGACATCTTAGTTGAAATCAAGAAAAAGAAATGGGCATGGGCCGGACATGTAATGAGGAGGGAAGATAACCGATGGTCACTAAGAGCTACGGACTGGATTCCAAGAGAAGGGAAGCGTAGCAGGGGGCGGCAGAAAGTTAGGTGGGCAGATGACATTAAGACGTTTGCAGGGACAACATGGCCACAATTAGTACATGACCGGGGCAGTTGGAGAAATATGGGAGAGGCCTTTGCCCTGCAGTGGGCGTAACTAGGCTGATGATGATGATGATGAATCCGTTGGTTAAGGGGAAAATAAAAGATAGCCTGCGTAACTCTAGACCAGTGCTAACATTATGCATTCGGTTCAACTCGTGTCCCAAGGGCCTTTTATATTTAAAATATAGGCCCAATTTATGTGTGACAACCTGTATTCCACACCTCAGTGCTGTTAGTAGCAGGGAACTTCACGACTGCCACTTTTACATTTTGGATCACTGCAGTTGGTGCATTGTCTCATGCTGGAGTAGAACTAGATTGATCGGGGAACTTCATGTTCACATAACTCTTACAATGCACTCATTTATATTTATTGCCGGCCTTCGATGCTCAACGCTAACTTTGGGGCTCGATTCAGGGAAACGCGCGGTGGTGCACACTCATTGCAATTGTCGTCCGCCAATGATATTTTAGTACCTAATAACCGTCCATGCCAACTTATGTATTAAGAGCACGTTGCTTACAGCCAGATGGATGATACTTTTGGCTCACTTTTTCTCGCCTTGTGTGGTTGTGACTGGTTCGTTAGCGATTCGCAAACACTGAACATAAAAACACTCTATTCTCACTCTTCTGTAAAAAAACAAGCATAAACTAAAATACCTTACAAAAATTTTGAACATGGAACATTGTGTATTGGCGGCCTCGAGCTCGGGAAGAGGGCCTACGACTTCGTCCGATCCTTCCTTAGGCAGAGAACTGCCAAGCTCAATATCGAAGGATATCTCTCGCAAGAGATCACCCTCGGTTGAGGCGGCACGCATCAGGGCTCATTCATCTCGCCAGCATTATTTAACACCGCAATGATCGGGATTTCTAAGGAGCTCGCGAAGATTGAAGGAATCAACCATACCATCTACGCAGATGACATCACCATCTGGTGCGTCGGCGGGAGCGACGGACAAGTTCAAGCAGCCATGCAGAGCGCCATCTAAGCGACCGAGCGCTTCCTCCGCCCCACTGGGATCAGATGTTCTCCATCGAAATCTGAGCTACTTCTCTACAAGAAAAGACCCAGAGGCGGCGGCCATCGTGATTGGAAACCGGCGCCCGAAAGCGAAATACGGCTTTTCACTGGTGACGTGTCTCCGGTGGCCAGAGTGGGCTCGCTCCGAATATTGGGGACGTATATCGAGTCTAACGGTGCCAATGAAACCACACTCGGAAAGATCACCGCCAACACGGAGACTGCTGTCGGCCTCACTCGGAGGATCGCCAACAGGCACCGCGGAATCAAGCAAGACAATCTCATCCGCATTATACAGGTTTTGTTCTCTCCCACCTTTCATACTCGGCGGCCATGCATAATTGGCATGTTGCAGAGAGGAACAAGCTCAATTCACTCCTCAGAAAGGACTTCAAGCTTGCCCTCGGCTTACCTGCAAGCACCCACACCGAAAACCTGTTGAAGCTCGGAGTCCACAACACACTCGAAGAAATTATCGAGGCACATGAGCGCTTCAGGCTATCCGGAACCCCGATGGGCCGCAAGATACTCGACGAGATGGGCATCAATCCTGTCGACCAGTGCCCCGACGCCGTGCAGATTCCCAGCTACATCAAGTCTCAACTGCACATCGCGCTCCTTCCCCGCAATATTCACCCCACAAACAACGTCGGCAGACGTCGGGCCAGGCGTACAGCTTTACTCGCGCATGTCCGCAATAACCACATTGCGGCAAGCTTCGTGAATGCCGCGGCATATATCCAACAAGAGGCATTCGCCGTCTCCATCGTCGACTCCAATTCAAGGCTCACTTGCTGCGCTACGGTACGCACTTCGAGGCCCGTGGTAGCCGAGCAGGTTGCAATCGTGCTGGCCTTGCTCGATGGTCGCCGAGAGGCAATATATAGTGATTCCAAGGCAGCCATTAAGACATACCAAACCGGTATGATCTCCCCCCAGGCCCTCCGCATTCTCCAAATCGCCAAAAGTATCTCTCCGCATTCTCTCATTCGGTTTCCCGCTCACTTGGGGTGGATTGAGGGTTCTCCCTATAACACTAACGAGGGCGCGCACGAGGCCGCGCACGAGGCCGCGCGAGGACTCACTGACCCTGCCGCCTAACCAGTCCCCCTGCTCCGCGGGAAACGCTTACTCACGTTTAATGAAATCACCACACACCACTTTCTGTCAAGACGGATATTCCCCCTCCCGCACCCCGCCTTATGCAGAGCCCGGGCGGTTACCTTTACAAGCCCGTGCGTACCCTAACCTCGCGTTCTTCATGCCATATACCCTGAAAGATATCCCAGTGCGGACGGCCCTGCCTGTGGACTAGGGGCAAAATTGGACCATGTGTTGTGGGAGTGTGAAGCCATCGGCTCCTCCTTCAGCGAAGATAGGTGGGTTGCGCTCTTGGGCAGCCCTGAACTCAACGACCAAACTCTGGCCGTCCAGAGTGCCCGCAATCGGGTCGTCAAGCTCGGCTTGGCGGTCCCTACGTGGGACTAGCCAGGTGGCGCGGGGTCTCCCCTGCGTTTTCTCTGGACCAAAATAAAGTTACTTCACCCACTCACTCACTCACTCACTCACTCACTCACTCACTCACTCACTCACTCACTCACTCACTCACTCACTCACTCACTCACTCACTCACTCACTCACTCACTCACTCACTCACTCACACGGAACATTCTGGAATCACTCTCTACTTCTTGCATTTGGTTCAACAATATCCCTTTCATTGAAAGGAATCTCTAGAATTTGTAATAACTGTTTTCTAATTTCGAAACGCTCGCGTAAAACTCATTTACGACCATTTCTGCCGCGACCAGACGGGAGGAATTCCTCTGCACGCCAGATTTTACAAATAAACGGAAAACGCACGAGGGGAACGCGTAATAATTTTCAAAAAGCAAGAGACTCCAAACTCGGTGACATTTAGAAATATTGGTACTACGACGTTTTTGCCACTAATTAAGTGCCCGTTGGTCTTGCTAAAACATCAGCCTCAAGTGGCTTCGCACATCCTTAAGAAAGCGAAACGTATGCGGCCTCCCATTCTAGATCACATTTCGAAAACAGCACACCACGGCAAACCTTGCCCCGCTTCCACCTCCTGACCGTCGTTTCACAACAACTTCGCTGATTCTGCAGATTCTCTGACGACGATTATTAACTCTGCTCCTTCGACAAATAGCTTACCGCAAACTGATATGGACGCGCTTTTCATTATTGGAGATATCGAGCATGAAATAACTTTAGTTTCTTGAAAGTGGCAGATGAGCTCTCACGTGTTGCTTCTTCATAAGCAAGTGACATTTTTCATTTTAAGATTTATTTCTTACTTAAAATTTCTCTATTTCACGGCAAAAGAAAAGTTGTATTACTTTTTTTTGTAGCAACCCCTAAGAAACCAAAATACCATAATCGGTTCATTGTGATGAATTCAAAATCACGCCCCCAGAAGTTTAGAACAACTTCTAGAATCCCGTCAATAATATTTTCTATACTATATTGATTTACCCAATCCTAAAGAATTTGGTTTCACGCATAAGAAGAGTGCCCTTCCCGCCTTATACGCGCTCTGTAAAACATTCGAAGAAATCAAACGCGATAAGCTTTGCTCCGCTCTTGATTTCAAAAGGGCTTTCGACAGCGTTCGCATCCCACAGTAATACACCTTCACATGACTGCCTCGAAAGCTTTTGTCAGTTAGTAAACTATTTGGTTCTAGACTGTTAACTGAACAATGCCACGCCGCACCTTCAACTGGAAGTCCTGAGGGCTCACGAATAACTCCCCTACGATGAAATATTATCATTCACAGCCTTTAAGTATACCCTTCCCGGCGGGTATGCCGACATGTATATACGCCGACGACAGCTGGTTGTCATTTGCGCGGCGACCAACCTCGCTATTTCGCAAATTCGCAACCTGGCTATTTGTTTAACTTCCGTTACTTCTCGCCCCCCCCCCCCTCAAATGTGAACAAAAAATAAATCTTCTCGGAGTTACTTTTGATTTGGACCTTTACTCAACATCAAACTGTCTCCAAAAAAATTCGGAATATTTTTTTTAAAGCACGCGCATTTCTACGCCTATCCAACGAGCAAACATCTCCGTCCGTCCCGTAAGACGAATCGCTATAAAGAAATGAATGCATTAGAAGAAAGACACAATAATTTCCAAAGGAAAAATGTCGCAGTTGCACCCGAAAGCCGAAGCATCGATTGCAAGAGGAAATTAGTAGACCGCTTTACGAAGCAAGGATATTAGTTTTTTCGGCCGTATAAACGTGTAAACATTCGCTCACTAACTAGACTCACGCGCGCACAAGCAAACATAAAGTATTTCACCCGATGACCGCGGAAACTCCCTGTCAAAACTCTGCAGTGAGGAAACGCGGCAACAGCAGCGAGCGAATCGACTTTCGTGATGCCTCTCGCTTCAACGCCAACTTAGCAGAGAAAACGCAACGCACACGAAACTAACAGCAGTTGGCGTGGATTTTTTCACATTGCAAATGGCTTTATAAAGATAGGGCCCGCGCGGCCGTGCCATATGGCGCCGCGAAGTGTGTTCACCGGGCATACTCGTCGACGAGTGCCCTCTGCAGTAAGTATCACTAAGCGTTCCCGTGTGGCAGCCTGCCAATGACACTAGCGGCGAAGTACACTCGCTCAAGATGCACTTATGACACGGGTATAACCTCTGTCTGCTTTCAAAGCGAAAAGCATTACCTACCTTGACAGATGTTTCTTTCTAATTGACTGAGAAGAGGCGGTCGAAGTAGATAATCGGTTTAACAGAGTGATGCAGATGTCTGGAGTTGCTCCGCTTCCGCTTGCTCAAATTACTGTGACTAATCCAAAATCGTAGCGCCATGCAATGGAAGGTTAAAAATACTGCTAAAACTGATCATCAGTGAAGAACAGTTGGCGGAGCGTTGCCTTTACGTGCGAGAATGGCTCAACAATGTTACAGTGCCTCGTAAAAATTTTATTAGCTGTAAATGAACCATTCTGCACAGCAGCTCCGCATAGCCAGTGCAAGAGCGATCGGTGGGTTAAGCTCTGTCCCTTTTGAAACGGGGCAGCCTCCAGCTATTCCGAAAAAGCTTCAGTTTTGTTCGGCATAATAATGACATATTTATTGCGTTAATGTCGAAAAAGGCTTGGAATCAGAAACAAATTTTCATTTGCTCGGTCTAATCAGGGATTATCAGTGTAAAGACGTCAGATCAGATGAGGAGTTGCCGCATTTTTCATGACGTCGCTTGAAAGACAGACGAAGTGGGGGTTGCCCAATAAAATGTTTGAGCAATCAAAGGGCTGATTGCGGAAATGGAATAGAAACTGTTTGGTGAAGCTTTACGTTATAGCGCCCCTACTGAGCATGACAGGTACATTCCGCAGAACTTGTTCGGGATGCATAGTTTTCAGTCGACAACACCTGTCTTGTCGCCTCTGTCGTCCTGTCTTGTATTCGGGCTCTGTTTTTGTCTGTGAACACTAACCAACTACAGTCCGCCAGTCCGTTTTAATATATTACATATTCTTGTAAAGCTAGCTTCCTTCTCTCAATAATATAAAATTAACAAGTTATACATGGGTAGTTAACAGTAGATTCTGTATTTAGCTCAATTTGTACAGGTGCGGTCAGTGCTAGCCACAAGACGGGAGCTCGTAGCAACTGAAAGCCCCTTGATGTTTAAAATCAGCGCCATCCTTTGAACTTTTCGCGCCGTCTCGCGGTTTTTCCTAAACCTTTAAAATTTCGTAAGGTAGCGACAAGCTTTGAAGAATGCCGCCTCCTCCTCTCGCATCCTCGCACTGGCCGACACCGCGTTGCTATTGGTCTACTGGCGTAACGTGGGGCTTCGCGCCGGCTTCCTTTATTTACAGTCGCGCGCCAGTGCCATTTATGTGGAAGCGCATGTTAGTACCATTGCTCTTGCGTGTGCGTTGTGCTTTTGTTTGTGAACTCCGTGCAATGAACTTTACGGCAATTGCGACGCCCCATCGCGGCGTTTTCATTACAATGAGCTGCTACGCTCATTGTAATGAAACGTTTTGTTTCATTACAATAACCTTTCGTTATTGTGAAAAATTGTTATTCCTTTGGATGTCGGAATACATTCAGTGAAGGCAAGAAGCCCTTGCGGAAGCCGCGCGGTAAGCGCGACGGATTACGAAAGACGTAGATTCAACGAATTGAGGGGGAGAAAGTCAGACCGTCATCCTCCACGAGACAAGTTGCGAGTCTCTGATTGCGTACGCTGTAAAATGATTTATAACCTTAAAACTGAAAAGGGTGTAAATGTGTCTATAACTCACACCCTTAAGGTGTGATTTATATAACTGACACCCTAAGAATGTGAGTTATAAACGCATTTAACCCTTTTTCCCTTTTAAGGGTGTAAATTATGTTGTAGTGGAGTATGTTTCGAGGCATGCGTAATTTGCTGCGGGCCATAACGTAGCAGATGTGGCAAAGTTCACTGAGCATGTTGCCGTTTACCTGCACGTTTTAACACAATTCCTACGCGACGTGTACCTTGTTTATATAAGCACTACGTTGTCTAATTTTGTGCGTTTAGTCACTGTGTGGGCCAACAGACTTGAATTTGCAGGCACCCAAGGCTGCGTGCGAGAACTCGGTTACGAAACTGCTAATTTCAGCATAGTCCTTTTGAACAAATTTGCGGCTCAATTGCGAAACCTCATCTTACGAAATAAACTCTATGCCTTTTGTGGTTGCTTAAGGTTAGAGCTAATAGCTTTGTATACCGCTTCCGTTCGCGGTCGTCGTTGGCGGTCGGCCGGTGGATTTCGGATACAAAGGCACCAAATAAAACCGTGCGTGCTCTCCCGAAATCAAGTAACGGGGCGCGTTCCTCGCCGAGCGACACCATCATAGATATTTGAGACGTACAGGTGCTAATTGGCGTGAGCTTTAAAGTGCGTGAGTATTGAAATGCGGCCGTGGAACACTCGCGAAGAAAACTCGCGGTCGCGCGCTCCCTCGCTGGCTCGTTCAGTCGTTCGCTCGCTTTGGTCGGTCGCGCGATCGTAATTTCACAAATGACATATCTCGCAAATGTTATTTCGGAGCGAGCGGAACCGTACTCAGTGCACGCACCTCTCAATTACTGATGGTGCAACTCGGTTCTCGGCAAGTGCATCACTTCGTGAACAGACAAGCTAACGCGCGATGAAGTGTTGCTCGTGATGGGCCACTCACCTGAAAGTCTAACATTTTTTATTCAATATAACCTCTGTATATCTTTGTTTGAGCCTGAGTGAAACGCTGTTAGCGAGCTACCACTTAGCGAACGAATGCTAAACTGATTTCATTTTCTATGTGCGCGAGGTCCCCACTCGATGATCAGCCGGGCGTATTTCTGTCGATTTTAAGGCACGAGAGACATAAGGACAAGCGCCTTTGCGCGTGCTTAGAAGATTGCCAAAGTACGCATGAAGGCTAGGACGTAGGTGGCATGGTAGCTTGTAATACTCTATCAAGCCTTAAGAGCAACGATCGTTCGTGCCCTCTGACACCGTTTGTGCGTCATAGGGGATACGCGCCGCGAATTCACCCGGTAAGGTCGGCGCGGATCACTTAGGTTACAGAGGGCCTGCTGGAGGCCCGAATGTTAGCGTTCGATCGTAAACGTGTTATTCACAACGTTGTGCAACAAGCGCTTGACAAGTGTTGCGTACCTAATTGCAGCGTGCGCGATACGTTCAGCGTCGTCGTAGGACGGCGAAAACCAATATCTTTTTGTAACCTCTCACATACATAGTAGACATGTACAGCTATCTAATGATATCACATATATTCTTATCATCATCACCATCATCATCATCATCATCATCAGCTTGGTTATGCCCGCTGCAGGGCAAAGGCCTCTCCCATGCTTCAACTACCCCGGTCATGTGCTAATTGCGGCCATGTCGTCCCTGCAAACTTCTTAATCTCATCCGCCCACCTAACTATCTGCCGTCCCCTGTTTTCGCTTCCCTTCCCTTGGAATCAAGTTCGTAACCCTTAATGACCATCGGTTATCTTCCCTCCTCATTACATGTCCTGCCCATGCCCATGTCTTTTTCTTGATTTCAACTAAGATGTCATTACCTCGCGTTTGTTCCCTCACCCAATCTGCTCTTCTGGCTGGCTTCAGAGGCAGCAATTGAAGTGGGAGGCAAGTCATCAAGGCAACCAATAGGTGAGCTCTCCCAGGTAACAAAGGACCTAATAAAGAAACGCCAAAGAATAAAAGTGTCCTACTCAAGAGATAAATAGAATTCGCGGAATTGTCCAAATTGGTCAACAAAGTGAAAATAAAGGATACTAGAAATTATACCGTGAGCAGTACTGAAGAAGCCCTAAAAGATGGGCGCTACCTGAATCCGTAAGAAGGAAACTTGGCATAGGACAAACCAATATGTATGTACTGAAAGATAAGCAGGGTAATATCATCCGCAATCTCGAAGGTATAATAAAAGCTTCGGAAAAATTCTATACTGACCTATACAGTACCCAGAGGACTCAGGAGTACTCTATTGGATACAATAAAGACAGGATTACAGAAACTCCTAACTAGAGATGAGGTCAAAAGGGCCTTGCAAGAGAAGAAACGGCGAAAAGCGGCAGGAGAGGATGGAATAACAGTCGATTTAGGAGAATTAGGAGACACAATGCTAAGAAAACTGGCGGCGCTCTATACGAAGTGTCTATCGACTGCAAGGGTCCCAAAACCTGGAAGAATGCCAATAATATACTAATCCGCAGAAAAGCAGACGATAAAGAACTGAAAAATTATAGGCCCATTAGCTTACTCCAAGTATTATATAAAATATTTACCAGAATAATATCCAATCAAAAAAGGGCAACAGTGGACTTTAGTCAACCAAGGGAATAGGCAGGATTCAGGAAGGGATACACTACAACGCATTACATCCATGTCATTATTCAGGTTATCGATAAATCCGCAGAGTACAATAAGCCTAGCTGTTTGGCTTTCATAGATTACGAAAAATCATTTGATTCGGTAGACATGCCAGCAGTCATTGAGGCATTGCGTAATCAAGGAGTACAGACCGCTTACGTAAATACCGTGGAAAATATCTAGAGATATTCCGCAGCTACCTTCAGTCTACACACGAAACATATGAAGATACCTATAAAGAAAGCGGTCAGACAAGGAGGCACACTCTCTCCAATGCTATTCACTGCATGCTTGGAAGAAATATTCAAGCTAATAAACTGGGAAGGTTTAGGAATAAGGATAGACGGCTGATACCTCAGCAACCTTCGGTTTGCCGATGACATCGTTGTATTGCGCAACACTGCAGACGAGTTACAACAAATGATTGAGGGCCTTAACAAGGACACTATAAGAGTGGGGCTGAATATTAATATGTGGAAGACAAAGGTAATGATAAATAACCGGGAAAGGAGTCAGGAAATCAGGATCGCAAGTCAGCCACCAGAGTCTATCAAGTAGTAAGTTTATCTAGGTTGACAAATCACAGGGAACCCTGACCATGAGAAGTAAATTCACAAGAATAAAAATAGGTTGGATCACATACGGCAGACATCGTGAGCTCCTGACTGAAAGCTTACCGCTATCATTGAAAAGGAAATTATACAATCAGTGCATTTTACCGGTGCCGACATATGGGGCAGAGACTTGGAGACTGACAAAGAAGCTTGAGAACAAGTTAGGACCGGGCTAAGAGCGATGGAACGAAGAATGCTAGGCATAAATTTAAGAGACAGAAGGAGAGCGGTTTGGATCAGCGAGAAACAGGTATAGACTATATTCTAACATACATTAAGAGAAAAAATGGCGCTTAGCAGGTCACGCAATGCGCAGATTAGATAACCGATGGACCATTAGTCTGGCAGAATGGGTATTAAGAGAAGGAAGCGCAGTAGAAGACGGCAGAAGACTAGGTTGTGCGACGAAATTAGTAATTTTGCGGGTGCTATTTGGAATCGGTTGGCGCAGGACAGGGGTAATTGGAGATCGCAGGGGGAGGCCTTCGTCCTGCAGTGGGCATAAAATAGGCTGATCAGGATGCTGATGATTATGATGACAACGACGACGACGATGACGATGATGATGATGATGATGATCCTAAATACGCTTGCTACAGAAGACCCTGTCAACGAAATCGTCTTGCCCAATGCGAATAAATTTGGGCGCGTAGCAGCATCGCTGAAAAAAGTGTCTTTAGGAAGCTTAGGGCATTAACAACCAAATGTCCATCTATGTTCCCGTGGGGCGCAGAGAGTGCTCAGAGTAGTCTACAGCTTCAGAAAATAACGTAAGCGTCGTTTGTATGCACGAAAACTCACTGGCAACCGTATCCTTTATCCTCTCGGCCAGTGTCGGTAGTTCCTGCATGCAGCCGTTCTCCGTAAGTACGACGGCAGCCGCAGGTGCCTCGCCATAGTCGGAGTGCGGAAGGCCGACTACGCAAACCTCGGCGATCTCGTCCACGTGCTGTCGGAGTAGCAGGTCTTCTAACTCTACGGGGACAACCTGCTTATCCATGCACTTGATCATCTGTTTCAGGCGATCGAAGATGTATAGGCGGCCGTCATCGTCGTAGTATCCTGCATCACCTGCGTCAAAATGATGATGACATCCATGAGCGCTAATCACAAGCATTCAAATTTTATTCGGATTTCTCTGCTTCTTCATCGTAATGCCTTGGTTCCTTTACCGCTTGTATGCATTTTGTGCTACCAGTTGCTCAACAGCTGTCCCCTCTATGCGTCACGGCAGTGGAAGTCAGTGTCTTCTAATTTTGGACAGAAAAATCTGCCTCGTCCAGCCCCCGTAGAGCTGTTCTCCGATTTAAGCGAAGTATACTAACAGGGGAAAAATCCAGCGCGCATTCTTGCGTTAATTTTTGCGTCTTCTTGGCGTAATAGGATGTGAAGTAACTGGTACGTGGTCTTTTATCGGGTTGCACCTCGGGGGCCGAAAACAATTTTAATTAGCCATTTTATATACTAATATTTGGCCCGTAAGCAGCGTTAACTTTTTTTGCCAATCTATGCTTTAGAAAAACAGAAAGAAGCCGACTAGGTGCCTTAATTAGTGTCCATTGTGGCTATGCCATTGGGATTCTAAATTGGTGCTTGCGGGTTCAATCTAGGCCGCAGAATTCGATGGGGACAAAATGGAAAAACCACTCATGTACTTACATTTAGGTGCATTTTACAGAACTCTAGGTGAGAAAAACTAAAAAGCCGCGAGTGCCTCATATTGGTATATTGTTTTGCCACGTAAAACCCCAGAATTTGTTGATTTAAAAAAGAAAAAGAAGGTAGCTGCTTCCTTCGGCTCTCTTCAGCGGTTTAAACAAAACGAAATTATTTTCGAGCCCGAGTACTCAGAAAAATTGATTACGCCTATTTGATATTTCAAACCTCCATGTAATGTCGTTCTCTGCATTCTAAAAACTAGAGAGGGTATCGCTGGAGTGAAGCGGCCGATTTACTCTCCAAAGCGTTGTTTTACTCTCTCAAAATGTCGAGTGGAGTGAAATGCATTGTTCACTCCGTCACCAAGGAGAGAGTGAAATGTGCTTTTCACTCTCCCCTTCATAGATAGAGTAGAATGCTCGTTCTACTCCTACGGCAATAGAGAACAAAACACAGCGTAATCTTCTACTTCAACTGTAGGAGGCTGGCCCCGAACATGGCGATGTATCACTCACGCACGCTGAGCAAAGAACAGACCGTTTTGCTTCTAAGAGAACAAGCAGCCACGGTTCAAAGGAATGTGTAGAGAGCGCTCTACTTTTTCAGTCGGAGTTGCTCCACCCCCCGCGCGCTCAACAAAGCGGAACAACACAGCCCCGGAGAAAGGGGATCCGTCCAGCGAGCAGCAACGAAGGCCATCCAAGGAAGATCGTGTGTCAGCCATCTCGCATCGCTGCGAAAAGACGACAATCGTTCGTCATTTGTTGGATATAACAAGAAATCCTCCACGGTAAGTGAATTCCTCCTTAGGTGCACATTTTGCGCATATGACATGATATCGCCAGGAAGTCGTCGCGGCGCTTAGCCGACGCGATTGACAATGGACTAGGCATACGCGCTGTGTCTCTCGATATCAATCGAAAAAGCCAGTCGTCGCGGTAACTGCATGTCATTTTATCACTTGCCGCTATCCGTAAGAGCTTTGAAAATCGCAAGCGGTACCAAAACCACGGTATGTTCAATAAGGCGTGAGGCAAGAGAACGCTTAAAATGGTTTGTTCGCCAGCCCATGATTCCGAACCTATGCGGAGCATGCTTAGCGTGCGTTTTGTGTCTTTGAATTCATTCAGATTGGGAGTCTATGTGTACGGAACGCTGTTGAATTAAGGAGTCACATACCAGAAGGGGTCATTTTGCTGGCGGCATGCTTTCGTTATAAATAAGCCGCGCGCTTGAGGCTGTCTCGCCCACGGATAATCTGCGACCACTGAAGTTACGTGCAGCACCAGTGCTAGTTAGAAACTTTGCCGAAGGCGTTCAGCTACATGTTGCAAGAGGTCAGTTGGGCGTGTTATCTTGAACTTAGTGAAAACGCGTGAGAAATCCATGTTTTATACTGAATAGCGTATACACCCCATATAAGCGTTCTTCTGCGCGACAGCTACAACCGATGCGATGGAGATCGCTGTCGCGTTCGCTCGTCGCCTACAAGTCGTACTAAGACCGAGCGACGATTTTGAGCGACGCCTCCCCGGTGTTGCCGGCATGAGGGCTGCAAACACTCGTCGAAGCTGGCGTGACGCTTGCTTTAGTAATTTAAGTTGATGTATTTTACTATAAAAAGTAGCACAAAATATTTCCGAACGTCTTGCAGTAGGTTCTCATCCTTGCACGTATAAAAATTCAATTGTTCGCTCGTTCCGCGCGACAATCGGTAGTATTTGAGCGATATACATCCAGTTTCGGCTTCGCGCTATTGGCTAGTCGCTCATAGCACTTCCGGAAAACGAGGGACGATTTCTAGATTTCGAGAACCGAGCGATCTGTTTAAGCGACGGCCCGTTTTGTCGCTCGAAGCCGTCGCTCGTCGCCGTCGCGCACTGAATTGCTTTCATGGTGTTTAGCCCTAAGACTGAACTGTTTTTGCTCATGTATTGAAATGGTGTGATTATATGTCTGATTTTATGTCTCCTGTTGCGGTCTTCGAGAACGGTTCGAATCTGAAAGGGCGCTTATGTCTACGAACTCGGTGAATTGTCATGCAGCGAGTTACGCATCGGCATCGAATATAACGGCTGCTGTGTGTAATTCCAATTGCAGGGGCGCTTTCCATAGGCTTATTGTTTTGACATGCCTGTGCATTTGCTAATATGACTTGGCATTTCAGAGTTATGTTATATGAACTGCTAAATCACCCTTCCGCTGGGAGTTACAAGCCTAATGTGTGCATCTTGATACTGCATGGCAGATCAAAATGTGTTTGTCGCTTTATTATATTTAGTAGCGGAATAAAGCATCAAAATGAAACGTTGTTTTAATTCTGTGTTACCAGTCGTCTGTCGTACACAAAAAAAAAATAGTTGGTCTAACAAACTAATAACTGCGGTCTAACTGCAACTTTTACATGCCTTCAAGAATGTAAAATGCTTGATTTCAAACTGCAGCAGTAGTCAAGTCTGTCAAAATGAACTCCATTGCGCACCTCATAAATCAAGATAAGTTTATCCCTTTTAGTAAGCTTAGATGCAGGTGGCAGTGAACTTTCATGTTATCATTGAAATGTGGGTAAGCTTGCCATAACAAGCCTTGTTGCCCTTTATTATTGGCACGTCCAGTCATATCCGCTGAAATGGAGGACCATATTTTAATCCCTACTGAACATCATGTTTGCAGATGTGATCCTCAAATTATGGCTTGAGCAGTGGCACAACCTGAGATGGTGCGGGGAGCACAGTGGGCACGTGCTTAGTATGTGTCACAAGTGGTGTTTGCGACACATCAGACTAATGACAGACCTATGACATCTGACAATGACCAATATTCTATTGATTAGCAGGAGTATTTTAACTTTGGTGCCGAACGAGGATGAACTGTCCGTTATTTCTTTTTTGTTTAAAGCTGAAAATTTAAGTTAGTTTAGCAGTTGACTGTTGCAGTCATTTAGATGTTTCGCATGCATTTCAGTAGGAAGACTAAGAGCTGAGACTTTATTTTAGTGCCATGACCTTGACTGTCTTGATGTTGTTTACACCATGTGCTCGTGTTGACTTTTGCACACGATTTTTTTCGGGCACCCGCTTTATATGACGCAAGAAGGCAGCTGCAAGGACACAAGTATGTCAAAGAGCCAGCCCAGCGCGACTTCCCGAAGTGCAGAGGAGCGCACGCCAAAGCATCAAAATACATGGCCATGCAATTTGGACTAGAAGAACTAGAATGTGGGTATATTGGGTGTACCGTTTGACTAAATGACAACAAAATCAAAATACACTATGTCACACCAAGATGAAAATTCTCACATGCTCTAGGCAGTCATGTTAACATGGTATATTTATGTAATGTCTGATGCGGAAAGTCAAAATCTAGTATGCTCTCTGGAGGCAAACACATAGTAGTAAGTGCCATTGAAAAGTTATAAATGTGTTTTAAAAAGGTGATTAGTTGTGAGAGTGACTGCTTTTTGTCTTGCCCCTCAACAGATATATCCACGTGATAAAAAAATTGTGGTGCAATGAAATTGCATATTTGCTTATTGACGATACATACTCGCAATGAGCACGGTGCATGTGTTCACTGCAAAAATCAACAGCTCATGCTTGGTTAGGTGCTTACATACATTTACCAGCTTTAATCGCTTACATTTAACCGCATGTGAATGCAAGGGTGCGAATAAATACCATTGTGATTCTGTATTGTAAACGCTGACATAAAGCAGCCAGATTTTCATGTCTTCCTTTTTATTTATTTTTACACTTATTTTAGAATTATGACTTCCTTTCAGGTTCCAGAAAGGGGAAGCATTAGGGAAGAAAATCCCATGTTTAAGAAGTCATTATTGTTTACTTTCATGCTCACGAAACTAGTTCATTAGAACCGCTTGTGCCTACCAAAGCGAAATCAAGGAGCAATTAAGGCCTTTAACTGTGTACACCGTGGTGCGCACCTTACGTCTTAGAAGCCAGAGAGTCACTTGGAATTGAAAATTATTTTAAACATGTCAAATTGTCGTTTCTTCAATCTACTTGCCAACGAAGTATGCTAGTGGAGGTAGAGATGCATTCTATGCAAATAACAAAGCATCTGAGTAGAAGACTTGTTCATCATTTGGCGGAGGTGAACATATAGTGTTAAGCTAAACCCCCTTAGTTTCATGGCTTCTGCAGACAGAATTCTTCTGGACTTAAGATAGAGTGCACAGTGAGGTGATGTAGTAATCTTCCTAGACGCATATGTACTTGTTTTGAGACGAAGATTCTGTAAGTACAATAATTTTTCTTGCTTTAGCGCATCTTAACCACTTCAGTAGGAAAAAAGCTTTGCTTTCAGGTAGTTGGTACGTTGTGCAAGTATATGCATAGTCACATGCAAAATCCACATACATGGAAGGGATATATGAAACAGAATGGCGCCATTCTCAGTTTGTTTTGCTTCTTTGTTTGTCTTTTTTGTGCACTTCCCTGCCTGTACTTATGCTTATGTCACCTTTGAGGCATCATATCCATCGCATTTGATTTTTGGTTCACACCTGAAGCCATGCTATACTTCAGTTAGATTGTATATTCAGCGAGTCAGAATAATTGATCATGTAATTATGCAAGCTGCTCCTCAGAAGTATAGCATACTTACCGTAATGGGAATGAAAAGCTACCATATATGACAAGAAATTTGAGCGCAATATCTTAATGCCAATGCTCCTTGCAGTTTTTTACTCATTTGCTGCACACTAGATAAAACTGTAAATTTAATTTTATTTATGTGTGAGAAAGTGTATCGGATTAATTCCAACAGCACCAGGAAACTACTTTCGTGATAAGGCCAACCGAATAGGAAATATAATACGCCTTTGTACCGGTTTCAGACCGGGCAGGATATTGCTGCAGAACCACGACAAGACACACTTAGAAACAATGGGGTGCAGCCCATACATGAATAACTTTATGTAAAATATAAGCAAAGCTAGCTAGACCTGCAGCCTTACATGAGAATACTACACATTTCTAAATGCACTGTACCCTCAGTCAGGAACATCCATATGCTGTACAGGACGTCATCAAATGAGCTGCGGTCTTAGAATATGGCACACAAAATAAGTTTCTTGCACAAGTTATCTACATTAAGAGGCCCCATGCATAGCAGCTCATCTTGTAAGCTCTGCCATGTAAGTGCACGCGTTTTGTGCCAGAAATGCATTTGCTGGCCAGTAATGTGGCGTATATTTCTCTTCGATCACAGTGTCAATACTTTGTGAGTTTACACATGTCTGTTCCATGTTTAACTTTCAATTGAATACTTTATTTCTGAAAAGACGGAGCCAATTGTAATTAAAGGATATTTATACACTGTAATACTGTTGAAACTTTAGAGAATATAGTTCTTTTATTACAAGGTGTGTTCTAAATTTCATGGGTATCATTGTAATCTGATTTTATGTGTTTGTCAGTATGTTTCTCAAATTATTATTCAGTTTGTCTTGTCACTGATCAATAAAGATTTTGACCGTTTAAGAGAGAAAATTTTTCATGTGAATGACTCGGCGACTACAGATTACATCCCATTCACCAAGCATAAGTGCAGAAGCTGCTTATAAAGGAATCAAATATTCCCCACGTGTAAGTATTGTGAATCCCTTCAAACGCGACCATGGATCTACATCGTGCTTTCACACTATTGGGAAGAGTACAACACTCTGTTCTGAAGGAGTACAAGCACTCTGTTTGGGGGAGTAGACACACTCGGCTTGGAGGAGTAGATATACTCGGTCTGGGGGAGTACTATTACTCCTGTGGGGAGAGTATTAGCACTCTGTGGAATTGTACTAGGACTTCCTGTGGGGAGAGTATTAGCACTAAGCGGAAGAGTACAAGCACTCCCTTGCGGTGGAGTACCAAAACTCTGTCAGGAGGAATTGCCCTACTCTCTCTCAAATAGGGTCGATCTACTCTC
This sequence comes from Dermacentor andersoni, assembly GCF_023375885.2. Lineage (NCBI taxonomy): Eukaryota > Metazoa > Arthropoda > Arachnida > Ixodida > Ixodidae > Dermacentor > Dermacentor andersoni. The sequence continues at coordinate 190,320,405 of NC_092817.1, read as the reverse complement.
GAAAGGAGAGTGAAATATGGGACAAGCAGATACTCCCTCAAAGAGAGTGCCCGGAACTCTCTTTGTTTTTAGAGTGTGCTGTACGTCATGCCCAACTGAGCAGCGTCATAACTTAGAAATCAACATCCCATGTAGTCACGCCGTCCTCCTGACATCGATATCATTCCCTCTTAGTCATTCCATTTTTAATGTGTCGAAGTCATAAAGATGCCATGCCTCCATGCTCATCGGCGACCTTGGACAAGCGAGTGCCCTACCAAAGTGGGACGATATCAGAGTATGTTGGAAATAGCCGAAGCAAATAATCATGATTACAACTACAGATGTTAAACGTGACTTCAAGAATATGGTATCTGGCTCCATTGCTCGATGGCTATTTCCATTACCATCGGTAGTCATCGTGAGATGATTTCAGCCAGAATTTTCTTGTCTTGTCCCCCCCCCGTCCACGATATGAAGCACATACCCATCTTGCGGTGTTCTTGCCCTCACAAATAGCCGTCGGATTATTTTTATGCGACCCCCTTAGGATACTGACGCTTTGAAGGGCAAAATGCCAGCGCCGTAGCACAAACCCTATACGTATCATCATCCTGGTTTACAAACCACACTGATCGCTGTGTTGAGCACTGTCATTGACCTCATACACAGAGAACTAGCGCGAAGTGATTCAAGTCTGCTAGACTTGAAACGCGTGAGGGCCATACCGGTTAGCCATTCACGTTGGCAGTTCACAGACACCGGTTCTCTTAGTCCAGTGTAAAACCGATACAGCCAAAATAGTTCGCAACACGTACCCGCACCATGGGTGTTGCTGCACGTCGGCCGTTTGCACACCCAAGAGAAATTTCCGCATATTGTAGTTGCTGCTGCACCGAGAGGCATTACAGTGGTTCCCGACGAACTTGTTCGCATTGATACCACATACATTTCACCAAGAATGAGCGAAAGCATCTGCAAATCGTTATGCAGCACGCGACAGCAACACTTTCAAGCAGCGGCGCGCCGGTCGTACAAGCCAGAAAGGAGGAAACGCTCACCGCACGTCATTTCCTCCTTGCCCGATAAAAAGGTCTATAGGCCATCATATTATTTGGCAAACGCTTCAGGAGCGAAAAGTCCAGAGTTATTGGTAACAGTGTGTATACCTGACAAACACCAGCCTTCTTCGTCGAAAAGCTCGGCAGTTTCTTTTGGTCGCTTGTAATAACCCCTCACCATAGAAAATGTGCGGAAGCAGATCTCGCCTGTCTGGTGGGCACTCAGTTTCTGACGTGAGTTCACATCCACAACCTGGGAATGAAAAACATTTCATTGCCTTTCAATATGTGAAAGGAAAGTAAATAGCATACATTCATTTTCACTTTATCTCTTCAATGACTCTCGCACATAAGGTGTAGGATTAGAGCAATTGTTTAAGAAATTGATAATAGATAGTGTGCGGAATACAGTGATACTTCTTCGGCGACTGCCCAGGAACGAATGATGGCAGCGATATCGTAGGTAAAGGTATTCCTCTCTATAACTACGCGGAAAAAAGGAGACGAAAATGTGAAAGCACGGAATATTAGGCGAGCGACAATTAACGGCTTAACGCCATTGCCAGGTGATATCCGTACTGGCGAGGAATGTAATGTGCGTGGGCGAGAGGTACGCTAGAATAGTTCGAGAAACAATCACGGCAGAACTAATCACTATTACTCCTCAAGGGCTATTTTCATTAGCATCGATAATGTAGCGAGACAATATTCCTGCAATCGCGTTTCTTTAAAATGTGTAGTTGAAATTCTGAGATTTCCGTTGCTTCGGCTATTTGCCACATACTCCGGCATCGTCCCACTTTCGTAGAGCCCTCACTTGCCATGGTCAGGCCGCCCATGAGCATGGCGGCATGACGATGACTTTATGGCGCCGATGCAGGGACGATGGAATGATGAAGAAGGAATGATATCGACGCACCGAGGACGGCCTATAACGACAGCGGCGGCACAACAACGAGGTGTCGATTCTTAAATTATGATGATGGTATAACGACAACATGACAACGACGACGTGAGGAAAATGAGATGACCATGGCGTGACGACGACTGTATGACAATAGGTGTATGAGAGCGTGCGTGTAACGACGAAGCATAATGACTAATGCATTACAACGGAGGTATCATCACAATTGAATGACGACAGCATGATTACGATAAAATGAAGAAAAAGGAATGATGTAGATGGATCGATGAAGGTGAGATGACGACGACAGCATCACGACAATGGGCAGAAGGCACTGAAGTGATGATGACGGTGAAGCGAGAGCGTGACGATGCTGAGCACGCAGTCTGCTACCGCGTCAGCCGGGGCAGATGCACCCGCGATTCAGATGCACAAGCAAAGTCCGCTTCGACGTCAGCTGAGGCGGGCAAAGAGAAAAAAATAAAGAGCGCCCGTGCGTATGGCGACAATGCTATGACGACGACGGTATGACGAGAGTTGGATTTTGAAATTACAATGATAACGAGGGAACGACCACTGCATCCACCCGACGATGCAGAGACGATGATTGCATGACAGCGGCAGGAAGAGAACGGCATGACAACTGTATGATGACAGTGGCGGGATGGTGAATGTATCATGAACGCTGTATTAAAATGATGGCATGATGACGGCGGCATCACGACAGTGGGATGAAAAAGCTAAAAGACCCAACCTATTAAATAACGGGGATCACTGGGCCAGATTGAAGGCGTGACGACGACAGTATGACGATAGCCAGATAACGAAGCTGGAATGACGGCGATTGAAACACAATAGCATCACTGCGGCGGTGTAACAACGAATGCATGACTACGATGATGTTATGACGACAGCATGACGAGCGGTCTGATGGCAAAGCTGCAATGACAGTGATGAAACGTCTACGCGCCCATATCTAGAGCCCAAAACTAGTACACATTCTCAGCTACTGGGTCGAGGTAGAAGGGGTGACGAGAACGCATGACGAGCGTAAGATGATGAAGCTGCGATGACGGCAATGGAACGACCACCATGGCATCACAGCCAGGATCACATACCTAGTAGCCAGTGGCCTAGCCACAAATTTTGTTCGGGAGTGAGGGGGGGGGGGGGGCTAACGTCGCAGGTCGGCCTGCCCGGTATGTAATTTGACCAGGAATCAAAATCAAATACATGAATAATAACTGCATTGCCATCGCCAAATATGCTGCAACCGAATTTGACCGCTACGCACTGTCCAGACAATATGCACTTTTTCATGCAAGAGTATACTCGTATGTCTCAAAAATTGTACCCGAAACACTTGATATCAATGCTTCCATGTTTTTTGTCTATTTAAAGACTAAACAAAATATCACACGAACTTTAGAACTACATCAATTCGAAACCAGCAAGGCAGTGCATGCCGCTGATATGAAATATGTAAAGGCCGTGAGATGAACAAGTTGAGGACAAATATTTTAGTGAAACTTTGTCATTCAAGAATCTTGTTTACATTTTTGTACGAATGCAAGGGCCAGGGAAAAATCTCGATGACGCTGTTCTTTGTTGCAATGTATTGCGCAGGAGCAGCTGTCACCGGTCGTGTGTTGTGAGTAATTGCACCCAAATTATAGTCGCAACAAACAGCGCATCTAAAAAAGCAGGAGTTCTGATAAATATACGAGGGCGAGCCAAATGAAAGTAGGCCGAAGCGAATATCTGACAAACGCTGTACTTTATTTAAATGTAGTCTCCATGATAACTGAGACATCTGTCCCACTGACTAACGAGTCGCGTGTTTGACATCCCATAGAAATCATTCGCTGGCTACTTGAAAAAGTCTGTAACTGACTCTTTCACATGAGAGTTCCACACTAACCTGGTTTCCTTGAGCTGTTTTCTTCGATGACCCCAAAATGTGGAAGTCGCAAGGCGACAGGTCTGAGCTGCATGGCGAATTTTGCAGTGTTTCACACTTGAACTTTGCCAGTTTTATGTTATCTACATCAACGACGCGGGGACGGCCACTGTCGTGGAGCAACATGACCCCATTCGTCAATTTTCCACGTCGTTTGTTCTTGATTGTGACACGCAGCCGATCCGGCGTTTCACAATATCGGAAACGATTGATAGTCTCTCCAGGTTTAACAAATTCGATCAGTAATGGCCCCTGACCATCGAAAATAAAGTCAACAACACCTTTCCGGCGCGAATTCGCACCGGAAAGGTATGCCTTTGCTTTCTTTGGAGTGGTGTATTCCAATGTTTCCTCTGTAAGCTTTGCCGTTGTGTTTCAGGCTCGTAGTAGTGGCACCATAATTCGCCCCCGGTCTCAATTACAGATAAAAAGTCGTCACCCTCATTCTGACACCGAATAAGATGAGTCAAGGCAGCGCCGAGCTTCTCCGTCTTCTGCCGGTGGTTCAAAATCTTGGGCATACATTGCGCATACAGGCGCCGATAACCGATTATTTCATGAACTATGGTGTAAACCGAACCACGGCTGATGTTCGCAGGCGTTGCCAGTTCATCGATGCTTATCCTCCGTTCTCGTCTAATCAGCTCGTCAACCTCGGCAAACGTGTCGGGGGTGATGGCGCGGTGACTTTTGCCCGGTCCTGGATCGTCTTTGCAACTTTCACGTCCTTCATTAAACAGTTTGCTTCAATGCTTCACAGTGGCCAATTAAATACAATGTTAAACGTATACAGCAGCCATACGGCGAATAATTTATTTTTGGGAAACATCTTCAGCTATCGAAAATCTCATGACACCGCGCTGTTCAACTTTTGGAGCGTCCATTCTGTCACACCGCCATGTTCAACGCAGTGTATGAGAGCACTAAAGAACCTTTACCTCACACCTGTGTGTCACTTTTGTAAATGAGAGATGCCTGCGTGTTATGCGCATGCCTCGCAGATAATGAACGTAACCATTATTGGGCGGGATGGGTTGGCTCACTTTCATTTCACTCGCCTTCGTACATTAGAATTGCAAAGATGCAATGAAATATACAAATGCGAAGATACAGCTTGATCAAGGGCAAAACGTGTCACTGGAAACAAAGTTCGCTGCACGTGTACACAAACCTTTGCAACACGATATTTAAATATACGTAAAATTATCCAATAAATCTATCTACCTAAGAAAAAGTCACTGTGTATAATGCGTCAAACAAGGCAAATAAACATGTTGCGCAATCACAGATTCACAGATCACAGAATTGTAGGGCTTGCCCCTCCCCCTTTCCTCTACTCCCCCTGACGTATCGCACGCGACGGAAGGTGGCGCGCACCCTCCACGCTTTTCTCCCTTGCGCACTGAAGACTGAGCCACCATTGTCGGCTCACCCATGGCAGACGCCCCCCCCCCCCCCCCCCCCCCCACCACTAAGCTTTCAATCGCACATACAGCATGCGGCGCTCGTTCATGATGTTATCGCCCTTGGACTTCATACGGAACATGAGGGTGACGGCGACGGCAGGAATGCGCCAGAGTGTCCAAATAGTTCCTATCGCAATAATGTGATAACAGTATCCGCCAACTTTAGCTTGCCGCAGCTCATCACTTTCCGCAAAAGAAGAAAAAAACACCTTCTCCCCTACACATCCAACCATTCTAAAGTGATGAAGCGCTCCATCGCCCTAGGGGCCCTTAGAAATGCGGTCGTTCGCTCTTGCCACCACTCGATGCCCAGCAGCCTCTCCAATCAAGTCCAGCGGCTTAAAACAAGTAGCTATCCTGAACAACTGCTGTCATCCTTGGCGGAAGTTTTATTGCAAGAGGCTCGTTCCCCCAAGAAACTTCGCGAGGCGGGTGATGTCTTAACCAAGATTGTTGCGATCCCGTATATACATGGTGTGTCCCATCGCATTAAGAAAGCCGCAGGCCGGGCTGGTATAAAGGTCGTGTTCACTGCGCCTAACAAGTTGGGAAGGATGTGCAAAAAAAAATAAACGAAAGCCGGAGAACACCTGGACCGTGCAATAAGCAACATGTCGCCAAGCCTGTACATTGCAGTACCAATGTAGTGTATTCCATTCCCACCTCTTGCGGCTGCACTTACATAGGGCAAACAGGACGCTGTATCAATGAACGTTTGCGTGAGCATGCTCACTGTGTCACGATTAAGACTGGCAGCAATCTGGCTGTTCATTGTGCCAAGTGTGGCTGTACTCCACTCCTTGACCACACACGTGTGTTGAAAAGGTACAGCAATCAGATGGCCAGAGGAATTTTTGAGGCATTTTCAATGAGTCAGTTAGGAGCCACCTGTGTTAGTTCCCCGTCTATTGCACTTTGCGATAAAGAACTTAAGTTCCTTAGAAGTTAAGCAGTTTGGCCTTTGTCCTCCATGTTATGGTTTTATTTTGTTTATTGTCATTGACGCATGCGCAGCAGTAGTTGACCGACGATGACTCGCCTTCCCCTCCCCTTCATTCACTCTCTTTATGCCTGTTGCAAACTGTATATATTTGCGCAGGCTCCAATAAAGGTGTTGTTGGCAGTCAGCGCTCGTCCTGTGTCCTCCCTTGTCCGTGTCTTTTGGCGCTGTTTTAAATATGAATAATCGAACTTTCACTACGCGACATTTCCTTGCGCCGCAAGAATGTCTTTTCTACTTTTGTGAGGCGGCGGCACCGAAATGAAAATACCCGAAGGAATTCATGTTCGCCACAATCGAATGCCTACAATGGGCACCTAA